>NC_090446.1:1448101692-1448716749 GCF_031143425.1 Pleurodeles waltl
TCGTGGACCCGCTAAAGTGCGGTTAAAAAAAGAAAGCTAAGGGCGGGGGGGCAGCAATGGAGGAGGGAGACACTAGTTGGGGAAACAAGTTACAGCAGTGGTGAAAAAGAGGCTGGGGGAATAATCAAGAAACCAGGGGAGGAGGGGTCAAGTACAAAAAAAAAAAAACGCGACAGCCAGATGAGTAGGAATGGAAGAGCAATACAGAGTGGGGTGCAATGGGCAGAGTGGGTATGTGAGGGGAAAGCAGCACAGAGGGGAGAGAAACACATGCACTTGAGCAGAGTTCTGAAAGAAGAAATTACTTTGATGAATCTAAGTCATACAAAGAGATGGTTAAGAAAGTATACTCCATGGGAAATACAAACAAGAAGAGAAAGGAAAAGAAGCAAGGAAAGGGCTGATCGAAAGTCCACTGTAATTACAGGTATTGTACACAACAGCATTACCACAGAACTATATAATAAAATTACAGTACATTAATGGAAAAAATGCAGTTGTTCATCAAATCTAAGCACTGTCCTTGCAATATCATTATTTTACAAAGTCAGAGCTTTATCGTTCAAACTGAGATTATGACCCAAAACACTATCATAGACACACTGCACTGCAGTATGTCAACCCCAGCCCCTCAACATTACTGTAAGTATATCACACTATTGTGTCAAACCTATAACATAACCTCAGCACGTTACACTATACTGTGTAAAAAATAAAATAAAAAAATAAAAACACATTAGCATAGGTCCATTCCACCAAAAGAGCACTACAATAGGGACACTACAGTGTACTGTACAAAATAGAACAATTTATGTGATGACCTCGAATGCGCATGACCTCAGGATGATCTTACTCGATTTCTACACATTTAACATGGTTTCTCACTTTAAACTGATCAACAGGCTATTTGAGAAAGGCATCTGCAGTAAGGCACTTAGATGGCTTGGATCTTTTCTGTCAGGCATGACTCAGATGATGACAGTGGGCCCGTTGTCATCTTTTAATACTCACTGCTTTTATGGTGTCCCTTGGAGATCATTCATTAGCCTCACCTTATTCAATATATAGGTATTTACACTTATACAATTGACTTGATCGTTTGGTTTAAACACTTTCCCATTTCTGAGATTTTTGACACTGCCCAATCTAACTTTCAGTCTTCGAGGTGCACTGTAGCTGGCTGAATCAACACCGACAAGATCACAATTCTTTGCTTTGGCTAAACCCACTCCATCTGGTCACAAGCCTGGTCGCCCTCAGAACTCAGAGGCTCCAGTATAATCAGTCAAATAAAATGGTTAGGTTTTTAGCTAACAGGCTCACTTTCGAAACTCAAATACATCATGTCTCAAGATCCTAATTAAAATGCTCAAAAAGATAATTCAGCTGCTTTCTTTTTGCCGGCCATACTTTGGGATACAGACTCCAGTTATTTCCAGCGTAACTTTAGAAACCCCTTATACAGAACCCTGCAGCATGGCAAATCCTAGGTATTCCAGTTAATACATCTGTCTCCTCGCACTTACACTGGCTTCTGCTTACGAAGTGCTCCATCTTCAGGGTCTTATGCATACTGCATAAAGCATTCTGGCATCAGGGGAAGGTTTACTTGAGAATCTAATTTAGACCCTACATTGCAGGCAACTATTCACACTTTTCCTGGGACTTGCTAGCTGTGACTCCCGACAATCAACAAGCATTTGTAAATGTAATAGGTCTTGTTTGAGTTAGAGCTATTGACGTAAATTCATAACTGGACTTTTCTTCCCACATATATTAGCCAACCCTGCCTCATAATTAAGTTTTTTTCCAGTCACATAATTCCAGTGACCCTGCATATAACTAAAGCACTTCCATTGACCTTTTATCTGCAGCCAAAAATGAAAATGTTGCCATTTAGCATCCTAATTTAAACCGGTCATGCTAATTCCAACAGAATACCACTTTCACCACCCCACCATCAGAGTTGTTAACCCAATTCACCCCCACCCACCCCACCCCACACCAAAAAAGAAGACAAGCCAGCTACAAAGGAGTAACGAGAGAAATAAACTAGAAGGGTCACAAACATTTCAAGAGTGTTAAAACAGTCCCAGTGTAGCAAGGATGTTAAGTTGGCCTGAATCATGGTCATAATTGCAACACCGAGAGATTAATAAAACATATACAATTATCATGCAAACCCAATAAAAACCTGTATCAGAAATAAGCATTTGGCATTATACTGTAATGCTCAGTACAGCCTCTAAAGGACACCTAAAAATAATACCATTTGTAAGAAAAATGGTCATGTAACCATATAGTTCACCCCTAGAGGGCATAACCACATAAAAAGAAAATGTCAGAAAGGGGCCTAGAAGGCATAGCACATTACAAACTTTTAGGTCTAACAGGCCTACTACAATGAAATTACAAATAAGGCCTTTAAAACACAATCTACTCGCAGCTGTAAAACAAAAGTTACAACCATGAGAGCGCTTAAAAAGACACTGAATAGTGGGAGGGGATATTATTTTGGGGACCCAGAGATGATCAAGACAGGAAGAGCACATTGTGGTGAATGTTTTGAAGAAGTTCCCATTGTCCTAGGACCACTAAAGTTTGAGTTGTGAACAAAAATGTTTTGTAAAAGTATTGCCCTTTAAAGAATTATGAGGCGAGTTTTCGTGTCTGTGAATATTGTAGTATGTTGACTGTAATGCTCAGAACAGCCCCTATAGGACACCACAATAAAAAAATAACACTTGTAAGAAAAATGGTCAAGTAACCATATAGTTAGTCTCTAGAGGGCATAACTAAATGAAAATAAAACAACACAAAGTAATATAGTGCAACCATATATTTAGCCCCTAGAGGACATAGTGCCTTGCACATGTTCAGGCCTAAAACAATACTAAGGTCCTTAGAAAACAAATTACTCCCAGCTGTAAAACAAAAGTTCCAGCCATAAGAGCTTAGAAAGTGACTTAATGGTGAGAGGGATTATTATTGTGCGGACCCCACTAACCTAGTGTGGGGACCCAGATATTAACTAAACAGAAAGTGTGTGTCATTCTGGACACTTTGGTGGTGGTCCCACTGTTCTAGGGCCACCACAGGCTGACTTATGGGCCAAAATGTTTTGAAAAAAATTGCTTGCAAAGCATTATGGGGCACCTTTTACAGCGTGCAGAAAATACTATAGTATCGGCTCTCCCGCTATGCCGGGTTGCAGATTTCTGTGTTTTTTTAAAAGAAAGCATTTATCAATTATATGTGTTTTGGGGAAAGCTCTGGAGCGTGAAAGGGAGAGCCAAAAGAAACCACTTATTAGGTAACTGAACAATGTGACCAGCGATCCAATACCGCTGATGGAGTTTAAGCTGATGGTGCCGTTCATGCTGTGAGGGCCATGTCTGCCATGGAGCGCAAAGACACACAAAAGAAAAATAGTTCACCCATGCTGAACTATAGCGGCAATCGTGCAATTATCCATGTAACGGGGTCAGTCTGAAAAGCTGTAACAAAACCGCCCAGGGCGGGACAAATGTAAAGCAATTACCAATGACATGAAGGGATTTTTGAAAGGCAAGCCCACGAACAGGTGAAAGTGATGGGCATGAGGTGGGTGTGGTTAAAAGCCACAATACTTACAACAGGTCAAAACACTTGCACGCTTGACCTAGAAAGGTAGGCACTCCTTTTCTAACCGCACTTCCACACTATGGAATATGCTTTCCATCAGCCAGAAGTTCATTAAAGGTCCACTTATCTTCAGGAAAAATACCTAAGAACCAGCCTATTTTAATTTGCTTTGCTGTTCTGCTCTACTTTGCAACATTCTTTGTATTCCATTCCCTCAAACATCCTCAGCTTCAGGATATTTATTTCTCACAGTTCTGGTAGTTTCATAAATCCCATTCAATTGTACTGCATAATGTACCATTTTTCTAGCAACCAACTTAGAGTTTGCTTCTGAGAAAAAAAATCCCACACTCTAGAATACCGACAAAATTCATATACAGCTGCTTATCTGATTAAATATCATACAGAAATGGAACAAATTATCAGTCTCGATGTCTCAAATAAGCATGATCAAGTTGTATGGATTACTGTTTTGCTAAAAAAGCAGTGTTAGATTGCAGTCAAGTAAACAAATCAACTTTAAAATTTTACGATGGAATCATGCTACACAAAAATGGTAAAGATAAAATATCAAAGACATTCTATGCCAGAAGCCACTGTTCATCCTTTTTTGTCAAGACTAATGATATCTTGCAAAGAAACAGATACACACTTGACTAAATACCAAAGAAACGAAGGGCCACTGGAATAATGCAGTTTTTTTTAAGCATTTTCTGAATTATGGATTTGCCACATAATCCACCAACTCCTGCGTAAACTGATAAACTGCTAACTGCCTTAAGTAGATGTTAAATTGGTACTAACCAGTGCTGGAAATGGAAAAATTAAAGTGCACGTACTCTGTGCAGAGTACCTGCTTGTTTCCGAGCAGTGCTGGTACTCTCCAATCGGAAGTATTACGTTTTTCTTGAGATGTTCCGGTAACTCTCACTCTCAAAATAAAAAAGTGCCGGTACTCAGTACCGGCCCATTTAAAGCACTGATACTAACAGTGTGCAACTTTTCCCAGACAGCACAACTGTTATAATGACAATTCCAAGGGATAAAATCACCTTAACAATCAGCAAATTAATGAAACAATAATTCTACAGGCTGTGCGTTGTTATGTCGGACAATGTCCCTTTTCTTGCTCCATAATTCTGTCGACCTTAGTAATCACATGCATAACCTCGAGTAGTTCTATAGGAACGGTGTCAAAAGTATATTACCATAGGAACACAGGACTACGGAACTCAAACCCAACATATATAATGGAGGAAAGCTGCTCTAGAGTCAACCTTTGGCACCTCCATAAGAATACACCAATATTTTTTATAAAGTCTGAATATTACCAAGGGAAAAGCGTGCAAGGCAATCAATCACAGAGTACCATTAGAACATAGCAATGCACTGACCACAGATTACTATAGAAGCTTTACGTTCTATGTCCAACACAGAAAACACTGAACCACAGTGGGTCAATCATACAGCCTAAAACAAAATAATTGGAACGGCAGCATCAAAGGTATTGCTTTAAAAAAAAAATAGGAAAACGTGTGGCATAACAAGACGATTGTGATAGGTATACAGAACTAAATTGATAGGAAAAACACACTGTGGTATGAACTCTTGAAAATCACCGTCCTACAATATCTAGGAAAACAACCAGTGTTAGCTCCAGAAAGTTCATACGAACTAAAAACACTACATTCAGAACAATGCACTAACGTAATAATAATGGAAGTCGATACACTCATCTTTGAGTTTGCGACAGTTATTATTATTTTTTTTTTTTAACTACAGACCACCACATGCAGAGCTTCACCGTAGGAACTGAAGAACATTTATTGGAAAACATGGTGAATATTTTACATTTTGATGACCATCGTATTTAGAAAAAAAATAAGAGCTTTTCGCTTAGCAAGGAGGTATTATCCAAGTTGTAAAAAATTAATTTATTTTAACTTGGTGTAAACCAACAAGTGTCAACACTAATGTTAGTGATTCATTGCACAAGTCCAAAAACTGAGCAACACATTGTGCGAGCCATGGGTTCCTGTACAGCACTTAGAAAGCTTTTAAAGTCTTAAAGGGACAAGAAAGGGGGGCATCCAATCCTCTGATCTAAGAGAACACCAGTCTTGACTTCAGGTTAAAAAAAAAAAAGAAAGAAAAAAAAATCCCTATACAAGCCTTCTAAACTGCTATACCTTTCCCTCCCCCTCATTTGGAACAGATCTTCAATGTAAGCTGTGTGTAAATTCTTCGCCTTCAAAGGAATTGGCCTGTCATATCAGAACATTTCCAATGGGATCAATTCTCATCGGACTCAATTTCACCTTCAGACTTAGTATCGTCACCAGTCCCATTAGCCACCTCATTGATAGTGCCACCTTCCAATGGTTCACTATTTGTGACTTCACTCAGTTTTTCCCGACTGGCAGATCGTCTACTCCTGTTTTCCTCAGAAAGCTGCGTTTCTTCCTCCTTTGCTTGCATTTCTTTTTCGCTCTCTCTGCTTGGACTTCTGTTCGTATTGGATTTGCGATCCAAGCTTTTGGGCCTTCTCTCTCGACTCCGCGACCTGCGCTTTTTCTCCATTCGTTCACGGCTTCTTCTACGTTCTCGACTCCTGCTCCGCCTTCGTTCACGGCTCCGGGACCTTCTGGGCTCCCTCGAGCCACCGCCCCTCTCATCAGCAGGCCTGCTCGAACGTCTGCCACGAGACCCGCTCCTTTCCCGCCTGTCTCGGTCACGTGCCTTCTTACTTCCGTTCTCCTTTTCCTCCTCCCCTCTACGCCTTTTCTTGTCATCACCTCTTCCACGCTCCTTTTCATCCCTGTCCTTGTCTTTCTTCAGTCTATTCTCACGTTCAGGCTCTTCGCTTCTTCTGCGCAGTTTGTCCCTTAACTCTGCAATAGTCGCTTTGATTCTAGCATAGCCCAGGTGCCGCTTCCCCATGAAGTGGTCATCAACCCTGGCCTGTTTGTCTCCCACAATCAGAAAGGCTCCGCATATTTCACACACTTCCATGGGCTTCTCCTGCGCCGCAATCAATTCCATGGCTGAGGGTGTCGACCTGAGGTACTCAATTTCTCCTTTAAGCCTTTCCACACGTTTGGCCACGTCCTGGGCCTCCTCCACCTTGCCCTCGGAGCCCAGGGCTTCTATGTGTTCCAGGAGCTTATCGATCTTCTGGGTCAGCGCTTGCACTTTCTCCTCGTTCCTGCCTGGGACGGGCCCCGAGGCCGGGCCAGGGCCATCGTCGTCATCCTGCTGACTTTGGAAGAGAGCAACACGGGCATGGCCCCTGCGGATGCGGCGCTCCACCTCCACCAGCAGACCCTGTAGGTAGCGCATGAAGTCCCGCTCGTAGCCCATGCGCAGGTACCGGGAGCTCTCCTCGTACTGCTTGCGCAGTGCCTCGTCGTGGATCTTCTCGCAGGGCCCCAGGTCGGAGCGCGTGTTGGTAAAGAGTTCTGCGGGGCAGAAGGCGCACAGGTAGAACTTGCACACACTGTCGTGGTCCCACGGTACGTCGGTTCTCTTCTTGTCCGGGGCCAGGTCGCGGTCCCGGCCCATGAGCTCATCGAGCAGCTGGGCGGCTGACAGCATGATTCCGACAGGACCCTCCTCTCTGCGTCCGGTAACCGGAGCCCTACTCAGAGCCGAACAAAATGGCGATGCGATTGGCATAAACATAGAAAACGGATTAGACGAAACGAAATAAAAAAAAATGACGCACAGACACGCGTCGCGGCCATCTTGGAATGGTAAGAAGACGTTTAGTAGGTGATACTTAGGAAACACGACACCTTAGATATTAAAAACGGAAGTAAAAAACGTCGAAATGCAGAGGCACCGGAAAATAGCGACCATCTTTGAATGCCTAGTGTGTGTAGACATATAGGAAACACGTCAGCTTCGGACACTACAACTGAAAACAAGTTTAGGAAGCTAGATAAAAACGAATGATAATCTAATATGACGCCCATGTAAAAATATACGCACAGTCTCGAAATGTTTCAATAACTGCTACAAGGCGCGGCATGGACGTGGAACAAGAGCTGACATGAGGGTACAGACCGACATCTTAGAATTACACATCAGCTGATTTTTGTCCTGACGCACGTCGAAGGTTAATTACACGTTATCTGAGTTACGTCACTTCACTTGGCGTGCGAAACTATCCGACACCTGCTATATATCTGCAACAAGTAGAAAACATATATCCTTGGAATCATTCTACATTTTTATTTAAACCAATGCCTTATTACAATTTATCATAATATAATTTGTACGTCGAAGGTTGCTCTAAACCTTAGGAGAAATTTGCAAACACACTGAAAATATTCAAGTACTAATTTTCGCGAGGAGCAGGGGCTTCGTTCAGGTCCATCTCACTTTGAAACTCAATCATCGAGCCAAGCCATTGTCGACTGTGTTGAAGCAGTTAACCTTCACAGACTATTTAAAAACAAGTACTTTTTTTGTTTAAAAAAAGACATTAATGTAGTGTTGGGGGCCCTCATGTTCCTAATAGTGATAATGCGGGCACATGGTTAGGGTTCATACAACTGGCCTTTGGGCACGTGTGCCCCTGTTTTATTAGCAGGGTCACCAGTCTGGTGACACCTGTGATGGAATGGGGTGGGGCGAGTGTGGAAGCCAGCCTGCAGAATAGTGACTGGTGGAAACATTAGAATGTGTCCAGCAGGACACTACTTCGATCCCTCCCAAACTTTATTGAAAAACAAATAACCAATTCCAAACTGTGGGAGAGAAATTTAAACACAAAAATAAACACTGAGTCTCTTCTGCCGGTCCCTGGACATGCTGCATGGAACAGGTGCAGCTGGGGCATTCTGTATCGTGCCACCCCTCCGTAGTTTAACCAGACTGTTCTGGACACGAATCTCAGTGTTGATGAAGTCCAGATACCTCAATCGCCTGTCCATGAGGTTACAATGCACTCAGGCACTGTTGGTCCTCTCCCACCTGGGCTCACGGTGTTGGAGTCTATTTACACAGTTTGAAGCAGGTGCATCAGGAGCAGTGGGGAGTCCACTTCAAGGATCTCTGGGAAGGCATTGAGGCTCCAGGAATGGCAAACCTCCAAAGACTGAGGATGACCTGGATGAAAAGAGGTCATCCTTGAAGGCCTTGGTGCATCCTAACATCTGTTGGTAGAGCAGCAACAGGTTTCCCTCTCGTGCAAGAACTCCAGCGGAAAGGAGTCTCCTCATGACACTTTGGCAGGCTGCCAAGGGACCATGTGTACTGTGCCGGGCCTCTCGCAAGCCAAGTGGAGGCGTCGATGAGGAACTGCCAACAAGACCACATCCAAGTCGCGCTTGGAGCAACAAGGGTGATTGTCACAGTGTCAGTGTGCTCTGACCTGTTCGTGACCTCAATGCTTCCCGAGGGCCTGTAGTGGAGCTGCCTCAGACACATCTCCTGCGGGATTCCTCTCTCACTGGAATTCCCTTGAGGCCCTTGCCCCTGGATTGCCACTGGACCACTTGGGCTGTGCAGCCCATTCATAGGCCACAAGGAGTGGGGGGGGGGGGGGGGCTTCGGAACTCCCAACAGGGCCACGTCCAAGCCTTGTGCAACCCGAAGGGTGGATGATCCAAATGGTCGAGTATGCACTCTTCAGCAGGTGTCGGGTTCACGGGGGCTCACAGCAGGTTTCTGGGTCGTCAGCCTTCCACGGTGCCAGGGATACTTTGTCAACTTGTGACTTTGGTACCACTCTGGTGGTGCTGTGCTTCGTAGGTGGTTTGGGTGATGCACCTGGTAAGTATGACAATCTTACCGAAAAGTAGTTAGATCAACAGGTGGCGATGTCGTTCTTGGAGAAGGGATGACTTGAGGGTCTTCGTGGCCGTGTGCAGTTCTTGCATGGTGTGCAGTTGGCAGCAGAGATGCCGTCGATTTCAAGCAGCCGGTGACAGGTGGCAGGACGGTCATACTGAGAAGCGTGGGGCCTGGACGCGGTTCACGCATGCTGGCGGCTTACAGTTGGTCCACCCTCAGAGCTGTCTCCAGTGACGTCTGCTCATCCCAGTGGCTGGCTTGTGGTGATGGATGCCGTCTTGTATGCTGGCACAAGTCCTCAATCCTCTCCCTTTGTCTTGCACACCTGTGGTGTTCCTGATCTTCTGTGTGACAGGTCTGTCACACCCTTTCTTCTTTTGATCTTCATGTCGTGGCTTTTGTTTCTTCTTGATGTGGCGTTGCACCACAGGTCGCATGTTGTGCTACATGGACCGTCCACTAGCTTGAGCTGCACCTCAGCCAGTGCTTCGTGATGTGTTGCGACCTCTCCCAGGCCTAGTCCTTTCAGTAGTACCCTTCAGACCTCTCGCAAGTCTGGTCTGTTCCGAGATCTTTTTGGTGGTCCGCTCCCTGACTGGAGGGTCACCCGTCTCTTCTTCCTGTCTTCACTCAAGGGCGCAGCACTTGTGCCTTGAGACTGCACAATTACTGCGCGTGCCCCTGCCTCTGTCCGGTTTGCTTGGCAGGGTTGATCACTTCTCCTGACCTACTCAACGGTGTTCATCTGGTGCTGCGGTGTGGCCGGCTGGCACAGCATCTTCTCCCTGGTGTTGCATCACGCTCTGAGGGCTCCGTCTGCCTCTCAGGCTCCTGCCCGTGCTGTCAGGTTCGCCAGAGCGGCCCTCTGCGCACCTCTGACATTATGTCTCTGTCCTTTATCCAATGTGCCCTTTTTGCTGGCGCTGGTTATGCCCATTCTCTGGGCCTGCAGTGGTTTCCTTCGTCACTGTGGGCATGTGGTAATACGATTCACTTGCGCAGCCCATAGTTCTCCTCCTCTCCTGAGTAGACTAGAGGCAGACTAACAGGGTTTGCTGCCTTTGGCTTTGGCTGCTCTAGGTTTCATTTCTTGAGTGTGCTCGGATAGGTCAGTGAGCCTGGCCCCAATCTCCGCAAGGCTGGACAGGCTTTGTTGCTGCTGGTTATCCTCCCTTGGTCATGGCGGCACAGGCTAACCTGTCTCTTCTCCATGTGTAGCCTCTCCACTCCACCAATACTCATTAAAACCCTCTTGGGGGGTGGAGGGGAATGTCCATCAATTCTCTCCTCGCTGCAGCATGTAGTGACAGCTATTCACCCCCAGATGTGTGCTACATCTTCTGTTTCAGTCTTAGGTACTGTCTCCTCTAGCACATGGGAGGTGTGGGGGGTGGCTCTGTTTGTGCTGGATAATGCAAAAATGTATGTGACTATGTGAGTTTATTATTATTATTTTTTTCAACAGGTGTCACTCAGTCTTCTTTCATTGCAGGTCCCAGCAGCCTTACTGGTGGTGCGTAGCTGTGCTGCCCTTCTCAGGCATTGCAGGAGACCTCAGCAGCTTTCTTGAACTGCAGGCATTGCAGCTCTCATACGGGCGCAGCACGTCTCTCTCCAGGGCACTGCAACCGTGGTTTATGAGGCATGCCGGTCTCCGTGTCAGCAGGGAGATTTCTAGGGCACACTCTTTTCTCACTGCTGCTCTCTCCGCTGTAGCAGTACTGTTCCTTGGGCTTAGTGCAGTGCAGGAGGGCAGCCACTATGTGGCACTGTGTTTTCATTCCTCGAGGCCACAGCAGTGCATCACTGATGTTGTGGGCCACTCAGAATAGTGCTGCAGCGTGGGTGGCGTGCTGCTGGGGATGCCGGTGGAGCGTTGCAAGTGGCCTGTATATAGCGGGGTCACCGTGCCACAAACTTTGAAGGCGCCCGCCATAACATGGTCTCACTTGGGAGCGATGGCAGTAGCAGCATGAGAGTGTGGGAGACTCACCGCTTGGCCACGTGGCTGATATCCAGTTTCTCAGCAGCTGGGGTGCTTCTCTGTATTACCGTGGGTCGGCGGAGCAAGTTGGTTGTGGGCTGCTCTTTCTTGGGAGGCCGCTTCTCCCACCTTTTGTTGCCCGGACCAGATGGTGGCATGCGGGGCGGCTGACGATAGAAGTCAATAAATGTAAGAAGAAACACTTTAAACTATTCTAGAGCTGTGGCAGTCGGTGTGGTACATTGGCGGTTTGGCTTCAGCCAAACCGCCAATGTCAAAATATGGAGGAAAGTACCGCCAGCCTGTTGGCATACTTTCCTCCATATTACCGCCAGGGTCGTAATGAGGGCCCCAGTGTTTTTTCTGTAAAGTGAAAAATCTTGAAGGTAAGGATTTAGTAGCTAAGTTTAGTTGGAAATGTGTTTTCTTTTTTTTCGTGTGGCACATTCTTGCTATAAAAATTAAAGAAGTATTGGCAATTTAAAAACAGCCATTGGCAAGTTAGCTGTGCAGCATGGCTCAAAATTGTTTTAAAAGCCTTTCACGCGGCCATCTGCGTTGTTTTGTAGGCATGCATACCACACATAAGCACGGCTAAAAATGATGTGGGTTGTTTTTTCTGTTTAGTTATCGATCCACATTGATCTGTAACTAAAAAAAAAAAAAAAAAGCAGGTGGAGGAAGCAACACGGGGTAGAGGCCACACAGAGAGCATGGGTGAGGGGAGAATCAATTGGTGAGAGAGCAATGTGGAATGGGCAAGGGAGAGGCAAACGAGCAAGGAGGCAACAGGGAATTCAGGGGTGGGGAGGAGAAGCAACGGGGGAGAGATGAGGGTTCAGATGGGGAGGAAAGGCAACAGGTGAAACAACAGCTGTATCTACTGCAAGCTTGTCTACAAACGTAGACAAACGTCTAATTTTAACATCATTTACTGCCACACCTACTAAAGGAATTATAGAACCTACTATGTCCAACACTACTTGTTCAAAACTTTACCTTACTCTTCTCATACTGTGCTCCCTATCTATTTCAATCAGTTGATAAATGTTAGGAAATACTAGAGTTAAATAACATGTTCCAACTCAAATTTGTGGCAAATTGAAATAAGCAGCCTTCCCATACATATAATAAATTCCCCTCAAAATTGTCTCTCCATCCTGCAATAGTTTTTAATACCTTCATACGTTCTATCAAGAACACTCCTACAAATTCAGCCTTTCCTCCTTTTAAAGGACTACACACTAACATACACAGCTCACCTGTTCTCTACTGTTCTATTCTCAATCTAGGATGCAAACTTTACACCTGGAATTCCACTTCTTCTTTCATCTGTTCTAATGCAACCTACCATTCCTCCAGATTCCTCACAATCTTTACTCCTCATTGTATTCTCTAATGGATATCTCCTCTTCACTACTCACAGTACACACATAACCTTGATTACTGGTTTTATTCTCACACTTGTTTTGAACAATCAGTTTCAAAAACATATTTAGGCCCTCATTACGACTTTGGCAGTCTTTTTACAAGACCGCCAAAGCTGTGGGTGCCAGAAGACCAGATGGTAATCTCCGACCCGGCGGTCCTACCACCCTGGCAGTACAGGTGGGAAGTGGTGGGTTGGCAGAGGCCAACCCACCGCACTCTTAATGGGGCGGTCTTCACCGTCGGCGTTGAGGCAGCCAACGTGGCCCTGGCGGTCAGAAGACCACCAGGGTCATAATAAGGGCCTATATGTGTTTTCTCAATTATCTTCTCTGATAGAAAAATTCTCTAATAAGGAGAATGAAATTCATAACTATTGAATATTGCTACATAAACAATGCATGAAAGAGTATACAAAATCAGAAGTTGCACATATGTTGTCCATTCCTCAGTTGAGGTGGGAAGGCAGGCTCATACAAAACACCCACTAAACATTAGTATCAATATTATTTTTAAAACCACTTACTAAATTTTCCTACATTTCTAACAGTAGTTGACTCAACATCAATGCCAACGTGATTTGAAACATTTCCCACTGGATGAAGTAAGCACAACAATATTCCCACTAAAAGTATTATTATAATTATTAACACTAACCTCACAGTTTTACAGCTGTAGCCCATCTTCTAATTCAGACACAAACTTATTGTGGCAAGAATTTAAAAATCAACAAAAACTTTCTTTAAATCAACAATATTTTTATTTTCTTTATTTTTTTAAACTTCTTTAAAACAATAATATTTTTCTTCTTTTCTTATTTTTATTTAAACAATAATCAGAAACTTTTTTTTTCAAAAAGTTAAATTTCAATTATATTTTTCAAGCTTCTTTGTTCTACAGCAGGCTCTAATTTTTTATATTTCAAAAGTCTCTTTAATTAATTGAAAGTGGTTTGAATTCACTCTTTGATTTACTCTCAAATTTGTATTGGTATTGCCTCACTGACTTATAGTTGGTCCACACTGCTTCATCATCTTCTGCGAGGCATACTTTTTATTTGCCACTCTCTTTTCTGTTGAGCTGTTGGCCACCGGTGATTCACCAGTGATTCACTAGTGTCAGAATCTATTTGTCTCTCAGGTTTCTGTTGTGGTTCACAGTGTTGTCTTTTGTAAGTTCCTTTCCTTGGAATATCTTCTCCTATTCTCTGTTTAGCAGCAGTCTTTGTCTCAGTCTCTTTCTTCTCCAAGGAACTTTGACTCAATTTCAAATCTGAACAACGTTGAGCAACGTTGTCTGCTTTGTTTACCATAAACGTCTTCTTTCCTCTGAGGTTCTTCAAAACTCAGAGTTTCAACTACAACTTTTCATTGTTTGGATTAGGGATTACTCCGTCTTGCTGCTACTCATGCCTTCAACTTTTGCATTGTAACAGCTCTTCACTCTAATCCCTGCTTAGAAACTGGACTTCAGGAATTTCAGGTTTTTCATCAGAGCTTTCACTTATGTGAAATTGCATCATTTCATTTTGCTTGTTATCTTCACCAGATGCAATGCCCTCCAACCCTCCAGATCCACTCTGCAAATTTGAGCTTGGCTTTGAGCTTAACTGTGCATTTGACTCTGTGGACATAAATATGTTAATTGACTTTGCACTTCGCTCTGTGGACTTTATGTCAGTTGAATCTTCAACTGTTTTGCTACTTTCACTCGCATGAGTATGGTAGATCCACTGCACCACTCCAGCACACTTCAACACAGTGTCTGTCATCAGTATCACTTGGAAAGGTCCTTACCACTAATCAAAACAGCTTTTCGTGACATGTTTCAGGACCGCTATCCAATCTCCTGGGTTTAACATATGACAAGGGGTGTCTCTTGTGATTCCATCATATCAGCCAAACCTTTGCTGTAAATTAACCCAATGTCATCAGCTACTGAAACGAGTGCAGAGAAAGGAACTTATGCAAGTCTCATTGCTCTTCCCATAATAATCTCATGGGGCAACAAACCAGTATTTCTGTCGTGAGTACTTCTCATGCTCATCAAAACAAGAGGATGGGCATCTGGCTATTTTAAGCCAGTTGAAGCACAAACTTTCACCAGTTTATTCTTGAGAGTTCCATTTGCCCTTTCTACCACTCCTGAAGATTGTGGACGATAAAGTGGAAGCTCTAGTTGATCTCAAACACTGTTCATATTATTTGTTAAATTTAATTTTTGAAATAAGCACCATGGACTGTCTGAATAGAAGTCGGAAGGCCAAAATGCAGTATCAACATCCTCGACAACAATTTGGCAACTATGAGGTTATCTTGCCTCCTGTGGGACAGGTCTCATACCATTTAGAAAACAAGCAGACAACTGCTAACATGTACTCTAGACCACTGGAATTTGGCATCTCAATAAAGTCTGCTTGGAGTATTGTAAATGGGCCTTCTATTTTGCCAGTTTGGTTTATGACTGTGACTGTCCTGCTTTCTTGATTATTCAATTGACACACCACGCATTTTCTACAAACAACCTCAGAAACATTTATAAATCCTGAATTCTCCAGTACTTTTTTAATATGAGATACTTACAAATTGGATATAACATTGAGTTTGAAAAGAACATATTTACTCACATCATTTACATACAAATCCTGATCATTTTTCTAGTAACCCAATTTTTCTCATTTATTTTCTCTTTATCTGAGACCTCTTCCTGGAGATCTCTCGGTTCACTCAAAGAAATCTGGAGTCAATTTATAAACAATCAACTTACATTTTCTGCATTTTGTTCTGTATTTATTCTTGGTTTGTTATTTTCACACTCTTGCACAACTGTCTCATCCCGTAATGCACAATATTTTGCCATTTGGTCTGGATATTTATTTCTAAGTGTTGTCAAGTCCTTTCAAGCTTTATGGGCGATACACATGACCACAGCAATCTTTTTGGCTTTTCTAGTGCTTTTTAACAAATCCAATATGTAGGCACTACTTTTTACTTGCATTGTTACTTGTTACTTGTGATGTCATAAAACCCCTTTGTGACCACAGTTGACCAAATGCACAACTCTAAAATCATACTGGCTGTCAGTATAAATTGTCACATCCAAATTCTCTGACAAGCAGCAAGTCTTTGTCAATGCAACCAATTCTGTCACTTGTGCTAAAGTTGCGTTTGTCAGAGAAAATGCTTCTAAAGTCTTAGAAATGGAACACACTGCATAGGCAGCTCTCAGTGCTCCATACTGTTATCTTAAAGAAGAACCATCAACAAACAATGCCAGATCATCCATTTCCAAATGTGTCTCTTTAATGTATGATCTTGATTTTGATCGTAACTCAGTACCCTCTATATGATTGTGTTTCATCAATAATCTTATCATTTTCAATGTCTTCACAACTTTCTGAAATAGTAAGTGGTAGTGATGGATTCAAGGAATTACACCTCCTAATAGGGATGTGCTCTGCTCACAGTGAGCCAGCCTGCTGTAGTTTATATGCTGTGTCCTCGTTCTAGTCAAAAGAAATTCCTGTGTGGGATATATACATTTTACACAATTCCTTTACCCTGTTCAATGGCAATGCAAACAACTGCAAACAATTTCAAACAACCTGGAAGATTTACAGTTACTGGATCTAATACTGCTGACAAGTAAGCCACTGGACTCATAAGACCACCATGTTTCTATGTAAGGATCCAATGTGCACATCAAACTCTCTCATGACAAAATAGAAAAAGGGTTAGACTGTAATCAGGCATCCCAAGTGTGGGTATATGCCACAAACTGTAAATTTTTCAAATATATCAGGTCATTCTTTGTCAAATGGTACCGAATCTTGTGTGTCGTTGCATGTGAACCTTATTAAAGTTTTTGTAATCAAGTGAAAGTTTGGAATTCACTGACAACAGTACCTGACAATTTTAAGAAACATTTTAACCTCTCTCTGGGTGGTCAGCGGGCTTACTTTCAGAATTAAAGAAACACATTCTTTTGAGACTTTCCTTACACTTTCTTCAATATGACACCCATGATAGATTACTTCCTTCTTACAAAACAATGTGAATGTCAGTTGGGGAGACCTTTTGTCCATTCTCAGCTAGATGATTTAACAAGACAACTGGATCAAGTTTACAGTACTCCTTTGTGTTAGCTGTGGCCCGTAAGTCAGCAATATTTTGCACGAAGACTGAATTGCATCGCAACCTCAAACTCTCTAGATCTTTTTTCAAGATTTGGCTACAAATCAGAGGATTTCTGTATGCCTTTATGGAATTCTACACCACATAAGAACTTTATTCAAAAATTGGATTGCAAAAAGAAACTTAGGTTCCTCATGAAAAGGAATCGAGAAGAACACTTGGCATAAGTCGATGCATCTGAATTTGGAACTAAATCACTGCTGGTTTTGGTACCACTGGACAACAAAGAACAACAACCTTGTTAATCATTTGGAGTTCCTGTACAATTCTCCATCAACATATGGGCCACTTTGGTCTACTTCCTCAACGACTGGCCCGAGTAGGCAATCCCCGTCCCATCCTCAGGCACCATCATGTGAACGGCTCGCTACCAACTCATCATTCAGACTCAATGGATTCTGATGGTACCTGTACTATAGGGCACCTTGTTCCTTATGGTGTGCTGCATCACTGGGTCTGAATGCATCATCATTCAGAATGATTTCTGATTCTGTACACCCTGCTCAGAATTTAGCATATTTGTGGCCATCACATTTCCCTGCATTCCCTTTCCCTTGAATTATATTTGGATCCTAACAACACTCCCTCTTCCAATGCCCGATCATCCCACAGAAATGACGAGCTCAGGTTTTCTTAATCATTTCAAGATTTACATTTATACCATCTGCGCTGCTACATTTCTCCTTTGCACTCGTTGTATTTGATTCATCCCATTCATTCCAGGGTGAACAAAGTTCATCTTTGAACTTATTTGTGTTCTGGAATCTCTCTTGAATTGCTTTGTTTGGGAATTCATCAATTTCTATTTAAGATTTTTCTGCTTCTCATCAAAGTAATCACTTCTACAGTTAATCAGCTTCAAGATCTCATCTATGATGTTTGTCTGTCAACATAATTAATTTTGTTGAACATGATTTCTAAGCTCTGGGAGACATGAGAGGTTGGAGGCGGTAGCAGTGGCCACGGACTACATGCTCCAGTGTGCCTGAGGGGGAGAGGAGGCAGGAAGTTCTGTCACTATTGCCAGTCGGACACAATATCAAGGCTGCTTTTCACCGGCAGGGCAGGATGCAAGATCTTACTGGTAACGGCCACGGACTACATGCCCCAGAGGGCCTGAGGAGGCAGGAAGTTCTGTCACCATGCTGTTGGGCGCAATATCAAGGCCACTTTCCTCCCGAAGCGGGACACATGCGCGATGCGCCTGGGCACGTGTCCTGTGCCGTCCGTGCCTGGACGAGGCTGGGCTGCGCCAAAGCTCATGGCTCTGCCACCTGGGATCATAAGTGTGTATTTCCTGCAAATGGCTTTAAATGGATAAGTCAGAGGCTAGTGCTATTACTACAGTGGCCACGAGTGCCGGACAGTGGGATCATTTACAAACTATT
This sequence comes from Pleurodeles waltl, assembly GCF_031143425.1. Classification (NCBI taxonomy): domain Eukaryota; kingdom Metazoa; phylum Chordata; class Amphibia; order Caudata; family Salamandridae; genus Pleurodeles; species Pleurodeles waltl. Next base: position 1,448,120,109 of record NC_090446.1, read on the forward strand.
TAAATACCACCACGAATGCCATTAACTCAGAAATTGTAAGCATAGAAGAAAGATTAGGGGCAACTAGGAGGTCATTATCACTTGCAACTGATACTGAGCAGACAGACAACCCTACCCCAGGTTCAGCCACACCCACCAGTAAACACCTTGAGGGAACTCCTAGTGGACCTCCAACAGATCCAGGCGATGTAGTGAATAATTAATGTGTATTTCAAGAGAACCTGGATGTTACAGTGGACCCTTCAGGAGAAGAACTTGGTGCCAGGAATCCCCAGACCGAGGACGTCTCAGACTCTCCACCTACAAAAAGGAAGAAAAGTAAAACATAAGCAGGAAGGATCCTGGGTAATAGGTACCCCAAGCAGGTACAAGCGGAGCAAAAGGTCGGTCATTCAGACAGTGAAAGTGATCCTACCATATTGAGTCAAGTCCTGCACCCGGGGACAATAGTATTACTAACGTAGCTATCACCCTTAGCAGCAACAGACAATTAGAAGTGACACTTTAAAAAAACAACTCTGCCCCGCCCAGTCCCAGGCATGGTGCCTCAATCCTGCCCTTCAGGAACTGCTAAGCGGCTGATTAGACATTGTTCCGCTATTAGAGAGGACATAATCAAGCCATTTCGCCTATTGAGTCACAGTACTACCGCATCCATTTTAGGACAGCCTCATTCCTCATCCCTACTTCTCATCCCTGCTTCTCATCCATGCTTCTCATCCATCATCCCTACTTCTCATCCATCATACATCATCCCTACTTCTCATCGATCATCCCTGCTTCTCTTCTATCATCCCTACTTCTCATCCTTCATCCCTACTTCTTATCCATCATATACCATCCCTACTTCTCATCCATCATCCCTACTTCTCTTCCATTATCCCTACTTCTCATCCCTGCGTCTCATCCCTGCTTCTCATCCATCATCCCTACTTCTCATCCATCATACATCATCTCTACTTCTCCTCCATCATCCCTGCTTCTCATCCATCATACATCATCCCTACTTCTCATCCATCATCCCTACTTCTCATCCATCATATACCATCCCTACTTCTCATCCATCATCCCTACTTCTCTTCCATTATCCCTACTTCTCATCCCTGTGTCTCATCCCTGCTTCTCATCCATCATCCCTACTTATCATACATCATCTCTACTTCTCCTCCATCATCCCTGCTTCTCATCCATCATACATCATCCATACTTCTCATCCATCATCCCTACATCTTATCCATCATCCCTGCTTCTCTTCCATCATCCCTACTTCTCATTCATCATCCCTGTTTCTCATCCATCATATATCTTCCCTACTTCTCATCCGTCATCCCTGCTTCTCTTCCATCATCCCTGCTTCTCATCCATCATCCCTGCTTCTCATCCATCATCCCTGCTTCTCTTCCATCTTCCCTACTCCTCATCCCTCATCCCTGCTTCTCATCCCTACTTCTCATCCACCTTCCATCATTCCTACTTCTCGTGCCTCAGCCATCATCCCTACTCCTCATCCATCATCCCTACTCCTCACTCCTCATCCCTCAGTCATACCAACACATTTTCAGTTTTGTGAAACACACCTTCACACTGATTGGTTAGGAACAGCCAATCAGAGTTATGAGAGTGAGCTGCATTCTATTTCAATGAAAAACAGCCTCCTTATTGCAGGTGGTGGGTGAAGAGGAGAGGAAATGCAACTGTGTGTTTGTTTCCAGTGAACTCAAGGCTGCACAATATTTAGTTTTATTTAAGCAAGTGTTTTTCTGTTTACACAGGCCTCTGGAGAAAACTCTGCTGGTTTGGGAAATACAAGGAGCCCACAGCTTGGGCCATAAATCAGCTCTTGGAAAGGGTTAGCCATAGCCTCACTTTTTAAATTTGCTGTGAAATTAGGGTCTATGCCACCTGGCACTGCTATTACCATCTACAAAGCCAGATCTGTTTCAGTTGCTTCCTATTGTGCAGGGTGTGCTGATTGTGATTCAGTATCGTCCCAATCACAACTCCTGTTCTTCTTTTGTGATGTTCACAAAGAGCAGACGCTATGCATTTTAGACCTCTTTTGCAGAACCTCAATAGTAGAAAATGCAAAGCAGCATTGTTTTATCTAAAGCTGCTTCAGACTGAGGCGGTTTGTCTCACTATATATAGATTCATTCCCTTAGTGTGGTTGCACAAAGCAGTCTGGAAGTGACTGTAGTATGGTTCCATCTGTTTGGAATGCCTGGTGAAGGGGGGTCTCTATATTAGCTTTACTGCCTCTGAGCTGCAAAATTGACCTTATGCACTTTAAGTCTATTTTTCTGGTGTTTTTAACTTTTGCGCTAGGTTTTACCTTTTATATTTGAAAGCACTTTCTAGATTTGCTGAACATCCTAGATTTTTAAATATTGTTCTATTGTATAAAATCTTAGAAAAGGACTTGTCCTTTTCATTGTTTTTGAATGATTCTTATAACAAGTGACCTCCTCCACATGGTCCTGTCTTTTAATGTATAGAAGTACTCACCTACAACAAACTAGAGGTACATCAAACACTACCATTCAAACACAACAATGATTGACTTGATTATATACAAACTGTAGAAAACACAGCACAAGATAATCACAAACATACTCAGCCATCTGTACCACATTTCTGACAAATCTTCCTATTGAATATGTATATATTGTATCAGAGAATACTTATGTGAATTTGTGGCTATCACAGACAACGCCACAGGGTACTACACTTCCCCACACCTGTACTCCACGGTGTAATTCTCCTTGCAGTCTCTCACATCATGGCATTTATATTCTTCCACATCAGCCCCATAGGGTTCTTACCCATCCAATTTCTCACAGCATGGTACTACACTTCCCTAACTTTGCACACCTCAGGGTACTCCCCCATGCAACTTCTCAATCAATCAATCAATCAATCAGTCTGTTTGTACAGTGTGACTTGTTTGTGAAGTATGGCAATAAGCATATGGAGGGAGATGGTGTTGAAGGCTGCTGAGGGATCTAGGAAGATAAGTGCAATTGTGTCTCCTTTGTCAAGGAGGGCCTGGATGTCGTCTGTGGCTGCGATCAGGGCTGTCTCAGTGCTGTGGCTGCTGCAGAATCCAGATTGAGAGTTGCCCAGGTGGTGATAGAGGTCCAAATAGATGGTGAGTTGGTGGTTGATGGCTTTTTCGATGGCTCTGGCCGGGAAAGGGAGCAGGGAGATGGGTCAGTAGTTGCTGAGTATGCTGGGGTCTGCTGAAGGTTTCTTCAGCAGTGGGTTTATGTCTGCATGCATCCAGTCTTCTGGGATGGTGTCAGAATCCAGTGAGGTGTTGAGTAGGGTGGAAAGTTCGAGGCCAATCCTGGAAGCTCCTAGGTTGAAGATGAGGAGGGCCATGGTCGGATAGGGCCCATCAGTGGATGGATTTCATGATGGTGTTGGTGTCCTGAGTGGTGCGGTGGTTCCAGGTAGCTTGGGTTGGTTGTGTGTGTAGAGGTATGGCCATTGAAAAAGTCTTCAGCTTTGAGCTAGGGGTTAATGTTTGTGTAGATTTTGGCAATTCTGTCATGGAAGAAATCTGCAAGGCTGTTGCAAAGCTCCTGAAAGGGAGAAATTTTGCTTTTTCTGCAAGGCTGTTGCAAAGCTCCTGAAATGGAAAGATGTTGCTTTTCGCCGTTGCGGGTTGGTGAATTCCTTGGCTATGCAGAAGAGCGTCTTACCATCATTTTGGATGTGCAATACCAGGGCTTTTTTTTCATCTCATGTAGTTGGCAGTGGTATAGGTTGAGTGCTGATTTGTAGGCGGTTCTGTCGGCTTGGTCTTTGTTGGTGCGCCTCTCAAGGTACTTGCAGTGGTGCTTGGCTGTCCCGATGTCCTCGGTGTAACAGCTGGCTTGCTTGGTAGATCTTCTGTATTTCTTGTTCTTGATGGGGATAATGTCAGTGCAGTCCGTGATCTAGGTGTTAAAGCGTCTGATGTCCTGGTTCATTTTGTTGTGGTGTTTGGGTGGATTGAGGGCGAGGGTGTTGGTCCATTCGGTCTCCGAGGCCTTGTTCCGGCTATGATGGGTGGCATTGGGTTGCCTCAGGAGGGAGGGCACGGGCGTGGTGATGATGAAGTGGGAGATTGAGTGGTCGGTCTATGTGAGTTCGGTGGTATGGCTGTATTTGATGTGGTTGCTGAAGATGAATATAGAGTTGAGCGTGTGTCCTGCGATGTGTGTAGGGTTGTGTATGAGTTGAGTGAGGCCAATGTTGCTCAGACTGTTGAGGAGATTGGCGGCATTAGGGTTGGTTATGTCGTTGAGGAGGAAGTTGAAGCCACCCAAGAACATATAGGCCCTCATTATGACATTGGAGGGTGGCGGAAGCCGCCCCCTAATGCCATACCGCCATCAGGCCGCCTGTGCGGCCTGAACCCCGCCAGCCCCATTATGATTTCCCCACTGGGCCTTAACATTGCAGCTGGCTCCTGATTGTAATATTGTATTGTATTGTAATAGTATTTATATAGCGCTTACTACCCCTGACGAGGTGTCGAAGCGCTTTTCGGCGAGTAGCATGCTGCTCCGGAACCCAAAGGGAATTAGTGGTGGATTAGTATAGGAAAATATGAGTATAGTTTTAGTATTATTATGATTTAATTTTGAGCCGCGGATATGTGAGTTTGTTAGTTGGATTGACTGGAGTAATGGAGGAGTAGAGATAATTTAATTATATATATATATATGTATATATATATATATATATACCAAAATAAAGTCCAGAATGTGGAAGCAATGTTGCAGCAGTCCCAGCTGGGCTCCGGAACACCCAAATAATTATCAAAATTTCCTCTTTTCTTCATGGAAAGCCAGAACTCCTCCAAAATGCTGTCAATATGAATAAAGTTTATTGTGGAGAAAAGACTCCCATCCAGCGCGTTTCAGACGTAGCCTTGGTCACGGATGGAGTAGGTATACCAACACATCTACAAATAACACCAAACATAAAAAACGGACTTCTGTCCACATCTCAGTGTAAACACCCTCACATTGGCGGCCATCTTAGAATGGTGCATTCATCCTTGATCACATAAATCACTATTGGCTTTCATAAATGAAACAATATTGTATGTCTCCTTATTCCATATACCAATAAAGATTATAAATATATAAACATATATTTACCCTGTAGATCACTTCTTACTCTGTTTAATACATTGAATAGTATTACTCTTATTGAAAACCTATCAAGCCCCTGTGGGTTATCCTGACCAAGTGGACTGTCTTAATTCCATATAGGGTATCCATAAATCTTATAATATATTGTTCAACCCAAAAATAGAATTAATAACATATCCCTTATTTCATTATTTGAAACACCTGTGTGTTTGTTATCTATACATCTTTCTCATGATTAAATGCAGTTCCGCCACATTACATATGAGGTCAGATAAAATTTAAGTGAAAAAATATATACCCAAAATACTAAATTGATAATGTTAAAACTCATAAAATACTGTACAATACAATTAAGGAGGCTCTTATAATCCTACACAACTTTCATTTTACATTTGTCATTTTATCCCAAATGAATATACATTTCTTCACTGGAATTCAACCCTAAAGGATCAAGTGTGTGAAATTCTGTTATATATTTTGATTCCTAAACTTGTAACTCACATTCCCTATTACCTCCTCGACAATTTATTTTCACCTGATCGATCACTGCATATCTGAGTAAATTTTAATTTCCATAATGTTTATCATGAAAATGTCTTGCCACTGGATAGTTGCTATCATGATTTTTAATGGTTCTTTTATGTTCCAATACCCTTTTGTTGGCACAATGGATTGTGCTACCTACATAGAGCTTCTGGCAAGGGCATATTAGACAGCACACACAATATGATGTGTTACAGTTGAAATGTCCTTTGATGATATGTTCTTTCATAGTCCCTGTCACTGTTATTTTATTGCAACTTATACTGTTTTTGCACGCTTTACATTGCATGCAGGAATAAAATCCCAAAGGCATTGTATTCATAACTTCCTTTCCTTGTTCACTCGTCACAAAATTATGACATAAATTCTCTCTCAGAGATCTTCTTTTTTTTAAAGTAATCTGTGGTGTATCTCGTATAAATTTACATAACACCAAATCTGTCTGTAAAACGTGCCAACTTTTGTTCAAGATCTTTCTTACATTATAAGATTGGTTACTAAAGGTTGTTATAAATCTAATTGTTTCTCTTTCTTCATCTTTATGGGTGGACCTTGAATAATAGATTCTCTCTACAAATTTGATCCACCTTTTGTTTTGCCTCTGTGATGACCTTCATATTGTAACCTCTTTCCTTGAACCTTTCACACATAATTGCACATCCTTGTTGATAATCTGATATGTCACTACAGCTCAGGCGTGCTCTTAACAATTCCCCATAGGGGATCCTTTGAACTAAGCTACAAGGGTGTGCGCTCCAAGCATAAAGTAAACTATTACCCGCCGTCTGTTTTCTATGTAATTTAGAGGTGAGAAGGTTGTTTTTTACCATCACCTCAACATCCAAAAATTCAATGTTTGTTGTGCTATGTTGTTCAACAAACTTCAAGTTATAATCATTCTCATTCAAGTTCTGAACAAATTTTAAGGCCAACGGTACATCACCTCTCCAGATTACAAAAATATAATCGATGTACCTGCACCACAAAATCACCTTTTCATCAAACTCCCTGATCTTCCTGGAAATCTGCTCCTTCCACTAGCCCAGAAACAAATTTGCATAGCTGGGGGCAAAGCAAGTCCCCATGGCTGTCTCTTGCATCTGTCTATATATTTGATTATCAAAGAAAAATAAGTTATTCCTTAAACAGTAGTTTATCATGTCGCACAACATTTCTGTGTGTAACAATAGTGAAACCTGGGCTGGTGGAAGGAGCAGATTTCCCTAAAGATCCGGGACCCGCTGAGTGACCCGGAACCGGAAACGTGCCGCCAGGAGAGTGAGAGAGCCAGGAGGAGCCGGAGCAGCCCAGCACTCTTCCTGCACTCCTCCCACTGGTCCCCCAGGGGCCAGAACCTTCCCCCAGTGCTCTACTGAGGCCACAGTGATCGGCGTACCGTACATCGGAGCTCCGGAGCATCTGGAGCCCCGCACGACAGCATAGTACGGCGGGTGAGCGGCCCCTCTCACGGTCTCCCTCGTGGGCCTCTGCAGAAGCGGCCTGTCTGGGTGCGGCTTGCGGGGGATCAAGGGGGGGCCAGCCCCTCTGTCTACTGGAAGGGTGAACGACCAGCTGGGATCGGTCCTCAGCCTGTGCAGCCTATCCTACCGGAACAGCACAGCAACCCGAGGGACGCAGTGGAGAGCCGAGCACAGAGCCGTGTACAGAGCGCTCAGAGCACGGTGGAGTAGCGGATAGTTGGAGGCGAGTGGTGGCGAGCGGTGGTGGCTTATCGTGCTGGTCACTGGAGCCTGGGAGCCCAGGAGCATAGGTACCCAGGATGGTAAGGTGAGGTCAGTGAGGAAGTTGGGAGCAGTGAGTCTGTGTGTGTGGCGAGTGCAGTGGGTTAGTCTCCACTGCGGAGTGTGTGCCCCGCCTTTCTGCGGAAGTGGCCCGGCTAGGTTGGGTGCGGCTTGCGGGGTAGGCTCGTGGGCCCCGCTCGCCCTGCGCCCCAGCGCACATCCCATCCCAGCCCTCACTCCCCACCCTGTTGAGGGGTCCTATAGAGCCAGCAAGCTCACAAGCAGCAAGCAATCACTGAACCGTATAAGGAATCTATAAGAACTTCATAGTTATAAACAGCATACAACCAGTATCAAACTTAAAAGCAGCAGCAAAGCTAGGTGGCAACAGTGGTCCGGCCATCTAGCAAAATCATCCTTACCTGTCTATACCGGCTCCATCTGCGGTCAGTAGAGATGAGATCAGGCAAAACGCAAGGTAGGCCCTCACTTACAAATAAAAGAAAGAGAAAGGAGGAATAATTGGCTGAGGGAACACAAACAAAAAGAAGAGCGGGTGTAGTTAGCGGAGCTCACCCGGTGAGATCGCCCAGGGCCCACTGCACAAGCCCCTTGAGTCCCTCTAAGTCATTTATAGAGCCTTCGCCACCGCAGGACCCCGCACTCCAAATGGCAATGGTCAAGACTAGCAGTGAGCTCCGTGATCTCCAAGCCAGGGAGGCAGTCATTCCCACAACCCTGGCCGCGGGAGCAGCCATATTCCACAAAATAACTGATTATTTTGGAGTAACAAGCAGAACTACAAAGCTTTATTCACCCCTCCCCCAGGCCCCGGCCCCGGAGCAGAGAAGGGAGCAGAAGGAGAGTAAAAGTAACATTCGACCACCCCTACCACTGTCCCCAATTGTCAGCATACGGGAGGGCGGAACGATACAGGTCTACGAGCCTGAAAGACTCCAAAAATCCGGGAGCCAGTTTCCCCGCTCCAGGAGGGTCAGGGTCCATTATAAGCGGACTGAAGCCAGCACCCTATCTCCAGGGGGGTGGGGGAAGGTATGATCATCCAGCATCCTACCCCCCCAAACAATTTCATAAATGAGGAGGCCAATGCCCGGCGGGGAGTGAGGAGAGCAAGACTACAGTCCCCTCCAATGAGCACCAGTCTCAATTACTTCCACTTTCCTGTCATTAGCCCGGGAAACGTAGACCAAGAGGATATAGCGCCAAGGACGCTGGAGGTCCTTGGGGACAGACGGTGTTCCGCCCAGTTTTCCCATGCCCCTAGGACACCACAAAGGAATGACTCAAATATGCCAGCAGCCTCCCTGGCACCTGTAACAGACATTTGGGCAGCAATATTGAACTCAATGCAGACCACAGTAACAGCTTTACAGTTTCAGTCCCATAAAATGGACATCCAGGTTGATCTGCTAAACACTCTGGCAGTCTTCATCTCAGGAATCGATAGCAAACTGCAAGATCTAAACTCATTAATTACAAGGGCGCAACAAAATCAATTTAAGGATTTTATCATTTGCTCCTGCAAGGAGGTAGTGGATGGATTGGGCTAACTACCAGTCATTTTTAAAGACATCCTGGAAGAGATTCGCCACCCTACCAATAAAGAGACTTTGGCCTGAACGTCCCATCTACCATTGGGGCAGCCCCCAACCCCCAAATCCTCAACGCCCTCCGAGGAGAATTGGCCTAGCCCGCAAGATGCCCTAGCCCTAGGGTCATCCAACCTGGAGGGAAATCCAACTAGGGAAATAGTGGTGGTCACACAACAAAGACCACAGGATCATTCTTCTCAAACATCAGAGCCCCGAGATGTGATAAGGCATTTTGGCCACCGGCTGACAAAAAGAGAGAGGAAGCGGGCAAGAAAGGGCAGAAAGAACATCCAGGCGACGTCCGTATCTGGAATGGGATCCCCACCCCACACAGTGCAGGAGGGGGTAGCGGGGAAGCGAATCCCTTGGCAGCACAGCCTCACGTAACGGACCGAAAGGGGCTTCTGCCCCAGGACCCGGCTGGGATATGCCCAGAGCCATTGGATAGGGCTCCCAGATCCCAGGGCCAACAAGTACTCACCGCATTGTGGCCCCAAACACTCACCCAGGTTAAGCTAAGGCCTAGCTCCACAGAGGTAAAAACCAAAGTTGTGGAGCCGGACATAACAATAAGGAATCAGCACTCAAGGGCAGATCTGGCGGAGACCAGAATAGTCCAGCCAAATCTAGTGGAGAATTTAAATCAGGCTCTACCGGACCAAGGGCTGCAATTCATATGGATCCCGGAGTACAAATCTAGAGGCCCGCAAGATGTGCTCAATCGTTCCACCATCCTTAAGTTAATAAAAGCACTACCAGTCCTGGCAGCAGTGAGTTCAGATGACATTACCGCCATTAAATTCATTTAAACACAGGGAAGCCAGTCCACGGAACCTACGGTGGTAATATTTGCCTCTTCTGAGTTACCAAAACAAATTATAGAAAAAAAAGCATCCTGAAAGCCTGGGGAATTGAGGTATGCTATTATTTAGGAGAAAGATATCCACAGCCACTAGCACAAAGAACCGATGCGGATAGGGGTTATACAGCCACGCGGTCCATCCTACGAGGAGTATCTGGGTACCCACAGATTGGAGAATCTGGCCAGGAACCACCACAACAAGGAACAGTATCGCCTCTAGATCTACAGGTCGAAATAAGGGAAGGTGAGGACTGGAGAAGGATAGCAGTGGCCCAAACCCTGAGAGATAATCATCTACAAGACAATTGGGCCTGGCTTCCAATAGCGCTAGTCCCCAGATTGCCACAAAAACTTGAATAACAACTCATTACCCATGCCCGACACAAGAATCATTAACTATCTGCTCATGGAACATAGGGGGCCTACAATCGAAATAGGAAGATGCAGAGATCACCAAATTCCTGGGTACCTTTGACATCATAATGTTGCAGGAAACATGGGCACTCACAAACCTTCCTTTAATTAGTTACAAAGAGTACAACATTCCGGCGGCTAAATAAAATACGTTTGGAAGAGCAAAGGGAGGGCTGTCAATTTATATCAACACCAAGCTAGAGGCAAAAAATATCTGGAGGGCAGACGGGTGATCAGCCCTTCCTATGGGTCCGCTTGGACAATTGAGCAAAAAACATACAGGACCCCCTAATCCTGATCAATGTGTATATTAACCCAAAAAAGAAAAAGTTGGAAGATGATATCCTGCTAAAACATCTGCTCCAGATAATAAACACATACAATCCGGCCTATTGGTTAGTATCAGGAGATTTTAACCTTAACCTATTTTATGAACCAAGTGAGGACCATGTGCAATTAGCGGTTCCATTACCCAATCAAGGATTACCCTCTAGGAGAAAGCAGGATAAAGTGGGCCTAAAGCTAATCAAGAGCTGTGAGCTAGCAGGCCTCTTTGTATTAAATGGGCAGCTCCCGTCTGATATACCCCCGGCTTGGACAAGAGCCACTGAAAGGGCTGTCTCACACTTGGACTATACACTGGTAAACTCCCTCCTATTCAGGTTGGTGAGAGATTTTAAAATTCAAGCCCATACAGAAAGCGACCACAATCCGCAAATAATTACGATCGGGAGCCAGGGGTCTACCCAAGAAGAAGCAAAACTCCTTAACGGGAAACTTTGTGCTGAAAATTTAAAACTGTTAAAATGGAGTTCGTCCACGATTGCAGCTCAAGCTGAGGATGCTGTAGGGAAATTGGAAAAGATGACCAATAACCCATTAAGAGTAGTTGCCATATGGGAGTCATTCACTGAAAGCCTTGTAAAACAATCCTCTGTGAAGGGGAGGGCAAGGGGGGGCTCCCCTGGGGCATAGAAAGACCACATTTATGCCACGGGCAATACGAAGGAGGAAAGCAGAAGTAGGAAGGCTCCTGAGACTAGCACAGAGATACCCAACCGATGATCCTACCTTAGAAACCCTACGGCAAGAAAGGAAACTTTTAAAGAGGGCCATATGGCTTTTTAGACGAACAAACTAGGAAGCATTATGGGCAAAACTCCACTATGCATCAACATTGGCAAACTCGAGACGGTTCTGGAGCCTGATCAATGATATCGAGAAAGGTCCCACAGCCGCAAGCAATGCAAATGTGACGGAGGAGGCATGGGTGGATTATTTGAGAACCCATTTTAAAGAAAAAACTGTGACAGAGGCCAACACCTCCTATTTGGAGGAATCCGAGGTCAGCAGGGAACAGGAGGGGCCCATCTCATTCAGCCCTTTGGAAATAGCTAAGACAATAGAAAAATCACGCCGAGACTGTGCGCCTGGACCCAATGGACTTCCTCAGGCCCTATTTAAAGAGCAGGCAGAAAAATGGGCGACCTTTTTTGCCATACTGTTCAATTATATTTTAACTACAGGTTTTGCGCCAGCTAGTTGGAAGGGGTCGATAATTCACCCTATTTACAAGGGAGGGAAGGCCTCCCTACCCTCCAACTACCGTCTAATTGCTCTCCTAGACGTAGACCTGAAATATTTCTCAATAGGCATCCTGCAGCATTTAGAACGGTGGGCTATGGATAAGGGGAGGCTCCCGATTAATCAAACCGGTTTCACAAAAAATAAGGGTACACTGACAAACCTTATGGCTTTAATCCTGGTAATAAATAGGGCAAGGGCTACAGGGACACCCCTTTATATGTGCTTTGAGGCTACATTTGAATGTGTCCCTAGGGAAAATTTAAGATTAAAACTACAGAAGTGGGGGCTACCGAGGAATTTATTAAATGCTATCATCATTCTCTACTCTGACACCTGGGTTAAAACTAAACTGGGAGCCGGTTTGTTTTTATCTAGGCCCATAAAAACCACTATTGGCCTGAAACAGGGTTGTGTATTAGCACTGCTTCTCTTTAATCTGTATATATCAGACGTATCCCCAGCTTTGGACGAGCAGTCGGCCCATCCACCAAGCCTAGGTGGGCGTCAAGTGTCCAACCTACTCTATGCAGATGACCTGTTGCTGCTTAGCAATACTAGGGTAGGCTTACAGAAACTTTTGAACTGCCTAGGAGGTTATGCACTAACCAATGACTTAGAAATTAATTATGGAAAGTCTAAAATAATCCCTCTTAATTGTAAACCAACCTCACGCCGTAAGTGGCTGTTAAATGGGCAGTAGATGGAGGAGGTAGCGGTGTATACATATTTAGGGGTCAGGTTCGACTCTAGGAGTTCATTCTCCACGCACAAAGAAGCAATAATAGATAAGGCACAAGCTCTGAATCGGGCTTTTGGTGTCCTGTCAAAATCCACCCTTGGGCGGCCCCTAAAACCAATGACAATGATCATGCGAGCGAAAATATTGCATATGGGACGGAAATCATGAGGTGGGCGGAGGTAGCCATGCTGGATAAGTTATTAGTGAAATCTTATAAGCAAGTCTTCCAGTTATCTAGATCGGCATCTCCAGCCCAGGTCAGATTGGAATTCGCCCTAACAAAGCAATCATTGGCAAGGTTAGCAGCTTTTGCGAGCGGCTGCTATAAACCCTATTCCGCGCCCATGGGGTCTTTAGCAAACCTAGTCTGGCATGAAATCACTCTTGCGAGGGGTAGTGATAGTTTTAAGGCCCACTGGGAAAAAAGCATAGCCCAGCTTAAACTGGGTGATTTGTGGGATAGCCTTCAGAAAAGGAGCCAACAAATCGGCTAAGATTCTAAGCCTACTAGAAGATATGGAGGCACTATCAAACCGATTGCATGGATGGTTAGTCCTTAATTCATATGTGTGGGAGAAGGAACCTCGGATCCTATCCACCACATTATCGCGGGAAACCAGGCTGGCCCTCCTACAGATGAGGTTGGGAGACTTACCAACTCCGGATTTCCTTCCGAAATGGAAAAGAGAGGCAGGATGGCAAACACAGGTTTGCAGACTATGCCATCAGACCAGGGAGACCTTAATTCATGTGGTCTGCAACTGCCCAGTCATGGGATGCCAGAGAAGGGAGCTGCTGAAGAATGAATTCAACATCTTAGGGGTCCGGTCGTGCAGGTCGGCCGTTATAACAGCCCTTGACCCAAGCAATGGGAAACTGAATACCAGACTAATCCAGTTTCTGAGAATCTTCAAATCCCTGGTGGTCCCAGCCAATCCAGTTAAGTAAAAGTCAATTGCCCGCTCCCATAATATTAGAACCCCTCCCCTGTGGTTACCTGCTATCGGTGAGGTAGGGGTTTGGCCAACCCTGAAGGCTTCCTCTGATAATTGGCAGCTTTGTCCAGTGCTAGTTCTGCTCATTTCGTTTGCCCAATTGCACTTGGGTACCCCTGTTGCTACCAAGAGGGGCATATACATTTTGTTTTCATTATTTTTATTTAATTTATGTATTCTTTATTATTAATATATATTTGTTTTAGATTTATATATAATAATATGAATTTTATTTATAGATTTTATTTTATTTTTATGTTTTTTTCTCTAGTGCAGTAGGACTAGAGTAATAAATAAATAGATATGCGAATACATAGTAGGGGAATATATGTCCAAGGAATATAATAATGGGTATAATATGAGAAGAAAAGTAGTATTATATAAGCACAGACTTTCAAGATTTGTAATATTTGAAGTTAATTAATAAGTGTACTTTTCTAACATTTATTTATCCTTACTCAATTTTGAATAGCCAAATGCCTATGATAATAAACATTTGATATAAAATGAGAGCAGGGATTCATAAGTATCTAATATATTAACTTATCTAGGAGCTATGCAATGACCTATGAACATGTTAAGCATAGGATAACATAAACATATATATATATATATATATATATATATATATATATATATGTATATACACACACACAGCACATACATACACACATGAATATACACCCATATATTCATATATACATACATTTACATATTGAAACCGTGAGTAAATATACATTAGTTAAACAGGTTTAAAGAGTATGTGTGTGATTTATTGTTATGAGATAGTAGAAAATACATATTTCCTAAAGAACTATACATATCTAGAATATACACATAATCAGATAAAAAATATTTATCAGCACAGTCATATGCAATCCATAGCTGTTTGAATATGGTGGTTATGAAGGAAAGAGCCAACTCTTGAGTAGTCTTCTGAAGACAAGATAGTTATCTGTGGATCTTATATTTGGGAGAAATGAATTCCATAGTTAGGCTGCTTGAACAGAGCAGGATATACTTCGTCTTGTATGGTGGTGTTCTAAGGCTGGGTGCCAATCTTGAGCAGATGTTTCTTTATTGAATGTATTTGGTTATTTTGTTTCTGATAAAAAGCGGTCCTGTTCCATGTGTAGCTTCGAGGGTGATACAAAGCAGCTTGAAGGTGCATCTTCTGGCAACGGGTAACCAGTGTAGTGCTCTCAAGGCAGGGGAGATGTGGGCTTGTGGCTTTACATGTAATAGTAGCCTGGCTGCAGAGTTCTGTTGTAGTTTTTTCATAATAGATAGAGATGATCCATGGTAGAGGCCATTGGCATAATCCAGTTTGGATAGTACAAGCGAGATAGTACCCTGCACCTTGTGTGGAAATCCGAGGTGGGGTAAGATGCATTGCAGTGCAGGGTCTTCAAGGTGATGAAGCTTGTTCGTGCTAATTTGTCCACTTGGGCATTCATTGTTAACTTGGAGTCCATGGTGATTCAAAGGTTTTTAACTTCCTTGGATAATTGAGGAGGTGATCCGAGATCTTCCGGCCAGGCGCACAATGGGTCATAATTTTTCCAATCACCACATATGAGTATTTCTGTTTTGGGGGCATTTAGTTTGAGGTGGCTCCAAGTCATCCACTGATCAACAGCTCTGAGGCAACTGAAGATTGGTGAGTTTTCAATGTTTTTGGGGCATTCTAATTTAAGTAGTATTTGTGTGTCATCTGCAGAGTTGTAGCATGTGAGATGAAAATCATTGATCAGTTCTGGTAATGATATCATGTAGATGTTGAAAAGCAAAGGTGAGATGATTGATCCTTGGGAGACCCCTGCTTTTGTGAGGTAGGGTTTGGACGAGAAGGGGGGAGAATAGATGATATTAGTTTTTTTAAAGTAGGATGTAATCCAGTCGAGAGCAGTCCCTTCTATGCCGGCTTCGTGGAGTCTTTGAATTAGGGTGTCACGGTCAACCAAATCAAAGGCAGCTGAGAGGTCCAAGAGACGTAGTGCATCAACTCCACTGCGGTCAACTGTGTTTTTAAGATCATCTCAGATTGCTATGAGTGCCGATTCAGTGCCTCTTCCTGGGTGGAATCCAGTTTGGTAGTCTGAAAGTATAGAATTGTCTTCAATGAATTGTGACATCTGGGCGAATGCTGCTCTTTCTATCAGTTTGCCCAGGTACGGTCCATTTGTGATTGGTCTGTAGTTGTTGGGGTCCTGCGGGTCTAGGTTTGTTTTCTTTAATAACGGTTGTATGTATGCCTTTTTCAGGTCTACAGGAAAAGTTCCTGTAGTTAAAGAGTTGTTGATGATTCTTCTTAGAGGTGTGGCAGCAGAAGTAGATAAAATAATGTTCTTGAAGATGTGTGGTGGGCAAGGGTCAGAAGGGCCACCGGAAGGTCTGCTTGCTTTGACCAAATCCATAAATTCACCTTGTGATATTGGTTTGAAGGACTGTAGAGGCTGGGTTGGTTTATTCTGAGAGGGTATTTTAGGGAAGGGGTTGGTGCTGATGGTTTTCTTCTGTTTTAAGTAGGAGTCCAATGTGTCTGCCTTGGTTGTGTAATGAGTTGCCAGTTTGTTTGTGAAATCTTGGGTAGTGGGATGACTTCCTTCCATGCATGTAGGTTTTCAAAATTCATTGAGAATTTTATCAAATTCTTTGGTTGCAGACTAAGCACTTTGAATTCTGTCTGAGTAGTACCTTTTTTAGTTTCTTTGGTTGATGATTTGTATATTCTGTTAAGTTTGTGTAGCTGCAGTTTGTCTTGACTGTTGTTTGTTTTGAGCCAGGTCCGCTGCAACTTTCTGATTTGTTGCTTCATCTTTTTAAGTTCTGTGTTTCTCCAAGGTGTTGGTTTTCTTTTGTCATGTTTAGTTTTTCTGAGTGGTATTAGGATATCAAAAGCTGATAATTGTACCTAGATCTGTGTTGGCTGTTAGTTGAATTTCTAAGTCATCAAAATTTAGTTTGCTCCAAGGTCGATAGGTGCATGTATGTAAGTAGTTGTGGGGTGTGTTGGTTTGTGGTGTTTTATGTCGGAAAGCTATCAAATGGTGGTCTGACCATGTGATTGGCGAGATGTTATGGATGGTAACTAGTTCAGGCTTAGCAGAAATGACATCTAGGATGTGTCCAGCGATGTGTGTGGGATTGTGTACAATCTGATGTAGGTTCAATGCGACTAGGCCAGTGGTGATAGCTTTTGGATGGGGCATATTGGGTTTGTCAAACCACATGTTTAGGGCCCCAAGAATGCATAGGTTTGAGTATAATGTAATAAGGTTAGAGACTGTATCTAGAAAAGTGTCTGGGAATGTTGAGTTGTTAGGTGGAGGTCTGTAAAGGAAGAAAAAGTTACAGGAGGAAGTTGGAGTAGGGTGGCATCTAGTGAGGAGGGATTCACAACCTTGTATGGAAATGTTGTCTGTTTTCTGAGATGTCTTGCCTGTTTAAATATAATAGCTAGTCCACCTACTCTCTTGCCTGTACGGTTTTGTGTGATGGTTTGATAGTCCGGAGGAAGGGCTTCATGCAACACTGGGGCCATGTCATCTCCCTAGCAAAAGTGTATTAGTGGTGGTGTTGTTTTGTTTCGGAGAAGGGTGAGCACTATATTTTGAGCTTGTAGCAGGTGTGTTGTTAGTTGTGATAACTGTGTGAGGGTCACAATAGTCTTGTTTTTTCAATATAGTGTTCCTCTTCCAGCAGGTTTAGGAGGCATTTTGTTGGGTCTGTGTGTGGGTGGTGGACTTGGTGGCTGAGAGCGACATGAAGAGTGTACAGTTTTTTGTAGGGTAGCCTTATTACGTAATGGACAAGGGGATGCAAAGTTGTTAAGAGTGGCATGTTGTTTATTTTGTTTGCATCTGTTTAGTGTGGAAGGAGTATGGGTTAGGGGTGGTGGAGGCGCACGTGGATTATGATGTAGGTCTCTAAATTGTGTAATGGATGAGAGGCGGTGAATGTATGTTGCTGTGTCGGGGTGCTTGTGGTAGATGTTTGTGAAGAGTGCGAATGTAGGAGTAAAGATTGGACAGGATTTGTATTCCTTGTGTAGTTGTGAGGGTGGGAGTGGGTGTGACCATAAGTATAATGAAAGTTTGTGTTGATTTGATGTGCTGATGTGTGTGGTCTGTATTGCTTTTTTGGAATAGTGAGAGGGGATATTGATGTAGTGGTTTTCTGTGAGGGATTTGTATGTGAGATAGTGCTGGTAAGTGGAATTAGAGTATTACAGGGGGTGTTGATGTGTTTTGGAGATGAATGTATGAGGTGTGTAAGAGGGGATGGATGTGTGTCAGGGGAGTTTGTGTTAGTTGTGATGACTGGAAGAGGTAATATGTGTGGTGGAGTGAAATGTGAGGATTCTATGGTTAGTATGTAATTGGTAAAGAGTGGGAGGGGCATTTGTAGATGGTGTGTTAGAAGGCTGGGTTTAGGAATTGTCATGATGAAAGGGGGTCTGTGTGGAGCAAATAGAGGATAGTGTTGTTGGTTTGTATGGACAGGGAGTGTGTATCTGGATGGCTGAAAGTAATGTATAATGTGGTTTTGTGTTGTGTGGGCGATGGCAGGTTGTGTCAGTGGGAGTGGACAGAGTAGTGTTTGCTGTGAGAATGAAGGTGTTTTACTGTTTTAGTTGTGGTGGATATGTGTATAGGTGTTGTATATGGGGTATCATGTTGGATGATGAGACATTGCAATCTGCATGGGGTCAATTTGTGATGCAGGAGTTGGATGTCTTTGCAGATAATGTGTTTGCATGTTGATGGATGTGTAGGGAGTAAGGGCCAGATGTAGCAAAGGTTTGCGAGTCGCAAATGGCAAAAATCCCATTTCCGACTCGCAAAAAGCGATGCGAGCCGTTACCGACTTGCAAAATGTGCGACCCCATTTTGCGACCAGCAAATAGGAAGTCGCAATTTGCGAGTCGCAAACCATATGCAATTGCAACTCGCAAATTGCGACTAGTCGCAAAAAGCCCAGTTTGCATGTCCCATTTACCACTAACTCAGAGCAGGTGGTAATCATTACTAAAGTATAAAATGAGACCCAGAAGGCATCTGGGTTACTCAAGATGGCGGAGATATACCTGATAGCAGTGAGGAGGAGAGTCCACGCAGCCCAGCAGAGGAGGAGGAGGAGCCAGAGACAGGAGAAGGTTTACAGAACAAGGCAGACTCTTTTTCAGCAAACTGAGGAAGAGATCTACGACAAATACAGACTTAGCAGCGCAGCTATACTAGAATTAATTGAATTACTCAAACCAAAGCTAGAACGCCAGACTCTGCGCGGCTGCGCCATCCCTACGCATGTGCAAGTGCTATGCTCACTGCACCTCTTGGCCTCGGGGAGCTATCAGGGGGTCATTGCTGTGGCAGGTGGGGTATCTCAAAGTGCACTATCAAGGTTCCTCAGGGCATTCCTAGATGCCATACTCACACACATGTCTCACTACATATACCTACCCAGGAAAGAGGCAGAAATTAACAGCACCAAGTTGGACTTTTACCGGATTGCCAACTTTCCCCATGTCATAGGGTGTGTAGATGGGACACATATTCAAATATGCCCTCCTGCAAACCTGGAATATCTGTTCCGCAACAGAAAGTGTACCCACTCACTCAATATTCAGGTTGTTTGTGACGCCCATTATGTCATCACTGACATTGTAGCGAAATTTCCAGGCAGTACTCATGACTCATACATTTTTAGGCACAGTGGGATACACCAACGCCTGGAACGTGGGGAGTTTGGAGACGGATACCTCCTAGGTAGAGCTCCATACACCTTGTAGACATACACACAGATCAATGTGCACACCAACCAGGACTTTCTAACAGTGTACTGTTTGTGCCCAACAGGTGACAGTGCATATGCACTACGGCCATGGATAATGACTCCGTACTTAACACCCAGCAATGAATGTGAGAGACGATACAACAGTGCACATAAGAGGACCAGGAATCTGATTGAACGCACCTTCGGATTGCTGAATGCACGGTTCAGATGCCTCCACAGAAGTGGAGGTGCCCTCCAGTATACCCCCATTACGGCATTCAAAATTGTTGTCGCATGCGCTATCCTGCACAATATTGCCACCCGACGTGGGCTACCTCTCACCCCTGCAGACCCAGATTCTGAGGATGAAGAGCAAGAGCAACCACATCGCCATCATGGGGATCGTAGCATCGCAAATCAAGGCAGACTGAGACGGCAACACATCGCAACCCAATACTTTGGAAGGTACGTGTCAACTTCAACCATACTCACCTATTGACCAAAAACTCAATTTGTTAAGTGGAACAAAAAAACTATTTAATATGTGCAGAAATTGAACTATTTACAATGACAAACTGTGCAGGGAGTTCAGAAAGCCAACCATGCATGGGGCACATTGCCGTCATGTGCCCCAACATCAGGGACAGTGTTTAGTTTATGACCTACGGCGGCCTCTGCCAGCCTGGCTGGTCCCAGGTTGTTCAGCAGTGCTCTGCCTCGTACTCCCACTCCGTAGCACCCTGGTGTCACCAGCAGAGACACTGCTCACAGTGGAGCCCTCTTCGCTGTCCTGTGGGGTGTCCCCTGTACCCCTGGACACATGCTGTGCCTCCATTAGATCGATCACATGGGTGATCCGGCCCAGGCCTCTTGCCACATCCCCTGCAAAGTGGCCCATTTCCACTTGGAGGCCGACTGTCCTTCTTGACAGCCCAGTGGTGTTGACTGCCAGTTTGCTAATTGATGAGGCCATCCTGTCCAGCCTCTGGAGCAGCTGGCGGTCCCTGCGCCGCCCACCCTCGCTCTGTGACAGCAGTCCAGCCACCAGTTCCCGCATGGACAGGGCTAGGTCCCCAGTGTTGTTGCCTATGACGTCCAATTGTGCATGGAGCTGCTGCATGCTGTTCTCATTGCTCCTTACAAAGCGGTGCAGAACCCCACTAATCCTCCCTAACATTTGGTTCTGCAGGCGCTGACCACGTAGCAGTTGTGCCTCGGTCATGGTGGTGGATGGACGCCCGGACTCTGCCTGCAGCCCTGCTCTCCTCAACCTGCCTCACCTGCGCAGCGTTGGATGCCCTGTGAGATGTACCGTGGCACTCCTGGCTGTTGCTGGTGCAGCCTCCGGAACCACTGTTGCAGCAGGTGTTGTCATCAAGGGGATGGTGTTGGTGGTGCAGGTGGGAGTGGTGGCAGCTCCTGTGCTTTCCTCATGGGGCTGGCTGACTGTTGCCACCTGGCTGCTGTGGCTGGTGGTGGGGTCTTGTGGGAGACCTGTGGGACATGGGGAACAGACTGTCAGTGTCTACTATCTGTTGCACATTTCCTAATAAACATTTGCCTATTGACTGCCTACTTGACTACATTGCCCATAATGCATCATTCTGGTGTTTGCTACCCTGAAATGGAGCTATCTTAGTTGTGCATGCCCCTGTGTACATGGTGGGTGGGGGTATGGCATTGATGGGGGTACAGGCATATCACATGGTACTCACCGGTTGATGTTGTGGGCTCAGAGGTGTCCAGATCTCCGAATCCTGTAACAGCCTCCTGCTCCAGGGTCTCCTCCACCCTTTCCTCCAGGGGTGTGGGTGGTGGTATGGATGATGGTCCCCCTCCTGTGCCTCTCATCTCCCGGAGCCTTTCTGCCACCCTCTCCTTGGTCCGGGAGCAGAGGTCATACCACCTCTTCTTTATTTCATCCACACTCCTGTGGCTGACCCCCAGGGAGTTCACCTTTTCCTGAATATCCAGCCAAATTTGTTTTTTAGTTGAGTCTGGCACATTGAGGGCTGCCTTCCCAAAAAGATCATCATAGTGCTGACAGCATTCCTCTGTTAGCACCTCCAGCTCCTTCTCAGAAAATTTCAATTTCCTCTTTCTGGGAGTGTCTGCCATTGTTGCTGTAGCTCTGTTTGCAGTTCTGATGTTAAAAAGGGTGTGGTCCTCCCTCCTCCCAGGTGTATTAGTAAACTTCCTGGCTGTGATGTCATCATCATGTGTCAGGAAGTGTTTCCAGAGTGTTCTGGAGTGGTTTCTGGAGTGTTCTGCAGCACCTGCAATCAATTTACATGATAATCGCAATTTGCGACACCCACTCGCAAATTGCATGTCCGTTTTTTGCGAGGTTGCAAAAAGCGACCTCGCAGACAGCGGACTCGCTATCTGCGTTGCGACTCCGGGTGCGAGTCGCAATTTGTCCCTGGATATTGTACCTGCATTCCTATTAGCGACACGCAATTTGCGAGTCGCACATGCTCGCAAATTGCGAGTCGCTAATTTTTTTGTACCTACATCTGGCCCTAAGTTCCATTCTGATAAATGAGAAATTGGGCAGCATCTCTGGCCCTAGGCCCTACCAGTCCCGAACATGGCCAAACAGGCAGCTGCCCTTGTCCTCTCCATCCTTAGCCTCGATGCCCGGGCTGAAACGCCCTGAGCCCTAGGCTTAAATGGCCCTACTGGCCAATAGAAACCTAGTCCCACCCCTAAAGAATCAGATTTGTAACCCTAAATCTCTCAGCCAATGGGAGACCCAACCCTAGTTACCAATCATACCCCTAATCCAGAAAACCAATCACAAGCCCAACCCTATAACCAGAAACCAATCAGAATCTCAGCCCTACTACCAATCACAAAGCCAACCCTAAAAACCAGGAACCAATCAGAATCTCATCCCTACTACCAATTACAAAGCCAACCCTAAAAACCAGGAACCAATCGGAATCTCAACCCTACTACCAATCACAAACCCAACTCTAATCCCTAAGCCAATAGAAAGACCACAACATCCTATGACAACATCATATGTAGCAACCAATAGGAACTTATATAAGGGCCAAGTTAACTAAAGCCTAGTCCCTGTAGGAAGGGAGGAGGGAGCTGCTGCTCTATTCAGAATCTCCTTGGATACAGACAGGCTGAATCCACACTTCCAAGCTAGCAGAGTCTACTTTCCAGGTAAGGGAGAGATTGTAAAAAACAAAACAAAAAAAACACTGAAATACTCCTTGTCGCGCACTCTGAAATGTGGCTTTTTTAAGGCAAAAACAGGGGATGCAGACAGTTTCTAGACACTATTTAAATCACAAAAACAGATTAAGCAGTCTCCTAAACATACTGAAATGTATGTAGCCTTTTTACTTAGAAAAGGGGGGGACGGGGCTTTATGCAGTCTAGTGCCACAAACTAGGAGGAAGATTTCAAACAGTCACGGCTAAAAAACAGCACTTAAAAAGGCCAAGCTGCCTGAAACACAGAGAGTCTACAGTAAACATGCATGGGTAGCAGTAAAAAACACTTTTAAACAAATAATAAGATTTCCCAGAAAAGTCTGGGGCTCCTTATCTAGGTCTCTTAGGAATCCTTGATCACTGGGCTGTATCAGGGCACAGGGAAAATTCTGGGCTCACAAAATTAAGGTGGATGTCTTGGGGTTCCCTCCACAAACTTAAGGGGCCAGACCAGGTGTGGGAGGAGGGCTCAGGTTGCCTGGGACTCCGAGAGCCAATCAGCTAGGCCCAGCCCCTGTGGGAAGGGAGGAGGGAGCAGCTGCTGTATTCAGAATCTCCTTGTATACAGACAGGCTGAATCCACACTTCCAAGCTAGCAGAGTCTACATTCCAGGTAAGGGAGAGATTTTTTTTAAAAAAAACAGTTCCTAAACACAATTTAAATCACAGAAACAGATTAAGCAGTCTCCTAAACACACTCTGGATGGTCACTGAAATGTATGTAGCCTTTTTACTTAGAAAAGAGGGGGGGCTTTATGCAGTCTTGTGCCACAAACTAGGAGGGAATTTACAAACAGTCACGGCTAAAAAACAGCACTTTAAAAGGCCAATCTACCTGAAACACAGAGAGTCTACAGTAAAAATGCACAGGTAGCAGTAAAAAACACTTTTAAACAAATAACAAGATTTCCCAGAAAAGTCTGGGGCTCCTTACCTGGGTTTCTTAGGAATCCTTGATCACTGTGCTGTATTAGGGCACAGGGAAAATGCTGGGCTCACAAAATGGATGTGGCGGTCTTGGGGTTCCCTCCACAAACTTAAGGGGCCAGAGCAGGTGTGGGAGGAGGGCTCAGGTTGCCTGGGACTCCGAAGTCAATCAGCTAGGCCCAGCCCCGATAGGTTGAATCCACACTTCCAAGCTAGCAGAGTCTACTTTCCAGGTAAGGGAGAGATTGTAAAAAACAAACAAACCTGAAATATTGCTTGTCGTGCACTTTGAAATGTGGCTTTTTTAAGGCAAAAACAGGGGATGCAGACAGTTTCTAAACAAAATTTAAATCACAGAAACAGATTAAGCATGGAGCCTACTGCAATGTGGTGGTGCAGCAGCACCAGTCGCGTATTCCACTGCCCATAATTCAGG
This sequence comes from Pleurodeles waltl, assembly GCF_031143425.1. Taxonomy (NCBI): domain Eukaryota; kingdom Metazoa; phylum Chordata; class Amphibia; order Caudata; family Salamandridae; genus Pleurodeles; species Pleurodeles waltl. The sequence continues at coordinate 1,448,144,125 of NC_090446.1, forward strand.
CAGTGGAATACGCGGTGGGGCTATGCATGGGGGGGCCTGCACTGCCCATGCCAAGTGCAGGGGCCCCCAGGGGCCCCCGAGTCCACCATTCCGCCAGCTTTTCCATGGTGGTGTTTACCGCCATGGACAGGCTGGCGGATGGGGACTCGTAATCCCCAGGGCAGCCCTGCTTGCAGCGCTGCCCTGGTGGATTACAGCCACTGGGACCACCAGGCTGCAGGCTGGCGACAGCCTGGCGGTGTCGGCGGTGGAACTGTGGTGGCTCCGCCACCTTCATACTGTGGCGATCAGACAGCCACGACGCAGCAGTCCGACCGCCACCCTTATAATGACCCCCATAGTCTTTTGAGATGATGGTGAGGGGGTGATGAAATTGGTGATGAGGTTGCAGAAGGTGGTTCGAGGTCACAGTGGATGGTATGCGAGGGTTCCCTAATAGTGGATTTCTCACTCGCTTGGATACTGAAGTTGAGGTGTTCCATTACTGAGATAATGTTGTCTTTGGTGGTGGTGAATTTAATGGGGTCTCTGTGGATTATGGTGATTCCTCCACCTGGCTTGTTGACGCAGTGGGTGATTCTGTATCCTGCTGGCACGGCGGTGTTAATGTTGGGGGCTGATGTTGGGTTGAGCCACGTTTTGGTTAGGAAGACAATATCAGGCGCAAGAGTGTTGATAAGGTCCCATACCTAGGTGGAGTGTTTGCTGAGTGAGCGAGTGTTGAAGGCGCATGCGAGCTGGTGTTGGGTGGCTGGTGTTGCGCATTGAGTGGGCTGGGAATTGCTGAGAGTGGTGGGGGCATGCGTTATGTGGCAGGTGAAGTGGCAGAGGGTAGTGTGAAAGGTCCTACTGTGGAGCGTGGTGCAGCACGGTGGCAGTGTTTTTAATGGCGTCCAGGTTCCAGGGCATGGAGAGCGGTAGAAGTGTAGCTGTGGATGGTGGTTAGACCAGAGATCCTGGCACTGTGTGCGGTCCAGCAGCAGACAGGTGCAGACAGGCTTACCTTTGGCATGCCTTAGGCGCTCCTGTGGCACCCCTACTGCATGCCTGCACTGTGCCCGCAACTGATTAGGTCCTGGGAGGTGAGAGAGGCAGTAGAAAGAGATGTGCAGGGCTGGCGAAAAGGCAGGAAGGAGAGGGGGAGGCGGGAGGATACGGGAGAAAGGAGCTGGAAAAGGGCAACAGCAAAAGCATACTAAAAGGGCCCAAAGAAGGTAGAAAAAAAGCAAAAAGAGAGCACAAAAGGGCAGGAGCAGCAACAAAGACAGGAAAGAGCAGGAGCAGCGAAAATGACGGGAAAGAGGACAGGAGCAGAAAAACGGGGAGGAAAGAGAGCAAGGGCAGGACTGAGAACAGGAGAGGCAAAAATGGCACGATGTAGAGCTGCAAGAGGCTCGAAAAGAGAGTGTTGCAGAAGCAGGAAGAGGATGAAGAATACAGAAGAGGAGAGAGGGCCTGGAAGAGTGGAGTCCTGGAGTCGACCTAGGGACATCAGAGTTAGTTGGATAGCCGGGGGCGGGGCTCACAATAGGGGACAACATTTTCCCAACCTCACATAGTATGTGGTACTCCCTACATAAAATCACTTGGGACACTGTGCTACTCTTCCCCAAATTCATATAGCTTGGGGTTCTTCCCCAAACAACCATAAAAATAAGGTACTTCTCTTTCCCCAGTTTGTGCCAACACACACAAAAGTGTACCACATTTGTATCTCTTGCAATGAAGTACTTCTCTTCCCCACATCTGCAACTCTTGTACATGCACAACCAGCTCACAACACACAGATGGGCACTACACCCTGTCCCCCAAACTGCTAACTAGCCTCCTAATGGAGATGAAATAAAATGCTCACACTGTACTTGCAAAACAAAATAGAGGTAGATAATTTAAACTTCCCAACCTGTCTTGCAGTACTAAGCTTCAGCATACCACAACTATTAACATAAATTGCAATTTTCAAACAGCAGAAGTCAATTTACACAAAACCTTACAAACCTGACATGCATTATCAATAGGATGTATATGGCACATGCCAATAATGAAAAATCACCAAACTCTTCCATAGCCTAATAACTCTCGCATTTAGTGGGAGACAAGGCACATTTCTTAACAGAAGCACAAATAATAACACAAACTCCTTGAATGCAAAATAACCCCACTGATTAATTAACTGAAGGTCATATTTTAACATCACAATTGAACAAATGGTAGGCAAGTGAAGCTTTGACTTCCTATGACTTCAGGACACAGTATACTGTCAAACAACACAGACTCCCTTCTACATCCAATGTTCTTGGAGACTGTCATTTTCTTTCTAAGTTAACCAGGAGGCCCTGGATAGTCATTTTGCAACGTCTCCACATCTGTCACAATCAAACATAGCTTACTACTCTCTTTCATGATGTCTAGGTCTATGTAACCAGCACCTCCTTTCAACCACCTGAAGAAGTTCAGGAAGGACCTCAAGACCTGGCTCTTTGACTGAGCAGCCCACCAGCAAACAGCGCCTTGAGACCCTACAGGTGATTAGCCGCTCTTTAGAAATCACTGATTGATTGAGTGAACCACCTGGTCTAGAATCCAGGACATTGGTGAGTCTCTCTCATGAGCAATTTGAGCTGCTGTCAGCCAAACATCGACCCCTCTTTTTCAGCACTGACCACCTTGCGTCGGAGATGAAAGTAGTCATTTACCTGATGCTGCACATTGTCACAATACTTTTTTCCAAAGCCTTAGTGTAAAGATGAGGACACACGTAATCTTGTATTTCTTAAGTTTATTTTCTCAAGCTGGTCCACACATCCTTTCTCAACCGTCTCCCATATCAGAATGCCTCAACCTCCAACCCCCAGGTTCCATCTCCCCACATTCTACATTCCACCCCTCAACCTTCCACTATACTTAAACATACAACACACTTTCCCTCCTTAAACAAAACTAACAAAAGAAATATAAACATTAAAATACATATAACAACAGAATACAGAAAATGTATTGTAAATCAAAACATAATGTAAACACCATACTTTTTTCTAAACAAAGTCTTTGAGCTTTGCAGGCTGTCGTCTCGTCCTGACATAGGACTTTACACGTGACGCAACAGAATTATAATTAACAGGATGATAATTCACAACAGAATGATCATCCATAGTAACATTACCATTACTGTCACCCAACTCCATATTAGCCTCTCCTTCACAAGAACCATTCTCCATGACTTCCTGTTGTTCACAACTTGCCCCTTTTTTTATACAAACACCAGATTGCATCCCACTTCCAAACATCACTAACGGATCAGTTCCACAATTTCCGTCATGATACTCAAAATTACCAGCACATTTTGCCAATCTGCTCACATTCCACACTTTACCATCCTGTGTAACAACACTTTTTTTTAACACTTTTACAACCTTCAAAGCCCTGCCAAACTTAGATGCACCTTTCCTCACAAAACCTGGCTCACGCACCTTTACCCAATCACCAACCGAAAAACTAGGTTCCCTCACCTTCCACTTGTCATCATATCTCTTCTTAAACTTCTCTTGTTTCCCCCTCACCCTTTCTCTAACTTCCTCCACTGAGATATCCTCCCAGTCCTTACTCAGTTTCTTCTTAAACCACCACGGACACAATTTAGACACAGGGGGGGTCATTCTGACCTCGGCGGTAAAAGGCGCCTACCGCCGGTCAGAAATCCTCCATAATCCCGCCGCGGTCGCGGAAACCCGCCACGGTCATTCTGACCCGCAGAAGGCAAACCTTCGAAAATCCGACCGCCACAACAGACCGCCAGACCAGCGGTCGGCGGAAAGGTGGAGGTGACAAAACCTCCACCGTCACGCCAACAGAAATACGCCCATGCCATTACGACCCACGAATCCACGCGGCGGTCATTCAAACGCGGTATTCCATTGGCGGGACACACCGCCGCGGTCAGAATACACACAAACGAACAAAACTCAGCCACATTGGACGATTTGAATCCCACACACCTGATACACATACACACACCACTCCCACACACACAATACAATATAAAACACACACCCACATCACCCACAAACCCCTACGCTAAAAAATTCGTAAAGAAGGCAAGAGCGAGACACCAGCATCCAAAAAATAACAGCCGCAGCCACTCAACACCATCACCCACACACTATCCACACACAAAACAACACACACCACCACACTCAACTCACTTAAATACACATACTCCACCCCACACATCATACACACCACCCCATGGCACCCCAAAGACAACCCCGCTTCACAGACGAAGAACTCAGGGTTATGGTGGAGGAAATCGTTCGGGTAGAGCCCCAGCTGTTCGGCACACAGATACAATACACCAGCATTGCCCGGAGGACGGAGCTATGGCAGAGGATTGTCGACAGGGTGAACGCAGTGGGACAGCACCCCAGAAATCGGGAAGACATCAGGAAGCGATGGAACGACCTACGGGGGAAGGTGCGTTCCATGGTATCCAGGCACAACATCGCCGTGCAGAAGACTGGCGGAGGACCCCCACCTCAACCCCCACAATTCACATCATGGGAGGAGGAAGTCTTGAACATCCTGCATCCTGACGGCCTCGCAGGAGTCGGCGGAGGAATGGATACTGGTAAGTTGAAGCTTCAATACTGCTTCCCCCCCACCTGCATGCCAAATCAGACCCCAACCCTCACCCCCATCCTCGAACCCCACCCTCACCCCCACCCCCATCCTCACCCCCACCCTCACCCCCACCACCATCCTCACCCCCACCACCATCCTCACCCCCACCCCCAGCACACCTATTCCCCGCCAATGTCTCACCATCACAACCCACACATCCCAAAACCTAGGCCTGCATGCGTCCACTAAGCATGGACACCCATCACCAAAGCATGCCCAATGCATATACACATCCCCCCCACAAGCCACCCTCACCAAAGCCCCCACACACGAATGCCAGCACTTGGGGACACGAGAACCCACAGATACACCCATATGCCACTCATTGAAACTATAACCATACCTCTATACCCCTGCAGGACCCGACCGTCAACACACCGCGGCGGAGGGGCCAGAATTCTCCACACCCCCCACCCAAGAGGCCGTCAGCGATGACAGCAGCTCTGTCGACCTGGACACCGATGACCAGCCCGGACCATCGGGGACCTCTGGACAGTCGGTTCCCCTCACACAGGCCCAGGCCACTACAGACCCTAACCCCTCTGGGAACACCAGCACAGCTCCCACCCAGCGGGCCCATGCCTCTGTCTCCAGGGCGCGTCAATCTGCGGTGTGTCTACCACTACAGGGCACCCAGGATAACCCACCACCCCAACAACAACAGGGACCTGGGGGCAGTGGTAGTGGGCACACCGGCCAGGGGGCAGAGGCCCAGGGAAACAGGGGAACTCGGAGGGCAGCTGTGCGACAGGGGGGGGAGGAGAGGTCCAGGGAACCCACTCTCCACGAGGTCCTCACCACCATCATGGGAGCATACAACCGCTCCCAGGAGACGATGGCGACGGTACTGGCCCGGTTCCAGGAGATCCAGGCACTGCAGGAGGAACACTATCGGGGGTACAGGGAGGACATCAGAGCCATCAACACCACCCTGGTTACCATGGTAGGGCTGCTGCAGGACCTCGTAAACACCAGGGCGGACACTGAACAACACCCAAGGGCCCCTGCCACTAGCCTGGACCAAGAACAGCCAACCACCTCCGCCGGCGCTAGTGGACAGGAGGCCCCCGCACAGCAGCAGCCCACCAGACCCCCACCTCCTGCAGGAGAAGAACCACCCCGCAAGAGGGCCCTGAGATCTCGCAAGAAGACAGAGTAGGATGTCAAGACCCCCGCCAGCAATGGATACCACCTGATGTCATCCCACTGTCCCACATTGTCACCCTGTCCATCCTTGAACTGCCCATGCTCCATCTCTCCACAGGCCTCTGGACAATGCACCTGTGTGACTGTTACTCTGGACTCTGCCATGGACATTCCTTCACCATAGCCCCCACCCACTTGAAACCACCCATCCCATTTTGAGCACTTCAATAAACACCTATTTTGCACCAAAATATCTGGAGTCTGGCTGTGATTTCAATAGATTGTAATTGACATGACAGTGCAAATATGTCCTTGTACATGGTGAAGTCAACAAACAGCTGCCACAAAGCTGTAGTCCATGGGGAAACGAAGCACAGGACTCGTAGTGGGGACCCCAGATCTGAAATAGGGAGGGAAAAGCCACAACTCAGTCATCATACACTGGGGCAAATAGACAGGCAGCAGAGATGCTGGAGAGTAGTTAACATTTACTAAATTATCTTTGAAATGTTACCTGTGTCCTATTGGAAGTACTGTTCAATGATTCTGTCCCTGTTGTCTGTTTCAGCCCCGTCGTCTTCCTCCTCGTCACTCTCCTCAGGTTCCACCGCTGCCACAACACCACCGTCTCGACCATCCTCCTGCAGGAAAGGCACCTGGCGGCGCAAAGACAGGTTGTGAAGCATGCAGCAGGCCACGATGATGTGACACACCTTCTTAGGTGAGTACATTAGGGATCCACCTGTCATATGCAGGCACCGAAACCTGGCCTTTAGGAGGCCAAAGGTGCGTTCGATCACCCTCCTAGTACGCCCATGGGCCTCATTGTACCGTTCCTCTGCCCTGGTCCGGGGATTCCTTACTGGGGTCAGTAGCCACGACAGGTTGGCGTACCCAGAGTCCCCCACTAGCCATACACGGTGTCTCTGTAGCTGTTCCATCACGTAAGGGATGCTGCTATTCCTTAGGATGTAGGCGTCATGCACTGACCCTGGGAATTTGGCATTTACATGCGAGATGTACTGGTCAGCCAAACACACCACCTGGATGTTCATTGAATGGTAATTTTTTCTGTTCCTGTACACCTGCTCCCTGTCTCTTGGGGGAACCAAAGCCACATGGGTCCCATCAATGGCACCAATTACGTTGGGAATATGTCCAAGGGTGTAGAAATCACCCTTCACTGTAGCCAATTCGCCCACCTCAGGGAAAATGATGTAGCTCCTCACGGATTTCATCAGGGCAGACAACACTCTGGATAACACCTTCGAAAACATGGGCTGAGACATCCCAGAAGCAATTCCCACGGTTGTCTGAAATGACCCACTTGCCAAGAAATGGAGTACTGACATGACCTGCACCAGAGGGGGAATCCCTGTGGGTTGGCGGATGGGGGACATCAGGTCGGGCTCCAGCTGGGCACACAGTTCATGGATAGTGGCACGGTTAAGACGGTAGGTCAGGATAATGTGGCGTTCTTCCATTGTCGACAGGTCCACCAGCGGTCGGTACACGGGAGGATTCATCCGTCTCCTCGCCCAACCCAGCGGACGGTGCCTAGGAAGGACAACATGGAGCACACAGTCAAGCAACCCACAGGTACGTACTCACAGCTAGCACAGTATACGATTCTCTATGCAGTGAATGGCGTGTCTGAGTGGCTATGCAAGGCCTAGGCCTGTGTGACGCAGTTGAAATTGAGCCATGTGGGCCCTGGAAATGGCGGCTGCCTGACCTGTGAAGTGTGACAATGGGATGTGAGGTCAATGCGCTGGCGTGGCACACCGCGGCGGGCGGCGGGCGAAGACCGCGGCGCAAAGCCGCATTGGTTAACATTGAAGCCTATGGGTTTCAGGAGCCAATGGCGAAGGGCGCCGGCGGTGGCGGGACGCACCGCCGCGGTACGCACCGCCGCGGACGTGACCGCCATTTTCTATCTACTTATCCACTTGCGACTTGAACTTTCACAGGAGAGGACCTATACTGCAAGTGTTGCTGTGACCTCGGTCTGGAAGGGACAATGGCTGCTGCACCTGGGGAAAGGGCCCCTGCCTTCACTGGAGAGGAGTTGGAGAAACTCGTGGATGGGGTCCTCCCCCAGTATGCGCTACTCTACGGTCCTCCAGACCAACAAGTGAGTTTAATTCAATCTGGATTTGGGGCCACTGGCTGGCTTGGGGGCCTGGCGGGGGGCCTGGCGGGGATGGGGGGCATGTTGGGCCTGGCGGGGGGCCTGGCGGGGATGGGGAGCATGTTGGGCATGGCGGGGGGCATGGCGGGGGGCCTGGCGGGGATGGGGGGCATGTTGGGCCTGGCGGGGGGCATGGCGGGGATGGGGGGCATGTTGGGCCTGGCGGGGGGCCTGGCGGGGATGGGGGGCATGTTGGGCCTGGCGGGGGGCCTGGCGGGGATGGGGGGCATGTTGGGCCTGGCGGGGGGCATGGCGGGGGGCCTGGCGGGGATGGGGGCGTTGGGCCACTGGAAAGGAAAATGCTGACAAACTTGAACGTGGTATTTCTCCCTCCCTGTACGTGTCACATAGGTCCGCGCCCATGAGAAGATCGGGATTTGGCGTGCCATCGCCAAGGAAGTCCGGACCCTGGGGGTCCACCATCGACGGGGCACCCACTGCCGCAAGAGGTGGGAGGACATCCGCCGCGGGACCAAGAAGACCGCCGAGTCTCTGCTGGGGATGGCCTCCCAACGTAGGCGGGGTGCCTGCCGTCAACTGAGCCCCCTGATGTTCCGGATCCTGGCGGTGGCCTACCCTGAATTGGATGGGCGCGTGAGGGCAGCACAGCAGACACAAGGGGGTGAGTACAAGCATTATCTACTCTGTTGTCGCGCAGTGGAGGTGTCTGGTTGGGGGAGGAGGGCTGGGGGTTCCCCTAGGCCAGGGCGATATCTGTAGGCTGGGCACCCCCGTAAGCCCCTGTGTCCCCAGCCACCACCCTCAGTAGTTTGTCAGTACAGCCATCCCTGGGCCGTGTCATCCATGGGTGCAGTTGTCAACTCTAGGCGTGTAGGGCATGTTCCACGGAATGCGTAGCGGACCCCAAGTGCGCAACTTAGTGCAGGGGGCATCTGTGTCTGTCATGTCCGCTAACTGTACCGGAGATCCATGTACTCAATATCCCTTTATTTCTCTCTCCCCCCCCCTTTTTGTTTGTCTTTCTGTGCTTGTGTGCATCAGCATCATCAGACGGAGGAGAAGTGGCATCGGGGCAGGAGGGAGCTGCATCTCACATGGCCCAGGAGGGCCATGCCACAGAGTCAGACTGGACCAGTGAGACGGAGGGCGAGGGGAGCTCCACGACGGGGACGACTGGAGCCTGCAGCGACACGGACACGTCCTCAGAAGGGGGCTCCCTTGCGGGGGTGGCACCATCCGTGCCCCCCGCCATTACAGGTACAGCCGCCACCCAGCGCACCATCTCCGCCCTCCCAGCAGCCCCTCAGCGTTCGCCCCGTGCCCGCTCTGCCAGGAAGCCGGGCATCTCCTTCGCCCCAGGCACCTCAGGCCCTGCCCCTGTTACCCCCGCTGCCCTCAGTGAGGAGGTCATTGACCTCTTCCGAACGCTCATTGTTGGGCAGACTACCCTTTTGAATGCCATCCAGGGGGTGGAGAGGGAGGTTCATCGCAGCAATGCGTACCTGGAGGACATTCATTCGGGTCAGGCTGCCCATCAGCGATCGTTCCAGGCTCTGGCCTCAGCACTGACGGCAGCCATTGTCCCTGTCTCCTGCCTGCCTCTACTAACTCCCTCCTCCCAGTCTCCTGTTCCTCTGCCTGTCCCACCCACACCATCAGACCAGCCTGCACACACCTCAACACCCAAGAGAAGCTCATCCAAACATAAGCACCACAGATCACGCAGACATTCACACACGCAACATTCCGATGCAGACATGCCAACAGTCACTACCACCTCTGTGACCCCCACCTCCTCGTCTCCCTCCTCCCTCCCTGTGACGTCTACACTCACACCTCCATTCACCTCACCATCAGCCAGTGTTTCCATCACCAGCACACCCTCCACTCCAGTCCGCACACGTGCAGTCACCACCCCCACTGCCATTTACACGTCCCCTGTGTCCTCTCCCACTGTGTCTGTCACCCCCTCTTCCACACCACACAAACGCAGCCACCCACCCACCCAACAGCCATCCACCTCACGACAGCCTATCCCTCCTGCACCTGCACCCAAAGACAGCAAACGTGACTCACCTACAACCACATCCTCTCCCTCCACTCCCATTCCCACTGTACCTACCACTCTCCATTGTCCCAAGAAGCTCTTCCTCGCCACTACTAACTTCTTTCCTGACCCTGAGCCCCCCCCTCCTTCTCGTCGGGGTAAGAAGAGCACCTCAGCCACCACCAGCCCTGCAGCCCCCTTGACAAGGGTGCAGGGGTATTGGAGCCCGCCAGCCCGCATGTCTGGATCTTCGCCCAGCAGCAAGGGGACAGCCAGCCCACCCCCTGGGAAGAGGAGCAGAAGGCGGAAGGGGCGCCGCAGGAGCCCGCCTTCTACATCCCCCCCGGACACCACCCAGAGAAAGTCACCAGCCACAGCTCCAAAGGGAGGAAAGGGCCACAGGCCCACGACTAAGGAGGGCAAGGGCAGCAAGTTGGAGAGGTCAGGCAGCAGGCCTGCTGCCCAGGAGGAGCCCACAACCCCCATAGCCGCTGCCCCGGGAGGAACCGGCACAGCTGCCCCGGGAGAGCCCACCACCCCCATAGCCGCTGCCCAGGGAGGACCCAGCCCAGCTGGCCAGGAGGGCCCCACCACCCACAGCCCAGGTGGGCAGTGAAGGAGCACCATCCCCGCTGCCCAGGAGGGCACCACCAGGCAATTAGCAGTTGGCCATAGACCGTCCGCCGTCTCAAGAACCGCTGAACTGGGCCCTTCAAGGCAAGGACCGCTGAACTGGGCCCCGCCGTCTCAGGAACCGCTGAACTGGGCCCTTCAAGGCAAGGAGCGCTGAACTGGGCCCCACCGTCTCAAGCACCGCTCCGCTGGGCCCCGCCGTCTCAAGAACCGCTCCGCTGGGCCCCGCCGTCTCAAGCACCGCTGAACTGGGCCCTTCAAGGCAAGGAGCGCTGAACTGGGCCCCGCCGTCTCAAGAACCGCTGAACTGGGCCCTTCAAGGCAAGGAGCGCTGAACTGGGCCCCGCCGTCTCAAGAACCGCTGAACTGGGCCCTTCAGGGCAAGGACCGCTGAACTGGGCCCCGCCGTCTCAAGCACCGCTGAACTGGGCCCTTCAAGGCAAGGAGCGCTGAACTGGGCCCCGCCGTCTCAAGAACCGCTCCGCTGGGCCCCGCCGTCTCAAGCACCGCTGAACTGGGCCCTTCAGGGCAAGGACCGCTGAACTGGGCCCTGCCGTCTCAAGCACCGCTGAACTGGGCCCTTCAAGGCAAGGAGCGCTGAACTGGGCCCCGCCGTCTCAAGAACCGCTCCGCTGGGCCCCGCCGTCTCACGCACCGCTCCGCTGGGCCCCGCCGTCTCAAGCACCGCTGAACTGGGCCCTTCAAGGCAAGGAGCGCTGAACTGGGCCCCGCCGTCTCAAGAACCGCTGAACTGGGCCCTTCAGGGCAAGGACCGCTGAACTGGGCCCCGCCGTCTCAAGAACCGCTCCGCTGGGCCCCACCGTCTCACGCACCGCTCCGCTGGGCCCCGCCGTCTCAAGAACCGCTTAACTGGGCCCTTCAGGGCAAGGACCGCTGAACTGGGCCCCGCCGTCTCAGGAACCGCTGAACTGGGCCCTTCAAGGCAAGAACCGCTGGCCCTTTGGCAGACGTGGCAGGGCAGGATCTATCTCGGGCAGGGCTGCAGGATGTCCTCTGGCCAACTTGCCTCCTCCAGTGGCAGTGGGGTCTGTTATGGACTGTATGGACTGTGGCTTTGCTCTCCCCAGGATGGCCCAGTGGGCAGGCCACCCACTGTATGGACTGTATGGACTGTGGCTTTGCTCTCCCCAGGATGGCCCAGTGGGCAGGCCACCCACTGTATGGACTGTTTGGACTGTGGCTTTGCTCTCCCCAGGATGGCCCAGTGGGCAGGCCACCCACTGTATGGACTGTTTGGACTGTGGCTTTGCTCTCCCCAGGATGGCCCAGTGGGCAGGCCACCCACTGTATGGACTGTTTGGACTGTGGCTTTGCTCTCCCCAGGATGGCCCAGTGGGCAGGCCACCCACTGTATGGACTGTATGGACTGTGGCTTTGCTCTCCCCAGGATGGCCCAGTGGGCAGGCCACCCACTGTATGGACTGTTTGGACTGTGGCTTTGCTCTCCCCAGGATGGCCCAGTGGGCAGGCCACCCACTGTATGGACTGTTTGGACTGTGGCTTTGCTCTCCCCAGGATGGCCCAGTGGGCAGGCCACCCACTGTATGGACTGTTTGGACTGTGGCTTTGCTCTCCCCAGGATGGCCCAGTGGGCAGGCCACCCACTGTATGGACTGTATGGACTGTGGCTTTGCTCTCCCCAGGATGGCCCAGTGGGCAGGCCACCCACTGTATGGACTGTTTGGACTGTGGCTTTGCTCTCCCCAGGATGGGCCAGTGGTCATGGAGTCCCCTCGTGGATCTGGCGTCGTGTACTCAAGTGGCTGAGGTGCCCCCCCTTCCCTTCCCCCTGAGGTGCCTGTCCTATTTTCTTTCTGATGCCCCTGCAGTGTTCTCTCCGTGGAGTTCTTGTCGTGGGACTGGGCCTTGCCCCTTTGCACAGGACCCCTGTGATCCACGGACAGTGGTTGGACTACATTTAGTAGCTGTATATATTTTGTATATAGTTTATTTATTTATTGGGATTACTGGTGTCCATATTTCAATATATCTGCCCGTTTATGATCTCTTCTTTTGGTCTTTGCATTATTTCGGAGGGGGGTGGTTTGTGGGTTGTGACAGTGATCTGTGGGAATGCATTGATGTGTGTGTTGTAGTGGGTGTGGGTGGGTGGGTGTGTGCCGGTAATCTTTTCCCTCCCCTGTGTCGTAGGTGCAGTACTCACCGATGTCTTCCGCGCCGCCGGGCGTGCTCCTGGTATATGAGCAGGAATAGGAGTGCGGGGATGACCTGCAACTCTGGTTCCATGCTGCCGGAATCTCGCGTGGAGTGCGTAGAGGTGAGCGTTTTCCCGTTCGTAGTCTGTTTCCGCCGTGTTCTTATCGGCGGTGCTCCCGCCCCGGAAAAGGTGGCAGATTGGTGGGTCGTAATAGGGTGGGCGGTACATTGTCTGCCGCCTGGCTGTTGGCGGGAACCGCCGCGCTGTTTGTTTGTACCGCTGTGGCGGGCGGAGTGTTAAGTTGGCGGGCTGTGTTGGCGGTTCCCGCCAGGGTCAGAATTGCATATTTTAGACCGCCGGCCTGTTGGCGGCTTGGCCGCCGCTTTATCACCGACCGCCAGGGTCAGAATGAGGGCCAGGATGTCTTCCTTTCAGTAATTTGAATGGACTCACTTCCGTGGTACTTTGCGGGGTAATGCGATAATACCACAACTTCTCCCTTAATTTCTCTTTCCACATTCCCCCAAATCCTCTTGCCCAGCAAATACTATCCTTAAGAACTCGATTGAATCTCTCTACTTGACCATTCCCTTGAGGATCATACAGAGGTGTAGTAACATGTTTGATATTACTATATTTAAAAAAACTTTGCATTTCACCAGAAGTCAGTTGGACGCCATTATCCGAAATCAACACCTCCGGATATCCTTCCCTAGAAAACACCTCCTTGAAAAACTCAATAATAGTTGCAGATGTCACCTGAGCAACCAACTTCACCTCTGGCCATTTGGAAAAATAGTCAATTAACACCAAAGCATAACGTGTATCTGTTGGAAGAGAAAAAAATGGGCCAGAAACATCAAAACCTAACTTCTGCCACGGACAATTCGGCCAGGGAATAGGTTCAAGGGGAGCAGGTACTGTTCTCAGCATTTTCTCCGCATTTACACACACACAACACTCCCTCACAACCCGATCTGCCATTTTGTCTAAACCAGGCCACCAAAAACAAGTGCGTATCAATCTTTTCATAGAAGACATTCCAGGATGACCACGATGTGCCAGTTTCAAAATCACATCTCGCATACCCTTGGGTGGAATGCACTTCCCATTCTTAAACAACAACCCACTCTCTATATACAATTCATCCCTAACTTTACCATATGGTTCTAACTCAGCAGCTATACAATTCCTTCCTGGCCAACCGTCCCTCACATATCTCTTAACCTCTTGGAAAACTAAATCCTCCTCATCACACTTCATCCACTCATCTTCATGTATACTACCAAACTCGGCAGACATGTATCCAGACACAGAAGATACCACATCCCTTTCCACAATACTCACACCTTTCCCTTCATCCTGTGGAAGACGCGACAAACAATCCGCTACAGCATTACTTCTACCCGGCACATACTCCATTTTAAAACAATACTCTTGCAACCTGGAAACAAGTCTGGCAATACGGGCAGTGGCATTCCAACCTCCCCCAGGAGATAAAATACCTACTAAAGGCTTATGATCTGTCTGCAGAATGAAATTGGACCCCCAAATATAGTCCCAAAAGTGCTCCACAGCCCAAATGCATGCTAGCAATTCCTTCTCAATTACTGCATACCTTCTTTCTGCATCCGTCAATGTGCGAGAAGCAAACGTAACATTCCATTTGTCTCTCCCACATCTCTGAGATAAAACCCCACCAATCCCATACATGCTTGCATCAACAGTAACTATGCATTGTGCCCCCACACAAAAAGGTCTCAAAGTAGGCGCCTGTATTATCTCTTTCTTAATCCTCTCAAATGCATCACTTTGTTTTTCTGTCCATACATATTGGACTCCTTTTCGCGTAAGCTCCCTCAAAGGCTCCATTTTTGTAGCAAAATTCTCAATAAATTTGCTATAATACTCACACAAGCCAGTGAATGATAATAATTTTTCACGATCATCAGGAGCAGGAGCATTTACTATTGCTTCCACTAGGGATCGTTTTGGTACAACACCTTCTCCCGAAATTGTATGACCTAGGTACTCAACAGATTTCAAGAAGAATTTGCACTTTTTCTCCCTTAAAGTCAAACCATTCACACTCAACACTTTACAAACATTTTCTACATGCAGTTTGTGTTCAACTTCATCTTTTGAGAAAATTAAAACATCATCCTGGAAACACTTCACATATTTGTCCATGTCTTTAAACAAATGAAACATCGCTCTCTGGAAGACTGACGCTGCTGACGCCAATCCAAACGGCATCCTCTTAAATTGGTATAACCCTTGCGGGGTGATAAACGCCGTAAGATGTCTAGAATCTTCCGTTAATTCAATTTGGTGATACGCCGATCTCAAATCCAATGTGGAAAAAATATTCGCCCCTCCAACATACTAATGACCTCATTTATCTTGGGTAAAGGATGGCAATTCACAATGATGTTAACATTTACAGCTCTCAAATCCACACACAGTCTCAAAGAATTGTCAGATTTTCGTGCTAAAACGATCGGAGAAACCCACTCAGAGGATTCAATCTCTTCTATCACACCCTCATTCACCATATCTGACAAGATCTTCTTTAATTCATCTCTGACACTAATGGGAACATTCCTAAGTTTCTGAATTACAGGTTTGGCATTAGCCTTGACTTTAATTCTGTGGCTGTAGTTGATCAATTTGCCCAATTTACTATTGAAAACTTGTGGAAACTTAGAAGTAATCCACTCTGTTGCCTCCCTGGACTCTATCACTAATACAGGTTCACTACACCGGGGATTCAAAATTACACCCAATTTTCCTTGGTCCCTCCATCCTAGGACATTAACCCCCTTAACTGCAACATACAATTTAATATTGGAACGTCTCTCTTTAAAAGTGATTCCAGTTTCAACAAAACCAGTCACATCAATAGTCCTCCCTTCAAAACTTTCAGCAATAATATCTGGTTCCTTTAAATCGGTCAATTCCCAAATTCCCTCAAAGACTTGCTTAAAATAATCTTGTGTAACAATTGTCCAAGGTGACCCCGAGTCTGCCATTAACTCCAGCCTCCTCCCAGCGATTTGTACCTCACACCTAGGTCGTTTTATCTGTTTGCACCGTATTTCATCCCCATGCTTGAGTGACAACACCATGCCCTTTTGCTCATTATCACCCTTCAGCCAATCATGACCATCTTTACCACTACTAACACACGCCATCTTCCCTTTGGCTACATAGTTACTTTTCTTGAAATCTTTACATACCCGAGCAAAATGTCCCAACCTTCCACATTTCATACATTCTTTTCCAACTGCCGGACATTGGGGCGACGATGCAAGATGGTTCACACTACCACAACGGAAACAGGATAGTTTCTCCATCCTATCTTGTCTCACCCATTTCTTACCCACACCAGTATTCTTGAAACCAGGATTACCACTCGAATTACTACCCATCATTGCACCCACCACCTCAGATTCTATATTATTAACTTTATCGACATCCTGTACAGATCTCATCCACTTCTCAGATTGCTCTAGAGCTTTCGCAGTAGAGATTACATCTTGCAATTTAGGATCCCCCATAACCCACAGATGTTCTTGGATCTTCCTGCTTTTCACATGCACTATAATTTGATCCCGAATCATCTCATCAGTCATATCACCAAAATTGCAATGTATAGATAATCCTCGTAGTGCTGTTAAAAACTCATAAAATGTCTCATCAGAATGCTGTGCCCTAGTATAAAACTTGAATCTATTTAATGCCAGACTTGCAGTAGGTTTGAATCTCTTCTCCAATCTCATTAGCGCTTCCTTGAAAACGTCCACTTCTCCCTCCGTATGATCTGGTAACAGTACTGGTGGTAAAGTTCTGAAAACCATCTGCCCCTCAGAGCCTAAACAATGTAATAAAATATTTTTTTTCCTATCTTGTGACATTTCGTCATCATCAATAGCTTTCATATAAGTCAAAAACTCTTCCTTCCACCTAGTCCAATGCAATGGTGGTTCTCCCTTGTTCTGTAAAAACTTTGCAGGAGGTTCAAACTGCATCTTTTCTCCCTTTTCCTTTTAATAAGTATACTTATATATAAAAAGGGGGAAGAAAAAAAAAATATGAAAAAATAAAAAATAAATAAAAAAGAAATTTATGTAAGTGACTTTAGTTGTTCATAAAGTTAACGAATATTTGTCACAAAGATGTTCCTTTTCCGCATTTTTCCTTTAAAGACCTTCTTTAGTGACAATAATAGAAAAAACCATCCGATAGTCCTCTGTTTATGTCTAGAAGACAAAGTCCCGGCTCCGCCCAGAACAATATGCAGAGAACAGCACAGACGGCAGGAACAGCAAGAAACAGGTGTACTCCAACACTGGGCTGCGCAAACAAGTAAGGTATATTGCTAATGTAATCCTCATGTAATCCTCAACACAGCAGTCTTCCACCTAAATTCAATCCGGTACGATGCGAAGATTCGCTACTGCGCGTAGAGCACAGAATGTACAGCACGCTCTAGGATCCAGAAAAGGATGTTGTGCGGCGCGTTGTTTAAATTAGGCCGCGTGACCAAACCCACAACGGCAGTTCAAACTGGCAGGCAAAGGCAGCGAAGAAGGAGGAACAGAAAGCACTAAAATAAAATAAAAACTGAAAGCCCACCTTCACTGCCGTGCCTCCATATCGCGCACTCGTTCAATTCATGTGTTTCCTTCTGTTGAAATTGCGTGAAGTACTACTCCTTCACCTCCTCCGTAGTGTGCGCCTGGAGTACATCCTGTCAAACCTTTAAAAGTCCACTACTTCTTTCATTGAATCTTCCTTTCCCTCGTCGCCAAAATGTAAAGATGAGGACACACGTAATCTTGTATTTCTTAAGTTTATTTTCTCAAGCTGGTCCACACATCCTTTCTCAACCGTCTCCCATATCAGAATGCCTCAACCTCCAACCCCCAGGTTCCATCTCCCCACATTCTACATTCCACCCCTCAACCTTCCACTATACTTAAACATACAACACATAGCCAGAGCACTAGCGAGCTCTGTGTCATCCCGTCTGGTCACTCTGCACTGGGCGCCATAAAATAGGCTGAATACACACAGGAGCCTGCAAAGGCAAGGATTAGCCTGTGCCACAGTCAACTTAATTGAGAAATCATACTTCACAGACACCAACGCTGCTCCTTGTCACTGTTGAATGTATTACTGCATGAAGCTTCTTGGGTCATTTCAGTACAGCTATCTGTTAAGGAGATTTACTTCCTCTTCCCACTATCTGCACAACACTGTCGCCACAGCACTGTTATTTCAGGGTTGTCCCAGTGGCAGCTGGTGGATGTTAAAAGTGGTGGGGTGGAAAGTAACACAACCCAAGTAGAACACACGAAGGAGCACACTGAATGAGCAGGAACTGAAAGAAGAGGGGGAGATGGGGTGTTATATATATAGTGCATTTCACAGCATACATTTACAGAAAACTCAGTATGAAGGGTTTCAAATGGTGCACTTTATGGCCAAAACATTCCTTAGCCATAATCTCCAATTTGTCTTTTTCCAAAATGCCCTACAAACCCCAAGCCAAGCCCAGACTGTAAAGCCTGCCCTGCATGTTCAGATTAGGTTGATCAGATCTGCATCCAAAGAGAAGATGCCATAAGGAAGATCAGTCAGAGCAGGCTGAAAGGTTAGGAAGACGGTGTCTAATTTAGATGGACAAAAATGTGGTGCTTCTGTAATGAATAGTAGCTCATGATGAACCACAGACTGCTCTACTTTGGGATAGGCTGTCCTTTCTCTGGCATCGACAACTCAGTTTGTTCACCGCGTTCTGCGTCTGCTGCGCTCTCCTATCACTGGCAACTCACTTTCAAATAGAGGCGGCTATGCCAGGAATTTCACGGGAGTGAGGATGGAGCAAAGAGATGAGGGGCAAAAGCTAAAATATGATTGCAAAATGTGATCATATGTATTATAAAAAACATTTTTTTTAAATTGTGCATTGCTGATTACATTGCTGCTTTTTAAATTATTACTTTCTAAACTAATCCCAAAGAATGCCCTAACAGCGTAACGTGTGAGCCAATGAGAGGATTCGGCATGTGATGTGAAGTATGATCAGTATTGTTTATAGCACAGTATATTAAACCAGTGAGAATTTTCGATAACACACAAACACTCCCACATTTTGCATTCCAAAATGAGAGAAAGTGATTGACCAGGATTATATAATTTATTGAGGGCAAAAACAATGATTTGATTACCCGCAAGCAATAGTTTAATTTACAGGTGCAATCTAAATTTATAAGAGCAAACACCTTTTTGCATTAGGCACAAGATGAAAAAACGCTCACCCTCAGTATCTCCACACCCACCTGCGCAACCGTCTTCAAAAGAGTGATGCAGTGTAACAATAAACTTTTGAACTGTTAAACCTGTCACTACGCTACATGCAACGGTGCGAGGCGGAGAGTCCTTCATCGTGGGCAAACAACAGAAACGTGACCAATCACTGTGCGATTTCAAATAAAGCCACACAGTGATTGGCCATGGTCTTTAATATGCCCACCCCACATGCACTGCCTTTGAATGTAGGGCTGCAAGGACAGTCAAAACTGAAGCTTGTGATGGGTTGCTACCATGCTGTTTATAGTAGTAAAGGATTGATTGGAGCAGGTGCATCCAGCACTGCAAAGGAGACTAGGTGGCAGCACTGACTTCCTCCTTGCTGCCTAACAGAGCACAGGTTCAAGGGCTTGAAGTGCGCTTGCTGGCTGGACTCAGTAAGAGACCTGTCCAACCCGACATGCGCACTTGACTTAATCCCAAGCCTGAAGCCTGCCAATCATCAGATAGGCTACGCCCTGCCCAAAAAGCGCCGCCGTGGATGAGGTATTTTTTTTAAAAATAACTTGGAACATAAACGATACAGTCTGTGGCATCTCAGAGGGTGCAGTGAGGCAACACTCTTATGCCTCTTAGGAGCAACCCCTGCTGGATTGTCCTTAAAAAATAATCTGTATAGCATTGTCCTTAAACTGGAAGACACCACCTCACTTTTTAACTTGTTTTAGCTGGTTCCTTGCCCTTTTCAGACTTTGCCAGACCTTGCTAAACCTCCTAACTGAACTTCTCCTGACCAGCAGCACGTGTTGACACTACATGACAGTGGATTTAGGAGTAAACAGCCCACAGCCATCCATAGTCAGGGCCATCTTCCTTTTATAGCAGGGCTCCCAGCTACCAGAAATGGTTCCCAAATGCCACCATTCTTGCAGAATTTTTAACCAGGACTGTAACAACTAGTTACCAAAATGCTGTAGTTGGAGAACAGGGTCTTCATATAAGCCTTCGAGCAACTCATGTAGGAGGTACGTTCTTTGTTTCCTGTTAGAGCCTTGGGTTACAGCAACAGTAAGAAGGTCCTGTCAGGGTGCTACCCTCTATCCAGCTGTCCCTATCTTCTAGCTTCCACTGCAGAACACGCATCAACATACCTATTACATCATCCACTCTCAGCATCCTACTTTCAATATTCCAGACTCTAGTGCAGGCATACAGGGGATAGTACCACACCTAGGATACTATGCACTGTCACTGTTCCCCTTGGATGAGTTAGTAAGTTATTTGAAAGAGTGAAACATTTTCCACAGGATATTTTCTTTTTCTGATGTGAGTATCTTGCTAGAGTAGTATGCCCTTTTGCAGTTCTGACTAGGAATCTATAGTTACACATCTGGTTTTCTAAAAACTTTCTAGTCAGATTAATTGCATGATTATCTCTTAATTGTTCAAGTCTTTTCTAAAGGATTCTTTCAGTTTTAACGGCAGAAGTATGCCATCTATATGTAGCATGCTTAACAGTTATTTATGCAGAGTCCACAAAACTGACAGATGGTGAATTTGGGCTGCCTGTATGTGGCACATACACACTGGACACCACAGCCAATAAGCATGTTGGGAACTGTCTACAGTGTGCTAGAACTGATTTGTGGAGATTACCCAGCCAAACATAGGTCACCTTACAGAGAGTGTCTGTCCCTGACTTGAGATATGTTCACTGACTTCCATGTGAGTAAGTAGAGTGAACACTCAACACAGTACTGAAAATATGCACAAATAATGTCTGCTTGTAGATTAGTAAGCAAAGGCATACTGAAACATTAGGCAGCCCATCTCATTCAATGCCATCAAACAAGAAGAGATGACTTTATAGAGTTTTATTGAACAACCCTAACAATAGGGCATGTCCAATTGGGCAGCAGAAATGAGTCCAGATAGAAGGGCCCTAAAAAATGAGATGGAAAGAGCAAGTTGTTCAGGGAGGCTTTGGTGCTGGTTAGCTGAACATAAATTATGGAGAAGATGTTTGAGCTGTAGTTTGGGAGGTGTCATGGATGGCTCTGAAGGCTAGTGTTAGATATTTATAAAATACCTTTCTTTTATCAGAAAGCCAGATAGCTAGCCTCATGTTGTTAATGTGAAGTTAGCATTTGTCTAGGAAGATTATATTGCGCTCTTGTCCTTAAGAGTTTGTCTAGAGAAGAGAAGAAATACTAAGAAATAAACTTTTGTAGACAATAACACAAAATCCACTTTACTAAGTACTAGTGAGCTGATCAGTGCCTCGGTTGTGTTGTAACCAGGATGTGGACAGATTTTACGAATAGTTAGGACTTGCAATATTTTCTAAAGTGGATGTGGGGGTGAAGTAAGATCCCACCTCAGAGAGGGACTGAAAAGAACACCACGAGTTCTCACTGAGGGGGTGAAAGTCAGTGTGTCTGGTGGAAAATCGACCCAGCAATGCAAGTGCAGAAGAGAAAATATTATGTAGGAAATGTGTCTTCTATGGCTTCATCGTGAGTGAGCTTAGAGTAATTAAGTGTGAAATGTCATTCAGATTCTCAGATATGCCTTACTGAAGGAGGGTGAGAAAGTTAATAATGGTAAGGTATTAAAATAACTATGAAAATAAGAGGTATAAATGGTGTAGAGTTAATGGGATAATGATAGGAGGAAACAAAGTAACAAGGGCTTTGTTCATTCATCTGTATTAAAGCTTGTTTTCACTACACTGTTTTTGCAAGGTGGGATGTTCAGAAAATGCTGAAAAATAGACTAGCTGGACAGGGCCGACAGGACTGCAAGAAGGATGAGTTTTTTCTACACCATTGGCTAGTGGCTTCTCTTTGCTACATCCTGCAGAGCTGAGGAGACCCGGGAGAACTGTCAAGGCAATGGGGAGGTTATCTGGGTAATGTTGGATGGCCTGGAGCTGCTTCCAAGGTCGCGAGGCAACAGCATGGATGGAATGCTGGTGATTTGGTTCAGGGTCTGTCAATAGCAAGTTGGTTTTGACCCCCTCCCATTTCACATGTAGTTTGGGCTTTCCAGGCAGCACCAGCTAATCTGAAACCAGAAAATAATGACAAACAAATATCTCATCCTTAACAATTACACAGCTGGTGAAAACACTTTCCATGCGTACATAACCAGTAACACCTTATGTGTTTTATGTTAAACCCGTTCATTTGTCAGTGAAGTGCGTTACACTCATTTATTTCTCATTAAAAACTCACTTTGTGGTTTGATTTGAATGGGTGTGAAGCTGGTTAACTGGCAATGAATTCAATACAAATAGGCCTACACATATGAAAAACATGCCTTCTCTTTGAAAGACATCTCGAATGTCTATAGTTTCACCAAGGACCTTCGTAAAATAGTCTCCGACCTTTTTGCCCTGAATGCTGTGCTTCCCTCCTTCCACTTTATATAGAGTTCTACACCAATCTTCCTAATTTCTTTCAATCTACAGTAAATGTGATGTACAGGAACATGTTGAATTGTCCCACCTGAGCTCCATCCAGTGAAGGACTGTCTTAATAATGCTTCTTTCAACTCTCTTGCTGTTATTACTAATGCTCAAACTATACTTCTTTCTATCAAGTCAAGTTCTCCCCTCCCGCCCGCTGTAATCCATCTCCCTAAGCAAACTGGCCTCTTGACGCATTTGAAACACCTCAGTCATAGCTGTGTGTTACTTCTGTCAAATGTTTCAGTTCCTTTAGCCAGTGTTTAATTTGTAAATACAAACGTGCCGGTGCTCAGAGCTCTCCTCTGAAACACGGAACTGCTGCAATTAAATGTGCGAGAACGGAATATTGAGGCAGCGTTAGCCTGTAAAAAGACTGTATTCTATCCTCTTTTGAAAATGTCTAAAACCATCGGTAATGTTATATCGAATTGCTAGTCAATTGCGTACTCGCTTCCTTCCGACTGAAATCTCTGAGTCACTACTCCATGGCCCCATGACTTATTGTCTTTCTGTCTGGATTCCAAAAATATTCTGGACCCTTCCTTGCAGGCTAGCTTCTGCCCAGGTCACCCGGAGTGAGTCCGGCCTACTCACCACTCCTACTGATTTCCATACTTGGATACTAGAGGTTAAGCCATTCTGATCATTTTAGACTTAAAATACTTAACAGTGACATTTCATATTATCTCCAACCCTGTCCTCCTAAATAGATTGTAGACAGCAGGGGTGAGAGTCGGTGTGTGACCTTGGATGTTATGATACTGTTGGAATGAGAGCAGTCACACATGTCTCGCCCTAGCGCTCTGATTTTCTTACAGTTCTGATGGAGATCTCTAGCCTTCATTTTTGTATGGCTCCTGGGTTCATCTAATCCAGTTGCCATGGATTCCGATTCTTTACCAGTGCTGATTACTCAGTTTGTGCTTTCCATTTAGCTGTCTTTTGATCTTCTCAACCTATAGTACTGTTTCTAGACCTGTCTTAGGTAGGGTGACCACCTGGCAAGAAGGCAAATTCTGGACAGGGACAATAAAAAATCGGGACAAGGGTCAGAATTCAGGACAAAAATTCAGGCCAGGGGTCAAAATTGAGGGCAAAAATTAAGGACAAAAGGTTATTTTTACTGACACATCTGAGGGGTTTGCACAGTTATAAAGCAGACAGTCGACAGAGGTACAAGCCAAAAAAGGTTTATGTTCTTCAGTTGTATTACACATTGGAGTATTGAGCAAACATTCACATATAGTTGGACATATTTAAAGATAAAAAAACTAGCAAACATACACACTCCAAGAAGAATTTGACACCCGACCATGAGTGATAGTGCAGAAGCAGCGCTCTGCTATAGAACGTAGACTTAGAGCTCACAGGCAGTAGCACTACTAGAGAGAGCGAAACTGAGAGATAAATCATGGTGAGAAAGGAGAAGAGAAGATATATGCAGAGATGGAAAGACAGAAGTTTGGAACAGTATGAGTGAACCGTGAGAGAAGGAAGTAAGTGTGGATCACTCAGCTGAGAGAAAGAACAGATGATGAAAGAAAAGAGGATCACAGAAGATTATGAGGCAGAGAAAAGAGCAGAAAACAGATACAGAAAGATGGTGAGGGTGGCAGAGGGAAGGTGGAAAGGAGAAGAAAGGAAGAGAGGGCATATAAAAGGTGCGGTAGAGGAAACAGAACGCATGTGGTAAATGAGAGAGGCAGAGACAAATGGCAGGATTGGGGAGAGGAGGAACAGGTAGAGAAAAGGGAAAAGATAGAGAAAGAGGGTGAATAGTGAGTAAGCTGAGCGATCAAGTGAGAGTTCACTTTCTAACTTGCATGTTAGAGCTTTTAATCCCAATATTATACTTTGCTAGGGGAGCTGAGAGGGATAGTGCACATGTTGCTGATATCTGTGTAGAATTCTGCTTGAGGGTGGACAATATGTACTGTGAACAACATTCACAAGCTTTCTTAATTTTATCAAAACAGATCCCATAGTTTTTGTTAAAATTACCACTCTTGAACAATCAACCCTGATCTAAAATTACCACTCTTGAACAATCAACCCTGATCATCTTTAGCATGAGGCTTAAAAGGAAAGAGGGTCTTCCATGTTGTGAAGCAAGAGGAGAGACAGACAGCTTAAGAAGAAACAAGCCTTCTCTCCAGGGTGAATGTTACCTGAAAAATGTAAATGTATGCAATTATTTAATCAGCAAGTCTAAAGGCTGCTGGGGAACCCGTCTTGTACTGTGTGTAGTACACTTGTAGGTCGAGTTTGC
The DNA here is from genome assembly GCF_031143425.1 of Pleurodeles waltl. NCBI lineage: Eukaryota > Metazoa > Chordata > Amphibia > Caudata > Salamandridae > Pleurodeles > Pleurodeles waltl. The sequence continues at coordinate 1,448,169,018 of NC_090446.1, forward strand.
CAGACAGTTCAAGCTTACAGCCTGCCATTGCTTACCTTTGGTTGCCTTTATTGTCAGTCTCATTTCCTTGCTTCTATTTCAATGGCTTTCATTATCCCAGCTTGTCCACCTTGTCTCTTCCTTGGAGCATAGCCTGTTTACCATCGCTTTTATTGGCTGGCTTCTATCCTTCCACTGATCACTTTTAGCAAACATGTTTTCCCTTTTAGGTTATGCACTCCATGAGAGTGCATGTGTTTTTAGCTCTTTCATTCTTGCCTCTGTGTGTTCCCTCCAAATGCCCACCCCTGTGCTATGTTTCTCTCATGTGTATTTTTCACCCCCCCTCATTTCGACTTTGGCGGTCATTTGCCAAGACCGCAGTCGGAGCGGGTGCCAAAGTGCCAAAGACTGCCGTATTACAAGGTACCAACTGATTTCTGCCCATGAACAGGAGCAAATCCGACACCATCGGCCTGGCCAACGGTTGGTGAAAGGTGGTTCCCCTGCCAGCACCATCACGTCGGAAGTACTCCACCGGCCCTATTATGAGCAAGAATATGGCACAGGAGTCCTTGCACTGCGGTGCAGCATTGGCGTTGGAACTGCCGACATCCACCCCCTCCCGGGCGACCACCTTGACGTGGGCTGCTGTGTGGTCCAGCCAGGTAGGTGGACCGACCGGAAAGGGGGGAGTGGTAGGTGCATGTGTGTGGTGTGTGCATGTATGTGTGTGAGCATGTGTGTGTGTGTGTGTGTGTCAGAATGGGTGTGCGTGCATGTGTGTAACTGTATGCGTTGTGTGTTTATTAAAGTGTGATAGAGCACACACATACCTGTAGGGCATATGGGTGCTCTACATGCGCACCACTATTTTTGGGGTGCATCGGGGGGCCTCATGCCCATAGCCATCCTTGGTTTAGCATTTCCAAAGTCGCAATTTTCTAATAGGAAATCGCTATTTTGGAAATGCTAAACCAGCTCATTGGAACAGATGGCATGGGATTTCCTATTTGGGATTTCCTAATAGCGATTCCTACTCCATAGCATTGCTATTAGCAAATTGAATATTTAATGCATATAAATTTGCTTTTACTAAGTAGCGATTTCTAAGGAGTCGCTATTTAGGAAATGCAAAAGAATACATTTTCGTACATCTGGCCAATTATACTTATAAGTGTCTAAGTCAATATATAGGAAATGCTAATTAAGACAATGAAGGCTGCAAGGTGTAGGAGTCACATGTCATCAATACTGGTAGGCATTATATGTAGGGCCACTGCAATTATGCAGCAGGGGAGGGCCACGAAAAGCCTGGCGGTTTGCAGACTCATAATATCTCTGGCGGTCTTAGGACTGCTGCCGGGCCAGTGGAGCTCACCGCCAGACTGGTGGTCGGACCGCACCAGCGGTACTGGCGGTGTTGTGGTTGTTTGGCTTCGGCCAAACCGGCAAACTCGTAATACGGCGGTATTTACTGCCGGAACCGTGGTGTTAGGACCACCACCACAAGTGTGGCAGTCTCAAGACTGCCACACTCTTCATGAGGGCCTCAGTGCTGTTCTCGCCTTCATGTGCATTTCTGCACCCTGCATTTGATGTTGTCATATTTGGGCGCTTCCTGCTTTATTGTTTGCTTCCGCCCTGTGCTTGTGTTCTCCTCTCCCTTTGCCCCCCTGTGCTATGTTCTTCACTCCTTGTTTGCTTCTCCCTGGCTCCCAGTTTTGCTCATCCCTGTGGGTGATGCTTTCCCTTCCTCATCCCCATTCTCTCCTTTGTTTCACCAACTGCCTGAAATCCAATGATAAGCACCCCAATAAAATGTGACCCACTTTTGTGGATCACATCCGTTTGTAAAGCATTCCTGGGTTAGTATCAGATGATTAATTTTGGGAGAGTTTTGTGGTAAGTAAAGCCTTTTATAACCTGTATGCAGGTAACATTGGATAGGACAAGATTTTCCACTGCAGCCTACCTGCTGGCCCACTGACACTCATCTTCAGGTCCATGAATCTAATAAATATGGCCTTGGGCATTGTACAGCACTCAGCTGCCTTTTGGCTAGGGTCACACTACAGAAAAGATATGCACCCTTACAGATAGAAAATGAAATTTTGTTCAGAAAAGGCTATTTTTCAAAGAATGAGGGAGAAATGTATCGAAGGCTCCAGCTCAGAGCATTTGTCTGGCAGCTTACAGTGTGGCACTAGAAGATTTTGAGATTAGTGCACACATGTTTTGTTATGTTAGACATTTCTAATTGTGCTGCTCGTTCTCCATTAACTGAAAATGTGGAAACAGAAACTGTACAGAACACAGGTTATAGCAAAATAAAATCCCTCAGTTCATAGGCTATGCTTTCCTACTAGTCTGTCCTTCAGTCATCTCCTGATATGCTTTTATCTCAGGGCCTGGGGCACAGCATAGACTGCAGAAATGTTAGCCGGCAGGGCCAGCTTTAGTGCTGGTGGCACCCAGTGCAATAATCTTTGTTGGTACACCCTCCCACGAAAGCAGTGGCGTAACACAAAATGATGGGGTCCCCGCAGAATGAGATATGGGGCCCCTGAGTCTCCCAAATCTCACAGATGTACGTTGGCCTTGGGCTGTATGGGATCTCCTAAAGAATTGGGTTTCCATTGAAGGGTTGCCCCCCCCCTGCACTGCAGGGGCTTTTGTTACGCCCCTGCAACAAAGACCTCCCTCTGCACAGAGTCCATTACTATCAACCTCCAATGGTGCCTCTCATCTCCACAGACCTTCTATAATGTGTATTTCATTTCTTTTATAGTGCTAAGAAGGGTGTCAAGAGCGCTTTACCTCACACACATATTATTCAGAGACAATGGCCCAGATGTACAATTCCATTTAGCGTTTCTTAATGGATCGAATCACTATTTTGGGCCATTAAAAAATGGTAAATAGGCTTTCATATGTACAAAGTCATTTAAGTGTTCGCAAATTGCGATTTCTACCCAGTAGAAATCTCAATTTGCGTTCCCCTAAATAGGAAAACACAAATAGGGATTACCTATTTGCGATTCCTATGCATGTGTACAAAGCATTTCCTAAATGCAAATTGGACATTTAGGAAATGCATTTACCATTGACTCAAAGTCAATGGTAACCATGTACAATTTAAAAAAAGCAGCCAAAGCTGCTTTTATTAAAGTGTGATAGAGCACACAGATACCTGTAGGGCATATGGGTGCTCTACATGTGCACCACTATTTTTGGGGTGCATCGGGGGGCCTCATGCCCATAGCCATCCTTGGTTTAGCATTTCTAAAGTAGCAATTTTCTAATAGGAAATCGCTATTTTGGAAATGCTAAACCAGCCCATTGGAACAAATGGCTTAGGATTTCCTACTTGGGATTTCCTAATAGCGATTCCTATTCCATAGCATTGCTATTAGCAAATTGGATATTTAATCCATATAAATTTGCTTTTACTAAGTAGCGATTTCGAAGGAGTCGCTATTTAGGAAAAGCAAAATTCACAGTACATTTTCAAACATCTGGCCAATTACACTTATGCGTGTCTAAGTCAATATATAGGAAATGTTAGTTAAGACAATGAAGGCTGCAAGGTGTAGGAGTCACATGTCATCCATACTGGTAGGCATTATATGTAGGGACACTGCAATTATGTAGCAAGAAAAGGGAAATTATGTAGCGTAATGCAGCACATTTTGTGATAGTATTTTACATTATTTTCTCATTTTTACACTTGTTAACACTCTCTGGGCATAGGTTGCACCTCATTAGTAACAGTTTAATACCTAAATATACCAATATGCAAAAGAAAGGTGACCAGTCAACCTTTGCAAAGGCCCTTTGGAACACAAGACCCTTTGTCTTTAGTAACCTCTGACCCATTTGAGCTAGAAACTATTTGTTTAATTAGAATCTTCAGATTATGCAGCAGATGATGGATCATGTGGCAAATGTGGCAAATCCATAATTAAGTGAAAACCGCCACAGCCGCACAAATACATAATTCTAGTGGCCTTGACTATATGTTAAAAGTGCTTGCCCTGTAGAAATACAAACTCAGGATTCAAAACATAACAGTGGTTGGGGTTCTTCTTACTAATAAATATTTAGTATTATCCAAATGAATTCTTTGATATGCATTTTACACCTTGTTGATGCAAATGGCACATTATCCCTGTGCACTACTTTAAGATGAGTCAAAACTAGGATTAGGCAAAACTCAGAACTCTCCAAGCAATGCATTAATCACCAGAGATAAATTTGCATTTTTGTAATAGCCTGAAAAGTGTAGGCATGCAAAGAACTCAGAAGTCTGTCTTTAACCCTCTCCGATATTTCAGAATGCAGCATCGTTGAACAGCATGGTTTCTCAACGAAACCAGAATGCCTGTGCCCTAGGCCAATGCAGGAGAAGGAGCACCAAATGCTGTAACTACAATAGTGCCCGTTTGAATTCTGAATGTGACAATCAGCTTCAGAAAGAATGACAAGGGGCCGGTCCACAGTTCATGGGAGGTAAGGGAGAGGCTGCTGCAGCCTCTAGACTTTCAAAAAGAAGTGCGAGTTGGCCCCAAGAGTGAGTGCTTTAAAACTCGTGGGGTTTCTCACAGGGGAACAACACAGCTCTCTGCAATCCCCATGATTACAGACAAAAGGCATCTGTAAAAGGAATGATGACGGACAACAGCTGGGACACCCAAATAACGGACGGTCCATGAAATTTACCGATGGGTGGTCACCCTAGTCTTAGGGTCGTAGTTAACTAGAAGTCTCTCAACTACTTGAAATTAAACTCATGCAAAAACAAAGAGCATAGTGTTTGTTAAATAAGAATGTGTTGGATATATCTGCAATCTTGGTATTATTTTAACCATAATGTTCTTTTTCTGGCCAATTAACCAATTTATTAGTCTCTTGCTTTATGGCACTCGGGGATCTTTGGACATTTTCGCCTGTAGTAGAATATTTTGTTCACCATCTATGCTTCTCCTTTCCTTGTTTCTCATTAGGCACAGAAGGCCAGGAGGACTTTCATTTGTCTATTGAGTTGCCAAATCTTGGAATTCTCCTACTGACCCACGAGGACAAATGCAGTTTATTTTCAACATTATTTACTTCTTCTCTTCTAGGATTGGTATTTCAGCACTGCCCTAGTTCCTTCTTGAGGTCAAACTAAATTTATTCATTGAAGCCAGCAGTAAACCCAATGATTCAGATTTCAAAGTGAGCAGCTTAAACACTTAGCAATATTTAATCTTTGCACAATATTCTCATAACAAGTGCTTTACTTTAAAGTATTAGGGTGATGTGTTTTGTGGCAACTCTGGGTAGCAGGCCCATGTGATCCCTTTTGGTTGCAACATCTTTGATGTGGTGTTTGCTTAAATTGTTGATCCCTTCTGTATATTAGTAGAGGGAGTTGCCTTCACAGTGGTTGTTTATATCATGTATCATGAATGTAGCATTGGAATGCTATCTTTGGGATGCAGAGCAAAACTGACTAGTGTTCATAACCAGTGGCGGCTGTAACATATGTCAAGGGAGGGGTGGGGGACGACGACGGGGGAAACAACATTATTAAAAGAAAAAGAAAACACTTAGGCCTATATTTATACTTTTTTAGCGCCGCATTTGCGCCGCTTTTTGACGCAAAAACGGCACAAACTAACAAAATACAATTGTATTTTGTAAGTTTGCGCCGATTTTGCGTCAAAAATCGACGCAAATGCGGCGCTAAAAAACTATAAATATGGGCCATACTGTTTCCCTGGCGCCCCCGTCTCCCTCAGCCAGGTTTGAATTTGTATCTTAGCTGTTCATCCGATGACGCTGTACTAATCAGTCAGTCTTCGTATGCCTAATTTTTTTTTTTTAATGTATAACATAGTTTGCTTCTATTGTAAAGTGCTTCAATCCCCACAGATCAAGTTTGTGCTACAAAAAGGCACGGAACAAACCCCCCTCCACTCGTACAGGCATCTTCAGTGCCACGCAAGACCTGCAGCAATCAGAAGTGCCACCAGCAACCACGCTGCATGATAGAATGAGGAGAAGGCTGTGTGTCAGTCGGATATCGCTCCTTGCGTTGAATGTTGGATACCTGCCTCTGAAGCACCCATATAAGAAAAATGTTTTACTTACCGGGAACGAGCGAAGAGGCGATAAAAGAAGCCTCATCTGCATAAAATTACTTTCCCCGCGTTTGCTATTTTAACGCCTGTGTGGACAAAGCAGGAGAGCAGCCGCAGTTTCCAAGATGAGTGACTGTGCACCCCTTAGTGGTCACCTGCAGCAGCAGTACCGATTGATTTGTGAGCCGGCCCCGATCGCTGCTAATTGACGGGTTTGCCTCCAGTGGCCTGTCTTGTAGTAAAGAAGAACCTCCCACAGCTGAAGTGGCACCAACTTCCTGAGATGATAATGGGCTGCCCTGCCTCCTGCTGTGTGGCCCGATGAGGAAAGGAGGAAGAGGCTCCATCTAGATAAGCCACACTATGCCCAGCACACAGAGGCAGGTCCTGTGGGGCGGAGCGCTTGAGGTGCTATGCTGTTGCCTCCTGAGGTGACTACTTGCTGCCTGTCATCTCGTTACCCATGTCTAGGTGCCATGAGTAGAGGCACCCGCAGAAGCGTAGCCCAGAACTGGCATCTCCAACAAAGGTCAAGGCTAGCAGTCAGACAGAAGACTGTTGTGGCCTGTGAACAATAGTGCTGCAATGCCACTAAGTGGCCATTTGCCATTACCGCATGTTAGAAATGGGGTCTCTGGTTGGCAGTCAGTTTGCACTCAGTCCAAGCAGGGACCCTCACTCTAGTCAGGGCAAGGGAGATACTCACTTAAGATAACCCCTAGCCCCTTGGTAGCTTGGCACAAGCAATCAGTCTTAAAGGCAATATGTAAAGTATCTGTACCAGCACACACAGTAATACAGTGAAAACACTACAAAATGGACAACACAAGAGTATAGAAAAATAGCCAATATTTATCTAACTCAAACAAGACCAAAATGACAAAACTCTAACATTAAGCAAGTCAAGTTATGAATTTTTAAAGGAAAAAGAGTCTTACTCGATAGAAAACAATAGAAACGTTGTTACACAAAGTACCAGGTTTGCATCAAAAATAAAACCACATGGTCGAGCATGTGTCAAAAAGGTAAGCAACGTGTCGATTTCTTACTGGAAAGTGAAGCCATGTGTTGTTTCTACCCCGTCGGGTAGGCAATGCATCGCTTTTCTCTCCCTCAAGAGAGCGCTGTGCTGATTTCTGGACTGGGCACCTCAGATCCGCGCAGGTTCACAATGATTTTGACACCAAGTGATGATCCATGTGAACTCCGGCCGCACAGTGATGGAAAACCGCGCTGCCTGGGGTTTACGTAACTTCCAGCAGCCGCAAGAGGGTGTTGCATCCTTTCTCCAGCCTCGATGCAGGTGATGCATCATTTTCACAGCTGCGATGCAGGTGGTGCATCGATTTCAACCGCAAGGCGGGTGGAGCGTTGTTTTTACAGCCATGGTTCAGGTGGTGTGACAAGATTTCCCCCGCACGGCTTCCTGTGCGTCGATTTTAGTCTTTGTTCTACCAGCTTCACCTTTCAAGGGACAACGGACTGGATAGGGCAGCACTTGGCAGGGCAGGAGTCTCAGAAGAGAGTCAAAGTGCTGGCAGGGAAAGTCTTTGATGGCCCAGATAGTTCAAAACAGGAGGCAAGCTCAGTCCAAGCCTTTGGAGAAACTTCTCAATCAGGAATATACCACAAAGTCCAGCCTTTGTCCCCATTCACAGGCAGAAGCAGTAACTGCAGGATAGCCCAGCAAAGCACAGTCACAGGCAGAGGCAACACTCCTCCTCAGCTCTTCTATTTGGTAGAATTTACTCTTGGTTCCAGAAGTAATCTGAAAATCTGGGGTTTTGGGTCCACTACTTATATCCTTTTCAGCCTTTGAAGTAGGCAAACTTCAAAGGATAGTCTCTGTTGTTCACAAGATCCTGTCTTGCCCAGGCCTGGCACCAGACACACCCCAGGGGGTTGGCGACTGTATTGTGTGACGGCAGGCACAACCTATTCAGGTGTAAGTGACCACTCCTTCCTCCACTCTGGCCCAGATGGCTCATCAGGATAGCAGGCTACACCCCAGCTCCCTTTATGCCTCTGTCTAGTGGAAATTCACAAACAGCCCAACTGTCAGTCTGACCCAGACAGAGAATACACAAGCAGGCAGAGTCACACAAGGATAAAGATAGAAAATGCTCACTTCTTAAAAGTAGCATTTTCAAACTGACAATCAAAAAAACAACTTTACCCAAAGATGTATTTTTAAATTGTGAGTTTAGAGACCCCAAACGCCACATTTCTAATACTCCCAAAGGGAAACTGCACTTAAAAGATATTTAAACGCAGCCCCCATGTAAATCTATGAGAGAGATAGGCCTTGCAACAGTGAAAACTGAATTTGGCAGAACTTCACTGTCAGGACATGTAAAACACACCAGTACATGTCCTACCTTTAACATACACTGCACCCTGCCCATGGTGTAACCTAGGACCTAACTTAGGGGTGTCCAACATGTACAAAAAGGGAACACTTGCCATGTTTATTTGGTAGTGCAAGACTGCACACACAGACCCCACAGTGGCAGTCCAGAGGCATGTTTACAGGGCTACTCGTGAGTGGCACAACCAGTGCTGCAAGCCCACTAGTAGCACTTGATTTACAGGCCCTGGGCACCTCTAGTGCACTTTAGAAGGAACTTACTAGTAAATCAAATATGCCAATCAGGGATAAACTAATCACCAATAGTTTACACAGAGAGCATATGCACTATAGCACTAGTTAGCAGAGGTAAAGTGCCCAGAGTCCAAAAGCCAACATAAACAGGTCAGAAAAAGTAGGAGGAAGAAGGCAAACAGTTTGGGGATGACCCTGCAAAAAGTATCTCAGCAGCAGACTCCACCAGCACTCCTGATGCATCAAGTTTGAACTGCTTACACCAACTGCTGCACTGGGAGTCAATTCTGCGTGTTCTCGCAGTAATGCGGTTGGTGTAAACAGTCCAAACTTGTTTACACCAACTGCATCACCACAAGAGCATACAGGACTGACTCACAGTGTGTGACTGAACTGTGAACCGACCAACCGGCTGTCGCTGAATCTGGACACCATCCGCACAGTGTTCGTGCCCAGCGGCAGCTGGTTAAATCATGGATGCGTGCAGAGATGCCCGGGTGCTCCCAGCTGCACCTGTCCACTGCCATCCTGCAGACTGCCTCTCGAGGCTGAGAGACTTAATTGGCGTCTTATGTGTTTTTCAGTTTTGTTCTTACAGGATGGACTTGTTCCATTTTCGATAAAGTTTGGTAGGAATGTAGTGTCCTACTGGACGCATTATAGTGTTTACTGCACAGCAGTGGTCGAAGTTGACGAAATCGGAGGAGCATAACGTACCCCTACTTTTTTTGATTTATGAAAAACTGTTCTCCTTCTTCTTATTAAAAGACAACTGTCCCGGGATGGTAAACTCCGATCGTGCAAATGCTTCAGCTTAAGTTTCATTTAGGGAGTCTGCTGTGCTGTGAGACCGAGGGAAGGGCAGGCAGCTTAACAATAAACAGGCCTCCTTGCTAGGGTGCCTCCCCACCTAAAGAAATGAAAACACGCACAAGTGGTTAATCGACAAATGCAAAGGGGGTTTGGGAGTAGGTACTGGTTTAATTGCTCAAATCACATTCTTTTTGACTGGTAGTGCAATGGAGTTACCAGCTGAGCTGTGCAGAGAGTGTGTTTCAGGGCAGTTGAATAAAAAGAAAGCATTATCTACAGTCTGGGTGCTACTAAAACCTATATTTTGAAAGCACTGTTTTATCTGAAACCTGTTTGCACATTTGGTATCAGTCTGTCTTATACTGCCATGTAATGCAAGTTTAACTTAATGACTTTCTCAGTGCTTTCTGTCACAGTCCGGGCCCTCAATCAATCAAAAAACTTTATAGAGCGCGCTACTCACCCGTGAGGGTCTCAAGGCGCTTGTGGGGGGGGGTGAGGGAGGGGTTACTGTTCGAACAACCATGTTGGATGCGGGGGACTGTAGTTAGTGCGAGGTTGGCTGATCGGAGGTTGCGGGTGGGAGTGTGGAAGTTCACTCTTTCGTTGAGGTAGGTCGGGCCGGTGTTGTGGAGCGATTTGTGTGTGGATGAGGATCTTGAAAGTGATTCTCCTGTCTATGAGGAGCCAGTGAAGGGATTTGAGGTGTGGTGAGATTCGTTCGTGGTGGGGGAGTTTGAGGACGAGGCGTGCGGCTGTGTTCTGGATTCTCTGGAGTTTGCGTTTGAGTTTGAGGCTGGTGCCGCCATAGAGGGCGTTACCATAGTCTAGTCTAGTCTGCTGCTGATGAGTGCATGGGTGACTGATGTTAGTGCATAGCACATACAACACACAAGCCACAATTCTCCATTGCACAAATTAAAATTTCATTCTTTGGCTTTCTTGTAACACACAGACTCCTCATTGCATTAACTAATAGAGGTTTCATAATACACAATAGTGCATTTACTGCTGATTAACAACTTTTTTATTTTTTTTCAATTAATTAGTGAGTTATTGTATATGTAGCTACCTAAAGGAGATTTTTTTTTCAAGCCACACCTTTGACCACGCCCCCACACTCTTTGACCCTGCCCCCATTGCATGCAGCATCATAGTTCCCATACTTGTTTAATGCACTTCTACCACTGCTGCACAGCCACTATTGAGGGTGGGCCTTAACCCCTACCTCGCACCCATCCAACACAGGCGTCACCAGTCAGCTAACCCTGCAAATAGGAGACCGAGCGCATGTGCTTGTGGCTAGTTTAGTATCCACACACCCAGTGCCTGTCATCATTTGTCCAGCATGTGGGCCTAGGGCCCACGACAGCACACCTTCATCGCTCTGCCCAGTTACATTCCTGCTTCTGTTCATTCTCTTTCTTTTGTCTTTTCACAACTTTAATATTTTTTCCAAGTCCGTTATCATTGTTTCCACTGACATCACAATGTTCCTCTTTCCTCTTCCCCTTTCTCAGCCTCTCCGATCCTGCCTTTCTCCCCCCGCCTCTAAGACGTTTGTTGCCCGCAGTTCCTTCTCTCCGCCCTTCACCTCGCTCCTTTCAGTCGCTAGCGGCTCCTGGTCTCTGCATCCCTCTGCTTCTCCCCCAGCCCTGGTATCTGCGTCTGGACGGTCAGTCCCTTCATGCCCTGGTGCCCTCTGCCTGTGAGGCCTCTCCGTCCCACCCAAGTCACCACTCCCTGCCTGGTCTCTGCCCCCTGCTCCGTGTGAGGTGGAGCCCGGCTCTCTCTGCCCTACTCTGCAGGTCCATCCCTGCCCGCCTGCGGCCTGGTCTCTTCACCCCCGAGCCCCTGCTACTCCTCACTCTACCTGCCCACAGCCGCTGCGCCCCCTTCGGTTTCCCTCCCTGCGCCCGGGCCTCTACCCCTGCCAGCGTGCGTAGTGTTTCCAGCCAGGCCCCGCTCGGGGTAGGCCAGGCCCCCGGCCCTGAGCTGCCAAGTGACTAACTCAAGGATGTGGTAAAGCAAACGCGTCGACAGGCTCTGGTTTCGCGCCCGGCGCTTCCCCCTCGCTTCTTCCTCAGTCCGCCCCGGCCTCCGAGCACCGCAGGCCCGTAGCAGCAGGCCGCGGCCTCCCGCAGGCGCACGTCCAGGCATGTGCACTAAGGTAAGACCGCGCCGAGGCCGGGGATGCTGGTAGTGATGGGGGCCTGCGCCGCACGGGCCCTCCGGGAGCAGCCTGTGCCGGAGGGTGGTGGAGCCAGGAAATGGCCGAGGAGAGCCAGGGCTGAGGCTAGGGCCCCAGTGGATGCAGGACCACGTTTTAGAGTCGAGACCATGCAACAAACATCACATTGAAATACCATAGCGTCTCTTCAAAATTACAAAAAGTTCATTTATTTAACACGTGGGAGCGTTTCACGACAGAACATCAGATTGTGCGACAGCATTGAAAAACACTTGTTAAAAGTGATAGTTTTTAAACAAATAAGCGTTTAAACATTTGTGCCTCAGCCCCTCCCTGGCCACAGCGCCATTAGTGAACTAAGAGGCAAGTCGCTTTTCACGTACACCCTTCATACAGGCTAGAGTTTTATTATACATGGACCAATATTTTAGAGTGTATTAAATCAAACATGAGAGGTTATTATAGTACAGCACACATCCTGAACTGAAACATTTCAAGGTGCTCTTATACAGTAAATGAAAAAAGCAGGCACAGTGAAAGAAAATATTTGCCTTCCATCACACTGTTTGTTCAAGCGGGGAAGCTGGGATTAATCCCAGATTTTTTCGTTTTATATTGTGCAATTCAGCTGCTAGATGGTTATCTCTTTCTTTTTTACAAACTTTTTATATTCTTGCTTTCTTTTTAATAATTGGCGCATGAGTTTGAGCATGGGTGGTAGGCAGAAGTCATATGAAAGATAGTCTCATTTTGGGCTCGAGGTTCCACGATGAATGCATGTGGCTCAAGCCGTCAGTGGCTCACACACCTCTGTGCAGGACGTGGGAGCAGGTCGGGCATGGTCATAAGAGGCCGTGCCAGACCCTCTTGAGGTACCAGCTGGGCCACATAAAGAGCTAATGATTTAGCGGAGGTCTCACTAAAAAGATAAATGTCAGTAGGAGTTGAGGTAAAGGCTCATCCTACCGACCAGTAATTTTTTCACAGTGTTTAAAAATGCTCATCGAAGATCAGGTCCATAGGACTCGCAAATATATAATTTCCTTCGTATACCATATAAACTCGATCCCGCTTAAAATTAAGCAGCAAATCTAGACTCGACAGGAGCTATTCCGAAAGGCGCATTTGAGTATGTACAAACATACACTGAAATGCCTTTTTGAAGTAGCCTCAAAGAGTCTACATTAGGGCTACAATGAGAATATTCTAGGAATATTCATATATATTCAGCCAAAAATAGCAACAACTGGCTTCGTTTTTACCAAAAGGCAGCTTGGACATTTTAGGGCAGATTCACAAACAAAAGTTACTATAGGAGCACATTTTTTGCATTCTCTAAAATGCCTTTGTGACTAGACCTCAAATGCTCAGAGTCTTTTACCTACGTAGCCAGAGAAACAAAAATGCGTTTTTGTTAGTAATGCTTGACTGCAGCAGAAATTTTAGTTTTCTAATTCTTGTTCCAGTGTCTCTAAAATGTGGTTAACGTATGCCTTGGGTGAGGCTCATGAAGCTGTGCTGTATTCTGCTGCTTATAACTAAGTACGTTCTACAGTGAGGTTTTATAATGTCCATGGCAATGCTGTCTTATAATGGTTATGCTTTAATATCAAAGGTGATGTCTCTTGGTGGTTAAAGGTGTTCTGACTTATTCTGGTTCTAAGTAGTAAAGTCATCAGGAGTGTGCAAGAACACTGGCTGTATTGTAATGTGGCATCTACACAACAGAGGGCGCAGCTGCTGCTCAACAAGATTTTATGACCACGAATGGTCAGTCTCGGTTGCCTGTGTTGGAAAAATCTTGCCGGATGCCTTCCTAGTGACTTAAAATCGTTCTAGGGGATGTCACATCTCGCCTGTGCATGCCAGTTTACCGTTTTGGTGGGTGTGCGAGGAAAAAAGTCCCCCACACAGCAATTGGCAGAGTTTGACAAGTACTCCAGAGTTTGACAGCACCAACCTAGGTTGAGTGGTTGTGGAGTACTGTGTGCACGGATACCCTCAAAAAGGGGCTATATCAGAGAAGGCCGATTGATCCATTGGCTGAAATGTGCAAGGTAGAGATGCTGTGAAAAGAGTAAAATGATGCCAAATGGGAAGGAATTGATATTGACTACAGAAGCAGTGGCCACACACCTTCTCTCTAAAGGCAAGGATACTGCCTACTGCTTTACAAGTGCATCTCATGAAGGATGCAAGAAATGAAAATTAAATCAAGCCTAGTAACCTGAGATGAAGCTACAGCATCTTTAAAGACCCAGATTACACCTACTCCTTCTCCTAGGCTGAAAGAGACCAACATTTTGAAGCAGAAGGTGGCACCCCAGTCCCTTTTATGTTCCTCAAGGCTCCCAATGGCAGATGACTCAAAGCTGGCCCAGCCTTAGATGGGTCATGGTTCAAACTCCAGCCATACTGGCAACGTGCACATGTGAGTGTGAGAGGTAAAGTGCTTGGTAAGTTGCTGATATGGCAGCACAAGAACTGATTGACCGCCCCTAAGTTACACTTCTGTCTTCACTTCCCCATGTAAGCTCCATACTTTCTCTTAAATTCCTTGTACTTTCTAGTTTTACCTGAGGAGGCATACTACTGCCCGTCCAGAATTTCCTCCAAGACAACTTCCACTTTCATAATTAGAAGGGATTGACATTTCAGGGTAAAACAGTGATAATGCAGTCAAAGGAGACTTACCTTGCTTCCACTGTTTTAGCACCATGACATCGGCAAAATGAAGTTGGTTTAGATACACATTCCCGCATTGCAAGGCACGAAGTGTATGCAAAATAAAATTGATGTAAATTATACACAGAGTGAGGAACAAGTGGTGGGCAAAATGAATTTGAGTTAAATCAGCACCCAGTGTAGCGAAAATTGTATTGATTGAAAAATGCACTTTTGAGATGGAAAAATCCCTCACATGGCAATGGACATGCATCATGCACCTCTGGCCTTAGTGCCCCAACTGTACTGATGTCAGGATCCCTAATGCTAATTTTGTTGTCCTGGGTGAACACAGACCATGCATGTGGTCCGTGAAGTAGGCTTGTGTTACAAATTGCGTCTTTCAGATTGACAGGGGTGCCCAAAGCGCTACCCTTATAGTGGTGAAAGGCTGCAGTCTTTACCAGGAGTTAAGCAGGACAGTGGTGGCATCATACCATGTAGTGACCAGTAGGAGTGAAGATGGCCTTTTTACCAGTGTCACAGGAGTGAGGCCTACTGGCTCACTCATTTAAAGGTTATGCTGCTGCGTGCTTAACTCACCCTTGGTCTTCAACAGTTTGGTGTGTAGTGCTGCGCACTGCATGTGTGGTACGCATGTTTTGGGTGTATGTGTGCCTGTCAGTGGTACAATACAGGGTTAATACAGTACTGGGCAGTGCATGTATGCTACATGCATGTGCTGTGTGTATGTGTGCTTGCGAATGTTACAATACATGAAGGATTCTGGGTTCCATTTTGGTAGGCTTAGTGCTGAATGGAGAAACATGAGGAGAGGAGGTAGAGGACAGATGTTTGTATAGCTGCATTCCTGTAAGCTGTGTGGGACACATTGGAGTAAGTGAGAGCCAGGCTCCCAAGTACAGTTGAAAAGGTGCTCTTTGATTAGAGAGGTATCACTGGGAACGGGCCTAGGCACAACTCAAGAAGGAGTTGAGGCTGATAAGAGAACCATAACGGGGCTGTGACCCTCAGGTAACCTTATGATACACATATTAACGTGGCTGACATCCAAGTGTGAAACTCTGATCACCCTCTTAGCCTGTTTCGGACTAGCTCCTGCTGTGACAGACTGCTTTCTGGAGGAAGAAAGAACAGAGGAGAGGGTGCTTCTAAAGCAAGCAGACTCCTAACCTAAACTCAAATGACTTAGGCCCTCATTATGTCCCTGGTGGTCTTCTGACCGCCAGGTTTATTGTGGCGGTACTACCACTAACAGGCTGGTGGTACATACCGCCACATTATGAGTGTGGCGGGTTGGCTGCAGCCAACCCGCCACTTCTCCACTCATACTGACATGGCAGTGTGAGCTGCTGGGATGGAGATGTCAATCTCCAACCCGGCGGCCCACAGAGTACTGCCAGCGGCACAAAAACCATTGCGGTAGTCGGCTCCTCCACCCCTCCAACACTCACTTGACACCTCCCTCCATCCAAACAAAACACCCAATTCAAACACCCCCCACCCCCTCCGATACACACATTCATCCCCCCACCCCCCATAAACGCACACACATGCACACATCACCCCCACCTCCACTACAGTCACAGCGACCCTCATCCCACACCCCCCCTCCCTGCATACATGCACACATACATGCACCACGCATGCACCCATTCACGCACACTGGCATACACACATTCACTTATTCACTTGCATACACACATTCAGATATGCATTCGTCCAGACATACTCACACACATTCTTACACAAAGACACACTGACATGCTGACACACACTCACTTCGCAGTTCTTACAAGCATTCACTCACAAGCATACAACCATGCATACAACACAACACACACAGACGCATTCACACATGCACTCACACACTTAGATACACACACAACACCAACCACCCCCTGCCCTGTCGGACGCCCCACTTACCTTGTCTGATGAGGAGGTCACCCAGGAAGGAACGGGAAGGGGCACTGCTACTGCCAGCAGCACCCCAACAGCAGAACACTGCCAGGCTGTATTTCTATTCAAAATACAGATGGCGGCGTTCTACTGGTGGGGTTGTGCTGGTGTTAGCAGCACCAGATCACCACCGTCTGCCAGTATGAACACTGCCGGATTTCTGCCCTTATTGTGGCAGAAGTCAGGCAGTGCTCATATTCTGGCGGACGGATGGTCGCCGCCGCAGTTGTATGTTGGAGGCCGTCACCGTGGCGGTAGGTGGTTATTACCGCCAAAGTTATAATTAAGGCCTTAGACTCTAAATCATATTTGATGTCTGGATATGGACTTGAAGAAGGGGTGCTTGAGACCCCAAAAATTGTCAGCTGTGAAGCAGCTTCTGGAAGACTTCTATATGTGATTAGGACCGGAGGCCTGTTTGTATCCCAGCTTGGTGAGGGGACATTACCCTAGGAATCCAAGAACACCTGTCCTAGATCCTGTAGCACCATCCCCTGCCTGCTTGCCAAAACCAGCGTTCCTTGTGTGGAAGAGATGTACGTTGGAGGGAGCGAGGTCCAATGAGGAAATCCTGGTGAATTGATCCCTGTAGCGAGGTATGAGAAAACGGCTGCTGCACTGATCAGGTTATTGCCTGTGTGCAGGGAAAAGTCGTTGAACCCTGTAACTCAGAGGATGGCCTCCGTGAAGTGAGCCACGACCATTGGCTGCACCAAACAGGTCATCGTCCGTGTGCTGTTTTAAGTCGGCAACCCTGTATGCCATGTCCCGCCGCCACGAATGTTGCTGCCATGGCAGTCAGGCTGTAGTCTGTTTGCAGTACCAAGTCAGTGACCCTGTATTTTCAGGTTGAGCTACCATGAAGATCACTGCTGTGCCGATTGGGCTGTAGCCAGTGTGCAGTATCATGTGCTGGCGACCCTGTGTACCAGGTGGGGTCACTGGGGAGATTGCTGCTTTGCTTATCAAGCTGGAGTCCGTGCACAGGGGCAGAACTGTGAGCAAGTAGCATGGTCTGGTTGAGACTGTGGATGGAATACAGAGGCCTCCATGGTGACCATAACTGGCCTGAGCCATGGCTGAGGAACACAGGATCACTGCATTCTCCCCCACCTCTGTGATTAACTTACTCAGCACTGGAAGAGGATAGACAACCCCCCCGGCCATTGCAGGACTGTGTGTAAAGGAACTTGAGGAAAGACAACTGCAGCCTGCCTGGAGGGTGTTTGAAAGACTTACTGGAGACAGCTGCTGCAGCTTCAGTGTCCGTAGAAGGGGTACACTGACAGCCTCTGGACGCTCAGATCCTGCTGGTGCGGGTAAGAATAATTTTAGGCCAGTCAGCCCTGGGGGAACTTGCTTGCTAGATAGTGCAGACCAACCATGATGGAGCGCAGGTCGGGCACAGAACCAAGTTTGGCCCTCTGAGGATTGTACCTTATGTCCTAGGTGCACGGTCTGTGTGGTGAGCTTTTGCTAGGTTTCACATTGTCTGGCGTCGGATCTGATGTAGTTATGTAGCGAGGCCGTTAGACCTGGCATCCTTGGCGTAGTCTCCCCTCTATTTATTGCCTCTGCTTCCCATGTTTTAACTGTGTGCTGGACTCTGTTTTTGCTGTTTTTGTTACTATGAGCACTTTACCACTGCTGGCCAGTGCTAAAGTGCAAGTGCTCCCCGTGTAAAATGTATGTGTAATTGGCTTTTTAATGATTGGCACATTTGATTCACTAGTAAGTCCCTAGTAAAATGCACTAGAGGTGCCCAGGGCCTGTAAATCAAATGCTACTAGTGGGCCTGCAGCACTGATTGTGCTACCTAGATGAGTAGCCCTGTAAACATGGTTCAGACCTGCCACTGCTGTGTCTGTGTGTGCAGTTTTAAACTGCCATTTCAACCTGGCAACTGTACCCACTTGCCAGGCCCAAACCTTCCCTTTTTATACATGTAAGGCACCCCTGTGGTATGCCCTAGGTAGCCCCATGGGCAGGGTGCAGCGTATGTAAAAGGTAGGACATGTACTAGTGTGTTTTTACATGTCCTAACAGTGAAGTACTGCCAAATTAAGTTTTCACTGTTGCAAGGCGTATCTCTTCTATAGGTTAACATGGGGCTGCCTTTAAAATCTTTTAAGTGCAGTTTCTCTTTGGGAGCAGATAGAGATGTTGAGTTTGGGGTCTATGAACCCACAATTTAAACATACATCTTTTAGTAAAGTTAGTTTTTAAACTGTCAATTTGAAAATGCCACTTTTAGAAAGTGGGCATTTTCTTGCTTAAACCATTCTATGACTCTGCCTGCTTGTGGATTCCCTGTCTGGGTCAGACTGATAGTTGGGCTGTTTGTGAATCTCCACTAGATAGTTGCTCAAAGGGAGCTGTGGTGTAGCCTGCATATCTTGATGGGCCATCTGGGCTAGAGTGGATGGAGGAGTGGTCACTTACACCTCACACAATGCAGTCCCAACCCCCTGGTGTGAGTCTGGGGCCAGGCCTGGGCAAGGCAGGATCTTTTGAACAACAGAGACTTTCCTTTGAAGTTTGCCTACTCCAAAAGCAGAAAGGAATATAAGTAGTAGACCCAAACCCCCAGATGTTTAGAATATTTCTGGAACCAAGAGGAACCTTTGCCTAGGAGATGAGCTGGAGTAGGAGTATTGCCCCTTTGCTGTGTGTGCTTTGCTGGGTTGGCCTGCAGCTGCTGCTTCTGCCTTAGAGAGGACAAAGACTGGACTTTGCTGTGTATCCTGCTTGTGAAGTTTCTCCAAAGGCTTGGATTGAGCTTGCCCCTGTTCTGAAGTCTCAAGGCCGTCAAACACTTCCTCTGCCAGCACCTGGACTCTCTTCTGAGACTCCTATCCTGCCACGTGGTGCCTAATCCAGTCCCTGGGCTTTTGAAAGGAGAATCTGATGAAAAATAAAAAAAAACCAAGTGCTCTGATTTCGGAAGACCCCCGGACTGACGCTGCTGCCGGATCCCCTGATACCGCCTGCAACTGAAGCCGTGGTCCTCGCTGGAGTGCGATGACCCCACAGGCCCGATGCCGCCGCAGCCTCGCTGAAGTCCACGACTCCGGGAGTCCCGAAGTGCTTTGTCACATACGTCCGTGACACCCAAATTCCCCTCACCATGCCTTGACCACCAGATATCGACAATGCCGGAAGTGCGCGGATCCAGCACTTCGCACCAATGCCTCCACAGCTCTGCAGCAAGGACCCGACGCGTCACACCGACTCCTTCGCTCTGCAGCACCAGAACCGATGCCGCTCCAAAGCCAGCGACGGCGCTATCCCTGACTCTGTGCATCGGCTTGTTTCCTCATTTTCACAAGGTACTGTACCAGAGGCAAGCAGAGCTCAAGCAGTTACAGTTGCAGGTTCAGGCAATTCCAGTGCAGCAGGTCAGCTGGGCAGTTACTGAGAGGCTTCTGAAGCTTGTTGCGGCGCTGTAGCTCAGAATAGGAGGTCAGTCAACTGACCCTTGAAGTCACTCAGGTAGTCTAGCCTGAGATGAAGAGAGCAGGTCCAGGCTTTCTATTTGGACAGCAGGGCAAGCCTCAGGAAGAAGGAAAAGTCCTCTGGCAGCAGGGTAGGCCTTTTAATGTAATATCTACAGGTCAAGGAGTGTACTGAAGAGTGGGTTTTAGGGTCCCATTTTTATACCTGATGTCAGCTTCGAAGTAGGAGAAACACCTGGAAACCCCCCCCCCCTCAAAAGTGTCTGGGAATTCCTTCCTCTCTTCCCTGGTTACAACCTGTATGGTGGCATACTCGGCTAGTGTGAAGTTCTTTGTGTATTGTATTGTATTGTATTGTATTGTATTGGTTCATTTATAAAGCGCATTCCGGCAAAAGCATCGAAGCGCTATACAAACCGAGGACAGAGGGAAAGAAAACAAGCCACCCACAACACTACCTAATTTACAAAAAGCCAGGTTTTAAGGCTTTTCCTGAAGGAAAAATTTGTTACAATTTGACGAAGCGTAAGAGGCAAGGCGTTCCAGAGCCTAGCCCCTTCCACCGTAAAAGCACGGTCTCCCCACCTAGCCTTGTTACAGCGAGGCACCTTGATCATATATTTGAAGGAGGATCTCAGATGTCTCGTTGGTTGATAAAATTGCTGAGTGGACTTCAAATAGTCACAACCCTCTGACTGTAAAACTTTGTGAGTAAGACAGAGTGTTTTAAAAATTATCCTCTTCTTAATCGGTAACCAATGTAGGGATGTCAAACATCTGCTAGCAGATATAGACTGAGGGAGATTCAAAGTTAGGCGTGCTGCCGTATTCTGAATAGACTGTAATTTGTCTAAAGATGATTTATTTGCATTGAGCAGCAACGCGTTGCAGTAGTCAAGTCTTGAGGTGACTAACGCCAGCACAACCGGCCACCTTAAATCGTCCTCTAAAAGATGTAAACATTTTTTAACAGTTTTTAATATCCGAAAACAGATCTTGACTATATGATTAATCAGTAGCTTAAAAGAGAGGGTGTCGTCAAAAATAATGCCTAGGTTTTTAGCGAAGGGCACAGGAGACGGACAACCCCCACAAGCTAGAGGCCACCAACTATTATCCCAAGGCGCCCAAAACACATAATCACCGTCCTGTCCCTGTTAAGTTTTAGCCAATTGCTGGCCATCCAACTGTTAATTGCTGTCATGCCACATTGGAATTTCTCCTTTGTGTCCTCCCAATTACGCAAAACTGGCACAATCACCTGCGTGTCATCTGCGTAGGAGACAATCTGGAAGCCGAAAGAGCGAACCAGGTTCGCCAGGGGCGCCATGTATACATTAAAAAGCGTTGGGCTGAGGGAGGACCCCTGCGGGACTCCACATGGCAGATGAAAAGGGGAGGCCCGATGGTCTCCACAAGCCACCGTGATTGTTCTCTCTGTGAGAAAGGAGCAGAGTAACTTCCAGGCCTTCCCTCTCACTCCGACCTGGGACAAACGATTAAGCAGGATGGTAGAAGAAATAGTGTCAAAAGCTGCTGACAAGTCCAACAGAACCAAAATCGTACCCTCTCCCAAATCGCCTCTTCGGCGAATAATATCGGAAGTAGAGATTAGTGCTGTTTCCGTGCTATGAGCACCGCGAAAGCCATGCTGTGACGGGTCCAGCTTGCCATTCTCTTGAGGAAAGGCAGATAACTCACAATTTAGATGTTTTTCTAACATTTTGCCCAGGCATGGCAGTAGCGAGATCAGGCAAAGATTTGAAAGGTCAGCAGCATCCTTTCCCGGTTTTTTAGTGAGAGGGATCACTGTGGCCTGTTTCCAGACCGCCGGGAAATTCCCTTCCTGAAGAATTTCTGCAAACACTGGCTCCAAAGCATCGGCCACCAACAAAGGGGCTAATTTTAAAATACGAGGCAGACAAAAATGTGTAGGTGAGCCTGATTTCTGAGCTGAGCTAAGGCAGGATCTTTGAGGTGCAAGTAGGGCTGTGCACAGTTCTGCTCCTCATACTGCTTTGATGGCCCATCCTGCCAAATCCAGTCCCTCTATTGTGTGATTGTCTGAGAAGATTACACAAAGACCAACTGCCAACTACACCTAGTCATGCAAGCCAGGAAACAGGCTGCAAATGCTAAAAGGTCAAATTGGGATGTTAATTGCAGCCTCTGGAGCAAAGACAGACCTGTAATACTGATGTAGTTGTGTTTGGTTGTCAGACAACACAAGCTGTACATTTTAATATGTACAGTTCTACAGATACATACAAATCTGCTTTAACCACAAATTAGATTTTTGATAAAATGTGAAAAATAACTTTCAACCATGCTCCCACTATTTTCCAATGTGAATCTTAAAAATACACTTATAGAACTTCTCAGTAGAAAATAGAACATTCTCTACACAATGACAAAGAGTATTTAGTAGCTTTTCGGTCTGAGGGCATGTTTATCTTAATATCTAGCATGTTCCACTTTTATTCCGCAAGCACCCAACACTGTGGGTTTACAGTGGTGTGGGGGGGGGGGGGGGGGGGGGGTCACCAAGCTATGGTATAAAAGAATGCTATTCTACATGACAAATACATTTTTTTGACATATGTAACTGCAGGTGCACAGGTGGCCTGACACTTAATGGTAGTGTCACAGCGCATAAGGTAATAGTACCAACAAACAATCAGTCCATAAAAATGTACAAATCTAGAGGGACCATGCAGCATGCGTAAATTTGTTACAAGGAAAATCAAGAAGAACCAGGAAATGGACAACAATGCCCCCCCTTCCCCTCTCCTGAGTGCCCAAAGATCAAACCTAAAACTCCAATTATTTTCCACTTACCTCAAATAAATTAATAAAAAAGGATTTTAGTTCAATTTAGATAAAAGGTCATTCATTATTCAGTTGATAAGGAACTCTAATGATTGTGGCTACACTTTGTTTAAATGTGCAAAAAATGCTCATAGGCAACTGTAAAATTAGTTTCCTTAGGACAGAAATCTCCAAACAACGTAGAATTTGTATGGGAAGGACTGACCAAAATAGCACCAAAAATAGCCTTTTGGCAAAAATGTTCAATGCGGTGAAGTAATGCAACAAGATTAATCAACGCATGTTCCTGGTACGGCTAGAAAGAAGTCAGTTAACTTGTTGAATGCTCTGTATCTTTGATGATGAGTTACACTTTGCGGTCTGTATGCTGGCACTTCAGCCTAAGTATGGCGAAACTCTTCAGGACAGAATCCTGCAAGCTCAGTCAACTTGGACAGCGCTCCTGTTGGATTCTAACAGACTATGCAACTGGTGCAAAGGGTCTTCCCAACCCTAGAAGGCTATAATAGATAGATCTGCTTGCTCTGTAGGTTACTTTCCTCTGTGTTAGGACACACAACACATCTCTTGAGGCTTTCAATGCAGGACTTTTTTTGGGTTAGGGCATTCAGTTACCAAGTACTTCCAAGCAGGGGAGGACAGCGCTGAGCAGGATGATGTGGGCATCATAGCAGAGCAGAAATATTTCCACATTGGATTTACATTGCAAATCGTATTTCCTTAATCCTCCCAACATGTTTTTAGCCCCACAGAGACATAAGCAGAAGTCAGGACTGTCTCCATGCAGAGGTGGGGAAGTCTTCTTGTTTCTTCTTCCCATGCTAGTGCAAATGTAAATAGTTCTAGCATGGATTATGACTGGTCAGAATCGGAGTGCCATGAATTGTACGCCTGAGCTAATTCCTCCCATTTTACCATACTGTGATTCAAGCCTAATTCTGTGAGCGTTCATTTAAGGACACGGAGCTCTCACTGGTTATTTCATGTCCCAAAAAGATGGCAGATATCTGCATTGTACACTAAAACCGACCCATTGGCATGGCTTTGCAGGCCCTAAAGCACCAAAGACTTTTAACCACTCCCAAAATGACAAGCAATAATCCTCCGTAGAAAGATATAGTCCAGCAAGGTCAATGTCAAAGGTGCATTGTTTCACTTCTTTTCTTTATATTTCAGAGCAGGCTACTGTCTCCGTTTAATCACTTACTGTAAAGATGATATTGGGGGGGAGACATAAAACCTCTATCCGAGGACATCTGTGTTGGTTGTTTGCTCCTTCCAGCCACCTTGTGAATGTAACTTGAGCATTAGCAGCCTGAATAAAAAGTAAAGTTATTACTTCTCCTAACACGATTTGTAAATCAAATAATTAAATTATTTGTTCCTATTTGGAAGCAATATGTCTCAGAGAGTGAGTACAATAATTCCTCTCTACTATTAGTTGTGTATCATACCATCGTGTACAGACACCCTAACTATTGCCTTGGTGGAAATGTACACTTCAGCTCTCTTAGGTGCTTTGCATGCTCGTAGTTCTATATTTCTCGTAAGAAAGGTAAAAGAAGCATTAGGACTAAAGGGAAAAACAGGACGGAATGAGCTCCAGCTATCGGAATGAAGGAACCGGAAATATCTGTATTATGTTTGCCAAATTATATTTCCCAAACACAGTGGAATAAAAGTGTAAAACACAAAGATGACAGCAGACTGGGAGCTGACATGGAACAATTTCAGAGATCTGTGACATTTGCGAGTAGTTAATCCAGTCGTATTTTGTATTTCTTTTGTTGCTTCGGAGAGTACCCAGAGGGCTGATCTGACAGGTCAGTATGTGAGTAATTCTTTAGGTTGAGTCTAGGCAGCGCACGTGTTGTCTCTGGACATGCTGTAATCTGTTTCTGTGGGCTTTCACCACGCCCATCACACGGCCGTCACTTTCATTTGTTCACTGGCCTGCCTTTTCTGATTACTTTGGTTTGTTAGGTAAATGCTTTAGATTTGTCCCGCCTTCAGGCTGTTTTGTTACCGCCTTGGCTGACCCTGTCACATGGATTATTGCACAGTTAGACATTCTTCTTAGTGTTGGTGCACTACGTTTTTCTATTGCCTCTCTTCTTTGCGCTCGTGGCGGTATGTTGTTTCTGTCTCTGGCATCTGGCTGTTTTTTGCAGTGTCTGTACCTGACAATGGCTGTAAGCTGGAGGGGGATTCTTTTTAAATCATTTATATAGCACAAGCTTGACCGGAAGATTGGAGCGCTTTCCATGTGCACTGGTTAAATCTGAAGCCCCATTCCCAAATTCTTCCCAAGTACAAACTGGCACCTTTTAATTAGAAAAAACACAAGGGAAAAACCACAGTGCGGCTGCCAAGCACAGCAGGAGAGCCAATACTACAATATTCACTGCACTCAGGAAACTTGCCCCATAATGCTTTGCAGGGCATTCCTTTTACAACACATTTTTGCCCATAACTCACCCTGTGGTGGTCCTAGGACAATGGGACCACCTCCAAAACTTTCAGCACAACATGCTCTTTCTGTCCTGCTCATCTTCTGGGTCCCCACACTACATTGGGGGCCCAAAATCATAACCTCTCCGACCATTCAATGTCTTTATGCTCTCTCAGGGATGGAGCTTTTTCTTTACAGCTGGGAGTAGTTTGTGTTCTAAGGGCCTTGTTTGTGATAATATTCTAATAGGCCTGCTAGGCCTGAAATGTGTAATGCACTATGCCCTGTATGGCTCATTATAGGGTTACACTACAATGCTCTCTGCCATTCTCTTTTCATGTGGTTATGCCCTCTAGGGGCTGACTATATGGTTACATGACCATTTTTCTTCCAAATGCTATTTTTATTGTGGTGCTCTCTAAGGGATGCTCTGACCATTACAGTGTAATTCCAAGTGTATGAAGGAATGCATAAGCACAGTTTATTTCTGATAAAGGTTTAATGTGCTGCATAGCTAAATACTTATAAGGTCCCAAAGGTGAGACCTTTTGGCTATGCCAATTCTTGTTGGTTGTTTATAGGCTGTTTTATGGTCTGGTCGGTCAGTTTTTACTGCTGATTTCCCCTATTATCACCACAAACATTGCCTAAAGCAAGCCCAAATGCATACAGTCTGCTATACGTTGCAAAAAAACTCATTTTCAGTGTGTCTTTACAAATTCAAAACTCCCTGAATTCGCAGAATTTGAGCCACTTTTTTAGCTGTTTGATTTTGACAATGGCGGCCACGTTTATTTTGGTGCCCAGGAGTTTTTTGTGCTAGTCTGAGCCTGGACTGTAGTTGTCATACACTTGACCATAGTCTTAGTGAAGTTGATGCTTCTTTGCAAGCCGCAGACTGGCATTTGCAAACTAGTATTAGCTAGTCATGCAAGAGAAACCATGGGGTCCTGATTATGGATCTTAAACCACTCAAAACCCCAGGCCGCAATGACACGTGCTAGAAGAGAGAAGAGTGATCAGCACTGGGGCATTTAGTGGTGGAACAGCTATCTCGAATATATGTTGTCTCATGCCCGACAATTTATTGTAGCTACGCATACACGAGTTGGTCTGTCTCAACACCTTTATGCACACCACAGTCGTGCCGCATGCACACACCTGGGGTCAGATCATGGAAAACTACATGGTTTACCCATAACAGGAACTAGGCAGCCTCACAACCTGGTGAAAAGGCATGCACCCCGTGAATAGCACCCGCCTGCCAAGCTGTAGCTTAGCGAGTATGTCACGAGGCCGGAAGGAAACGATCCCCCTGGGTGTTGTCTGAATTATGCAGTGCAACAATAATAAGGGTTCAGTGGCCCTGGTGCTGCTGCACCAGTTCAAGCAAGCGTCTGCTGCCAAGCTGTTATATGATGCTTTGAATTTGACTTATAGTTCAATAGAAGGCCTATGAGTTACACAATGCACTGAAATGGGCCCTCCTAAAGTGAGGTGGGCATTACTCCCGGTCATTCAAGCAGTGACAGCACCGCTTACAATGCAATAGAAAAAGCATTTGGATTACAGCATACAGTGGAGTAGGGCATGCAAGCTCGTAATGGTAGGAAAGGGATGCTGCTGTGAGTTCACCACCAGAAACTTTACTCAAATAAACCTTATTCATTGAAACGCGAGACTGATTTCACAGGAACTTGGGATATCGAAGGTAGAGAACAAAAGTACATTTTAATAGCTTTTTAGCTAGAACACCTAACCCATGAGGCATCGAGGAGCTATATCAGATGGGTTTAATGGTGTGCTTTACATACGTATAAGGATCACTGCAAGGCCGAGGTGGCTAAAACAACACATATATATCTACGAACTGGACGTTACTCATAAATGACTGCAGTGGCTACTTTAACCCACAGTCAAGTTTACCAGCTTTTACAAGCAGAAAATGCAGTCAGTGTGTTTCTCTTCTGTGTAGGAGTCTGGGAGATCACGTTTGTTCTCCAGAAATCAAAGTACAACATCGAAGAGCTGCGCAGGCCTTCACAGTGCTATGTGTGTGCTTGTTCAGGCACACACAGAAATCAAAAGAGATTTTTAGCCTCGTGGGTGGAATATTTGTTACCCTCCCACCATCATGCAAATGTTCCTTGTATTACTAGGGATTGAATGCTTCAACTTACGAGAAAAAAAATAAAACAGATCACAAATGTCGAGGGAAAAAGGGAGGCGTTTAGTTGATAAACAGAAGTTTGGGCTTTTAATTGAAGACGGTACGGTTATTGGACGACCGGTTGCTTTAGTGGTAAGTGCTTTGTTTATATAGAGAGAGGGTTATCTGTGTGGGGTGAGTTTGAGAGGCTGGATATGGGGATTTAGGGAGAGGTGCCTCAAACAGCCCTCTAGCCTTGGACCAGACGTCAGGTGGACCATACATTTTACAGTATCATCTTAAGGATTTTGGGGGACACTACATACTTTGGGGGCCCCCTGTTAATAGCAACTTTGACATTTATAACACATTCCCCCCTAAATCAATACTAAATCATATGTTAAACTTTCAGAAACGGTCACTAAAAAACAGGTGAACCTTGTCTTTCCCCGGACCCCAAATAACCTAAAATTACACTGGCTATAAACAGACAACGTCAGAGGTCGAGGGGGCCTGAGAGCTGTATATACAGAAATATATAGGGTAGGCAGAGTTCAAATAGAGAGACATTTCACTTTCCCACGGGGGCCTTGGAAGGTGGGTGTGCCCTGGGAAGTTGCCAACTTTGCCCATGCCTTAAAAAGTAAGTACCAGTGGCCCACTGAACAAAGCTATTTAGGACTTTGGTAAGCTAACTGCTCCATTTAGAAAAGCAAATTCAACTCTATTTTTCGCTATCAGTGGATTTTCTGTCCGAAACAGATTTATTCAACAGTACAATTAATTTTATATATGTGTAAAACGTATTACAGGAGTGGGTTGTGGGAGTTCCAAGGTAGTGATATCTACAAACGCCAGCTTGCACATATTCTCAAAACCTTTCCTGCCAGTTTAGAACTCGAACATTGGTTTGTTCCTCAGAAATCTGAATTCAGCATTGCAATGTTTTTTTGAGCTGACAAGCGGAGGCAATTCCTAAAATTGATGGGGGTGTAGGTGAAGTGTTTTTTCCATACAAAAGAAAGAAAAAAACGTTGGCAAGTGGAAAATTACATATCAATTACACTTCCCCATTTGTAAATATCCACGTGTTACATTTCTGCATGGGCAAATAACTTGTTCATTTGTATACTCCGATAAGGAGCAAATGTTGTAAGCTTGAAGAATACTCCTGGAATTCATTTGGAAGTCGAAGAATGTCATAATGTGCTGTACACTTAGGAGTACATTTTAGAGGAGTGTCCAATTTTGACATTCTTTGTAAATCGAACCAGCCAGAGTAAGTTTTAGGCTGAGGTCTCAGAGGAGAAACACATTTTGCTGTTCATCTGCTAGGAGAGCTGCTCTGGTATAATAGCTGTTTTGGTAACAGGCATCTGTTATAAAGGTGCAACCGGAAGTTTCAGATGTCA
Source organism: Pleurodeles waltl (assembly GCF_031143425.1). Classification (NCBI taxonomy): domain Eukaryota; kingdom Metazoa; phylum Chordata; class Amphibia; order Caudata; family Salamandridae; genus Pleurodeles; species Pleurodeles waltl. The sequence continues at coordinate 1,448,197,672 of NC_090446.1, forward strand.
ATCACAGTGTATAAAAAAGCTACATTCCTTGGTATTAGGAAACAAAGTGAGTTTAACAGAATGTCATTTGCTGAAAAGCTTCTACAAGGTTGTCTTCTGAAAAGCTTTAAAAAGAAGCAAAAGTATCCATCTATTCTGAAAAGTACCCTAAACACACGCATGGGTTACTTCTCAAGACAATATTTCTGAAATTTGCTTCATCAGCAGGGGATGCAGTCCAATCTCAAGAGATCTGCTAATGTGGTTTTACTATATCAATGCTTTGGCAGTGTTTTTAGGAGCAGTCCCCCCTAAAGCACAGACTATGAGATTGTGAGTTAGAGAGAGTAACATAAGAGACATTACACAAGTACACATCATGTTACTTTTTCAGTAGCCGAAATAATGGATCCCCTGATCTTTTCCATACTTGCTTCATTCAGACTGCTGACCCTACCCTCGGTTGTCTCCACCCATCCACTGTGGTGTGCACTCTTGAATATTCTGTAGCTTAGTTGGACTGTAATAAATAGCAGCGGAGGTGGCCAAACTATATTGAGAGTTCCAAGATCGTGCCTTTGAAAGGATGGAGAAACTGGTCCAGTTCCAGGCCTGCTGGGTACCCGCATGTGAAGTCTCTCAATTTCCCTAAAACACATTCCTCCTCTGTGAAAGATCATGCTGGGGAACATACCCATACTCTGTGCAGTGATAACTCCCCCCTTTCTCAGACCCTTAGCTCTCATGCGTGGAAAGATTAAAGGGGCAAATCGATTAATCCTGTGCATAGGATATATTTTATTTAAACGTCTGTGGCGCTCTAGCAGCCTAGTGGACAATGTATCCCTGGGACAGTTAGAGGCACTGCTCACACAGAAGGTGTCTCACTACCCTGTTTTAAGGCCTTTACCGTATCTGTGTTCATTTTGCTGCCCTCTTTGATCTGAGAACGTAACTGCAATCTGTCATCTTTCTTGGGAGCGGACACCCACACAATGATAGGGGAGTCTGTTGTCCTTGTGCACTATGTGAAAGGAACAGTCTTCCAATTCCAATTATTATAGCTTTGTATGCTCTTACGTTCAGTGTCACCATGAGTTTAAAAACAATTACAGACAAGGGTTCTATATTTGTGCACTTTTTTTTTTTACTTTACGCATGGATTTAGCTGGAGGGACAAGGGCAAACCAAACAATGCTGAAAATAGAAGTCCAGTCAAATCAAGATGGCTGCCTTATTTCCTTGTTTCAAACCGTCTTCAGCACACAACCACCCTGGGCTTTCCAATGGCCTTTCAACGCTTGATGCTGATAGAGGGCTCATTGAGTTTATGCACTTGATGCAGAGATCTTCGTGTAACCAATTGATCAAAGAACACATTTGAATCTTTCAAGGGCAGTTCGAGTGACAGCTACCAATGCTGAGTCAGGAGTGTGGAATTTAATAAAATATCTACTTGTCCATGGGACAGGTTGCTTCTTAAACCTACTTGTCCTGTAAAAAAAATCTGCTTGTCCCTTTGGTGCCATGTAGTGTGGCGACAAATAAAGACAGCAATCTCATTATGTAAGAGCTCTGATAAAAGCCCCTCTGATTATGCCAGGGCTACTACTATAGTAGGGCTTGAATACTTGCAATCTCAATCCCCACTATAGCAATTTCTTTAGTTGCCACCTTGCCGCAGATCTACGTGCTGGGGGAGACAGCAGTAAGCAATAGTTCCATGAGTAGAATGCCATTGAGTCTGCAAACCTACTAACTTTCATGTTTTAAGGATTTTCACCAGCTCTTCTTTAATTTTTCCCATAATGAGAAAGATTGGAAATTTACTCCTGACAATGGCAGAAGTAGAAGCTCTTCCAGGGTTGGGAAAAAAGTAGTTGGAGGGAAAGTGAACTTGTAAACGCTCAATAGATTTTCACATGAGCAAATCTACACATGCATATTTGCTCGTGCTAAAATACAGTTCACAAATATTTTGTAGGAGTACGATTTCCTTATCTACTTCTGTAAGTTCTTGTGAATTCATGAAAGGCACTAATTCAAAGACATATACCATGGGTGCACTTTTGTGACGTTCTGTAAAAATTGGGTCCCTAATTAGGTCTGGCGTTAACAAAGACATTTTGTTTTTATTAAACTTCTATTTCTCTATCTATCGGCTGGCTTTACTGTGAGTGATAAGGTGCATATTGGCACACAAAGTTTTGTTCAGTGCCAGGAACTACTGTGGCAGTTGGTGTTGTAATGAAACTGGAGGTGGTCTCCCTGCAAAGACTCCCTCAGCCCAGGTGCCATGCTGAGTGGGCCCCCTGGAGGAGGGCTTCGGTGGCAATGTGTGCTTTTGGAGACCAAAAAACCTTTTTTGCTTTTTGCCAATGTTTGTTACAATGGTTAGGGCCTAGCAGCTCCCACAACATTAAAGGTTTACAAAAGCCATGTCAAAACAAGACACGCAGTGAAGAAACCAAAAGACTGACAAAAATGTTGGATCGGTTGGCTTTGCCAGTGCTTGTTTATTTTCATGCTTCCCATAATCTCATTGAAAATGGTTACAGTGATTTTCCATTAGGAGTATTTTTTAGAAATACTAGCATGCATCAACACATTTTACTAAATGATGCTTCAAAGGAATAGCATCTAAAATTTCATAGTAGCAAAACCCTTTTTTCCTACTTGCATTTGTTTCTGAACTCTTGCTTACAAGCTTCTGCAAACATTTGCATCTTATCAGAGAGCATTATGAAAGCATTATATGTAGCCTCATATTGTGAAACTTTTCAAACATGTACGTACACTAATTTCTTTTTTAACTGGAACCACTGTCAGTAGTACAGTGTGACCATAAAACATTTATTTACAGTGCGCACCCTAATAATGAAGTCTTTTCATTAATTAACCATAAATACAAATTTGAACAGCATTAATACATGGCCACATATTACTTCAACTGCAGACAGTTCACCTCTCTGTAAACTAGCAGTCAGAGGGCTTGTGCTGCAGGTGGTTTGGCCTACCTGTCCTAAGGTAAAAATAAACATGGAAACTTGTTTCCTTGACCTCAAAATAATATGTGTCCAGCAATAGGAAATTCATATCCCTGTGAGTATTTGTATTGTGCATACCACAGAGTGAATGCTGTAGTGGGTTGTTAGACCTGACATCCTTGGCATAGTCTCCCTTGTCTTTTGTGCCTCTGCCACCTATGTTGTGACTGTGTGCTTCACTTTGTTTTTGCTGTTTTTTGGTACTCTGGGCACTTTACCACTGCTGACCAGTGCTAAAGTGCAAGTCTTCTCTATATAAATTGTATTTGTAATTGGCTTTTCCATGATTGGCATATTTGATTTGCTAGTAAGTACTTAGTAAAGTGCACTAGAGGTGCCCACAGCCTGTAAATTAATTGATACGAGTGGGCTTGCAGCACTTATTATGCCACTGACATGAGTAGCCCTATATACATGGCTCAGACCTGCCACTACAGTGTCTGTGTGTGCAGTTTTAAACTACCAATTCGACCTGGCAAGTGTACCCACTTGCCAGGCTCAAAACTTCCCTTTTTGTGCATATAAGGCACCCTTAAGTTAGGCCCTAGGTAGCCCCATGGGCAGGATGCAGTGTATGTTAAAGGTAGGACATGTACTGATGTGCTTTACTGTCCTGACAGTGAAATACTGCCAAATTCGGTTTTCACTGTTGCATGGCCCATCTCTCTCATAGGTTAACACTGGGGCTGCTTTTAAATATCTTTTAAGTGCAGTTTCCCACTTGGAGCAGATAGAGATCTGGAGTTTGGGGCCTCTGAACTATTACAATTTAAAATATGTCTTTTGGTAAAGTTGGTTTTTAGATTGTCAGTTGGAAAATGCCACTTTTAGAAAGTGGGCATTTTCTTCTTCAACCTTTCTGTGCCTCTGCCTGCTTGTTTATCCCACATCTGGATCAGACTGACAGTTGGGCTGATGTGAATTCCCTCTAGACAGTGACACAAAGGGAGCTGGGGTGTAACCTGCATATCATGACAAGTCTCCTGGGCTAAAGTGGGGAGGGAGGAGCTGACACTTACACCTGAAAGGGCTGTGCCTGTCCTCACACAATGTAGTCTCCAACCCCCTGGTGTATCTCTGGGGCCAGGACTGGGCAAGGCAGGATCTTGTGAACAACAAGACTTTCCTTGGAAGTTTGCCTACTTCAAATGCAGAAAGGGGGTATAAGTAGTGGACCCAAAACCCAGGTTTTTAGAACACTTGTGGATCAAGAGGAACCTCTGCCAAGGAGAAGAGCTAGAGGAGGAGGAGTACTGCCCATTTGCTGTGTGTGCTTTGCTGGGTTGGCCTGCAGTTGCTGCTTCTGCCTTAGAGAGGACAAAGAGTGGACTTTGCTGGTTATCCTGCTTGTGAAGTTTCTCCAAGGGCATGAACTGAGCTTGCCCCCTGTTCTGAAGTCTTAGGGCCGTTAAAGTCCTCCTCCTCCAGCACCTGGACTCTCTTGCCGAGACTCCTATCCTGCCCAGTGGTGCCTAATCCAGACCCTGGACCCTTGAAAGGAGAAGCTGGTAAAAAACAAGAAAAACCAAGTGCACCGAATTTGGACGATGCAAGGACTGACGCTGCTGCCAGATCCCGCTACGCCACCTGCAACTGAAGCCGTGGTCCCCGCTGGAGTGCAGTGACCCCGACTGACTTCGCAGGCCTGATGGTGCCACAGCCTTGCTGAAGTCCATGACTCCGGGAGTTCCGAAGTGCCATGTCACCGACATACATGACATCCGACTCTGCCGAGGTGACTGCAACCCTGTGAGGTCACCCCAGTGCGTCTTGACCACCGGACATCTACCCCGCCTGAAGGACCTGATGGTACGCATCGACATCTCCACTCCTTTTCTCTGCAGCCCTGGAACCGACGCCTCACCGAATCCAGCGACGCCTCGGTCCCCGACTCTGTGCATCGGCTTGTTTCCTCATTTTCACAAAGTACTGGACCTGGGGGTCCTTCCGACTCTGTGACCAGTGCTATTGGCGTTGGATTGTTGGGAACAACTCCGTAAAAACACTGTGATATCACCAAATTGAAGCATTTGTGTTTTTAAGTGCTATCTTGCAGTTTAATCTTTGAAAATTCATAATTTTGCTTGTGTTTGTTGGATTTTTGTCGCTTTGGTCTTGTTTTGCTCAGATAAACATTGGCTATTTTTCTAAACTGGTGTTGTGTCCACTTTGTAGTGTTTTCACTGTGTTACTGTGTGTGTTGGTACAAATACTTTACACATTGCCTGTGAGACAAGCCTGACTACTTGTGCCAAGCTACCAAGGGGGTGAGTAGGGGTTATCCTAGGTGTGTATTTCCCTTACCCTGACTAGAGTGAGGGTCCCTGCTTGGACACAGTGCAAACTGACTGCCAACCAGAGACCCCATTTCTAATGGGTGTTATTATTAAGTAATCTACTTGGGGTAGTGAATGTCTTGCTTCGTAAGACTGCTATGCAGGAGCTAATGGATTGCTTTGCAAGTCTGACAAAGAGCATTCCATGTATTCTATGCCCTACACCATAAAGGCACTCAAGATTTCATAGAACATTGAGTTCAGTGTGTTGGTGGCATAGATTTCTGTCATATCCTGCCTCAGCGTCTGTCCTTGTGCTGTGTAGTGCTGGTCTCTATGACGTCAGCATTATGGAGCTGATGTGGCACCTCTAAGGGTCCTGGGAGACAACTAGAGGACAACAGTTCAGGGTAGCTGCCTTTCTTACCTCTTTATACTTGTTAAATATTCGTTTCTCAATATGTTCCAGCCTGCACACTGTTCCTCTACCTTGGAAGGGTTTTCTGTACACAAGAGTTTTCACCACAAGGTAGGGCCAGTTTTTATCATTTGCAAAACATCCAATGAGAAAAACATACAAGATGTTCAACATATAAATTGGTAATTACTTTTTTAGACTAGTTTGAAAACAGCATTGTAATAGTTGGTGTATCTTGTTGCTTCACAGATGTTCCTGACCTGGCTCCTCCTTGCTCAGTTCATATCGTTGGTTGGAGCTAATGCACTTTCTACTCCAGGTAGGAACTACTTAAAGCGTCCTTACATGCCTGAGAAATGTTGTTGTGTGCAAAAGAAGGGCTTTTATAGTCCCCAAATATGTCACCCTAATCCCTAACAATTAAAATAGTAAAACACAGAAAGCGTATACATTTGTTTTGAATGTAGCATTAAATGTGAAGGGGTTCTTCGTTGTACTGCCTCAGTGAAGTCAAGTGGATTGGTCTTGTATGTGGACTCACAAGTAATGTCCCATTGAGCAAGTTTGTTTCAGTGAATTCTGTGGGTTTTCAATAATACCCTTTGTCCAGTACCAGTAGAACCCAGAGGGCCTTGCGTGTGACCCAGGACACTTGCCAGCAGTACCAGCAAGTGAGGGGTGGGTGTTGTAGGTTGTCTTTGTAGTAATGAATCTCCAGCTGTATTTATTTCTTTTATGATTCATTGTCTCATTTATATTAATAATACAGCCCCAGCATCTTCAGCAGCACATCTGTAATTCTTTCCTGTTCCGCTCCAGCTCTGTCACCACACACCACATTCCAACTCACACTTTCATTCTTGAGATTCTTCCTTTGACGCCATTCTCACACGTGCGGACCACGCGCAACTATATACAACCCATACAATACATTTCCCCCTCATAATAATGCAATAGAATTATAACTAAAAGTTTGTTACTACCCTAACAGTTTACTAAGAAAAACAAAGAAGAAAAAAAAATTGAATACACTAATCATGAAAATACGAAGCCATTACTAAAGTAATCATGGAAATATCTAAATATCACATTCATAATCTTTCAACATTTTAGATCTCACTCTTCCATATTTACTAACGTCATTACAGGACTTTGCACCACTTCCTGCTTCCTCCCCTTGGGACTCTTGTAAATTTATATTCTCTTGCGATATTCCCTCCTCATTCAATCCTTGAATTTCTTGTGCACTCTTGTCTTCCATTTCATCTCTTAACCGAAAATGTTTCCTTTTCTCCATATCAGAATTTTTACTCTTCTCCATATCATTGCCACCCTTATAGGGCGCAATTCTGCTCACATGCCATACCTTCCCATCACTAAGCAAAACCGAATTGCACAAAACGTTTTCTACACATAATGGAGGATAAAATCTTTCTGCTCCCCTTCTTTTAAACCCAGGTATCTTGACTCTGACTCAGTCGCCAACATGTATCTCTACTGTCTTGCATTTGTGTTTCCTGTCATACACAGCTTTAGCATGTTTCTGCTTTGCACTTATATTATTCTTAACCACCTCTGGAGACCAATCACTTCTTCCTGGTTTTGCCATCCAACCCACATTGTCCTTACCCAAAGGAATCCTTCCCTTCATAATTTCGAATGGACTACTATCTGTAATGTCACTAGACGTTATTCTGTATGACCATATTGTCTTCCATACTTCTTTTTCCCATGAAAACCTTGCACTGTTGGCTAATTGGATATCATTCTTCAACACTCTATTAAAACGTTCCACTACACTATTACCTGCAGGATAATACACTGATTTAGTTTTGTGCAAAATACTATTCCTCTCCAAATAGTTCTTAAACTTCCCAGAAGAGAATAGAGGACCGTTATCAGTCAGGACAATCTTGGGTAACCCTTCTCTCACAAATACCTTATCCAAAAATTTCACGATACTTGAAGCATCCATTTTTGTTGAAATCTTCACCTCTGGCCATTTTGAAAAATGGTCCATTAACACTAGAATGAATTTCGCTTCACCAGCATCATAAATTTGTCCAGTAATATCTAAACCAATTCTGTCCCATGGTATATCTGGACACGATAACGGACATAAAGGAGGTTTCAAAGTCAACAATTTATTTTCCGATTCATTACATAAAACACAAACTCTCACTTTCCTCTCAACAGCAACATCTGTTCCAGGCCACCACTATAACTGTTTTACTCTGTTCTTCATTTTAGAAATTCCTAAATGAGCTTCATGGCAAATCTCTAACAACCTGTCTCTAAGACTTTCTGGTGGCACTAGTTTACCATTGCGTAATACCACATTGTCTTCCACAGACAATTCCTGTTTGAATTCCCAATATATACGTAAACTACCTTCCAAAGTATTCTTGTTAGGCCAACCTTCTACAATCAATGAAAGTACTCTAGACAACACACCTTCCTTCTTTGTGGCAATTACCCATTCTTCATTTGAAATTCCTTGAATTCCTTCAAAAATTTCTGCAACACAGCCCTTATCCAACTCATCATCCTCATTACAAGACATTACTTGAGTTCGCAAATGAAATCTGCTAAAAAAATCAGCAGTGACATTTTTTACTCCAGGAACATTTTGCACTTCCTACTTATAATCTATTCGTTTTATGGACAATCTCGCTATTTGTGGGGATGCCTTAAACAAACCACTAGTAGTAAGTACCTTAATGAGCGGTTTGTGATCACTACGCAAAATGACCTTCACACCCCAGATAAACTGCCTGAAGTGTTCCAAACCCCAAACGCACGCTAATGTCTCCAGCTCAATAACTGAATATATAATTTCGGTTTCCGTTAATGAGTGTGAAGCAAATGCAATCACATTTTCATTTCCACAAGTATCCATTTGCTTAAGCACAGCTCCAAGCCCCTTATTGCTCGCATCAGTAGTTACGATACTCTGTAAGTTAGGATCAAAACCCTGTAAAGCTGGTGCTTTTATAATATTCTGTTTGATCATATCAAACGCAACTTGACATTCATTGGACCATTCAAACATCACCTTGTTTTTCAAACAATTGCCTGATAGCATTTTGTACATACTTGGCGTAAAATTCTGCCAAACCTAAAAATCCTCTCACTTCATCCTTATTGATAGGAATTGGTGCTTTTTTTACTGCCTCTACCAATTCAGATTTTGGTTCTACCCCTTTCACACTTATTTCATGTCCTAAATATGTCACCTTATTTTTCGTAATATTACATTTAGACATTTCAGCCGTGAGCCCCTTAACAGCAAGTATATCCAACACTTTTTTCAGTGTAGCATCATGTATCTCCCTTGACTTACCCATGATCAAAATATCATCCTGGATAAACATAACCTTTAAATAGTTTGAACATAAGTCTTTGGAACATGGCTGCTGCAGATGCAAATCCAATGGTACCCTAGTAAAGTGGTAGCAACCAAAAGGAGTGATAAATGCAGTAAGTCTTTGACTTTCCAAATGTAAAACAACCTGATGGTAAGCTGAGGGTAGATCAATCGTGGTGAACCAACTCATTCCTTTCGTACGTGCAATCATTTAGTTAATTCTTAGTAGCGGAAATTGGTCAACCATAATGTTCTTATTCAAATCTCTCAGATCAACACATAATCTCAATTTACCATTGGCCTTCACCACAACCAAAGGCGACACCCAGTCCACCTGTTCAATGACACCTGCCTGCATTAATTTTCCAGTTCTTTGTATACTTCATCTCTAATACCCAAAGGCAAATTCCTAGCTTTGTGTGTCACTGGTACGGCATTATGCTTTAAAACTATCCTGTGTTGGAAATCCGTATGTTTGCTAATACCACCCGCAAACACCATGGGATATTTAGCTTTGATAGTATTAGAATCCCAAATCTCTTCTTGCACCACAGGCACTGGTTCAGGACTCCACGGATTAAGAATAACACCAAGCTTGCCTTGGTCCCACCATCCCAATACTGATGGCCCCACATTTGACACATACAATTTACATTCAGCCTCTCTGTCCCTAAACATACAACATACAATCCCATACCCCAAGATGTCTATAGGTTCTCCAGTAAAACTTCTTGGAGCTATGTTCGAAGGTACCACATCTTTCCCAATTTCGGTTCTAATTTATCTCTCCACACCGCTTGGCTGACAATAGTGTAGGGAGATCCAGAATCATCAACCACACCAACAACAATTCCCTCTATGGATAAATTACATTTAGGTTTTTTTCTTGAAGTCAGTTTTTGTTCCTCATCCAATTGATCTCTCACATTGAAAACACACACACACTTCTTGTCATTAGCGTAGTGACCCATAAATCCACATCTATAACACTTAATCAGGGATTTGTCACTCTTAGCCTCAGCTTTCTTTAATTGCCCCTTGACAAGGTTATCTCTTGACTTAGGAATTCCCCACATAGTTTGAACTTTTCCTTCCGCTTTTAACTTTATTAATCTGTTTCATAGCTTCCTTCTCCTTTTTCTTTTCAGAAAGCACTGTTTGGCACATCTTCCAGTTAACTCTGCTTTCCTTACAACTTCCACAACCTCAGATAAGGGTGCTTCTCCTTTTGCCCACAAATAGTCTTGTAAAGATAGATTGGCCGCATGCATAACAATTTGGTCTCTGATCATTTCATCATGCAATGACCCGAATCTACAAGTAAAAGCCTAATTTTTTTAAGCTGATACATATTCATCGATATATTCTTCTTTCAGTTGTTTCCTATGATAGAATCTATATCTATCAATGCCAACACACACTGTAGGTGTATGGTATCTGTCCAAATCCTCCATAGCATTAGAGAAAACATCACCTTGGCCCCCTGGGCGAGTTTTTTTCTCAATGCGATTATACATTTTAAAACCTTGTGGGCCCAGACATTGTAAAAGGATTTTTTTCTTCTTTGTAGGTATGAAATCGTCCTCTTCATCACAAGTAGCAATATAATTTCGGATATACTCTTTCCATTCTTGCCACTTGCTTGCATTGTCACCGTTTAAAGGTTGAAATGGCTGAGGAGGAGGCAAATTCAATGAGCCATTTGATAAATGCCAACCACCAAAATACAGTGGCACTAGTAGGTTAGAAAAAAGAGTTTCACCCCTCAAATATGTCTCAAAGAGTTACAAAATAAGCACACAGGTTCAATGTCGAAAAAAAAACAATAGTGCAGTTGTAACACAAAAGCTACAATGTTGAAATAAGTTGAGCCATTGAAAACACAGAAGAAATTCCCAATATGGCCGCCAAAACTATCCAAAGAAGCACACAGTCAGTGTTCTAGCAGCCTGGCAGTATTAGAAACGAAGCGCACACAGCAGCGATAACCCGTAAGGCTGTACGCGCTTTCACAAACTCCGGTAACCAAGGGAACAGATATGCCAAATGGGAGCCTCACTCGTGCACGCTGATAAAACGCATTAGCCGGCTTCCAGATACCAACCGAAAGGCTTGTACAGTCATTCGTTTTTGGTAGGTCTTTTCTCCTGAAATAGACCGTATGATCATATGTCCATTCCTGTGTCGATCATTTGCACGAGACCCTCAACGATAAGGTTTCTTCGCACTCAGCGCTTCAAGACGTTGGGGCTAATTACGCGTGTTGAGACGGTGTCTCCAGCTCATCGCTAACTTTGTAGTAATGAATCTCCAGCCATATGTATTTCTTTTATGATTTATTGTCTCATTTATATAATAATACAGCCCCAACATCTCCAGCAGCACATCTACAATTCTTTCCTTTTCAGCTCCAGCTCTGTCACCATACACCATATTCCAACTCACAATCACATTCTTCACATTCTTCCTTTGATGCCATTCTCACACGCGCGGATCGCACGCAACTATATGCAACCCATACAACAGTCTTAACAACAGAATTGTAAGTATGTAATGGAATAGAATGTAAGGGTGGAGAAGGATTCCAGGTGGGAGATTGAAGGGACAGTCGGAAGGAGGTAGAGGAGAAAATAGACGTGTGCTGCTTTACTGCTTAATTCTTAAATTGCCCTTTGGATAAACCTTCTTGAAACTTAAACGGAGTACGGTTATACTTCAACAGTGGGTGAAGTGGACTGCAAAGCTGTGCTACCCAGACAGATACATCCACCTCCTTGGTTTCAGTGGTTACCAGCTGATACACAGCATTAACATTATTGATGACCAGTATGAAGCTTGAGTGGACCTGAATTAAGCCTGACTTTTTACAGCATTTCTGTATGTTTATACTGTCTCAGCACATTTTAAGGCATCTTTAGGCTGGAATGTTGCCACAATAGTAAAATCCTGTATTATAATTAGATGAACACTTTGCTTACATCTGGCCAGTATCACAAGTTTCAAAAGTGCCCTTCTTTTAATGTTTTGAAATCGGAGATCTTCAGGGTGCTTGGTAATGTAGGAATCTCTATCAAAACCCCACTAATGCAACAATGGACTTGAGGTCAGTGCAAAATCATTTATGCACTTTTCTGCATCTACAACCTCCACATTTCAGATATGTTCAGTGCAACAGTATGTTTATCTGTAGATGGATTGGACATGGGAACTTTACAGGGTCGGATTGGCACATGTCCTATGTTTCCGTTGGTCTGAAGTCAATTCAGCCAGTTTGAAGGCCAATGTCTTTGTCACCCCCTTCAGCTCCCATTGATTCATGGTGTCAGGCACATCTGGGACGAGGGGGAGAGAGAATGACAGACATGTGTATAGTTTCACCGACATTATAGTTAGGTATGGTAATAATATCTAATTTTGCATTTAAAAAACTTTAGAAATTCACTGAAAAACTACAAATTTTAAAGGGACCTTATAGTTAGGTGAGAACGTCAGTTAGAACATACGGAAATTCACCTGTTATAGTTATCTCAAGTAGTATTAACGTTTGCACCAAAGTCACTATAACTCGTGCCCCTGGCATGCACATTGCTATCATCAATTATGTCATTTCCGATAGGGTAGTGATGTTATCAATGAGGTCATCGAACATGTCATGATTAATATTGCATAGTTACTTAAATGAAGCCGTTTAAAATAAAAAAATGTACCTGTCTTTGAGTCTTAATTTTAAAACTTTTCAGGCTTTCCCGGGGTCATAAACTTATTGACCCAGGAGACTTATAGTTTTTTCGTGTTGTGTTAGTGTTGCTGGGGGAACTGCTGCACTCCTTGCAGCCCCCCACGACATTAGAAAACATTTAAAAATGGCTGGTAGTGCCCCTTTCTCTTATATACGCACCACCAGCAAAAAAATATATACTTGAAAAAAGCTCTAGGGCATTATGGAGTGCTGCTTGCTCGGCGTGGCGAATAATAAATGAGCGGCTCTTCACGCTCATTTATGATGAGTTTTTCCCCTTCATTTTTTATTTTGTATTATTGTGGTTGTCCCAGGCCCATCTGGAACACCCACTGCTTCTTGTTTTTGTTGAGGGCCGAGTGGAACCCTAAGGCCTCTGTGGCTCCGCTGACTCTTTTGCCAGCACACATCCTTGGTGCCGGAAGTAGCTGGCAATTATTTTTAAAAAAAAATATTGGGAAGCAGAGTTTGCAGCCCCTTTCTCAGAGCCTTTGATAGCCCCTTAGACCTATCCCCCCGGGGCAAATTATTCTTTTTTTTGTATGGGAAGGGGGGAATGCAGCCCCGAGCCTTAAAAGGCCCTGGAGTCCCCAAATCCAAGGCGAGTATTTATTAAAATTGGAGGGGGCATGCAGCCCTCCCCAAGCCAAACTAGCCTTGGGACACCATCATCAACGGCCTAAGGTGGGTGCCAGTATTTTGATCAAATCTTTGTGACTGGTTCTTTGAGCCCTATAGGGCATTCGTGTCCCTCCGATTAAGGCTTGGATCTCAAGATAGCTCTCCCCTGCACTCAGCCTCTCACTGCGCTTTCTTCGCATTTTTGACTAACTCATTTGTTCTATGAACTAAAGCTTGAAATTAACTTCCTTTGATGCTGCATACTATTACTCATTTGGTTTGATACTTGTAAAGGAGTTATTTGTATTCATTTATTGATTCATTCACAGTCAGTCAATTCAATTCAATTCTCTTTATTCAGTAAAAAGTTGGACCATTTGAGTACAATCAACCATACATCAGTACATAAAAATGAAAATAAAACTAAAAAAAAACTAAAAAGGAATAATAACAAGCTCTTAATAAATATTAAAAACAAGAACAGCCTTTGGTTTAATCATAGTCTAAGAGAAATAAATAGCAGGAAACCTCCATGCCTACTTGAAAACCAGTCGCCATCACATTTCAGAAAGCTCCTGCTAAAAGTTATTGGATTCCTATTCACAGCTATTTAAAACGAGATATACTTTTAACAATTAATACATGTGTAAATACATAGAATCAAGACCTCAGTATAAAAATAGTTTCAAAACAACTAATATAAGGTTCAGTATACCATTGGCCTAAAAAGAAAAAAACACATTTTGTGTCCAGAACTACTCTTATTAAAATAATTCAGATACTAACAGTCTAAAGTGCAATGTACTATCATACGGTAATTAAATTCATAAATAGATGGAATATCTTAGCCGTAAGTCGTAAAAACAGTTTTGGTCGTAACAATCTAAAGTGCAGTGCGCTATAGTGCAATAAATAGATTGACAGATAAATGCTTTATCTCAGCCATTGTCCATGAAAACTAAAATAATAGAAACTAATACTGTTGTTTTCATAATATTGTCACTATAGGTTATAATAAAATGTAATTAAAAAATGTCACCTCCTGAAACCATTGAATAGAGACAGGGGAAAGGGGATAAACCAACCAAAAATCATAGCCATCTATTGTTCCCCACAATACCTGCTATAAAGTTCAACATTGGAGGTCAAACACTAATAGTGGCCCTATAACGAATAGACCAAGCTGCTGACAAAAATTTAGCTTAGCTTACAACCAATGTAGACGAGTCATATTTACACATTCTGTAGGCGTTAGCTCGGTCATATAATAGCAAGGCTTTGCACAACGGAATAATCCATTTCCCCCTAGGGCTCTTATACAGGGGGCAAAAAAACAAAACATGTTCAATTGATTCCTCCAGTGTATTGCATTTTGGGCATTTATTTGCCTCAGGACTGTTCTTCGACCATCGAGAAATAAAACTATTGACTGGTAAAGTTCCATAGCTAAACCGGAGGAATAGAGCACGGGCATAAGCAGGTATTGGAAGGTCAAGAAATTGCTCAGGCCATGGTTCTTGTTTACAAGCAGGAACTCAGAAGTTAATCGGCCCACCTCATTACTATGATCGATCTTCGCATTGGCCCTCTCCCAGTATCTCTGTTTAACTGATGAAATAGCATTGGTGGGGATCGACTCAGGTTTCTCCCAAAAGTGGGGGAAGGCCAATTCATCCCAGGCTGATTTCATCTCCCTCAGCCAGCTGACCTTTTTCCAGCAATTCTGGGTCTTTATAAGATCTTTTATTGCCTCTCGAAAAGATTCCAGTTCTTCAATTTCCATATGCGGATCCAATATAAGAGAGGTCTCAAACCCGCTACATCTTTAATGCTATTTATTCCGAGATCAAGTCTAAGTGGAATCATTGGTGTACCTTTCCCCAACCTGGTTATATACCTGTGATCGGGCAGCCACGATCCCGCCACACGGAGAAGCAACCTACGACGTGTCGGAGAACCCCGACACGTCAGATCCGCGTTTAGCCGTTCCCATAGGAACGGCCGCGGAGTCCTGGGGGCGTTTCCCTGTTTCTAGGGAAACGCACAACGCCTTCCGGGCCGTGGAGGGAGAAAAGGAGGAAGTGACCATTCCGGGAGAAGAGCGGGTAAAGAGGAAGACGGAAACGAGTGACAGCGGAAAGAAGCAGATCGCGACGAGACCGGGAGACGGATACACCGACGACGGAGTGGAGAAGGAGAAGTCCCCTCACGTGGCGCCGGAGACGAGGAGCCCAAAAGCCAGCCACGACCCCAGAGGGTCGTGGCTTACAAAGGTACGGTTCCTATTCGGAAGAACAGACAATCAAGGGGAAAACACACAGGGGAAGGGAGCTGGGAGGAGTGAGAGGGAGGAGGAGGGAGGAGGTAGGAAGGGAAGGCTCCCTACCTAACGAAGGAGCCTGACTGTCCCCTCAAGCCTGGGAGCACAGTGTGTTTAAAACATAGTTACATCACCACGTTTGTTTTGCATAGTGCATGGGTGTTTCTGCACTCCTTCTCTATATCCCACTTGCCCTCCCCTCTTCCTACTTGAAGGATAAACCCCAGGAAATAGCCCAATTACTTACCGTGGGTTTTTCTCATGTTTTCTTGCCGGTCTTCTCCCGGGAGCCACTCGCGTTTCCAGAGAACGTTGACCTGAAGAACGAAAGGAAGAAGAACGACAAGACTAAGGAAGAGAAGCATTCTAAACAATAGACTTTACAGATCCTTACCAATTGGGAATACACATAGAAAGGAAATAAGAGATAAGAAAAGACACTAGTAGAATAAAACTCTATTTACTTACCACCTTACGCCGTTTCCAGTCTGGTTTATACCATATAGCCTGTCACAGTGGTGTCAGAAGTGGGGTATTATTCTCCCTAAAAGGCTAAGAAACGGTATAGACGATGAGTGAAGCTCCTACTTTGGAGGACATGATCAAACAACTGGCCGAAGCAAACGCCATTTACAGTTGGTGTGGGAAGCTCACCAACGTGAAGCCAAAGAGGATAGGGAAGCCCTGCAGTCTGCCTTGAAAAGTCAAGCCACTATCCTGGCGAACAATCAACTTGTACATGAAACTGCGATGAAAAAGTTAACCGAGACGATAGCCTCCAGTAAAGTGCACCCGAATGTCCCCAGTTCGGTCCTACAAAAATATCAGGAGGGGGAGGACCCAGACTCATTCTTCACTAATTTTGAAAGGGTAGCATCCTCTGCTCAATGGCCGGAAGATAGATGGGGACAATATATCGCTCCTCTACTTAAGGGATTTATGCAGACGGCTTATCAGGCGGCCAATCCCGGTGGCACCACCACCTACCAGGATATTAAAAGGAGCATTTTGGAACGGGTGGGCCACGATACTGAGTACTACAGAGTAAAATTCCGGAAAGTGAAATGGGGACACAATGAGGACCCCTGCACCTTCTACTTTAGGGTCCAGGATCTGGCACTGAAGTGGCTGGGGCCGATAGGAACTAGCAGAGAAGATATAATAAAAACGATCATCCTCGAACAATACTTGGAGTCCCTCCCTTCCAGTACTAAAAACTGGATAAGGTAGCATCCTAAGGTAGATACAGACCTAGCCATAGACTTGGCGTGTACCTATCACAGGTCCACCGATGTGAGAGCACTACAACCACGACTCAACGTAAAACCACTCCCTACTCCCTCAAAATCCATTCCACGATTTCCTTTAGAGGAATCCCTCCAACGTAGACATGGGGAGACCCCTCCTATGCAAGGACCTCAATGTTTTAACTGTGGAGAGTGGGGCCATATAGCCTGGGCATGCCCCAGGAAAACCGAGGGAGTTGAGCCTATGGAGATAGGAGTAACCCAACGTCGAGTCTTGTGTACAGGAGGGGGAGACACCAAATTTAAACAGATCATAAACATCAATGGGCGTCCTCTCTCTGCCCTTATAGATTCAGGCTGTAGTCAATCCGTTATACGACAAGATCTGGTAGAGCCGGTTGACAAGAACGCCAACAGATGGGTAACCATCTGCTGTATACACGGCGACAAGGAACAATACCCTCTTAGCACTGTAGAGATAGAGTGGGATGCGCACCGAGACTTGCTTCCCATGGGCATAATGGACCAACTGATCGAAGAATGTATTATAGGTACTGACTACATACATTTTCAACAACTCTTAAATGAGGTCCAGACCCAGAGGAAAAAACCCGAATGGTTGAACGAGGCTCCCTTCTGTGATAGTATCATTGAGTGTCCCCCATACCGCAGGAAACTTTCCCGTCGAGAAAAAAGAGACTAAAAATTCAAGTTTAGGTCAGGCAAAGACAATAATCTACCCATAAGAGTTATAGCAGAAACTTATAGCGCTCCTATCAGTTTCCGTCAACGTCAGAGAGAAGACCCTACTCTCACTCATGCCTGGAGAGACGTAAAAACTGAGGAAACCGATGAGGCGGGTCCCTATTTTCTGGTACAAAGAAACCTTCTCTATAGAGTAAGCACTACACAGGCAGGAGAACGCAAGCGTCAATTAGTAGTCCCAGAATCTTATAGGGACCAAGTACTCTTCCTTGCACATAATCAGCCAGGAGGGGGTCATTTCGGCAGGGAGAAAACGGAGGAATATCTCCTCAGGAAATTCTACTGGCCCGGTGTTTTTGCCCACATTAGAAAATATTGCTTACAATGTCCCAGATGTCAACTCACCGACCCAGGTCGACCCCGGAAAGCACCTCTCCTACCCCTTCCCATCATTGATATTCCGTTTAGCAGGGTGGGGATGGACTTGATCGGACCCCTACTTCCCTCCTCTAAAGGCCATACCTATATCTTGGTTATCGTAGACTATGCTACCCGTTACCCCGAGGCCCTTCCCCTGTCAAGCATAACCACTAAAACAGTAGCACAGGCCATGATAACGGTATTCACTCGGACCGGGTTTCCCCGCGAGATACTTACTGACCAGGGTACGCCATTCATGTCCAACCTCATGAAACAAATATGCAAGGTATTAGGAATTACACAAATCAAAACGGCAGTTTATCATCCACAGACAGACGGACTAGTAGAGCGCTATAACAGGACCATTAAATCACTGTTAAAAAAAATTGTCGATGAAACAGGGAGGGACTGGGACCTGAAATTGCCCTTAGCTCTCTACGCCATTAGAACCCACGAACAGGCTTCAACGGGCCACAGCCCATTCGAACTGGTGTTTGGCAGACAACCCCGTTCTCTGTTGGATATGGCCGTTGAGACCTGGGAAGAAGATGAGGAAGAAGAGGGACGACCACTGTTAGAATACGTCCAAAAACTGAAAGCATATTTACAAGACCTTTGGGAAGATGTACGACAACATCTGGAAAAAGCACAAGAGACTCAAAAGCACTATTATGATAAAGGAAGTAAGTTGCGTACATTTCTCCCGAACGATCAAGTCCTGATCATGCGGCCCACGTCTGAACAGAAACTATTGGCTAGATGGCAAGGGCCCTATAAGGTGATTAGAGCCGTCTCCCCTGTCACCTATCTCATAGAACTCAGTATCAACCCGAGGAAAACCCAAATCTATCACGTGAATCTCCTAAAAAAATGGGAACCCGTAGATGAGGGTCCTGACACCGTTGAGATAGGTCGTTTTATATCCCCCTGCAAAGAATTAGACATCAAATTATTTCCCGTTGAAACACCACAACAAGAGACAAGACCCTGTATCAATGCTTCCCTGACAACGTCAGAGAAGCAGCAATTGTATGCCCTGTTACGCCAATATCCCCAGGTCTTCTCCGACATACCGGGAAGAACATCCTTGATTTATCACCAAATTAGAACACCTCCAGGACAAACTATCCGACTACGACCTTATCGCGTCCCTGAGGCAAGGAAACACATCATAGAGGAAGATATAAGCAAAATGTTAAACTTAGGGGTAATTGAACCCTCCGTTAGTCCCTGGTGTTCTCCAGTGATCCTGGTTCCAAAACCCGACGGATCAGTCCGGTTTTGTATAGACTTTCGAAAATTAAACTCGATATCCTTGTTTGACACTTACCCTATTCCCCGGGTGGATGATGTCCTGGAGAAGATAGGTAAAGCTAAATATATGTCTACACTGGACCTCACAAAAGGGTATTGGCAGATTCCCCTTTTTCCCGAAGACAAAGAGAAAACAGCCTTTTCTACTCAGTCTGGCCTTTATCAATTTACGGTGCTACCCTTTGGTCTCCATGGAGCCCCGGCCACATTTCAGAGATTAATGGATCGATTACTGAAACCCTTCCATACCTTCTCCGCTGCTTATCTAGACGATGTCATTATTTTTAGCGACACCTGGGTAGAGCATCTAGACCATCTACGTCAAATCTTGGCCACTCTGGCAGAGGCAAGATTGACCGCTAATCCTAAGAAGTATATATTAGGGAAAACGGACATATCATACTTAGGCTATACAATAGGCAACGGCAAGCTACAACCCCAAATTACAAAGGTTGAAGCCATTAGCAACGCCCCACCCCAAAAACTAAAAAAGATCTGCGTTCCTTCCTTGGTTTAGTGGGATACTACCGTAGATTCATACCAGCCTACTCCACTATCGCAGCCCCTCTTACAGATCTGTTATCTAAGCATCATCCTAACAAGTTGGTGCCTTTTACCGGGGTTCAGAGGGCTAGTTTTGACCATCTACGATCCATTCTTACAACGGAACCTGTTTTACAATGCCCTGATTTCTCTAAGCCCTTCCATCTGTATACTGATGCTTCCAATGTGGGCCTGGGGGGGGTGCTTGCCCAACCTGATTTGGAGGGTACGGATCACCCGATTGTTTTTATTAGTAGAAAACTGCTTCCCCGGGAGTGTCATTACCCCATCATCGAGAAAGAGTGTTTGGCCATTAAATGGGCGATAGAAAATCTGCAATATTACCTTTTAGGTAGACCTTTTATTCTCTATACAGATCACGCTCCTCTTACTTGGCTAGCCTCTCACAAGGATTCCAATTCTAGGATCTTACGCTGGTTCCTTGAACTCCAGCCTTTTTCCTTCCAGGTCCGCCACATTCCAGGGTCCCGCCAAGGCCCTGCGGATTACTTATCGCGATTTCCCACCTCTTCCTCAATCCTCGAGCAGGATCGCTCTTGGGATGGGGTGTGTGATCGGGCAGCCACGATCCCGCCACACGGAGAAGCAACCTACGACGTGTCGGAGAACCCCGACACGTCAGATCCACGTTTAGCCGTTCCCATAGGAACGGCTGCGGCGTCCTGGGGGCGTTTCCCTGTTTCTAGGGAAACGCACAACGCCTTCCGGGCCGTGGAGGGAGAAAAGGAGGAAGTGACCATTCCGGGAGAAGAGCGGGTAAAGAGGAAGACGGAGACGAGTGACAGCGGAAAGGAGCAGATCGCGACGAGACCGGGAGACGGATACACCGACGACGGAGTGGAGAAGGAGAAGTCCCCTCACGTGGCGCCGGAGACGAGGAGCCCAAAAGCCAGCCACGACCCCGGAAGGTCGTGGCTTACAAACATACGGTTCCTATTCGGAAGAACAGACAACCAAGGGGAAAACACACAGGGGAAGGGAGCTGGGAGGAGCGAGAGGGAGGAGGAGGAGGAGGAGGAGGAGGAGGGAGGAGGGAGGAGGGAGGAAGGGAAGGCTCCCTACCTAACGAAGGAGCCTGACTGTCCCCTCAAGCCTGGGAGCACAGTGTGTTTAAAACATAGTTACATCACCATGTTTGTTTTGCATAGTGCACGGGTGTTTCTGCACTCCTTCTCTATATCCCACTTGCCCTCCCCTCTTCCTACTTGAAGGATAAACCCCAGGAAATAGCCCAATTACTTACTGTGGGTTTTTCTCATGTTTTCTTGCCGGTCTTCTCCCGGGAGCCACTCGCGTTTCCAGAGAACGTTGACCTGAAGAACGAAAGGAAGAAGAACGACAAGACTAAGGAAGAGAAGCATTCTAAACAATAGACTTTACAGATCCTTACCAATTGTGAATACACATAGAAAGGAAATAAGAGATAAGAAAAGACACTAGTACAATAAAACTCTATTTACTTAGCACCTTACGCCGTTTCCAGTCTGGTTTATACCGTATAGCCTGTCACAATACCTAAGAAAATAGTTCTCTTTAATCTGGAGAGCATCCAACTGCCTTTGAGAACCCCATAGCTCTGCCCCATACAGTGCGGCACCTCGAACTTGAACTTTATATATTTCAAGGACAGGATTCAAGGGCGGACTAGCTACAGTCCTAGCTTTACGTCCTAGGGCCCACCCTCTTTGGCATATTATGTGAGCCCCTTTTCTGATAGCTGCGACCCAACTACCCGAATCCATTAATCTAATCCCCAAGTAATCATACTCAGTGACCCTTTCCAAAGGAATAGAATTCATTATAATGGTCGCTTTAGCTTTTGTTCTCCTGGAGCTACATATCATAAACTTGGTTTTGTTAACGTTAACTTCCAAACCAAAGTCTTTACAGAACAGACAGAATTGGTTAGCAAGATTTTGCAATCCCATAGGAGTTTTGGCTAGTAGGATGGTGTCCTCCGCATAGAGCAGGCCCGGAATTTTCTTGCCTGCAATACTTGGGCGAATCATTGTTACAGTTGGTTAAATATTTGATACAGTTATTTATATATAAAAGGAAGAGGGTGGGTGCCAAAATGCAGCCTTGCCTAACTTCTCCTTCAGTAGCAACTGGATCAGATAATTCACCATCCTTACCGCTCCTAATTTGTGCAGAAGTACTGTAATGAAGTCGAACTATGAGGTTTAGAAGCCCTTTAGGGACACCCATATTACATAGTGTCAGCCAGAGTTTGTTCCTAGGTACCAGGTCAAAAGGCACACTGAGATCAACAAAAGTCATATATAGATTTCCACCTCCAACATCAACTGTCTTCCATTTAATTGCCAGAAACCTTAAGACCTGGTCAATTGTACTAGTCGCAGGTCTGAACCCTGCCTGTAAGTCAGAGATGTCTCCATTCTCTATTATACACTCTTCTAAGTGGAACAAGATCTGTTTTGCAAAGAGTTTTTGGAGGTTATTGAGTAGGCATATTGGGCGATAATTAGATGGATCGCTGGGGCTGCCTTTTTTAAAGAGGGGAACTATCTCTGCTCCCTTCCCTGGCCGGGGAATGGTTGTTCCTGCAGCAACTGCATTGCAGACCAAGTTCAGATAAGGGGCCCAAATTTCGGGATTTGATTTATAAAGATCACCAGGGATTTTGTCGAGACCCGGGGCCTTCCCCCACTTCAAAGAGGTTATTGCTGCCTCGGTTTATGCCAAGGTAAATCTAATTGATGGTACAACAGATTTCCTAGTTTCAACCAATTCCCTGGAATTTGATGCATCTGCCTCTGTATAAAGTGACACAAAGTGTTTTACCCAGGTTACAGGGAGGATTGAGGTACCAGGCGGAGGACGGGAGTCACCACAATCACTTGAGATTAGTTTCCAGAACTTGGAGGTGTCATTAGCTCTTGCGGAGTCCAGAAGAGCAGCCCACCTCGCTTCCTCCCAGCTCCTACGGGCCTTTATGCGTTCCTGTTTATAGCTCTCTCTTGATTGCCTTATAGGCTCTCTAGCCCCCCTTCTCAGATCCCTGAATAGCTTAAGCTTAGCTTCCCTACATGAATGGTTAAACCATCTTTTACTGCACTTATTCCTTGTTTTGGCAGCCGTCTCTTTGATGAAGTGATTTCTGAGAGAGTTAAATAAACCTGAATGTGCTGCCATGAGCCTATCCCCATCCTCATGTGACCGGAGTATTTGCTCCATTCGTTCTGCTAAAAGGATGTATATCGATGTAAGGGAGCCCAATGAAGAATTAACTTTATTCCACTTAATATTGCGTTTGTTATTGGTCATGGCAAGCTGCTGTACATAATCCTTAGGATCAGAGGCTTCTAATATAGGCAGCAAACCCCTAGTACATAAAGCTAGTGGTTCATGGTCACTTTCCTCATGTTTCAGTGCCAACATATCGGCCATATGTCCCCACAAGCAGATGTCCAATAAAATATAGTCAATATGACTCCTATAAGCTCCTCGCCTAAAAGTGCGGCAGGGTTTGACATCTGAGCAAGAGCGGCCATTACAGGCACGTAGACCATATGTCAGTGTGATGTCAACAATTTGGTGGGCTGTTCTGCTCATTCTAATACTTTTATTCGATTTTAATTGCAGAATACCCCAATAGATATTCTCTTCTGCGTAAAGTTCTTGGGCCACTGGGTAAGGCTTGAAAGTCGCATTGAAATCCCCTGCAATTATGGTATGATGGGTGATTGATTTGCTGGCTAAAATGTTGTCTAATGCAGTCTAGACATCAGACTCACAGTTGCTACCCATACTCCTACTAATGTTTACTAATAATAAGGATTTTTCCTTATGGGTCGATAGTATTAAGCCTTGCAGATCTACACTACCCATATCTATTTCTTCAACCCGTCACTTAAGTGAACAATTAACCCATATGAGTAAGCCACCCTAAGGTCTCCCAGAAGTCACCTTACAGGCTGGGACCCAATAACTTTGGAAACCACATCTATACTTGGGCTCCAAGGCCCATGTCTCTTGGAATAAGCATATCTTGTGCTCATCTATGAAATGGCCCCAGTAAGGTATTCGCATTTTATTCTCCAGCCGACTATATTCCAGCAAATAATTTTTGCTGAAATATCATCACGGACTTCAGTTGAAGTTTGAGAGATAGTAGATGGGTTGCTCATAGGGTTCGCGTTACACGTTGTGACTGTCGATGAACAACTCTCAATAAGTCTCCCTGCATCTTTGTCTCCAGTGGTATCCCTCACCCCTGTAAATTCAGGGTCTGTTATATTCCATCTAATTGCTAGGGACCTTGTGTCATTCTGGGTTGGCATTATGGTTTGGGTGGGGCCCCTAGAATCCGCATTCTGGGGCATAGTTCCATCTAGGTTTCCTACTCTGGTTCTTTCTTGCTTAATGACACAGGGGATGGTAGATTCCCTAATAGTTAGTCCTAACCTCGGGATCTCTAGAGTATCCTGTATAACATTGGCTTTATGTCAGTCCACATCTGAAAGGACAGTTAGTCAGTTGTATTGTGCTATTGTGCTATGAATTAATGCTTACAACCACAAACAAATATGGCTGCTAAATTCCTTTGTAGCCTCACACCACATGAAGACTCCAAAGGTGTGAATAAAAGACCCAGAGATTATGGACAGAAAGGCTCAACCACATTTTCGTGGCATGCTTTATCACTGGCCAGTTTGCCCTACTGTCTTAAGACTTTGCCAAACCCAGGAGAGTCCCTTTATTCAGTAGGTGCTTAGAGCAGGATTAAAATACCAATATTGGATGTTAACATGAGTCAGTGTTTCGAACAGTGATAACATTCTGCTCTTCCCCAAGGAGCATATTGGCACTCAAAGTAGTTTTGTTCAATGCCAAGAACTACTGTGGCAATCAGTGGCGTAACAAAACTGGAGGGGGACCCGCAAAGAACATGGAGCCCCCCAGACTCATTCAGGGCAGGTGCCCTGCTAAGGGGGCCTCCTGGAGGAGGTCTGTTCGGTCTTTGTTATGCCATTGGTGGCAATGTGTGCCTTTTGAGACCCCAAAACTTTTTTTTTCTTTTTTGCCAGTGTTTGTTACAATGGTGAGGGCTTGGCAGCTCCCACAACAATAAAGTGTTATAAAAGCCATGTCAAAACAAGACACGTATTGACGAAACCAAAAGACTCACAAAAAAATCTCAGATTGTTTGGCTTTGCCAGTGCTTGTTTATTTTCATGTGTCCCATAATCTTGTTGAAAATGGTTACACTGATTATCCATTAGGAATATCTTTTGGAAATACTAGCATGCATCAACACATTTTACTAAGTGACGCTTCAAATAAATAGTACCTAAAATTTCATAGTCTGAAACTTTTTTTCTACTTGCATTGTTTTCTGAACATTTTATTTTGAAAACAAAGAATCATCAAGTCTTGCTTACAAGCTTCTGCAAACATTTGCATGTAATCGGAGAGCATTCTGGGAGCATTATACTTAGCCTCATATTGTTAAATGTTTCATTCAAACGTGTGTACATTTTTTTTTTACTGGAACCACTTTCAGTAGTGCATTGTTGCCTTAAAAAGGTTTATTTACAGGACTCACCTTCACAGTGAAGGTTTTTCTTAATGAACCATATATACAAGTTTGAACAGCATTAACATATGATCCACGTATTACCCAAACTGCAGACAGTTCAGTTCTATGTAAATTGTCAGCCAAACAATTTGTGCTGCAGGGGGTTGTGTCTATTCGTTCCAAGGGCAAAATAAACATGAAACTGTGTTGCCCTTGACCCCCAACTGTATGTCTTGGGTGATAAGAATTCCACATCCCTGGGGCCTCAGTTTTGGAAAATGGCCAACTGGGCACCTTTAGCACCACAACCAAGAGTTCAGTAGTGGATGGAGGCCTCTTGGGGTTTTGGGGGTTTTAGGTCTCACTCAGGCTGAGCCTTGGTGGGGGTGTAGATGTAGGGCTCATAAGCAAGACTGCCGCTGAAAGTTCAAGGCAGGCTCCAGGCAGCAAAGCAGTTCTGCCAGGTACAGCAGCATTCTGACAGATTGTTGAACTGGGATTTACTTTCCAGACCAAAACTTAGCTTGTAATGGAAAGTAGCCCTAACTTAACGTAAAGTAGCCCGGTGTGCTACTTTGTGCTCCTTTGCGTCAACCATGAGTGGTACATTGGCAGTCCTTTTCAACCACCCGTGGATTTTGATGCAAATCCCTATGAACCAACTTGGTAGACAGGAATTTATATCAACAAAGTATGCCTCCCTGAGGCAGGCATAAACTTGGAGAAAATGTTTTGCCCCCCCCCCCACATTTTTGCAACTTTGCATGTATGCTGCACTGTACAGCACACAGACAAACTTGAAAAAATATTAAACTATGTCTAGACATTGTATTCTGTATTGGAAGGGTACCTTCTCTGTGCATCCCTATGCTAGACGTCACACACACATGCGCTTGTGCAATGGGGGAAGGTGTGCTTGTGGCGCATAGCAACCTAAAATTCGACAGTGCAAGGAGAGATGTATATCAGTAGATATGGCACAGTTCTGCTCACTCCCTTCTGCTCTCTCTCTTTGATGCTACACAGCTCAGAAACGTTAGTTACTGCTCTGGCACTCATCATTCCTGCCACCCTGCCTTTACTCCAGTGGCCATATCTAAATTTCACTGCCAGTCTTGTGCTGAACTCTAAGGCTATGAATTAATCTATGACATGGAGGTTCATACAAAGCCATTTAAAAGTTTGGTGCGCATATGTCATTGGTGAGCGACATGTACACGATAATTTTAGCGTTTTCCACTTTTACACCAAACGTTGCAGTGATTTCTTTTCCCATGGTGTGTGTGTGTGGGGAGAGGGGGTGTGGTCAGTAATAAAAATACATCCAAATGTCCACTCTAATTAGGGTGGTCAGTTAAATGGCTTACCTCCGATGGCCCTACTCCCTTGGGTCATCAGTGCTTTATGTCGACGGAGTACATTTTACTCCCTGGGCGTAAACCTGACGGTCTGCTTTATTTTCAAATTGGGTTGATTGACTTAAAGTTTGGGGGACAGACTACTCTTCCGTTGAAACTTCTAAATCAAGCTCTTAGTTGTTTAGTGGTATTTAAAATATTTTGATCAGTTCCTGTTTTATGTTCGTCCATCCAACTGTAGTAACATCTTAAAAAAGTTCAATTGATTTTCTGACTTTAATGCAGAGCCCGTGAATTTTTAGTTTGGGGTGTTTTTGGTCCTCAAGGCTCGCAAGAGGGTTAAACACGTATCTTCTAATGGAAAAGCAAGAAAGAGACAAAGGGCCTTATTATTTGAGCAGCAGTAGTAAAGCTGTGACCAAAATAAAAGGGTGCAATAGGTTTTGGAAATCCAATTCTCAGCTCCCTGCTGCTTGTGAGGTCAGACAAACACCAAACTTGCTGGAGGCGCCTTGGCCATGAAGAATCTGTGCCTGCCACAGTAGAGTAGGAATCAACAGTGGCATTGACTATATGTTCCATGGAATCCTTCTCTGTCAATAAATATTTATAATTCAGTTCTTCTCTTTCCTCTGTTGATTTTCATGCTTACAGTCGGAACTCTGCTTCCTGGTACAGAGGAAAATGCGGATCTCCATACAACTAGAGAACCTCCATCTACAGAACCAGCTACACTGATGACCCTACATGAAAGAACAGATCAAACATCATCTGTAATAGAATCCAGTGACCAGCATAATAGCTCAAGCAACGTCTCAACAGCAGCGCCAGCATCTCTGATACCCACTGGTAATATTTGGCACATGTGTCTTCTGATTCTTTCATGTGCATGCATGGTTTAGTAAATTAAGAAATGTTTGTCACTCAGTGTATGTTGTGGCTATATTTGAGTGTGGGTGTTTTTATCTATCTATCTATCTATCTATCTATCTATCTATCTATCTATCTATCTATCTATCTATCTATCTATCTATCTATCTATCTATCTATCTATCTATCTTCAACTTACAAAACACAGTTAAAAACTGACTTTGTTCGCATACATGGGGACCATGCCCTGAATCCTGAAATGACTGCCAAAGGAGAACAAGTCTCTGATTGGCGCTCCAACTTTGGGACCATTTATCTTAAAGAGTCAAAGGGGGGAAAGGCTCCCTTGTCCACTCAAGGCTTAAATAAAACTTATATCTCAGAATGTACTGAATGACTTTATACCAAAGCGAGAACACCAAACTTCCAGGAAGCTTTATATGGAAGAAGTGACTTTTTAAGTTCTCTTTTAAGATAATTGCTACCCCGCTCCCTTTCTTTACGGTCACATCTTTTGATATCATAACCTTGGGGTAGGGCCATGGCCATGTCTGGCATAGAGCCCTCTCTCAGACAGGTTTCGTGACAAATAACATGTCTGGTTGTTTATCTTCTAATAAAATAAACAGTTCGGAGCTGTGGTTAGGTAGGGACTTGCAGTTTAGCAGCATCATATATATATGTCCCACTTTCCCATTCCACTCACCACAGCAGGAACAGACAGCACCACATGCCAATAACAATTATCTAGTCTAACACCCAATAGTGCATAAAAACTGAGGCAGTCGACGCGTTTCAGCATTAGCCTTCCACAGGACTAACGCCAAAACTCATTGACTGCCTCTGTTTGTATGCACTGTTGGGTATTAATAAATTAGATAATTGTTATTGGCCTGTGGTGCTGTCTGTTCCTGCTGTGGAGAGTGGAACAGGAAAGCGGGACATTGAAGTTTATATAGATGTGTGTGTGTATATATATATATATATATATATATATATATGTTCGATGGCATGTGTAGCTGCAGATTCACATGCTTTGCACATCCTGCCATCTAGTGTTGGGCTCGGAGTGTTACAAGTTGTTTTTCTTCGAAGAAGTCTTTTCGAGTCACGAGATCGAGGGACTCCTCCCCTTTCGGCTCCATTGCGCATGGGCGTCGACTCCATCTTAGATTGTTTTCTTTCCGCCATCGGGTTCGGACGTGTTCCTTTTCGCTCCGCGCTTCGGTTCGGAAAGTTAGTGAAAAACTCAGAAAATTCGACGGTATTGTTTGCGTTCGGTATCGGGTTAGTTACAACAGATCGACACAGAATTTTGAAGAGCTCCGGCGGCCCTTCGGGGTTTTCGATTCCCCGGCAGGGCCTGATCGGCCCGACCACGTGCGTCTTCAAGGCTAATGGAACGGACCCCATTCCGCTTCTGTCCCGAATGTCACAACAAGTATCCTTATACAGATCAGCATTTGGTCTGTAATTTGTGTTTGTCGCCAGAACACAAAGAGGATACCTGTGAGGCCTGTCGAGCATTTCGGTCCAGAAAGACCTTAAGGGACCGAAGAGCAAGGAGACTACAGATGGCGTCGGTGCCGACAGGACAAAAACACATGGAGGAAGAAGAGGAAGCCTTCTCCATCGAGGATTCGGACTCGGAAGAGGTCTATCCTGAACAGACGCCGAAAACCGTGAGTAAGACGTCGATACACAAGACTCCCGTAAAGCCCAGTAAAGCCCAGGGGACGCCACCACCAACAGGCCATGGCTTAACCCGAAAAATAGGTGACCGGGCATCAGCACCGAAAAAGGGCATGCATGTGTCGAAGTCATCCGATTCCGGTCGAGATACCGGCACAGAGCACACTCGACCCCGAGACACCGGGTCAGAGCAGACTTGACCCAGAGACACCGGGTCAGAGCAATCTCGGCACCAAGAGAGCGGCACCGAACCAAGTCGGCACAGAGAAATCAGTACGCCGAAGAGCAAAAAAGTGTCACCGGAACCGAAAAAGGCAGCCGAAAAGGTTTCGATACCGAAACATCCGGCCTCGGAACCGAAATCATGTTCCTACACAGAGGAACAAGGCCTGTCCTCACAAATGCAAACACATAGATTTGGACAGGAACTGGAGACAATGGAGCCAGACTACACCCAAAGAAGGCTCCACATCCAAAACGAAACAGGGAAGATCAGTACTCTCCCTCCGATTCGAATGAAAGGAAAACTTGCCTTCCAAGAGAAAGACAAGCAGCCACAGGCGAGGTGGCTAAACAAATAACCCCGCCACCATCTCCACAACGCTCTCCACAACCATCACCGGTAGCCACTCCACCAATGATGCAGTCCCCAACTCATACAGGGATGAGTCAGGATGATCCAGACGCGTGGGATCTTTATGATGCGCCAGTGTCAGATAACAGTCCCGACTGTTATCCAGCTAGATCGTCACCACCAGAGGATAGTACAGCCTATGCACAGGTGGTGTCAAGGGCAGCGGCGTTTCATAATGTCAGCCTGCATGCTGAGCCAATTGAAGACGACTTTCTATTTAATACACTGTCGTCCACACACAGCCAGTACCAGAGCCTCCCCATGCTACCTGGAATGCTAAAACACTCCAAACAAGTGTTTTAGGAGCCTGTGAAATGAAGGGCCATTACTCCAAGGGTGGAGAAAAAATATAAACCGCCCCCAACAGACCCCGTGTACATCACACAACAGTTAACACCAGACTCAGTGGTAGTAGGGGCAGCACGCAAGAGGGTGAACTCACACACTTCAGGAGATGCACCACCTCCAGACAAAGAGAGTCGTAAGTTCGACGCGGCAGGGAAAAGAGTGGCGGCACAGGCAGCAAACCAGTGGCGTATTGCCAACTCACAGGCTTTGTTGGCCAGATATGATAGGGCTCATTGGGACGAAATGTAACACTTTATAGAACATTTGCCCAAGGAGTTCCAAAAGAGAGCACAGCAAGTGGTGGAAGAAGGACAGAGTATCTCGAACAGTCAGATACGGTCAGCAATGGATGCGGCAGACACAGCTGCTAGGACTGTAAACACAGCAGTGACAATACGGAGACATGCATGGCTGCGTACATCAGAATTCAAGCCGGAAATACAACAAGCCGTGCTGAATATGCCATTTAACGGACAGCAGTTGTTTGGGCCGGCGGTGGACACTGCTATCGAAAAACTTAAAAAGGACACTGATACGATCAAAGCCATGGGTGCACTCTACTCCCCACAGAGCAGAGGCACATTTCGTAAATCACAGTTTCGAGGGGGGTTTTGAGGACAAAGCACGGAACCCACAACCTCACAAACAAGGCCCACTTATCAGAGCCAATATCATCGGGGAAGTTTTCGGGGACAATATAGAGGGGGACAATTCCCAAAAAGTAGAGGGAAGTTCCAAAGTCCCAAAACTCCACAAAACAAGCAGTGACTTCGACGTTACAAATCCCCAACACATAACACCGGTGGGGGGGGAGACTAACCAAGTTCTACAAACAATGGGAGGAAATAACAACAGACACTTGGGTCCTAGCAATTATCCAGCATGGTTATTGCATACTGTAGAATTTCGAAAATGCCCTCCAAATGTCCCACCGAAAACACACAATATGTCAAAACAACACATGGATCTTCTACAACTGGAGGTCCAAGCGTTGTTACAAAAAGATGCAATAGAACTGGTACCAATTCATCAGAGAGGAACAGGAGTTTACTCGCTGTACTTTCTCATACCGAAAAAAGGCAAAACTCTAAGACCTATATTAGATCTCAGAACATTAAATATCTACATCAAATCAGATCACTTTCACATGGTGACACTGCAGGACGTAATCCCATTGCTCAAACAACAAGACTACATGACAACACTAGACCTAAAGGATGCATACTTCCATATACCGATACATCCTTCACACAGAAAGTACTTAAGGTTTGTATTCCAAGGGGTACATTACCAATTCAAAGTGTTGCCATTCGGTATAACAACTGCGCCAAGAGTTTTTACAAAATGCCTGGCAGTAGTGGCTGCTTATATCAGAAGGCAGCAAATACATGTGTTCCCGTACCTAGACGATTGGTTAATCAAAACCAACACGCAAAAACGGTGTTCACAACACACAAAGTATGTCATAGAAACCCTCCACAAACTAGGTTTCTCAATCAACTACAACAAGTCACACCTTCAGCCGTGTCAGACACAGCAATACTTAGGGGCGACAATCAACACAACAAAAGGGATTGCCACTCCAAGTCCACAAAGGGTACAGGCATTTCACAATGTAATACAGGCCATATACCCAAAACAAAAGATACAAGTGAAGATGGTGATGAAACTACTAGGCATGATGTCCTCATGCACAGCCATTGTCCCAAACGCAAGATTGCACATGCGGCCCTTACAACAGTGCCTAGCATCACAGTGGTCACAGGCACAGGGTCAACTTCAAGATCTAGTGTTGATAGACTGCCAAACATACACCTCGCTTCAATGGTGTAACAATATAAATTTAAACCAAGGGCGTCCTTTCCAAGACCCAGTGCCTCAATACGTAATAACGTCAGATGCCTCCATGATAGGGTGGGGAGCACACCTCAACCAACACAGCATCCAAGGAGAATGGGACACTCAGCAGAGACAGTTTCACATAAATCACTTAGAACTACTGGCAGTATTTCTAGCGTTGAAAGCATTTCAACCTATAATAAGCCACAAACACATTCTAGTCAAAACAGACAACATGACAACGATGTATTCTCTGAACAAACAGGGAGGAACACACTCGACACAGTTGTGTCTCCTGGCACAGAGAATATGGTATTGGGCGATTCACAACCACATTCGCCTAATAGCGCAGTTTATTCCAGGGATTCAGAATCAGTTAGCAGACAATCTCTCTCAGGATCACCAACAGATCCACGAATGGGAGATTCACCCCCAAATACTAAACATTTACTTCCAAATATGGGGAACACCACAGATAGACCTATTTGCAACAAAAGAAAACGCAAAATGCCAAAACTTCGCATCCAGATACCCACAGGATCAGTCTCAAGGCAATGCGTTATGGATGAGTTGGTCAGGGATATTTGCATATGCTTTTCCCCTTCTCCCACTCCTTCCATATCTGGTAAACAAATTAAGTCAAAACAAACTCAAACTCATACTAATAGCACCAACTTGGGCAAGGCAACCTTGGTACACAACACTACTAGACCTATCAGTAGTACCTCATGTCAAACTACCAAACAGGCCAGATCTGTTAACTCAACACAAACAACAGATCAGACACCCAAATCCAGCATTGCTGAATCTAGCAATTTGGCTCCTGAAGTCTTAGAATTCGGACATCTAGACCTCACACAGGAATGTATGGAGGTCATAAAACAAGCTAGGAAACCAACCACAAGACATTGCTATGCAAATAAGTGGAAAAGATTTGTTTATTACTGCCATAATAAACAAATACAACCCTTACACACATCTGCTAAAGACATCGTCAGCTACCTACTGCACTTACAAAAGTCAAAGCTAGCTTTTTCATCCATTAAAATACATCTCACCGCAATTTCAGCTTATCTGCAAATTACGCACTCAACATCACTTTTTAGGATCACAGTCATAAAGGCTTTTATGGAGGGTCTGAAAAGAATTATCCCACCAAGGACGCCACCAGTTCCTTCGTGGAACCTTAACATTGTCTTAACACGGCTCATGGGTCCACCGTTTGAACCCCTGCACTCATGTGAGATACAATACTTAACATGGAAAGTAGCATTTCTAATTGCCATCACATCTCTTAGTAGAGTAAGTGAGATACAAGCATTTACCATACAAGAACCCTTTATTCAGATACACAAGCATAAAGTAGTTTTACGAACAAATCCTAAGTTCTTACCAAAAGTCATATCAGCGTTCCACTTGAATCAAACAGTAGAACTACCAGTGTTCTTTCCAGAACCAGATTCTGTAGCTGAAAGAGCACTACATACATTAGACATCAAAAGAGCATTAATGTACTACATTGACAGAACAGAACAAATTCGAAAAACAAAACAGTTGTTCGCTGCTTTCCAAAAACCTCATACAGGGAATCCAATATCCAAACAAGGCATTGCCAGATGGATAGTTAAATGCATTCAAACCTGTTATTTCAAAGCAAAAAGAGAACTGCCTATAACACCAAAGGCACACTCAACTTGAAAGAAAGGTGCTACCATGGCCTTTCTAGGAAACATTCCAATGACTGAAATATGTAAGGCAGCCACATGGTCTACGCCTCATACGTTTACCAAGCACTACTGCGTGGATGTGTTAACAGCACAACAAGCCACAGTAGGACAAGCAGTACTAAAAACGTTGTTTCAAACAACTTCAACTCCTACAGGCTGAACCGCCGCTTTTGGGGAAATAACTGCTTACTAGTCTATGCAAAGCATGTGTATCTGCATCTACACATGCCATAGAACGGAAAATGTCACTTACCCAGTGTACATCTGTTCGTGGCATGAGACGCTGCAGATTCACATGTGCCCACCCGCCTCCCCGGGAGCCTGTAGCCGTTTGAAGTTGATCTTGAACATTTGTAAATTTGTAAATATATCGCTTTAAACCTCATTATGTACATACATATTTACTCCATTGCATGGGCACTATTACTATAATACACAACTCCTACCTCACCCTCTGCGGGGAAAACAATCTAAGATGGAGTCGACGCCCATGCGCAATGGAGCCGAAAGGGGAGGAGTCCCTCGATCTCGTGACTCGAAAAGACTTGTTCGAAGAAAAACAACTTGTAACACTCCGAGCCCAACACTAGATGGCGGGATGTGCAAAGCATGTGAATCTGCAGCGTCTCATGCCACGAACAGATGTACACTGGATAAGTGACATTTTCCATATATATATATATATATATATATATATATATATATATATTTTTTTTTTTTTTTTCTTTCGCTAAAAACTCAAAGGTTAAAGTGACATTGTAGTTAGGTGTTGAAATGAAATAACAACTAATGCGTTATAATTTAGTGAACTCACTTATGACTTGCAAAATCACATCATTGATAGCATCACTGATGACTTATGAGTTGTTAGGGCCTATAGTCATATAAGCATAGAGTTACTGTGTGTATACTTGTGGGTACATAGAAAGGAAATAATGTGTTGTGCGTGCTCTATATTAGGGAAGAAGTACCCCCTGCTGTACAATATAAGAATAGTGCAATTCACCATTCATTTGGAAAGAGCCCAAAAGCTTGATTTCAGGAACTAAAAACCACTTCCAAGTGCCCAGGACTGGAGAGGCACCTCTTGGGGATCAAAAGCTGGTTATAGATGGGTCAAGGAGCTGTAACAGTTGAGTTAGAAGTCCTTTCTGTCCCTGAAACTTCAGACTTCAGAAGACCAGGAGGCAAGTCAGCAAAAACACGGTCAGCAAAACAGGAGGTCTGAAGGCAAAAACGTCAGGGTAAACGACACCCAGGATGCTGGGTTTAACATGTGTCCCGCCCCCAGCTGAAAGTGCGAAGAGCTACTAAACCCCTTGGGACTTCTCTTCACTAAAGACAGAAGACCATAAGCATTGCCGTGGTCTGTTCCAGGATGGTATTTCACTGTATTCTCACCCCTCATCTGCATTAAACATCTGAGGGGCCTTGGGTCAGTTGGAGCCTGGAAATGAGTACCAAACAGGTATGGTCTCAGATTCTTCAGTGCCCAGACGACAGCAAAGGCTTCCCTTTCTATTGCGCTCCACCTCTGTTCCTTGGAAAGTAGCCTCCCACTGATGAAGTCTACAGGCTGATCCAGGCCCTCTCCGTTTAGCTGTGAGAGCAGCCTCTGTGCCTTGCTCAGAGGCACCTGTCTGCACAGTGAGTTCTTGGGAGAAGTCAGCAGAAGTCAGTTCTTGGGAGATGGTAGCAGCCTTGAGCATGGGTGTTGTGCACATGGCCTCCTTCATGGTGTCTGACATGCCTCTGTCCAGATCACCTCACATGGCTGCTTCCTGGAAGTCTGCTTTGTAAAGGGGGCGACAATAGTACCAAATCCCTTGACAAATTTCCTTTAATAGCCAGTGAGGCCTAGGACGTCTCCCACCTCTGCCTGGGTCTTGGGTGGTTCCCAAGCCAGTATGGTTTCAGTTTTGGCCTTGAGGGGCTGCACCTTGCCACCTCCCACTTGGTGTCCCAGTAGACCACTAAACCCTATACTATCTGGCACTTACTGTCCTTGAAAGTCAGGTCTGCACTCTGCAGAGCCTGATGTATTTCCTTGAGGTGGTGCAGGTGGTCCTCCCAGCTAGAACTGAAGACCACAATGTCGTCTAGGTAGGCAGCACTGAAGCAGTCCAGTCAAGCTAGGATCTGGTTGACTAACTTCTGGAAGGTGGCAAGGGCATTCTTCAACTGAAAGGAGATTTCCCAAACTGGAAATGCCCCTCGGGGGTAGAGAACACAGACCTCTCGTTAGCCCCCTCTATCATACCAATCCGCCAATACCCAGACGTTGGGTAAAATGTGCTGAGGAACTTGGCAGCTCCAAGCTGATCTGTGTGCTCATCATCTCCAGGGATGGTGTGTGCGTCAGTCTTGGTGACTGTATTAAGCCCACAGTAGTCCACACAGAACCTAAGTTCAGGTATGACACATGGAGGGGCAGCCTATGGGACCAGTGCCACCGGTTTGGACCAAGGGCTGTCTGAGGACTCAATAACCCCTATCACTAGCATCTTGGAGACCTCCTCCTTAATGTTGGCTCTCATTTTATTTTTCACAGATGCACTTTCCCCAGTGTCAATATCATGGGTACACCATGTAGTGAGTCCTAGGGTAAGTGAAAATGAAGAAGCAAACTGCCTCAGCAACTAGCAGCAGTTTCTCTGTTGCTCTAGGGTTAGTGTAGGGGAGAAGCTAACTCCCTCCTCTAGGGTCAGTGTAGGGTAGAGGCTGACACCCTCCACTGACCCATCCTGCTTCTTTTAATATAGGAGGTCTTGGATGGGTTCTCTCACTTCTTCCACCCCATCATCAGTAATCAAGAGCATGGTAAAATACCTACGATTCGTAGTGGCAGGCAAACATTACCAGTTCAAAGTCTTGCCTTTCGGAGTCACCACTGCTTCCAGAGTCTTCACAAGGTGCTTAGCAGTAGTCGCTGCACACCTCAGAAGACAACAAATACACATGTTCCCTTATCTAGACGACTGACTCATCAAAGCCAGTACCCTACCACAGTGCCAACACCACACTCAGAATACAGTCAACCTGCTTCACATGCTGGGATTCACAGTCAACTTTGTCAAATCCCAGCTACAACCAATTCAGATATAGCCCTATCTAGGAGCTGTTCTCAACGTACAGTTGGGGTAAGCATACCCCAGCAAGGCCTGTGTTTAAAGTTTTCAGTCTCTGACACCCCAGTTTCAGGAGAATCGTACATACACAGTCAGGACTATCATGCCCCTCTTAGGTTTGATGGCCTCTTGCATAGTCATTGTTCCCCATGCCAGACTTCACATGCGTCCCCTACAGCAATGTCTATCTTGTCAGTGGTCTCAGTCACAAGGTAATCTGGAGGATCTAGTTTTGTTACACTGCCATACTCACTGCTCTCTGCAATGGTGAAACACCACCAACCTGTTGAAAGTGCGGCCTTTTCTGGACCCCATGCCTCAGGTCATTCTGACCATAGATGCATCACTGGCGTGTTGGGGCGCTCACCTTCAAGAACTCCCAGTGCAGGGCTTTTGGGATCTCACTCACCAATCCATGCATATCAACTACCTCGAGCTTCAGGCAGAAGGAGGGGACACAGTCATCCCAATTGTCACAACTCCCTCAGACAATTTGGAAGTGGGTTCTACCATCACTTTTACCTAGTGGCAGAGTATCTCCCAGGAATGAACAACAATTTTGCAGACCTGCTCAGCAGGATGCAGCAACAAGTCCACGATTGGGAACTCCACCGGCAAGTCCTTCAAAAATACTTCAGAAGGTGGGGATATCCTCAGATAGACCTTTTCGCCACAGCAGAAAATGCAAAATGACCATGCTTTGCCTCTAGGTATCCACACCGTCTATCCATGGGCAACGCTCTATGGATAAATTGGTCTGGGATATTTGCTTATGCTTTTCCCCCTCTTCCTCTCACTCCATTTCTGTTCTGAAAGATCAGGCAGCCATCTCTCACCATGATTCTTGTAGCTTCCACTTGGGTGCATCAGCCATGGTTCATCACACTTCTTAACCTCTCAGTAGTCCCCCATGAGAAGCTCCCCAAAGCCATGCTGGACCTTCTCACTTAAAATCAAGGACAAATCAGATATTCCGACCCCAAACCACTCAACCTTGCAATATGGCTCCTGAAATCATAGAGTTCAGTTACTTAGGTTTGGCTGCGGAATGTATGGACATTCTATGGGAAGCTCTTAGATCCACAACCAGAGCATGTTATGCTGCAAAATGGAAATGTTTTATGCTACTGTCAACCCAAACAGATTAATCCCATCAAGCCTACTGTCTAAGACATTGTTTGTAAATTGCTCCATTTACAGAAAGCAAATCTACGTCATATTTCCATTTGCTTACATCTCATAGCCATAGCTGCCTATCTACAGAACAGGCAACATACATCCTTGTTCAGAATTTCACTCATCAAAGGTTTTATGGAAGGTCTTAAAAGGGTTATTCCACCCAGAGTGCCTCCTACACCCTCCTGCAATCTCAATATTGTACTTCCTAGGCTCATAGGTCCTCCTTTTGAGCTACTTCAATCATGCGCTCCTCAGTTCCTTTCTTGGAAAGTTATGTTCTTAGTTGCTATCACATCACTCAGGCATGTTAAATAGCTCCAGGCCCTGACCCTGTGTTAGACCTGACAGCCTTAGGGTGGTCACCCCCAACTTAATGCCTGCCTCCCTCCATTTTCTTTACACTGTTTTTGCTAGTTTTAGGACTTGCATGGGACACTTGGAGTCACTCTTGTAGTGACCATACTTGGTGCACTCTAAGCATTTGGGTACAAACTTCCCTTTCTTCTTGTCAAAGAACCCTAGCTTCTTTTCAGAATGAGGCTGGGACTGGTTACCACTACCCCCTCCCGCCCGGGAATTATTTTGAGGGCCTTTTGAGAACTTATTGTTAAGTTTTTCTCCCCTCTCTTTCTTCCGATGGGAACCCTGACCACCATTGTGGGTGTCCCCCTCAGATACCTTTTTGGACACTCTAGGTCCGCCTCCTCAGCAAGCTTCCTAGGATCAGTCAGCTTACTGTCAATCAAGTGCTGGCGCAACTCTGTAAAGCAAACACTGAGCATATGCTCTCTCACAATCAAATTATACAACTCCACATAGTCATCTACTTAACTGCCCTGCACCCAGCCTTACTGGAAAAATAAAAAAAGTCTACCCAAGTTTGTGTGGAAAGCTTGGTGCTGTCCCTTAACCCCTGACGGTACGTCTCAGGGGTCATCCCAAACC
Organism: Pleurodeles waltl; assembly: GCF_031143425.1. Classification (NCBI taxonomy): domain Eukaryota; kingdom Metazoa; phylum Chordata; class Amphibia; order Caudata; family Salamandridae; genus Pleurodeles; species Pleurodeles waltl. The sequence continues at coordinate 1,448,236,951 of NC_090446.1, forward strand.
TGGCAATCAAAATGTCTTTCATGGGAGAGTATGTGTTCTGATCTTTTGAGTCTAGTGTAAAGAGTGTGTCCCTCCCAACAATTGGAACATGTTTCCACAGACCCGCCCCCCATTGGTCTTCAGAAACCCCATGGGCTCTTAGTGTATCTTCATATGCAGCAAATCATTTATCAATATCATCTCCCACCACATAACTTGCCAGTACTTCTTTTGGGCATATGAACCTTCTTTTCTCCAGCAGGTCCTGCATTTATGCCGCCACCATCACTGCTGGACTCAGCCTGCCTAGACTTGAGGTCCAGCTCTTTGAGACTAATTTCTTCCTAGTAGAATGTGCTCTAGGAGTAACAGGAAACTGTGTTGGTTTTAGCATAGCAAGTTTTTATACACTTTACAATCCATCTAGCTGCGCCTCTGTGAGGTAGTAAAAAAGCTTCAAAGAGCTGTTTAGTTTTCCTAAATTCTTTGGTTTTGTCAATGTAAAACATAAGAGCTTGTTTAACATCTAAAGTGTGGAGAGCTCTTTCTGTAACTGAGTCATGCTGCGGAAAGAAGACTGGTGGCTCAATGGATTGGTTATTATGGAATTGGGAAACCATTTTAGGAAAGAGCTTCTGGTTTGTGGGAAGGACCACTGTATCTCTATGAATTTAGAAGAAAGGTTCTTCTAAGGTGTTAGAAATGGGGTCTCTAGTTGGCAGAGGTATACACCTTTGTCCAAATAGGGACCACAATCCGGGTTAGCCACATACAATCCAAGTTATCCTGTGCCCACCCTCTGGTAGCTTGGCACTGAGCAGTCAGGCTTAACTTAGAAGGCAATGTGTAAAGTATTTGTGCAATAAATCATGCAATAACACAGTGAAACCACCACAAAAATACACCTTACATGTTTAGGAAATATAAGATTTTTATTTGTGTAAATAAAGGTCAAAATGATCAAGATTTGATAAGCACAAGTTGAAATATCACTTTTGCAATGTTAAGAAGTCTTAAGTTTAAAAAAAAAAAAAAATGTCTCTTGTGTGCACAAAGTACCTGGTATGCGTCAAAATTACACGCACAGAGACCGCAAAGAAAAAATGTAAAAATAAGGAGTTCTCAAAAGGCCCCCAAAGTAATTCCCGGGGGGTGGTGGTAACCAGTCCTAGTCTGATTCTGAAAAGAAGCCATGGTTCTTTGACAGGAAGAAAGGGAAGTATGTACCCAAATGTTTAGAGTGCGCCAAGTATGGTCACTACAAGGGCGACTCCAAGTGTCCCATGCGGGCCCAGCCCCCTGCTGGAGGGCAGACACCTGGGTTGGCTAGCGTAGCGCTCGGGGAGGAGGAAGTCCCAGATAGTTTTGGGGAACAGATAGAGGTAACCCCAGTGTCCCTGGGAGAGGAGAAAATGGTGCCAAAAGCCCACATGCCTTCCAATACTCCCATGTATAGTCAGTGGGTCACCATTAATAGGTAAACGGTGGAGGCTCTCTGTGACACAGGAGCCAGCATGACTACTGTCAGGGGTCAGCTGGTGTCAGCAGAGCAGGCCATCCCCAATATATTCCACCAGGCCATAGTCGCTGACAGTCATGAGAGTCACCTACCAGTGGCTCTCGTTCCCTTAGAGTGGGGGGGGGGGTCTCTGGTACTCTGAAAGTAGCTGTGAGTCCTGCCATGCCTGTAGATTGTCTGTTAGGCAACGACCTTGAGCATACTACCTGGAAGGAGGTGGAGCTCAGGTCTCACCAGGAGATGTTAGATTTGCCTGAGTGGGTCTGCATGACCACAAGGTCCATGACTGCCCAGGAAGGGAGTCAAGGGCGTCTGGAGCCTGGAACAATGGTCCAGACAGCTGCAAAAGGAAGGGGCAAGGGAAACTGGTTCCAGAACTTCCCGTGGTGGTTGATGGGGTCCCAGAGGAGGAAGCCCCTGAGCCAACTGGGGAGGCCATTGCCGCCCTAGGTAACATGCCTGAGCTTGTTAGCTGGCAAGTTGAGGGTGGGCCAACCAGGGAGGAATTCTGCAAAGCGCAGAAAGAGTGCCCCACACTTGAGGGTTTGATGTGACAGGCCGCAGCCCAGGCAGGAGATGAAGCCTCTGGCGATCACCATATCTAATGGGAGAATGATCTCCTTTACAGTGAGCCTAAGGTGCCGGAAGCTGTGGCAACACGGGTGCTGGTGGACCCCCAGTGTTACTGGGCCTTCCTAATGGGGTTGGCTCATGCCATCCCCCTGGCGGGACATTTGGAGCAAGACAAGACCTTGGCCAGGCTTGTCACCCACTTTTATTGGCCCGAGCGCGGGTAACTTCAGATGCTTTCTGTAGGTCATGCTCAACTTGCTAGGCTAGTGGCAAGACAGGGAAAAGGCTCAAGACCCCTCGGTCCCATTCCCCGTTGTTGGCACCCCCTTTGAAAGGGTGGTCATCGACGTCATTGGTCCCTTGGACCCCAAAACTGCCCTAGGCAACGGTTTTAACATAGTTTTGGTGGATCATGCCACCCGCTATCCAGAGGCGATCCCTCTAAGGACGGTGACTGCACCGGTGGTGACCAAAGCTCTGATGGGATATTTACCCGTGTGGGATTCCCAAAGGAGATTGTGTCTGACAGAGTCACAAACTTCATGTCTGTGTACATGAAGTCCATGTGGGATGCGTGTATGGTGACCTATCGGTTCACCACCCGTACCATCCTCAATCCAGTGGGCTTGTGGAAAGGTCAAACAAGACCCTAAAAGGCATGATCACAGGCCTGTATGAGGCCATGAGGCTTAAGTGGGACATCCTTATGCCATGCCTTTTCTTTGCTTATAGAGAGGTGCCCCAGAAAGGGGTGGGGTTCAGCCCCTTTAAACTTCTCTATGGCTACCCTGTCAGGGGACTCCTAAGCATAGTGAAAGAGGGGTGGGAGAAAGCTCCCAGGAAACCCCCCTGGGAGGATGTGGTCAGTTACATGCTGTCCCTCCGCAACCAGATGCAATACTTCTGGAAGCAGGCCAAGAGCAACCTCAAGGCCAGTCAAGAGGTGATAAAACAAGAAAGCCACCCTGGTAGAATTCTCACCTGGAAACAAAGTATGGGTAATGGAGCCAGTAGAGCCTAGAGCTCTCCAGGACTGCTGGACTGGCCCATTCGAAATCAAGGAGCGGACGGGGGAGGCCACTTACTTAGTGGACCTCAAGACCCCTAGAAACCCTCTAAGGGTGGTTCATCAGAACAGACTGAAGCCTCATTTTGATAGGGCTGAAGTCAGCATGCTTCTGGTGACAGATGAGGGTATGGAAGAGGAGAGTGAGCCTCTCCCCGACCTCCTCCCTGCCAAGGAAGGTGATGGGTCAGTGGAGGGTGTCAATCTCTCTGACTCCTTGACCCTAGAACAGAGAGGAGACTCCTACCAATTATATGGATAGTTATCTTCCCTCACCCCTGGACTCACACAAATGTGTGTCCACGATATTGACACAGGAGACAGTCCCCCTGTAAAGAATAACATTTACAGAGTGTAAGGTGAGGTCCAGCATCAAGGAGGAAGTTGCCAAGATGCTTGGGGTGATTGAGAAGTCCAGCAGCCCCTGGTCCAGCCCAGTGGTGTTGGTTCCCAAGGCTGCTGTTCCCGGTGCCAAACCAGAGCTTAGATTCTGCGTGGACTACTGGGGTCTCAACTCTGTCACAAAGACAGATGCTCACCCCTTCCCCCTTCCCCCGAGCTGATGAGCTCATAGACAGGCTAGGTGCTGCCAAGTTCCTTAGTACCTTTGATCTCATGTCAGGGTACTGGCAGATTGCCTTGACTGAGGGGGCAAAAGAGAGATCAACTTTTTCTACTCCTGAGGATCATTACCAGTTCCGGGTCATGCCCTTTGGACTGAAAAATGCCCCTGCTACCTTCCAACGGTTGGTTAACGGGGTCCTAGCTGGCAAGGATGCCTTCTGCTCAGCCTATCTGGATGGCATTGCCGTCTGTAGTTTCAGCTGGGAGGAACACCTGCTCCACCTCAAGGAGGTGCTTCAGGCCCTGCAACAGGCAGGCCTGACCATCAAGGTCAGTAAATGCCAGATTGGGCAGGGTTCTGTGGTGTACTTGGGACACAGTCAGGGCCTGGCAACTACCTAGAACCTAGACAGAGGTGAGAGCCTTCTTAAGTCTCACTGGATACTACCAAAAATATGTTAAGGGTTATGGTACCATAGTGGCCCCCTTAACAGAACTCACATCCAAAAAGCAACCTAGGTTGGTGAATTGGACAGAGGCTTGTCAGAAAGCCTTTGACTCCTTGAAGGATGCCATGTGCATGGCCCTCGTGCTCAAGGCCCCTCTCTACTCCAAAGAACTCATTGTGCAATCAGAGCATGGCATGGGGCGGTCCTAGCACAGCTGAATGAGGAGGGCCTAGACCATCCGGTTGTCTGTATTAGCAGAAGGCTATTACCATGGGAACAGAGGTGGAGTGCTATTAAAAGAGAAGCATTTGCTGTGGTCTGGGCACTGAAGAAACTGAGACCATACTGGTTTGGGACTCACTTCAGGGTTCAGACAGACCACAGGCCCCTCAGATGGCTCACACAGGCAAGGGGTGAAAATCATAAACTCTTGAGGTGGTCCATTTCCCTACAGGGGATGGATTTTATGGTGGAACATCGCCTGGGGACTGACCACGCCAATGCTGATGGTCTCTCCTGATACTTCCATCTTAGTGATGAGAGCTCCCAAGGGGTTGGGTAGCACACCCCACTTTCAGCTTGGGGGGACACATGTTAGACCTCACAGCCTTAGGGTGGTCACCCCCAACTTTTTGCCTGCCTCCCTCCATTTTTTTTACACTGTTTTTGCTGGTCTTAGGACTTTGCACACTTTACCACTGCTAACCAGTGCTAAAGTACATATGCTCTCTCCCTTAAAACACAGTAACATTGGTTCATAACCGATTGGCATATTTGATCTACTTGTAAGTCCCTAGTAAAGTGCAGTACAATTGTCCATGGCCTTTAGATTGAATGCTACTAGTGGGCCTGCAGCACTGGTTTTGCCCCTTAACCACATCTCAGGCCTGCCATTGCAAGGCCTATGTGTCCAGTTTCACTGCCACTGTGACTTGGCATTTAAAAGTACTTGCCAAGCCTAAAACTCCCCTTTTTCTACATACAAGTCACCCCTAAGGTAGGCCCTAGGTAACCCATAGGGCAGGGTGCTGTGTGAGTAAAAGGCAGGACAGATACCTGTGTGTTTTAAATGTCCTGGTAGTGGAAAACTCCTAAATTAGTTTCCCACTGCTGTGAGGCCTGCTCCTTTCATAGGCTAACATTAGGGCTACCCTCATATACTGTTTGAGTGGTAGATTCTGATCAGAAAGGAGCAGACAGGTCATATTTCTTGTGGCCAGAATGGTAATACAAAATCCTGCTGACTGGTGATGTTGGATTTTATGTTACTATTTTAGAAACTGCACTTTTAGAAAGTGAGCGTTTCTCTGCACTTAAAATCCTTCTGTGCCTTACAGCCTGTCTCCAATCCACGTCTGGGATGGTTGACAGCTCCCTTGTTCGTTTCACCCAGACAACCACAGGATGCACAGTCACACTTGCACACATATGCATACTGAATGGGTCTTCCTGGGCTGGAAGGGTGGAGGGGTTTGACACTTACATTTCAAAGGTTAGTGGTTTGCCCTCACACAAAGGACTGCCACACCACTTACTGGGACCCTGACAGACAGATCTTTACTGAAATGGGACCTTGTGCTCTTCAGAACCACTCTTTGAAGTCTCCCCCACTTCAAAGGCACTTTTGGGTGTATAAACTGGGTCCCTAACCCTACCAACTCAGACACTTCCTGTGAGAGATACTCTGAACTAGATCTTGCAACCTGCTAAGAGGAGCTGCCTGGCCGCCCAAAGGACTCACCTGGACTGCTTTGCTGCGAAGGACTGCTGCCTTGCTGTTGTCCTGCTGCCTTGCTGGCTTCTGGCTCTGCTGAGAAGTGCTCTCCAAGGGTTTGGATTGAGTCTCCTGTTTCCTAAAGTCTCGGGGCCAAAAATAATTCTTCTCTTCAAAGGAACTCCTTGTGCGGCGAAAATCGACACACAGCCTGACAAATTTGATGCACAGCCTGTCTAGCGGTGAAAGAATCACTGCCGTCCGGAACGACGCAGTCCAGCTCCCCGATTGGAGATAGAAGCAGCGCCAGTGTTGCGACTGGAACTTCGATGCACAGCTCACTGAATCGATGCTTCGCCGAGCCGGAACAACGCAGCCCGACTTCCTGTGTGAGGAATCGACTCAGCGCCTGAAATGTGACAGAAACTCCGCTGCATCACCCACCAGATTGACGCAGCTCCTGTGACTTCCTCCAGCATGCCCAGGATTTCCACGCATCGTCCCTGGGCATCAAAATACCCCGTAAAGAGGATTCAAGCACGCGCACTGGAATTCGATGCAAAGTCATTGTCATGTGGGAAAGAATCAACGCATCATCTGTGTCTGCCCAGAAATCCTACACTCACCCTTCGTTTTCCCTGCATCTCCTCCTCTGTGGTCTCCATGCGTGTAATTTTGACACATACCAGGTACTTTGTGCACACAAGAGACATTTGTTGATTTTTAAGGACTTAAGACTCTTCTTATCATTACAGAAGTGATATTTCAGCTTGTGCTAATCAAATCCTGATCATTTTGACCTTTATTTACACAGATAAATATCTTATATTTTTTCTAAACCTGTGTGGTGTATTTTTGTAGTGTTTTCACTGTGTTATTGCATGATTTTATTTCACAAATACTTTACACTTTGCCTTCTAAGTTAAGTCTGACTGCTCAGTGCCAAGCTGCCAGAGTGTGGGCCCAGGATAATTTGGATTGTGTGTGGCTTACCCTGATTGTGGTCCCTATTTGGACAAAGGTGTATTCCTCTGCCAACTAGAGACCCCATTTCTAACACCTTAGAAGAACCTTTCTTCCAAATTCATAGGGCTATAGTGGTTCTTCCCACAAACCAGAAGCTCTTTCCTAAAATGGTTTCCCAATTCCATAATAACCAATCCATTGAGCCACCAGTCTTCTTTCCGCAGCCTGACTCAGTTACAGAAAGAGCTCTCCACACTTTAGATGTTAAACAAGCTTTTATGTTTTACATTGACAAAGCCAAAGAATTTAGGAAAACTAAACAGCTCTTTGAAGCTTTTTTACTACCTCACAGAGGCGTAGCTAGATGGATTGTAAAGTGTATAAAAACTTGCTATGCTAAAACCAACACAGTTTACTGTTACTCCTAGAGCACATTCTACTAGGAAGAAATGAGCCTCTATGACTTTCCTTGGAAACATGGCTATAGCTTACATCTGTAAGACAACTACATGTCTACACCACATACATTTGCAAAGCATTATTCTGTGGATGTACTAGCATGTCATCAAGCCAATGTAGGTCAAGCTGTGCTAGGAACACTTTTCCAGTCAACTGCAAGTCCAACGGGCTAGCCACCGCTTTTATGGAGGGACTGCTTTACAGTCTATTCAGAGCATATGTATCTACAGCCACACATGCCATTGAACGAAAAATGATACTTACTCATTAAGCATCTGTTCATGGCATGTAGTGCTGTAGATTCATATGCAGCCTCCCTCCTCCCCGGATGCCTGTGGCCATTCCAGTTACTTTATATTTGTATATACTTGTAAATATGTAATTACATGTGCATGGACAGCTATACTCCTTTTCTCACCCACCTGACAAAGGAATCAATGCCCATGCGCAGTATCACCAGGAAGGAAGAGTCACTCGATCCAGTGACTCGAAAATACCTCTTTGAAGAAAAACAACTTGCAACACTCCACACCCAACACTAGATGGCAGAAGAATGCAGAGCATGTTAATCTACAGCACTACATGCCACAAATAGATGCTTACTGGATAAGTAACATTTTTCTTATGTTCCTTAAAGATGGCAGTAACTTGCACCACAATATCACACCCAACAAATTCTAACACCTTGTTCTTCCAGTTTCAGGGTGATTTTATACACCAGCACCAGGGCAAGAGCTACACTTTCCCTAATCATTGTATGATGCCATGACATGCAATAAGACATTTCCATGTGGAATTTAGGATGAATCTGAGGGATGTGTCATGAATCTCATGTTTGAAACAGATTGCATTTTTTCCTTTAGAAGTGACTCCTGGAAAGCCTGAACCTACAACATTTGAAACTATCTCCACCATTGCAGAAGAGAAAGGTGAGCAGAATTGAATGAACAATGAACTTTCACTGTATCCTGGAGACGGAAGGGTGGGGAGCAGAGAGTGTCAAAGGATGGGAAAAGGGCAGGCATTACGTAACATATTGAGGCAAATAACAGAACTAGAGGAAGGGAAGTAACAAATTAGCAATGTGCAAGGCAAGACTGAAGTTCGGGGAAGAGTGTTTGATTGAGGCAGAGGAAAATAGACTTCAGCAGTGGGGCTTTTGGGACCCAATCTGTGTGAATGCAGATCTCCATTTCTTAGTAACTACAAAGAGTCTATGAATGTACAGTGGGATACAGCCTTATCGTTAGGAGACAGACCAAGATCAACCAGGCCCTAAAATGATTACCTTCATTGTGCGTTGAATAAATTAAACCTTTAAGACATATACATTGAAAAAGCGTACCTGATCAAAGGGCCACAAGATCTTAAAAACAGAACTACCACACTGCTTCTTGCTCCAGAGGAAACATTTTAATTCTTTTACGACCAAGAACTCCCAAATATACAGTGAAAAAACAGTCCTCAACCCCATTATTTGTAATGCCCTGTGTTCTGTTGCCTATGGCCATCTTGTTTGGTCTGTAGATGTTTTATGTCGATAGTGCTCTGAAGTTGCTGCAATGCTTTTAAGATGAACTTCACTTGACGATGTTCAACAGGTTTTCAGTCTGCAGCATGGTGTGAAATAGGATCAAATGGACTTATGCATTGGGAGAAATGCTGGCAACCACAGTTTTGTTAGATGTATTATCAATCATTTTTTAAAATATACTCAGAAAGTTTTCAGAACTCTTTCCTTCCAATCTTATTTCCTAAAATACTCAAAAGCCTAGTTGAGGATTTTGCTCAGATTCTTAGAGCATTTTGTGCACGTAGACTGAAAGTAGGCGTGGGAAACAGGCAGCTTTCAGGATGGCGGCATTGTGTATTATAAATCCATACATTGTGCCAGTTTTGTGAAATTGTTGTATCCTCCGTTTTACCGTAATAGGGACATGTGTTGGCCTTCCTGATTGTGCTAGCCTGCAAAAGAAGGTAAACACTGAGAAACTCGTAAGTCTGTTGTCATTCAGTAACCCCTTTAGGATATTTTCACATTCGCAGGCACGAGTGCAGGAGTTTGTGTATTTCTTGATAGGATTTGGGTGGGAAAAGACATATTTACCAAGGTTTAGTATAAGGGGTTTCTCCAAAGGAAAATATATCTTCTTTGTAGAAAAATGAAAGGCACTCTTTTATCACTTTCTTTGCATGTGCTCGAGCTACACATGGGTGTATACTAGGACATTCTTGTGAATGTTAGAAAAGTCTGAAATGTCCTCTAACTGTAATAGTCCAATGGAAAAAAATCTCAGACATGTTCATCAGTTTTGTGCTTACTGACTTTTCTTGGCGTATGCAAAAGCTGCATATTTAATATACAAGGAAATCCTTGTGAATTTTAGAAAAGTCTGACCTTTCCGCCAAATGTAAGAATACTCTTTCATTTGGAAAAACAGCTTTTTGCTACTGACCTTTTCTGAGTTGAGTCTATAAAATGGCTGTGAGCCTAGGGATTGTGTGTTTATGTGAGAGTTTTAAGGTACAGCGGAGTAAAGTAGCACCTGATTTTGAATTAGGTGAGGACCCTGCTGCCCAGGCAGCATTCTGCGTAAACTCATACCCTTATATCACAATGAATTACATGTTGAAAATCCCTATGTTGCATCCAGGGCTCCGTGAGATGCTCGGGGAACTTCACAGCAATCCTGATCACTGCCAATGGGAAGGATATCTGAACCATGAGGAGAAAAACGAATTGAGCTCGAGCTTTCTCTTCAGCTTTTCCCAATAGGTAACATGCCTGAAGTCCTACAATAGGCCTCTAGGTCAGGTGAAATGTGGACAAAACCAAGGGAAAATGCACCCTCACAGGAGCCTGGAATGACCAGATTCTTGTTAAGAATCAGGCACAACGAATAACATCCAATAATACTGTTATACCCAAAGTCCAGTGGGATCACTAGACAAGGCAGAATAACAAGTCAATGAACCTTTGCCAAAGTAAAAAACCCTCATGTATGGCTATGCTGAGTCACACAGAACGAAAAGCCATAATTATACAGCCATTTCACCAAGGACTAACCCAGCATAATAAAATAGATGAGTGTGAGTTTTAATTTAAGAGAAAGAAAAGCAAAAAACACAAGGACACAGGTCACAAAACAGAATGATCGTATGCAGAGCAGTTTGAATTGCCAAAATTTAGAGGGTGTTACCTCTTTGGACTCATCCTCGCCCTCTAATCACGTAAAATGTCTCACGGAGACAACCAAGGGATCGCTCGCCCTGAAAACATTGCTCACCCTACATAAATGTATCATCTTTTATGTCAGTGGGCTCACCCCCTGAAACCATTCAATGTCAGGCTCATTGGAGGCTTAAAAGATTGATAGATATGCAATAGAAGTAGTGTTACTCTTTGTCGAGGTATAACAAATAAAGGGTGCTATAAGGCTGATCATATGGTGGTAGAAAGGAGATCAGGAAACCAGAAGAAACGTAAGTATTTTAAAGATGTAACTATTAACCTGCTGAATTACATGTTCTGCATTGTAACATAAGAGCAAGAGCTGAAATCTATTGCTTTTGGAATTTAAGCATACATGCAGGGTGTGCAGTTGACGTCTGTGGTCACGATATGATGTGCCCAGCAAATTGAGAAAGTTTGTTAAAAATATTTTGGGAGATTTTAAAAGTTTTGGCTCACGTTCTGATTATTTTGTTTTTATATTTTTTGAGTTTTTTGTGGTTAGTCTTCTGGAGCAGGTATTGACACAGTTTTATGCCTTTCAGGAAGTGTTGCCTCTTAATATAATTTCAAAATGAATGCACGCGGTTTGCCTACATGGAGTTGGGCTGGACGTGGGCTGCAAAGTACCAAGCATTTTGATAGCCTAAAATGTAATGTAGGCTCAATTATGGCAGCTTCCAAGCCTCATGTGACTTGTATAACCTTCAGCAAATCCTGATCATTTATAGTGCTGTTGAATAAAATTTCCAGGAAAAGCTAAAGGCGGCATACATGTTATGGAACCGGTGAGACACAATCCCCTACAGGCCATATTTGTGAGTCTTAGTTTGGTACTATTAATGAGCATATTGAAAAGGTATAATCTTGGCATCCCTTTGCACACAATGTTTCCATTTTATCTTTGAAATTATTACATATTTTCTTATTTCAGGATGACTATTTTTCTTTTTACCTCATGCTTGCATTACAAACCACTTTTCTTTGTTGTAGGTCCCACTCCATATAGATCGGCTGAATCAACTGGGGCTGGACGGGCCTCAAAGGGTAAGCACCTTCTCTTCTCCACGCTTTACTTATAAATGGAGTTTTTTGGTGTCTTCAAATCTCATGTTCCAGACCCAAATGTTCCCTTTTTACTAGACTTCAGCAGTGGGGCTTTTGGGACCCAATCTGTGTGAATGCAGATCTCCATTTCTTAGTAACTACAAAGAGTCTATGAATGTACAGTGGGATACAGCCTTATCGTTAGGAGACAGACCAAGATCAACCAGGCCCTAAAATGATTACCTTCATTGTGCGTTGAATAAATTAAACCTTTAAGACATATACATTGAAAAAGCGTACCTGATCAAAGGGCCACAAGATTTTAAAACCGAACTACCACACTGCTCTGCTTCTTGCTCCAGAAGAAACATTTTAATTCTTTTAGGACCAAGAGCTCCCAAATATACAGTGAAAAAACAGTCCTCAACCCCATTATTTGTAATGCACTATGTTCTGTTGCCTATGGCCATCTTGTTTGGTCTGAAGATGTTTTATGTCCGCTGTGCTCTGAAGTTGCTGCAATGCTTTTAAGATGAACTTCACTTGACGATGTTCAACAGGTTTTCAGTCTGCAGCATGGTGTGAAATAGGATCAAATGGACTTATGCATTGGGAGAAATGCTGGCAACCACAGTTTTGTTAGATGTAATATCAATCATTTTTTAAAATATACTCAGAAAGTTTTAAACAAAAGCTTTCTTGCCCTCTTTCCTGATATCTGCACCTATTGAATCAAAATAAATATTGAATGTTAATTCCTATGGTATGGATCTATGATTATTTTCTGACACATTGTTGTGTAGTTCACCTTTACCTTTTGGTCACAAACCCTGTCCAGGCAGCACTAAGATAAAAGTGGAAGTATTATGATAATAAACAGTCATGTATAAGCAGAGGCTGTCCAGCAGATGTATGACAGAGAATGTCTGGCAACTGCCAGTAATAATTTCAGCTAGCTTGTACAAGAAAGAATATGATCTCAAAATGAATATATAGAATATATGAAGACCTGAGATGATCACTAGCGAAATATGACATTACACACTGTTGACCTGTGTAACACCCAGTTTGAAACCAGTTTGAGCAAAGGCACGAACAACCCACAGGAAATGCCTTTATACTCTCAATAGGCTCTGTTGTGTAATTACTGATAACTTCCTTTTGTAGGTCAAATCAAATCAAATCATTAATATTTATAAAGCGCGCTACTCACCCGTGCGGGTCTCAAGGCGCTAGGGGAAAAAAGGGGGGGGGGGGTTATTGCTGCTCGAAAAGCCAGGTCTTCAGGAGTCTCCGGAATGCGGAGTGGTCCTGGGTGGTCCTGAGGCTGGTGGGGAGGGAGTTCCAGGTCTTGGCTGCTAGGAAGGAGAAGGACCTCCCACCCGCCGTAGAGCGGCGGATGCGAGGGACGGCAGCGAGCGCGAGGCCCGAGGAACGGAGGAGTGGGGGCGTAGAAGCTGAGGCGACGGTTGAGGTAATCCGGTCCCTTGTTGTGGAGGGCTTTGTGTGCGTGGGTGAGAAGTCGGAAGGTGATCCTTTTGCTGACTGGGAGCCAATGCAGGTGTCTCAGGTGTGCGGAGATGTGGCTGTTGCGGGGTACGTCGAGGATGAGGCGTTTTGAATACGTTGCAGGCGTTTTTGGAGCTTGGCGGTGGTCCCAGCATAGAGGGTGTTGCCGTAGTCCAGGCGGCTCGTGACGAGGGCGTGGGTCACGGTTTTTCTAGTGTTGGCGGGGATCCAGCGGAAGATCTTGCGGAGCAAGCGGAGGGGTGAGGAAGCAGGCGGAGGACACGGCGTTGACTTGCTTGGTCATGGTGAGAAGAGGGTCCAAGATGAAGCCGAGGTTGCGGGCGTGGTCTGCGGGGGTCGGTGCGGTGCCGAGGGCCATGGGCCACCAGGAGTCGTCCCAAGCGGACGGGGTGTTGCCGAGGATGAGGACTTCCGTTTTTTCAGAGTTCAGCTTTAGGCGGCTGAGCCTCATCCAATCTGCGACGTCCTTCATGCCCTCTTGTAGGTTGGTCTTGGCGCTGGCGGGGTCCTTGGTGAGGGAGAGTATAAGTTGGGTGTCGTCGGCGTAGGAGGTGATGATGATGTCTTGCTTGCGTACGATGTCGGCGAGGGGGCTCATGTAGACATTGAAGAGTGTCGGGCTGAGCGATGAGCCTTGAGGTACGCCGCAGATGATCTCGGTGGGGTCTGAGCGAAATGGAGGGAGGTAGACTCTTTGGGATCGGTTTGAGAGGAAGGAGGCGATCCAGTCCAGGGCCTGGCCTTGGATCCCGGTGGATCGGAGGCGGGTGATTAGGGTGCGGTGACAGACAGTGTCGAAGGCAGCCGAGAGGTCGAGGAGGATGAGGGCGACTGTTTCACCGTTGTCCATCAGGGTTCTGATGTCGTCTGTGACTGAGATGAGGGCGATTTCAGTGCTGTGGTTGGTTCGGAATCCGGTTTGTGAAGGGTCGAGCAGGTTGTTGTCTTCCAGGAAGGTAGTCAGCTGTTTGTTGACGGCCTTCTCTATTACCTTGGCGGGGAAGGGGAGGAGCGAGATGGGGCGGAAGTTTTTCAGGTCGCTCGGGTCAGCCGTAGGTTTCTTTAGTAGTGCGTTGACTTCGGCGTGTTTCCAGCATTCGGGGAAGGTAGCAGAAGAAAAAGAGGAGTTGATGACGGCCTGGAGGTGCCGGGCGATGATGTCGTCGGCTTTATTGAAGATGAAGTGAGGGCAGGGGTCCGATGGAGCGCCGGAGTGGATCGAGTTCATGGTGGTTTTGGTTTCTTCGGTGTTGATGTGGGTCCAGTCGTTGAGGGTGATGGTCGGAGGTGTGGGTTTGGTGATGCTTGGTTGGGTCTGGTGTCCAAAGCTGTCGTGGAGGTCACTGATCTTGCGATGGAAGAAGGTGGCAAGGGAGTTGCACAGATCTTGTGAGGGCGTGACGGCGTTGGCGTTGGGGTTGGAGAACTCCTTGACGATGCTAAGAAGTTCTCTGCTGTTTTGGCTGTTTTTGTCCAGTCTGTCGGTAAAAAAGTTCCTTTTGGCAGCGCGGATCATGTGGTGGTGTTCGCGGGTAGCGTTCTTGAGGGCGGTCATGTTGTCAGCGGTGTGGTCCTTGCGCCAAGCCTTCTCGAGGGCGCGACAAGTTTTCTTCGATTCTTTGAGGGTGTCAGAGAACCAGAGAGGTTTTTTGGTGTTGGCCTGTCGGTGCGTGCGTTTGAGGGGAGCAAGGTTGTCTGCGCAGTTGGAGATCCAGTTCGTGAGGCTGAGGGCTGCGTCGTTGGGGTCGGTGGTGAGGGTGGGTTGCTTGGCGGCGAGTGCGGAGAAGATTTGCTCTTTGGGGATTTTGTTCCATTGTCGACGAGGGATGGGTTGAGTGCGGAGGTGGCGGGTCTCGTGTCGGAATGTGAAATGTACACAGCTGTGGTCGGTCCAGTGTAGAGCGGAGGTGTGGCTGAAGAAGACGTGTTTGCTGGCAGAGAAGATAGGGTCAAGCGTGTGTCTGGCGATGTGGGTGGCGGTGTTCACCAGTTGCTTGAGGCCGAGGTTGTCGAGCAGGGTGGTGGTGTTGGGGTCGTTGTTTTGTTCCAGATGGAAGTTAAGGTCGCCTAGGAGGATGTAGTCCGGTGAGGCGAGGGCGTGCGGGGAGATGAAGTCGGCGATGGCATCGCTGAAAGGGGCGCGTGGTCCGGGAGGACGGTAGACGAGGGATTCTCTGAGGGTGGTCCTCGGGTCGGTGCGCATCTGAAAATGCAGGTGTTCAGCAGCGAGAGGGGTGTCTTCGGTGGAGGTGGTGACGCTGGTGGAGTCTTTGAAGACGATGGCGATACCTCCTCCTACTTGGTTGGTGTGGTCTTTTCTGGAGATCTTGTAGCCTTCGGGGATGGAGGTGGCGATGTCTGGAGCAGAGGAGGCGTTCATCCAGGTCTCAGTGATGAAGGCGACGTCCGGTGCTGTGGAGTCCAGGAGGTCCCAGAGTTCAACGGCGTGCTTGTGGACGGAACGAGCGTTGACCAGGATGCACTTGAGGTGGTTGATGGCGCGTGGGCTTGTGGTCGTGGTAGTTGCGTGGTGGAAGATGCGTTTGCAGGAGTTGCAGGCGAAGGGTCCATGGGTGCATTTGGGGTGAGCTTGGAAGCAGGTGTTGGAGCGCCCTGGGATGAGGGCGTGGAGGGTGGTGGGGTCGTAGCGGATCAGTGGGGCTTGGGAGTGCTGGGGACCAGGGGTCGTGGCGAAGGGCGCGGGCCAGGCGCGGACGGGCTTGCCCCTGGCGCGCCTCTGGCGCACCAGTGGCGCGCCCGCTGCGCAGTCGCGCAGCGGCCGCCATATGAGGTAGGAGGGGGTTAGGGGTCAGCTGGGGGCGAATGGGAGCTGGGGGGCGTGCAGGAGGTTGTGGCGGGAAAGCGCGAGTGAGGGGGGACAGGTAGAGTGAGAAGAGCTGGGGGAGGGAGGTTTAAGGGTGGAGGGGGGTGAGTGTTAGGAGGTTTAGGAGATTAGGGAGAGAGATAGGAGTAGGGTTGTGAAGATAGGGGAGGGCGGGTTGTAGAGGTGGGTGAGGGTGAGAGTTAGAGTGAGAGGATAGGAAGATAGGTAATAGAGGGGGTGGCGGGAAGGGGGGGAGAGATAGAGAAATAGATAGAGAAAATAGATAGATAGAGAAATCGATAGAGAAATAGATAGATAGAGAGATAGGTAGATAGGAGGAGTGAGGGAGGTAGATAGCGAACGGGTTAGATAGGGGTGATAGAGAGGGGGAGGCGAGTGAGGGAGGGGGATGAGGCAGGAGCAGGAGGGCAGGCGCGGGGAGAAGAAGTAGGAGGAGGCAGAAGAGCCGAAGGCAGAAGATAGAAGACAGAAGACAGAAGAACAGAAGACCGGAAGAACAGAAGAACAGAAGACCGGAAGAACAGAAGAACAGGAGAACAGAGGACCGGAAGAGCAGGAGACCAGAAGAACAGGAGACCAGAAGATCACAGAAGAGCAGAAGATCACAGAAGAGCAGAAGATCACAGATGAAGATACGGAAGACGAGGAACAGAAGGCAGAAGAAGGGCAGAAGACCACAGAAGAAGATGAAGAAGAGGAGAGGCGACAGGAGAAGCAGAGAAGCACACAGAAGAAGAGAGAAGACGGGGAAAAGAAGAGTACAGAAGAAGATTACAGAAGAGGATCGAGGAGGGAGAACAGAGAAGAAAAGAAGAAAAGAAGCAGGAGAGAGGGTGAGTAGCGTGGGGCAGGGCGAGGGGCTGGGAGGTGGGGGGTACTTACTGTGAGGTGGGTTCTCAGGAACTCAGGAACCTGGAGGAGCTGGAGGAGCTGTAGCGGCAGGGGGAGCGACCTACCCTTGGGTCAAGGGTCGCTACCACTGTCGCGCAGCGGCCGCCATATGAGGTAGGGGGGGGGAGGGGTCAGCTGGGGGCGAATGGGAGCTGGGGGGCGGGGCGTGCAGGAGGTCGCGGCGGGAAAGCGCGAGGGAGGGGGGGACAGGTAGAGTGAGAAGAGCTGGGGAGGGGGGGTTTAAGGGTGGAGGGGGGTGAGTGTTAGGAGGTTTAGGAGATTAGGGAGAGAGATAGGAGTAGGGTTGTGAAGATAGGGGAGGGGGGGTTGTAGAGGTGGGTGAGGGTGAGAGGTAGAGTGAGAGGATAGGAAGATAGGTAATAGAGGGGGTGGCGGGAAGGGGGGGAGAGATAGAGAAATAGATAGAGAAAATAGATAGATAGAGAAATCGATAGATAGGGAAATAGATAGAGAGATAGGAAGATAGGAGGAGGTGGAGAGTGAGGGAGTTAGATAGTGGGATAGAGAGATAGAGAGATAGGTAGATAGGAGGAGTGAGGGAGGTAGATAGTGAACGGGTTAGATAGGGGTGATAGAGAGGGGGAGGCGAGTGAGGGAGGGGAATGAGGCAGGAGCAGGAGGGCAGGCGCGGGGAGAAGAAGACGGAGGAGGCAGAAGAGCCGAAGGCAGAAGATAGAAGACAGAAGAACAGAAGACCGGAAGAACAGAAGAACAGAAGACCGGAAGAACAGAAGAACAGGAGAACAGAGGACCAGAAGAACAGAAGAGCAGGAGACCAGGAGACCAGAAGAACAGGAGACCAGAAGATTACAGAAGAGCAGAAGATCACAGATGAAGATACGGAAGACGAGGACCAGAAGGCAGAAGACGGGCAGAAGACCACAGAAGAAGATGAAGAAGAGGAGAGGCGACAGGAGAGGCAGAGAAGCACACAGAAGAAGAGAGAAGACGGGGAAAAGAAGAGTACAGAAGAAGATTACAGAAGAGGAGCGAGGAGGGAGAACAGAGAAGAAGAAAAGAAGCAGGAGAGAGGGTGAGTAGCGCGGGGCAGGACGAGGGGCTGGGAGGTGGGGGGTACTTACTGTGAGGTGGGTCTCAGGAACTCAGGAACCTGGAGGAGCTGCAGCGGCAGGGGGAGCGACCTACCCTTGGTGAATACCGACAGCGCTAGCTGTCTGTAGCCAGCCCTATTGTTTCTAATATATAACATGTACGTAGAGTGGGCTTTTGGTCAGCCACTTGGGCATGATTAGATGGATTTGTTGTCCGTCTTACTTGTCGGCTCTTGATTGGAGGTATTCCTCCCTCATCTTGTGTTTGTCCCGCCCAGAGGCATTTGGTCACACAGTGTTCTGATTGGAAGAATGTGTCCCACAGACCTTCAATGGCGACATAGGCCTGATATCAGGAGGGTGGGAGAGAAGTATGGCTGAATCCAGGAATAGTAGAACTAAGAATAATGTGCTTCACAGACCTTCCTCTGCTGGTGTCAAGTAGCTACTTTCCCTTTGGCATGTCTTCACTCTTAGCACTCAGTAGAATGTATGCCCCCCCAACTCTTACCTGTGTATTTGCTCTTTTCATAATGCTTTTCTCTGTTCAAGCATTGCTTGCCATGACCCCTTGCTGAGTTTCTCTTCCCCATCTTAGCTCACACTACATCAGTCTCTTGCTCTCAATCGCACTCTTTGACTCCTGGTTCACACTAATGCTGTGATTACTGTATGGTAATCCTCATTACTCCTAGTCTGACTTGTCCTCTACCGAGTCATAAACAACATTAGATAGTACCCAATCACAGACAGGAACCAGAACAGTAAATGCTTGCTAACCCCACCCACCCTCCGGCTAAAGGCTATAACTATACTAGCCTCACCTTAGCACTTCCTGAAATACCAAGCAACACAAAGGCCTGGTGGGTGGGTGGAAAGTATGACTGGGTCGAGGACGAGTATGACTAAGAGTAATGTGCCCCATAGGCCTTCGCCTGCTGGCGTCAAGTAGCTGTTGTCTCTTTGGCATGTTTCCACTCTTAGCACTTGGTGGAGTGCATGCCGCCGTTCACACACACTTTTTTACCTGCGTATTTGCTCCGTTCATATTGCTTTTATCTGCTCAATCATTGCTAGGGCGAGAGGCTCTCTCCCCTATCGTTGCTCACACTACATCAGTCTCTCTCTCTCACTCTCTCTGCCTCCTGGTTCACACTAATGCCCTGATTACTTAACTGTAATTATCATTACTATTAGTACTACTCCTCAACCCGGTCATAAAAAACATTAGGTAGTATACAATCACAAAAAAGAAACAAAACAGGAAATGTTTGCTAATATAATTATAGCCCTCCCGCTAAGGGCTATAATTACATTAGACAGGCCTTAGCACTTCCTTAAATACCAAACAACACAAAGGCCTGATAACAGGGGGGGTGGGTGGGAGGTATGACTGGGTCGAGGACGAGTAGGACTAAGAGTAATGAGAATTACTGCGCATTACCTCTACCTTCTTTGTCCTTGACTCAGTCATAAACAACATGAGGTATACCAAAGCATACACCAAAAGATGAAGGCCTTTGCAATACTGACAAATGAAATAAAGCACGACATAGGATATGAAGCACACCGAAATGAATTTAATGCCTTATCCAAACAATCCAACAGACGTTTCTACCATCTGTAACCCACCACTCCCAAAATCCAAGCGATTGGTTTGCGCACAATTCAGAATATAATGTTTAATAAACGTGTGCGCAGAAGCCCAAGTTCCAGCCCGACAGATGTCATCCAAGGACACTATATTAAAATCCGCCCATGAAGCCAACACACGAGTGGATCTCGCTTGAACCTTAGAAGGACAAGGCAACTCGGAGCCCTGATTTGCCAAGGAGATGGTGTTGTTGCCTTCCAGCGTCCTGCAAGACCAAAAGTCACAAAAAGACTGTCAGAACTGTAGCAGACTTATCAACATACACAGACAATGCTTGTTTCACATCCAAAGTGTACAACACTCGCTCCTCAGGAGAAGAAGGAGAAGAACAGAGACAGGGTAACACCAGCTCCTGTGAAGAACGAAACATAGAGTGTACGTTTGGGATAAATCCAGTCTCAACACCACTACATCCCCCATGAACCTCAAAAGGGAGGAGAGCACCTTAAAGCAGAAAGCTCCCCCAAGCACTTGGCTGACATGATAGCTACCAAAAAGGACACTTTAAGGGAAAGAAATTTCAAATCCACAGAAGATGAAGGTTCAAAGGGAGGGGATTGAAGAGCATGAAGAACAAGAGAAAGATCCTATGAAGGAACGGAAGACCTGACGGGGGAGAAGATAGAGAAAAACTATGAAGAAGTCTGGAAAACAAAGGCCAAGCATTTGAGGAAAAGGGCACAGAATCCCTGAACGGTGTGATAGCTGCCCATTGACTCTTCAAGGTGGACATAACCCTTATGAAACCCATCCAGGAAAATTGTAGAATAGAAATCGAACAAGATGTAGGAGAAAGACCGTGAAAGGAACACCAGGTGTCAACATTAGCCCAGTGTTTAGAGTAAGAACACCGTGTAGAATTCCTAAGAGAGCCCTAAACCACCAAAACAAAGTTAGCAGTCAAACCTTGCCTCTCTGACATCTGCCATTCAACCTCCAAACTGCTAGAGTTAGAGGGACCAGCAGTTGCGGACAGAGAGACCCCAGAAGAGACGGGACCCGAGGCAAGATCCATGGAGGAACCATAGCCATGCCCTTTAACAATGGGAATCATGATCTCCTTGGCCAGTAAGGAAGTATCGCCACCACCTGTGCCCTCTCAAGCTGGATCTTCAGCAGAAATGACTAAAGGAGGGGCAACGGAGGAAAGTCAAACAGCAACATTGGAGGACACGGAATCAACAAGAAGTGTATTGGCTCTGGACACAAATAAATCCACTGCTAGACATTCAAACTTCTGGCAGATCAGCCGGAATATCTTGGTGGAAAGCCACAGATCCTGAGAGGATGGAAACCTGCGGCTCAAGGCATCCACCACCATACTGTCCATACCCTTGATGTGTGGAGCATATATGGATTGAAGATGAAGTTCTACCTAACTCGCCACAGCACATCCCACTTGATTGAGTGACTGGCTGTGAGTGCCACCCTGATGGTTGACATATGCCACCATCAATGTGTTGTCTGAACGAATCAGGACATTGCAATTAGATAGATGGAGCTCAAAATATACGATTGGCCTCTCCACTGCAGACAGCTCTTCCAGTTGGATGACTACATGGCCTTTGGTCTGTTCCATCGAGCTTTAACGGACCACTGTCCTATCATTGCCCCACAGCGCAGGGTACTGCCATCTGTCATCACCACCGTTGGAGGAGGAGGATGCATCCTCATCCCCTTGATGATGTTTGCAGAGTCCAACCACCATTGCAGGCTGTGAACAACGTCTACAGATACCGGAATCTCCATGGTCATATCCCAAATGGAAATGTCACAAATCTGGGCAGGTGCCACAATAGTGGCTGTAGGTGAAACCTGGCCCAGGCCATTGTTAAGACCGAGGCTGCCATGTGACACTACACCTCCATTCTCTGGCCATTATCTGTGATAACAGAGATGTCAGCAAAGTTTGTAGATGCAGATTCCTGGACTGAGGAAGAAACACCTTGCACAGAGTTGTGTCAAAATCTGCACCTATGACTGTTCTCCATGTCGAGGGCTAGAGATTGCATTTTGGAACATTCAACAGAAAACCATGGCATTTTATCATAGCTATGGTCAAATCCAGATGTTGCTGCATCACCTGAACAGATGGGGCTCAGAGCAGCCAATCGTCCAGGTAAGAAAATACTGAAATTCCTTGAAGAGTAAGGTGAGCCACCAATTGAGCTACCACTTTTGTAAATACCTTGGGTGAGGATCTGAGGCTGAAAGGTAGAACACAGTACTGCCAATGATGCCCCATCAAGAGAGAATTGCAGATAATGCTGGAATCTCAATGCCATTGGAACATGGAGATATGCATCCAGGATATTCATCGTAGTCGTCACTGATCCTGCTTAAATCAAGGGAAAGATCTGTTGTAATCTTTCCATCTTGAGTGGAATTTTCCACACACATTTCTTCAGTGCCTTGCGGTTGGTCACAATCCTGAATCCTCCTGTCACCTTCAGGACCAGGAGCACCAATGAATAAACGCCTTGTCCCCTCTACCTTCTTGGGAGTGGAACAATGGATTTCTTCAGGAGAAGGGAATGAATCCTGTCCAGCAAAGCTCTCCTTCTGAGTGGATTCCTCAGAAGCGGCGCCTGGACAGTCCCTGATGATGGGGGAATGGACACAAACTCGATCTGGAAACCTCTCTCCAGAATGCTCAGTACTCCTTGTTCGAAGTCGTGCAACACCAATTCTCCAGGAAATTATGAAGTCTCCCACCAACCTCTGCTACTTCGCTAATCAGAACCACCTTGGCAGCACAGTCAGGGACGCTGGCTAGGATCTCCTAGACCCTGTTCCGATTTCTTCTAGAACTTCCATTGAAAACCTTTCCCATAGAACTTCTGACCTCCCCCAGAAATCCGTTGCCTCCGGGATGGTTGACAAAACGATTTAGAAGTGGAGAAGAATGCCTGTTCATTTTGGCCCTGCTTCCAAAAAAAACGGAATGCTTCCTTTTTTTGAAACGTAAAATGTAAACTTTGCACTTGTATAGCACACTACTCACCCATTAGGGTCTCAAGGTCTGTATGAATACCACTGTGAAACCCCTCCTGGCTTTTCCCTGTGAGGCACCCACTCCTGGGTAACCCCCAGGGTGAAGCCAGGTATCCAAGCACCGTCAGGGACATTGTGGAGATTAAGCAAGCTATTGCCCAGAGTGGGACCCATTAATTAGATTAGGCACCAAGGCAAGAATTATATGGTCCAAGGGAATTGAGCCCAAGACCTGCTGAGGCAGGAATTGAACCATGGCCCCGGGCCAGATCTCTGCATCAGGGTCTGCTGCTCTAACCATTGTGCCACACTTCTCCACTTTATGAAGCTTGTCTTCCAGGTCCTGTCCAAACAGTTGCAGACCTGTGAATGGCAACCTCAAAGCCATATACATTTGAGTAGAATCAGTGTTCCAACCCTTCAGTAGTAGGTTGTGTTTGGCTACATTGAATGCTCCACAGAACAAAGCAGATGCCCTGATGGAATAAAGTTCAATATAAGAAAGTAACTCTGTTTGTCTTTCCTTTTATTCCAATAGCTCCAGACATTGTCCACCCTCCTGCATCGTTCTGAACACAGTTTTAAAGTCAGATAATAAAGATTGTGCTACATAAGTTCCATAAATTCCAGAACCAATGGCTTGATGTGATCCAGCATGAGCCCTCTTCAAAGAAGTGTCAATCTTCTTGTCCGTCTCATCTATTCCCTTCCACTATTGACAGGTGCCTCACCAGATTGGCCACAATAGAATCCACATGGACTGTCTCGGGGAGTATAGACTCCATGTTTTTCAGTGGGTACAGCTTTGACATGAAGCGAGGCACGTTAATACATTCTTGATCCTTCCACTCATTCAACAAAACTTCCATAGCAAAAAGGTGAATGGGCAAGTCCTTACTCACCCGTTTCCTAAATTGTGGTAATACTGTGTCTTTAGATGTGCTGGCCACCTCCTTTTCTGGAAATGTCATGTTTTTACTAACATTGGCAAGAATATTAGATAACATGTCCTTTGACACATATTTCCCTTATGCCTTATTGCACCCATATAAGACACATCTGATGACGTGACACTTGAAATATCACAATACAGTTCCTACCCACCTCCAGATTGAGATCCTGATTTCTTCTTCGACAAGGCAGACAAAGGGGGTCATTACATGCTGCCGCACTCCCACCACGGCCATCAGGAGATCCCCGCTGGGCCGGCGGGCAGAAACCTGGTTTCCACCCACCGGCCCAGCGGGGATCTCGGCCGCAACACAGGAGCTGGCTCCAAATGGAGCCGGAGGTGTTGCGGCTGTGCGACGGGTGCAGTTGCACCCGTCGCGCTTTTCACTGTCTGCAGAGCAGACAGTGAAAAGCTGCACGGGGCCATGGCAGGGGGGCCCCTGCACTGCCCATGCCGGTTCACACCGCCATGAAAAGGCTGGCGGGAGGGGGACTCGTAATCCCCTGAGGATTACTCCCGCCGGGACAAAAGTGGCGGGAAACCGCTGGTCCCGGCGGTGCGACCGCGGCGCTACCGCCGCGGTCGTAATCCCCCTTGGAGGCACCGCCAGCCTGTTGGCGATGCTGGGTTGTAATGACCCCCAAAGTCTCCAAAATCAATTTCTTAAGCCTCTCCTCCTCACCCACTTTCTTCTTCTTAGGCAGAGGCGTTGACACTGGATTGCCCACTGAAGAAGATGAGGATGTTGGAGAACAGTAGTAATTCTTCTTTACACTGTTTCCCATAGTCACAGCCATAGCTCCCCACATCAACCACTTCTAACAGAAGTGCTAAACCATCAAAAACTCTGGCTGCTTTTAAAGCACTCCCCCAAAATGAAGCTCAAACTGCATTTAACTAGAATGCGCAAGTGACAGCTGCTACACAAATCTTGTTGTCAATTGCTGTGCGGTATTGCTGAATGCGGAAGCGAAAAAATGGATTATGGAACATGCCTGCGTGCAACGTCCCAAGCTGGCTCTCACATTTCATTTTCACCTGTACACATTGCTCCAGCAGTCGTACACTCCTCAAAGTCCCTGATGTGCAGCTGGAGCCGGAGCTCCCATACACTAAGAGCACAGCCACGTAGATGCTTTTGCTTACAAGTCCTGACTTCACTCATAAAGCGGAGCGACGCTCAGCATTTCCACATACTCTGCCACTGAAACTCAGCCTGCAGCAATCTTGGCAGCCGTGTTGCAGCAGACCGGTTGACCCGAATATTGCCCCGACCAACCACCAGGACATTTCCGTTGTTGTCTCCTCTGATAGAGGAATCTGTTCCAATTAACCAAGACCCTTTTGGAGATGCTGAATCTTGTGTCTTTGAAATGGCTTGTAATGGAGTGGACCAGAAAAAATGGCTTGACTTGATGTGGCCAACAGGCCCACGATACAGGCTATCCACCTCAAGGATACCGCTTGTTTGCTCAACATCGACCTCAACACTTTCTTGATGTTTCGAACTATCAGGGGAGGAAGGATTAGGTGGGAGGGAATAGAATCGACTTGGAAACCCAAAAACTCCATCCTCTTGGATGGACCCAGGATTGACTTCTGAAAGTTTGTGAGAAAACCCAGTCTTGAAGAAGTAGAATCATCCATTCTAGATGGATAAGAACCAATTGGGGACACTGAGCCATGACGATGATGATGTCATCTAGATAAATGATAAGGCGAATCCCATGGGCTCTCATAGACTCCGCTACCAGCTGCATGGTTTTCATGAAGCACTATGGGGCAGATTAAAGACTTTGTATTCGTGACAACATCCTTGCCAGGTGAACTAAAGAAAAGTTGATTAGGTATAGGGATTGTTAGGTAGGTGTCTTTAAATCTAATCTGACCATCCAGTTCCCTTCCTGAAGAATATCTATGAAAGATGGATACCTTCCATTTTGAAGTGACGGTAACAGACCCAACCATTGAACTCCTTCAGATTCAGTACCAACCGAGTCTTGTCTCTCTTCTTTTCTTCTAAGAATATGCAGCTGAGAAACCCATTTGGGTGGGGGCACAACAGTTCTATATCGCCTTTCTGCAAAAGGTCTAGCACCTCTGAGGAAATTAAGTTTTGATCTTGTTGGGAGTGGGAGAAGATTGAACCGGGGACTGTAAAACTCCTCAAGAACCCAAGGATCCTGAGTCACACTCTGCCAGTTGTGAATAAACAACCTGGTCCTGCCCCCCAGTATCACCTCAGAAAA
This sequence comes from Pleurodeles waltl, assembly GCF_031143425.1. Taxonomy (NCBI): domain Eukaryota; kingdom Metazoa; phylum Chordata; class Amphibia; order Caudata; family Salamandridae; genus Pleurodeles; species Pleurodeles waltl. The sequence goes on from NC_090446.1 coordinate 1,448,262,707, forward strand.
CAGGATTATTCTCACTTGTAGACCCCGACTTCTGGAAGGAGCCTTGTAACCCTCTGTATCTTCCTTTTCGGAAACAATTGCGACCAGCTCAGGAATGGGAAGGATAGAAAGTGGAATTGTAAGAGGAATCTTGATTTCCTTCTCTGCCCTGGTAATAGAAACCTCGTTGTGGAAGACCTTCTTGAGAGACCCTTGAGCTTTATCCAAATTGATGTAAGTCGCCACAAACTTTGACAGTTCCTTTAAAAAGGGATTCCCAAAAAACAGGCCCTGCGCAATGGGACCTTATTCAGAAGTAGCAAGCTCTGAGAACTTCGGATCAAGTTTGAAAAGGATGGAGCGGTGTTGTTCGCTGGAGATAGCGCAATTCGCATTTCCCAGCAGACACAAGGCCCTTTGGGCCCATCCGACTAAGATATTGGGATCAATAGGGGTCCCTGATTCCTTAGTGTGATAACTCAATTCAAGGATTTTTGTTAGAGGGCCCGAAACATCCAGCAATTTATCCTGGCAGCCCCGCCAGGCTCAGTCAGTTCCTTTCTTAGGATCTTTGGTGAATTGTTTCAGGTATGTTACTAAAGTAGGGTCTATTTCTATGTTTTTTTGTGACCTTGCTTAGAACGTCAGACCTAGGGCACTTTGATCGCAGTTGAGATTTGACATCCTTGTTGAACCCCTGCCGGATATGAGCTTGTACATAATCCAATGGTGTGTCTTTCTTTTGCGCCTGCTAGGGCCAAGGTTGTCCCATTGATCTGAGCTGTGGGACGAAGAGGACGAGCTTGTGTCATCTTGCTGATCAGCATTCATAGGGTCAGAAGGAACACTAGAGTCATGATCCTTTGTTAGCAATTGCTACAATTTCTCAATATGTGCTGTGTGGTGGCCTTCAGGTGCTTTTTTGTTTTTGCTGGCCCTGGGAGGCCGAGGGGACATTGTCCCTCTGTGAAGGAAGGTGAGGAATCCATCCCTACTGCTCTGCCATCCAATATAAGGGACGTTTTAGGGGCCTTCACAAGGGCTCTATTTACAGATTGTTGCACCCCAGCGTCAAGCGCTTTCACTAGGTCCTGCGCCTAAGACCGCGAAGGGTCATCATAGTAATAATCCTCCACCTTTTCCTCCTTATACTCAAGTATCTTCACTGGCTGCAAGGCAGAGATGCACACCTCAGGAGGTAAGGACCAAAGGCAGGAGAAAAGTAAAGCCAATCTAATCAGTCGGAGCACTCCGGGGGAGTAAGCAACTAAAACCCGTAAGGCACATCAGTAGAAACCACGAGGTGGTTTAATATGAGTGAATAATACGTGGAGGGGTGGCTTGCCAAATGACCCGAGGCAAGGCCTATGTAAAATTATTTCAACCCTGGGTAGGGAAAAGTAAGTTCCAGGGCGTAAACTGGGCGTCAGTCGAAGGGCTGGGGTTACAGACTGCCGCACGCGTCTTATCTATGTTCAGACTTAATTAAATGAGCCTGCATTCACCGGGATCGGAAGCCTGACTTGTGGTGCATGCGCATGAGTGCTCAAATGATAAAACCAAAAAGAGGTCTGCGCGTCTGGCGGATTCGCATCCTCGCTCCCCTTTTCTCCCACTCCACTAATGAAATAAAGCAAGGGCGGCAAGCTACCCCGCAGGAAGGGAAAACGCCCCCCTTACAAGCCCACGGCTTCCGCGCTGTGAAATCTGAATGCCAAAGTGGAATAAAAATCAGAAAATAGAAAATACTGCTAACACAAGCATGCTTAACCAAATGTGTCGCTCCTGAGGAGCTCAAAGAGTACGGCACAAGTCGCCTGAAGGCAAAATATTAGACCCTTGCTTATAAGGCACTAAGCAAACCTAGCAAGTTACAATAACAAATAGCAAACCTGCAATTGGTAAAACACAGAAATGCACTTAACTTCCTGAGAAGCAGCAAAGAAAGAGGATGCTGTTTAGCTGCAAGAGCGTTATTCAGGGCTGGGTCTCTATGGTTGGGCATGTGACTGAGAGGTGGTCATGGGAAATGTAGTGTTGATAAACTTTTATTTGATTGACTGCTGGAAATGGAAAGTAAAGAAAGAGAAGCATAATTGGAGCCTCATCCTGACATAGAATTGCCACCTCTGCTTTTTTTTTTTTACCGGCCTGGCCAGTGTTTTTCTATGGAGGTCAGCAGACAAAGTGGCAAATATTTTTTTTGTTGCTGAAATGTAGCCATAACATGAAAGAACAACGTAATTCTGAGATTTTACATCAATATCAAAATCATTCATTTGAGGGGGCGTGGTCAGGCCGTAGCGAGAATGGCCACCTGAAGCTAGTGCTCCGTGAGGCGGGCCGTACCGGGGGAGATTGAGTGGACCCAACAGACCGGCCGTACCGACACCTCCTCTGAGGCCGGGGACGGTCCCGAGTCCCCAGTGTGTTTTCAGGCCAACCGGCCGTGGCCTCAATTTTCTTTGTGGCTGTACGCGACTGCACGCATCAGAGGCCTGAGAAGCAGGCCCAGCGTGCGGCTGTCATTAACTCCTGTTGGTACCCCCGGGACACAGTTTGTTCCGGCGCTTCCCTCCCAGCCCCCCTTTTCAAAATCGCGGCACGGCAGCCAGCATGGGGGGGGGGGAGAACGCTAGGAGGGAGCATCGATCGAGCCACCAGCCTGAGGCCCTTGGACTGCTGCATCGGACCACGGCGTACTGCCTTCCTGAGGTGAGGGGGTCACAGAGGCAGCGCAGTCCGGTATTGGTGACAGCGACGTGCTGCAGCCAAGCTATTTATCGTGGGTAGGGGGTGCCCAAGAACTGTCAGGGACTGTCTCCCCACCCCCTGCCTGCACCAATAGTAGCGTGCATAACCCCTCTACAGGACGACAGCCCATCTCAACAGGGGGATTCAGGGACCCGAAGTGAAGCATACAAGGCCCTAGATGATCACAGCGCTGTAGCTTTTCTTGAGGGAAAATGCCTATCTGCCTCAACCCCAGGACTCCAAGAATAGAGAACGCACCTAGTTGGGGTCATCAGGCACCCTGGACTGCCCTCTCCCTGTCTGTGACCCCCCACTCCTCCTTCTCTGTCGGGGAGTGCTCACCTCTACCATAATCTTCAGGGGCTAGATCCTGGTTAACTCACGACCTCACCCTCCTCCTCAACCCACACTGTGCCACAAGACTGCAATAAGGCCACAGATTATGGAGCAGTGATGGATTCCTCTGCGGGTGATGTGAGTGGAGTTCTGCATACGGGGGACCACCCCTCCAGGAGAACCGACTCACGCCATAGAGTGCAGGGGTTAACCCTGAGGATTGGGATACGTCCTCTGGCCCCGCACCTCTACGTGGTGCCGCGAAGAGACATGTCCGCTCTCCATTCCACTGCCCGTTATCGAGGAAGAGCCCCGGAGGCAGTCTGGTTCTCCCCCTGCTTGGCGATGCCCAACGGCAAGACGGCGGGGAAACACACCCGTCAATTACTGTTCTCAGAAGCTATCTCCCAACCTCTCCCATGGCCTCATCTGCAACTCCTGCGGCCTCCGGTCCCACGGCCTCCACAAATGATGCATATTCGGACACTGCCACAGAGCGCATTCTCCAGGAAATCGCAGCTGTGGGCCGCCACCTGGAAGCCATGGACTCAAAGATCATGGACCTCTCTATGGCCTCTCACTCGATCGGGTCGGACATTGCCAGCTTTCACAATAAGGTCACGAACCTAGACCACCGCTTTACAGAAGTTGAAGGCCAACTTTCAGTGCTGCCGGAGCGTGATTCAGAGTTGCAACTCCTCCATGCTAAACGTACGGACCTGGAGGACACGAGCCGAAGGGACAATGTTCGTTTTTTCGGCATACTGGAACGCAAGGAGGGCACAGACGTAAGAGCGTATCTCAAGAATCTCCTACCGGAGCTCACAGGCCTTACCTTCTCCCCTGCACTGGAGTTCCAACGGGCCCACAGAATCGGTCCCATCCATAAAGCAGACTTAAGAAAGCCTCGCCCCATCATCGCTTGTTTCCTCCACCACAAGTAGGCACATCAGGTTATCACGGCGGCGAAGGCACATGGCCCATATAGGATGGAGGGGTCTGACGTCGGAATGGCCGCAGACTTCTCCCACGAAACCATTGAAAAGAGGAGAATATCAAATTTGGCCTCTTCGAACTGGCTCACATGTGGATCACGCAGGATGGCAGATCTAGAAACCTTTTTGAGCCGGCAACCCTCAGAGTTCCTTTTTGGACACCCTTGCCACGCAACCCATGGACCATACCTCCACACATATGCAGTCAAACTCTCCCTCCCCGGAAGGACCTTCTATGCACTTAGACCCCGACAGGCATGATGCCAATTCGGCGAAGCAGAAAAGGGGTAGGACTTATGATCGCCCACAGAAATCCCAGGAAGGCAGAGAACATGCCCTTCAAGCCGTGATTGCTCTTACTGAAGACCTCAACAGAGAAAATCCAGGTCTCCTTTGAAACCGCCACCTCCTGCTATTTGACTGTCACATATACTGGGAGGTAATCTGAACAGCAGAGGTTCCCTGCACCGACGCTCAGAATGCACGCTCGTCGGACAGCTAAGTACCCTGCACCTTTCTATTGGGTGCTGTCACTTTTGCTAATGACATAGATGTTGTTGTTGTTGTTCTTATTCTTGTTTCTATGGTAGACACAAAGTGAGACTCTCACAGCCTACTCGGCTGCTGATCTGTTTGTATTACAGTTTTGAACCTGTTTGCAGGGTTGCGATGTGTACGTAGCTCATATTTTTCATAGGATATATAATGCTCGCCAGGGTCATGCACTGTTAGTGGGGGGGTAGGACCCTTACAGTCCCACCACTGCAGCCGGTTAGGGGCTCTCCACTCGATGCTAAGCTATGTTGTCTTCCTTGGGTTCAGCATGATCTGAGGGCATGGAGTGTAATTTTCCTATATAAGCACGCACTCTCGGACGACTACAGAACCCCCTAGCCCCCAAAATTTTCCAGGTCCCTAAGTCGTTCTACCACTTCATGGCTGTTCCCACGTGGAGTGGCCCATCGCAGCCCTCTTCCCAGTTGGTGTTACTATAACTCTTCCGAGTGTTGCTCCTGGTGACGCACACCCTCATTCATCGGAGGCCGGGGCAGGGGTGTAGTGGGAGTGGCCAATGCTATAGCTGACATCGATGTTGAGATATTGAACTCCATGTCAACGCCATAGGTCCATCTGGCAATACTGGTGCTCACGGTCATGGACAGGGGGACACTGACGTCAGGAGCATTCCTCCATTCTAAATATAACGCTGTTCCCAGAACTATCTCACCGGTCGACCCCCTTATTCCAACGTTAGGCCAGAAGCGAGGAGCTCCTCGAGTAAGCACTGACCATTTCACATTTTTCAATTTTTGCATTTTCACGTTCTCATTTCCTACCTCGTCCTCTCTGGCCTCCTAATAGAAGTAGGCTCCCCCCCCCCCACTTTTTAGGCTGAGCGTAGCGTTCAACGTGTTGTGTACTTTTTAAGTATACTAATACTGTGGGTTCCAGCAATTTCATTTGTTGGTTCCACTGCCATTCAAAAATCCTTGCTTGCTAGTGGTCAGTTCTGCCTCTTTGTCCTGCCTTTTTCTCTTTAGGAGCACCACAAACTACTGTATAATTACGCTATGTCCTGTTTATCTCTTCTGATGGGGACTTTTTCTTTCAGTATTGGCCTGTTTGTCTTACACTGTGGGTGTATAATCAGCCCCTCCTCCCCACCAGCTCCCTCTGCAAACAAAATCAACAGCAGTGTTTTTTTTTTCCATGGAGAGCTCGCTATCACTCTTTCTCTTCTTTAAACATGATGAGTTGAGGACTCAAGGGCTCGTGGTTTACTGAGCTCCGCTGTAAACAGGGCTATAAATCTCGTTCTTATCTCCTCACATTTGCTGTGCATTCAAAGGAAGGTCTGTTTCTTCTTTTGTGTGGAATAAAATGTAGGTTTGGTTTCTGTAAAGAGTATATATATATATATATACAGGGAGTGCAGAATTATTAGGCAAGTTGTATTTTTGAGGATTAATTTTATTATTGAACAACAACCATGTTCTCAATGAACCCAAAAAACTCATTAATATCAAAGCTGAATATTTTTGGAAGTAGTTTTTAGTTTGTTTTTAGTTTTAGCTATGTTAGGGGGATATCTGTGTGTGCAGGTGACTATTACTGTGCATAATTATTAGGCAACTTAACAAAAAACAAATATATACCCATTTCAATTATGTATTATTACCAGTGAAACCAATATAACATCTCAACATTCACAAATATACATTTCTGACATTCAAAAACAAAACAAAAACAAATCAGTGACCAATATAGCCACCTTTCTTTGCAAGGACACTCAAAAGCCTGCCATCCATGGATTCTGTCAGTGTTTTGATCTGTTCACCATCAACATTGCGTGCAGCAGCAACCACAGCCTCCCAGACACTGTTCAGAGAGGTGTACTGTTTTCCCTCCTTGTAAATCTCACATTTGATGATGGACCACAGGTTCTCAATGGGGTTCAGATCAGGTGAACAAGGAGGCCATGTCATTAGATTTCCTTCTTTTATACCCTTTCTTGCCAGCCACGCTGTGGAGTACTTGGACGCGTCTGATGGAGCATTGTCCTGCATGAAAATCATGTTTTTCTTGAAGGATGCAGACTTCTTCCTGTACCACTGCTTGAAGAAGGTGTCTTCCAGGAACTGGCAGTAGGACTGGGAGTTGAGCTTTACTCCATCCTCAACCCGAAAAGGCCCCACAAGCTCATCTTTGATGATACCAGCCCAAACCAGTACTCCACCTCCACCTTGCTGGCGTCTGAGTCGGACTGGAGCTCTCTGCCCTTTACCAATCCAGCCACGGGCCCATCCATCTGGCCCATCAAGACTCACTCTCATTTCATCAGTCCATAACACCTTAGAAAAATCAGTCTTGAGATATTTCTTGGCCCAGTCTTGACGTTTCAGCTTGTGTGTCTTGTTCAGTGGTGGTCGTCTTTCAGCCTTTCTTACCTTGGCCATGTCTCTGAGTATTGCACACCTTGTGCTTTTGGGCACTCCAGTGATGTTGCAGCTCTGAAATATGGCCAAACTGGTGGCAAGTGGCATCGTGGCAGCTGCACGCTTGACTTTTCTCAGTTCATGGGCAGTTATTTTGCGCCTTAGTTTTTCCACACACTTCTTGCGACCCTGTTGACTATTTTGAATGAAACGCTTGATTGTTCGATGATCACGCTTCAGAAGCTTTGCAATTTTAAGAGTGCTGCATCCCTCTGCAAGATATCTCACTATTTTTGACTTTTCTGAGCCTGTCAAGTCCTTCTATTGACCCATTTTGCCAAAGGAAAGGAAGTTGCCTAATAATTATGCACACCTGATATAGGGTGTTGATGTCATTAGACCACACCCCTTCTCATTACAGAGATGCACATCACCTAATATGCTTAATTGGTAGTAGGCTTTCGAGCCTATACAGCTTGGAGTAAGACAACATGCATAAAGAGGATGATGTGGTCAAAATACTCATTTGCCTAATAATTCTGCACTCCCTGTATATATATATATATAAATATATATATATATATATATACCTTATATTCCAGGAGGGAAATGTATGCTTTTTCACTGGCTAAAAAAAACACTTTCACCACAAAATATTACATACATTCTTTTTTGACAAAAGCGCGTCCTCGTTTCCTTTACAATATGAGTATAGTCCATTGACTTATGTATGGAATGTAAATGTTGTTTCTAGTGGAACCTGATACACGTATCTTCAGTTAAAGTGGTAACACGTTTTTGGACATAAACTTGGACACGTTATAGTTTGGATTTCCAGAATAAAACCCTTATGTCATTGTTTATTGAAACTTGCGAAAAGGTTAGAAAATGTATTAGTTGCTTGGCTTGTGCGTTTAAAGTGAATACTTTTTTCCCAGTATTGGATCATTCACAGATTCACATGCTTGAATCATCCCCGTCGTTGAGGCCCTGTTGTAGCCTATCCATGTTCTTTTATAAAAAAGAACCAAACTTGAGCTACAGCCAATCAGGCGTCAACACCCTTTAGAACACTCCCTACAGAGGCTGTTTCCCTCAGATTTTCTACTGCATGTCGTGTGAAGGGAGTCTCCCTGAGCTCTGCTCAGTTTATTCTTTTGATAGGATTATTTTCTCTCAGAGAACCCAACTGTGCAGTGGACAGAATGTCCCAACAGACTAAGAAAGGACTTTTCAGAGACTGTGGGAGTTGTGGGAAGAAAAGACTTAACATTGATGATCCCCACAAGAAATGCATCTACTGCCTGCATCCAGATCACAAGGTAAGAGACTGTAAGATCTGTCGCACCTTCAGTCATAAAACCCTCAAAGACCGTGAGGTTAGACTTTTGTTGTGGCTCCAAAAGCAGAAGGCCATGGAGAATCCTTCTTCTGATGAGAGTGAGGCCTCATCTCACACTTCTGACTCCCTAAAAAGGCCTGGAGGGGAGGGAAAACTACCTACAGAGCCTCCAAGAAAGATGGCTAAGAAGATTAAATGTCTCTCTTTGGAGAAACATAAGCGCCAGGAGAGTGCTGCCTTGATTCTCCAGCTAAATGCAGTAAGCCCAAAAAGTATAATAGCTTCCCGAACTATTCGTTCTCCCTTCAGTGACACTTGGTAGTACCAGTTTAAACCACAGTTTACTTTTCTCTTAGTGGAAGAACCCCCTGATCCGCAAAAGGTGGGCGTGGCTTTATTTTAATGGAACAACAGCTGTTTCTGCTTACTGGAAATGAGTACGATGCAGTGCTGTACCAGTGAGGTGCATATCGATGTGTTTCCTCAGTCACTTCTTGCTCGAGTTTTTGAAAAAAATGTTAGAGGTTTACTGCTCAGTGTTGCTGCTCTGTTACAGCTGGCAGCCTGAACTCTGTTCTGTTCTGAACTGTTGCTGGATTGGGGGAGGAGGGTGATCCATATGCTGAGCAAGAAGAGGTGAGTCTCGGGTTTCAAGTGGTTAATTATACTTTTCTCTCCACAGCTCTACAAGAGGGTCCTTGTATCCTTTTGCCTTTTACAGCCTTGAAGTTAGGGCTGATGTTTTCTTCAATAGTTGCTAATGACAAGTATACACACGTGCATCCTTTACGGGTTAAAGTACATGCACCAAGACAATCTATAACGCACTGAAAGTCGAAGCGGAATGTATTTTTACCACCACAATAGGTCAAATGGGCACAGATATTGTATGACATCAAAATGGTGGACAGCGGTCGATGTCGCATACAAAACTCATTTCAACTGCACACTATTTATGACCTTTTTTTTCCAAACAGTCGTGCTTGGCATGTATTGAGGTGGGTGGTATGTTTAAAAGTCGATATAAAGGAAACTGCTATTCCCTCACAGGCTTAACTCAAATAGCCGGCACACACAAATATCATTGTCTCTCTTTGCAAAATAGCGTGGAAGTGTGGGTGTTCAGACATCAACCTCAAGCACCATGCTGGTAGAAGGGGTTATTTATCTTTGGTAGGTCAAAGTTTGGAGAAATACATCTGAGAAATTGAATTTAATTGATTCTACTGTTAAGAACGTGTTTGTTTATTAGTCTTCATCACCACAGTAGTCACTACATGAGCAATATAGCTCCTTGCACAGAAAATTAAAAGCAACTAAAAAAAAAATTCTAGTTCCCTTCTCTCCCCAAGATGCCCCATCCATAACTTTTGAGTGTCTCTTCACTCTGATGCTCATGGCGCCCGTGGCGCTATGAATCGGCTCGCTTATGTGAAACTGTTTTACCTTTATTTTTCATTTTATGTGGCAAGAAAAGTCCGGTTAAAAGTTTACAACGCTAATATCTCTAACTCGGGCAAATGCAAGACCCATTGCATTGTAAATGCTTGTTTCTCTTTGTTCTCTGCAGCGTTCGTCGCCCTTTCTCCCCCACCACCCCTTTGCCCCACTTCTGTGCACACTCCAATCCCCCCCTGACCCACCCCGGCTGTGGAGGCTTGCACTGTTACATCCTCTCTACGTTTGCGGACCTCTCTCCCTCCCTCCATGGCCCCCAGCCCACCCTGTGAGCGAGCCTGGCTTGCGGACCACGCAGGTTTTGACCCGCAGTTCTACAGCACTTATATTCTGCGAGGTGCTTACCTCGGTTCCCAAAATACTCCCTTGTACAATAGTTGTATTCCTCCTCTTCTTCTTTGTTTTTCTCAACAGCTCAATAGGCTTTCCTTCTCCCTCTCTACCCTATTCACTTTTATTCTTCACATCTCTTTCACGTCTCACTCTTTCTGCCATTCCCCCTCTTTTTCCCCTCTTGATTGGGTCCGCTCTCTTCCTTGCACCGACCAGTGGTTCCCGCACCCCCCACCAGCACTCCCCTGTACTTCGACTTATCCCCTGCTTCCCCTTTGGCACAAGTCGCTCCAGGCTGCATCGACATAGCAAGGGACCACTGCGCAAAACAATATACCTTGCCTGACTCTATCATGGGATCTCCCTTTCCGCTAACGGTTCTCTCCTGGAACGTTCATGGTCTCACACACTTCATCAAGAGAAAGAAGGTTCTGTCATATCTACAATCCAAACGTGCAGACGTTGCCCTATTGCAAGAAATGCATCTCTCCCCACAGGAGTCAGAGAAACTCCGCAGGGAATGGGTGGGTCGAGTACTCTATAGCGGGATCACGTCGTCTCAGACCGGTGAACCCGGCACCGGGAGAAAATGCAGATTGACGATTCTTAACCACCGGTCCTTGCAATTCAAGGTACTTAAGACATGGACCGACCTGGAAGGCCGGTATGTCCTTATCAAACTTAGACTAGGTACGCATACAGTCTATGTAGAATCTATATATGCTCCTAGGGGCAACAAACGTCTCTTCTTCCTCTCTCTTAATCACCTCTTAACAGAGATTGGGGCCTCACAATATCTTCTAGGCGGCGACTGGAACCTGGCATATGATGCGATGCTCGATCATACGGGCAATCTGGGCGTGGGTAACAATATGGACAGAGCCCTCTTCGGGGACATACGCTCGGACCAGGCTTTGGTGGATCAATGGCGTCTCTCCCATCCGCTTGATGGCGAGTAAACCTATGTATCACTGGTCCATGGCATACAATCTAGACTAGATTACTTCCTTGTCACTCATAATCTGGTCCCACGGATCAAGGACTCCCAGATATTGACCACAGCACTATCGGACCACTCCCCGGTGCTATTGGCACTGGACCTGGGCTTAACCACCCCTGGACGCAAACCATGGCATCTAAACGACTCGCGCTATCATACACCACAAGGGAAAAACCAACTCAGTTCCCATGCCGCTAACTATCTGGCCAACAATAAATGTTCAGTCTCCTATCCGCAGACCTTATGGCAGCAGCGAAAGCAACGATGCGGAGACAGCTCATGAGAGACGCTGCCATTGCCAACGCTCAGAGACGTTCCTGTCAACAAGCCTTGGAAGACCGAATTGTACCGTGTACCCGGGAATACACCGTGACTCCCTCCTCACCCACCCGCCGTAGTCTCGAACAGGCCAGAATGGAATTGAATGCTCTATATACCTCCCAGGCGGAATACGCATTGCAGCGGATGAAAGGGGGCTACTATGAACACAGGGAAAAAGCAGGACGATTACTAGCTGCCCAGCTTCATCAACTGGGTGCAGCGCTGGCTATACCAGCTATCCGTGATCTTGATGATACGATCCTTACTCACCCACAGGACATCGCTAAAGCGTTCGGTAGATTCTACCAGACCTTATATACTCCTGAAGCGGTAGAGGATCACGAGAAACTATCCGCGTTCTTCGATAAGGCACATGTTCCCAGCCTTACAGAGGAAGGCAGGGCACTCCTAGAAGGAGAAATAAGCAAGATGGAAATTGATCAGGCTATAGCTAAACTCCCCTATCATAAGGCCCCCTGGTGATGGCAGGTTCCCGGCAGAATTCTACAAATGGACTGGAGCGGAGACAGTGGACTTCCTGTATGACGCCTTTGGCGGTGCGGACCACACAGGTTTGCTGAACCCTGTTTCCAATAGCGCATCTATAGCAGTCTTACCTAAACCTGGGAAAGACCCTCTTTTATGTGCCAGCTACTGGCCCATATCCTTCCTCAATGGATATATAAAGATACTGACAAGTATCCTGGCGACCCGCCTCAAGAAAGTACTACCGTCCCTTATTCACCATACACAAGTGGGTTTTGTACCCGCCCGCTCCTCCAGGAACCACCTTTGCACTCTCCATGGGCTGCCCGTGATTCACGGGAGGAGATCCTCGCCTTATCCCTTGACGCCGAAAAGGCATTCTATAGGATAGAATGGTGGTATCTTTTTGAAACCTTGAAGCAGTTTGGATTAGAGACTGGATTCATCAACAAGGTCCGCTTGTTATATGACATACCGATGGCACAAGTTAATTGTGGGGGATTCCTTTCTGATGCCTCCCAGTTAGAAGAGGAACCTGACAGGGTTGCCCACTGTCCCCATTGCTCTTTCTATTAGCTGTGGAACCCTTAGCCGCTCTTATCCGTAGATCCAACTTCATCTCTGGCGTATCTCTGGCGTATCCATCCCTGTTGGTTGCTCCACCATTTTCTTAAATGCTGATGACATATTGTTAACGCTCACAGACCTCACACGCTCGCTTCCAGCACTTTGATTGATCCTAGTCGAATTTGAAGTGCTATCAGGGAACAAAATGAATAGGGACAAAAGCAAAGCGCTCCCTATTTCGCACATGACAGTCTGCTCGGCAGTACAGGACTTCCCGGTTCAGTGGAAACAGTCCGGTCTTAAGTACCTCGGTATATTAATCAATAAGGGTCTGGAACGCATGGTGGCAGACAACCTAGACCCACACCTTATCAACATGAAGAGGGATTTTGACAAATGGTCACACTTAGGCCTCTCTCTATGGGGGAGAGTGCAGGCAGTCCGCATGGTGACCCCACCACGGTTCTTTTATGCTCTTGGAATGCTACCCTTGCACATCCCCCTGCCTCTACTTCAAGAGGTGAATAGGCGAAGACGTGCCTATGTGTGGGGGTCAATGCGCCCCAGGTTATCCAAGGCTACACTCTTAACTCATCGTGAGTCCGGAGGGATGGGCCTCCCTTCGATAGAACATTACACCCCAGCATTACAGCTCTCACAGCTTGTCTTCCTGCTCCCGGAAGCTCCCAACCCACTGTTGTGGGTCACAGCAGAACGCACAATTTCACACTCCCTACCTGGCCTCAATATGCTCTACAGTGCGGGTGCTACCCTGCCCAGATCAACCAACCCCATGCTCCAAGCCATGCTAAATGCCTGGAGAAGAGCACACCGCTTGTTAGGAGTGGATCAGAGGATCCATGACAATGCCTACATATGGGATAATGCGGGCCTGCTAATAGGGGGGAAAACGATCAACTGGGAGACTTTGCAGAGCAAAGACCTCTTACGTATTAATCAACTTTTGGCCAATGGGAATCTGAAACCATATACAACCCTCCCGGAAGAATTTGCTCTACCTGGCCAGCACGCTTGGCGATTTCTTCAGCTCCAACACTGTCTTCGCCGCCGCATGGGTGCTCCACTGCTCTCCCGTACTTCACTACCTTTAAACCTGGGGCTCCTTTCGGGGAGTAGTATTGGGCATACATAACATGATAAACTGTCATCTATTCTCCTTGAAACACTCAAACCCAAGTAGCAGGCATATTTACTACAGGATTATGAGCTAGACGATTGGGCTGACCTATTGGAGGCAAGAGAGCGAGGTGCTCGTGAGGCTCGCCTGAAGTTCTGTCTCTTCAAAACGTTGCATGACTGGTACTGGACGCCCCAGAAACTTAGAGCCATGGGACTCCTACCCCATGCGACCTGTTGGCGTTGCCCCCACCCTGATGCAACCTGATACACATACTCACTGACTTCCCAACTATCCAACCTTACTGGAAGGCAGTGAGGATCACATTAAGGGAAGTTTTGCCATTGCAGCCCTCCCTTAACCGCCCCCTCCTCCTTTTACATGACACAGGGGAGCTCCAAGGTCTTTCCCGCCCGCAATTGCGACTCCTGCATACTGCGTTAGCAACAGCCAAACTTTGTATCCTTAGACACTGGTGCACTACAACACCCCCATCACATGAGGAATGGCTGTCAACCATGTACCAAGCCACCTCCCACGAGCGACTTATCTATAACCTACAAGACAGAGGTATTCCTCCAGACCTGGGCCCCCTTTTTGAACACCCCGGACAACAGGCTGCCCGCGTGACCCCCCGCCTAGGAATGTGGCCACAACCTCCAACTCAGAATGTGCTTGTTCCCCCCGCCTCCCTCCCTTTCCTCTAAACCTGAAAGTGCTTCTCACCCCTCCCCCTCCGGCCTTCACAATGTCCTTACACCTGGATCATATTGTTCACTCCCCTTCTCTCCCCTCCCCATTCCCTTCCTCCCCCCCTTGGTCGGTGCTGGTGTTGATGTTACTTGTGCTGTTCATCTTATTGTTATGGTTAATCTTGCTATTCCGGTTATCATCGTCCTCTTTCCTGCTCTTACAGACCCATCTCTTGATCTTTTTCTAGTTGTCAGTGCTATTTTCAGCCTCTTTACCACAGTCTGCTTCAATCACCGTTGATTCGAATAGTCCGCCCTCTCTATTCTTTTTCTGTTCTTCTTAGTTATCCTCTTTCTTTCCCCTTCCCTCACTCTCTTCTTCTTCCCCCACCCTTCTCTTACATGCTGCCTTCTCTCTCTTCCCATCAATGTCTCCATGTCCTTTTAGCCTACTTTGTTGCGCCTCACCCATTCTGGTTTATCTCCCGTCCTGTTCCCACACTTACGATGTCCATCTCCCTATATCTGCGCTCTGCATAAGGCCCTTCTCACTCCGTACCTCGAGGACTGGAGTACTATCATTGAGCGTGCCCTCTATCTAGCTTCTCTTCAACCTTTCCTGTTGTTCTCCTGCCCGTGGACAACACAGCGGATGTAGTTTGAATACTGCCACACCAATAGGCTCCCTCCTCCCCTAGACCCTCCTTACAACTATCCGTTAGGGATGTGGTTGGGTCTACAGATGACTACATTCAAATGGTCCTTGCTGTTATACATGATACCAAGATTGTAATTATGGTCATATTCAGAAATGTATAATCTTGTTTTGTATGACTGTCTGATCTTGGGGATGCTCTTTCCTTTTCATATGCTTCTGGGATTACATATTCTGATGTAAGGCTTTGTAGTGTGTTTTCATGATTCCTAAATAAAGAATTGCAAAACAAGAAATCATCCAAATGGCGCCATGTACTAGGACATTACTTCTTTGTCCTCAGTTTTGTCCAGGCGGCTGTGAGCTGGTACTTTATTTAATGTTGTGCAGCCGTTGTAAACCAAGACAACAATGACTAGATTCATTCATTAGTTAAAAATAAGTTCAAAACTGTAATTACCCTGTTGCTAGTGGCATGTAGTCACGGGGTAAGGCTAAATGCCTTGATTCTATCGCTACCCTCGTGATTGTCAGACGCTCAAAAATAATGAGTTTTGTAATTTTGAAAATTCACTGGTATTATTATTATTATTTTGAAAACAGTGTGCCTGGTTCGATCCACTTTCCTGCTTCTTGACCAGTGTGACTACATTAGAAATCTTGAACAGTCTAAATCAAATACAAAATGGTCATGCATGCATTGCATCACAGTACTTTTAGTTTTTATTTCCCTATAATTAAGTATAACCTCACATCAGTTTAATTTGTGGTGTAATATAGATTTACTTCTCTCAATATAAACAAATGAATGAATGAATGTTTAAGTGCAGCCTCCCAGAGGCATCTTGGTGGTAGGACCGAGACAGGAGGAGACAGAGAGCTCTTCTGGAACCAATATTCAAGAGTACTAATTCATGTTTCTGAGAAACTTCCAGAATAAATCTGTTTTAATCACACCGCTTTTCATTGTGGATTTTCATACTATAGAAGTTTGTGTTTACGTCTTTTGGAAATGACCTTTCTACAGGGTCACCCCAAACTTTTTGCCTTCCTCCTTCTCTTTTTCTGACCTCATTTTTGCTGACTCTGCGTACTTTACCACTGCTAGCCGGTGCTAAAGTGTATATGCTCTCTCCCTAAAACAAGGTGACATTGGCTCATACATCAAGGAACAAAGGAGGGGGGACCAGGAGGCTAGTGGTCCAGTGTACAGTCTCCCATATGAAGTTGATAGAAATTAAAGGTACACTGTTCCAATAATTAGGGCAGTGAAAGACCTGATATCAACAGGAGCAAGAGCCCTCAAGCATCACATTGGATGACTGGCTTCATCATCGGGACAGCTCCTCGTTAGGCCGGTGCTGCAATGCCTAACGGGCTCCCCGAAGAGGGGGGCTCTTAACCGTATTGTTCAAAGCGATGAAGTTTCAAACAATAAAGGAGAGTATGGAAATATTAAATTTGGTTATCCATCAAGAGATATAAGTTATAAATTTTAATTAGATTGGTAAAATGGAGACCAAGATTAAAAACCGAAGTGGGAGACTAAAAATGAGTTGTAATGCTCACATACTCCCAACAATAACGCAAGAGGATAGAACCTATTATGGTGCCTCTGGTCGGGTCTACATGTTTCGCGTCTTGTGGTCCAGCCGGATCCAGCGACGCTTCATCAGGACCAACAAAAATTATAACTTCTCCAAAAATGATTTTAACTATGAGCCCAACTAGGGGAAGAAATGCAAAAACAGTCACTTACTTTTTGTATGTTTATGCTATGTCAAAAAAGGTCGCCCTAAAAGTTAAAAAACAAAATACAAGTGAAGTGCGTGTATTCCAAGTATAGCAAACAATTGCAAAATGATGTGCGCAATCTAGCGAAGCAATATGTACAAGATAAGCTTACCATCCCCGGTAATAGGATAGGCTCCTTGGAATCACTTGTCAGGGACTGGAACTGACAATCTAGTATTATGGTAGTCATAAAAAAAACAATGTTTGACAATAGTATTATTGTGAAAAAAACTCAAGACAAATGAGACTCTGATAGACTAGTGTCTCTCCAGTAGTTAAAATCCACAATGATGGAAATTATGTAACAATGAAGAAAAGAATAGCGTCATAATGAATATCTCTAGTTATAAAGCGTTAAGTTTGCTGGATTAGTAAAAAGTGCCAAGTGAAAAAAGAACAAGAGTATTTAAAAAAACTTTCAATAGGTGCTCAATGCAGTGTGGTTATTACAAACGTGGTTTAAAAGATGTGAAAACTACGTTAGTACCCCATTCCTAAAGAGTCGACAATTCCTAATTCACGATGTGATTAGGCTTTCAATATCGGTTCAGTAAACCCGTAGAATCGGAAGCGCTCGTGTCGGGTAGAAGTTAGGTCGGACCGCGGAGATACGCGGTCAAAAAAAGAAAAGATTTGACTTACTTATATGTTGCCGTTCGTAGGTTAATTCACCTACCCGCCTGACAGCGTCCCATTAGACAGTGACTGGGCGCTCGGCGGGCGTATTTATGCGTTAACGCGAGACCGGAAAGCTTTTCCGGCTCGCGCGGCCAGCAACTGGAAATAGAGAACAGACTTACACAACACACCACTAAAAATAATAAAAGAACAATTGTATGTAGTGTGCAGTCGATAGTAAAGATGGAGAAGAGAGTCAGCCATTGCAGATAATGCTCATAAATGCATGTAAAACGGGGAGGTTAGTCCTATGAACACAAATAGTGACATAGAAATCCCTTTAAATAGAATAAGTATTGTAGTAGATGGTAAGAGCGCTGTGTCTAAAAAGGAAGAATCTTTTTGGAATTGAAAGAACTGTATTACTGCAAAAAAAAAAAATTCTGGTACACCACTATTAGCCTAAAAGATAATTCTACGAGCTAGTGGAATTAAACCGAAAGTGTGTTCCACGGAATATCATCGTTTAATCCCCTGATGGAAGTCCCTAATTTAAAAATCCAGCGTTGTTCAATTCTAAAGAGAGCATCAGAGACATTGGAACTAATTCTTGGGACTTCCAAGATTATCCACCAAAGGTCATCTGGGGTATGCGGAGTGTCTAAAAAATGTGCACATAGTTTGGTAGTAACCCTATGGCATCTGATGTTGCTCCTATGTTCATTTATGCGTAACTTAACGGGGCGTGTAGTCATCCCAATATAGCGTAGTCCACACGGGCATGTGATCATGTATATGCAATTCTTAGAGTTGCAGTTTGTGTGTTTCCTTAAGTACCACTTCCCTAAAGGTTGAAGGTCTAACGATGTTGTCTGTTTAGTCAGTTTGCACACGTTACAGTTACCACAAGGGTAGTGGCCTTGAACTGGGGGAAGGTCCCACAGTGATCTCTGTGTAGAAGTGTCGTAAGAAACTTTTGGACGGGTATGGACCACTATATCTTTTATATTTGAAGTGCGTTTAAAGGCAAATAGTGGTTTTGGGATTACCATCCCACCACTCTCCAAGATAGGCCAACGTTTGTTAATCAATTTTTTAATATCATTGGACAGTGGAGTGAAAGTAGAAACACAAGTAATTCGTGTCTGGGGAGCCTTGACCTTGGGTGCCAGAAGACTCTCCCTATGGTTATTTCTAGCTCTTTTACGAGCTACATTCACAAGTTTAATGGGATAGTGACGATCATGGAGTTTTGTTTGTAGAGAATTAGCTTGATGATCAAAATCATGTGTGGAACTGCAGTTACGTCTAAGACGCAAAAACTGTCCCACAGGTAAATTGTCTCTTAGAGCTTTGGGATGGTGACTTTCGTATAACAACAGGCTGTTACGATCTGTCGGTTTATGGTAGATACTAGTTACCAATTGACCGTTATGATCAATGGTAATCATCAGATCAAGAAAAGGTAGGCCAGATGCTGAGACTAGCTGTGAAATTCAAGTAAGGGTCAAGGGAATTTACCCAAGTCGTGAATTCATCTGCTTTTGACAACGGTCCTTGCCAAATGACCAGTATATCGTCTATATATCGCCTCCATAGTTTGATGTCAGTATGAAAAGGATTAGATTGAGAGAGAATATATTTTTCTTCAAAATCATACATGTAGAGGCAGGCTAGACTGGGCGCAAAAGTGCTGCCCATTGACGTCCCCCTAATCTGATGGAAAAATTGTTCTTCAAATTCAAAATAGTTCTCAGTGAGAGCCAAAGTGGCACATTGCATGATGAAAGATATAGGGGTGGAAAGGGGGGTTATAGTGTTTGAAAGGGCTGATTCCACCACCTGCAAAGTAGCCTCCTGCGGGATATTTGTATAAAGTGCTTCTACGTCTAAGGTAATAATACCTTGTATAATCCCTGTGCCATTGATGGATTCAATCAAGTTGAGAACGTCTTTTGTATCTTGTAGAAAGGTAAAATAATTTCTTACTAAGGGCTGTAAGAAATGGTCACAAAAAATTGACAAACGTTCAAGGACCGAACCTATACCAGATACTATGGGTCGTCCTGGTGGAGGTCTTATACCCTTATGAATTTTGGGTAAGCAATAAAAGTAAGGGATTCTAGGGTGAGCTGTGTCAAGAAACTCAGCCTCCTTAGGAGAAATCCATGAATTATTCTTAGCTTCTTCAAGGAGGCATCTGATCTGAGTCTGTAGTCTCCTGGTTGGATCACTGGTAATCTTATTATAGTAGGTGGTGTCGCTTAGAAGACGTAAACACTCACATCTATAATCAACTGTGTCCATAATCACAATGGCACCCCCTTTGTCAGCCTGTTTGATCACGATATCTGGATCAGTGGCTAAGCGTTGTAAAGCTTGTCTCTCTTTTGTGGGGATATTAATATAGGGATGTTTAGGGCATAGCCGAGATATATCGGATAATACAGCTTTTTCAAAAGTCAATATTTCACTTGGCATCATGGTTAATGGAGGTACGAAAGATGAAGGTTTCTTTAGACCCGAATCCAACACTTGTGGTTCAGAAGGTCTATCTTTAAAGAATACGTGCAGACGAATTTTCCTAAAGAATTGGGCTAATTCTATGTGTAAACGGAAAAAATCCTCACTGGGAGTGGGTACAAAACCTAAACCCCTATTGAGAACACTAGATTCATCCACTGTGAGTGTCCTCTTGGACAGATTGACCACTAAGTTCTCTGCATCGGGCTCTTGGTTTGGCTTCGGGTTAACATTTGTGGTTCTTCCCTTGACCATTGTACCTGTCTCCCTCTTCCTCTTCTTCTACCTCTGCCTCTGCCCCGGCCGCGGCCTAAAAAAGGCACATATGGCATCATGGGGCGAGGTTGGAAGAAGGGGTACGGTGGTTGCCAAGGCATGGAATGACTCACCGGGTAGGGGGGATAACCATAGTAAGGTTGTGGTGTACTTTCGTCAGTACTCCAACCGTCCGATGATGAGCCGCTAGAAAAATTACGTGTCTTCTTGTAAGAAGCGGTTGATTCATCAGAGGACCGGGACTGGTTATCGAGTTCGTAATCGTCCTTAATATAAGGATAAACTTTCTCCCTACTGAACTTGACTATATCCTTCTGAAGTTTAGTGATCTTCTGCTGAGTCAAAAATTCTTTCGTATCATTTAGTTCAGAGGTGATCTCTGCAAGGCGGCTTTTAAAGGTAGTTAATGTGACAGTCGTCTTCAGAGTATTTTCCATAGCACTAATTTGCACAGTAATGGAGTCGGCAATACGTTTGGAAGTATTGATGATCAGTACCAACCAATCTCTGGTACACTTCCATGCAATTTGTGCCCAATCCTTTCTAAAGGCTAGATCTTGTAAAAAGATTCAAGGCATATTCGACACTAACAGACCATTAGGTGCTATGTTGGCACGTAGGTATTCAGTCATGATGGTGCCATGCATGACTGTTTTTATAAGTTCTCGTTTCAAAGATGAAAGTTTATTCCAGTCCTCCTTCGGACTACCGGATGGAGCCGATCCATCATTATCAAGGATAGAAGGTGCCTGTAATATGGCTGACACCATATCATCATCATAACTTAAGCCCTGGAAGTCATCCATATTACGGGTCTTCACAGGGTCTGCTGATTAATAAAAGAGGTTTCTAATTAGAAACTCCTAAAGGTCCCACAGCAAAGCTGCTGTACATACATCAAGGAACAAAGGAGGGGGGACCGGGAGGTTAGTGGTCCAGTGTACAGTCTCCCATATGAAGTTGATAGAAATTAAAGGTACACTGTTCCAATAATTAGGGCAGCGAAAGACCTGATATCAACAGGAGCAAGAGCCCTCAAGCATCACATTGGATGACTGGCTTCATCATCGGGACAGCTCCTCGTTAGGCCGGTGCTGCAATGCCTAACGGGCTCCCCGAAGAGGGGGGCTCTTAACCGTATTGTTCAAAGCGATGAAGTTTCAAACAATAAAGGAGAGTATGGAAATATTAAAATTGGTTATCCATCAAGAGATATAAGTTATAAATTTTAATTAGATTGGTAAGATGGAGACCAAGATTAAAAACCGAAGTGGGAGACTAAAAATGAGTTGTAATGCTCACATACTCCCAACAATAACGCAAGAGGATAGAACCTATTATGGTGCCTCTGGTCGGGTCTACATGTTTCGCGTCTTGTGGTCCAGCCGGATCCAGCGACGCTTCATCAGGACCAACAAAAATGATAACTTCTCCAAAAATGATTTTAATTATGAGCCCAACTAGGGGAAGAAATGCAAAAACAGTCACTTACTTTTTGTATGTTTATGCTATGTCAAAAAAGGTCGCCCTAAAAGTTAAAAAACAAAATACAAGTGAAGTGCGTGTATTCCAAGTATAGCAAACAATTGCAAAATGATGTGCGCAATCTAGCGAAGCAATATGTACAAGATAAGCTTACCATCCACGGTAATAGGATAGGCTCCTTGGAATCACTTGTCAGGGACTGGAACTGACAATCTAGTATTATGGTAGTCATAAAAAAAACAATGTTTGACAATAGTATTATTGTGAAAAAAACTCAAGACAAATGAGACTCTGATAGACTAGTGTCTCTCCAGTAGTTAAAATCCACAATGATGGAAATTATGTAACAATGAAGAAAAGAACAGCGTCATAATGAATATCTCTAGTTATAAAGCGTTAAGTTTGCTGGATTAGTAGAAAGTGCCAAGTGAAAAAAGAACAAGAGTATTTAAAAAAACCTTCAATAGGTGCTCAATGCAGTGTGGTTATTACAAACGTGGTTTAAAAGATGTGAAAACTACATTAGTACCCCATTCCTAAAGAGTCGACAATTCCTAATTCACGATGTGATTAGGCTTTCAATATCGGTTCAGTAAACCCGTAGAATCGGAAGCGCTCGTGTCGGGTAGAAGTTAGGTCCAACCGCGGAGATACGCGGTCAAAAAAAGAAAAGATTTCACTTACTTATATGTTGCCGTTCGTAGGTTAATTCACCTACCCGCCTGACAGCGTCCCATTAGACAGTGACTGGGCGCTCGGCGGGCGTATTTATGCGTTAACGCGAGACCGGAAAGCTTTTCCGGCTCGCGCGGCCAGCAACTGGAAATAGAGAACGGACTTACACAACACACCACTAAAAATAATAAAAGAACAATTGTATGTAGTGTGCAGTCGATAGTAAAGATGGAGAAGAGAGTCAGCCATTGCAGATAATGCTCATAAATGCATGTAAAACGGGGAGGTTAGTCCTATGAACACAAATAGTGACATAGAAATCCCTTTAAATAGAATAAGTATTGTAGTAGATGGTAAGAGCGCTGTGTCTAAAAAGGAAGAATCTTTTTGGAATTGAAAGAACTGTATTACTGCAAAAACATTTTTTTCTGGTACACCACTATTAGCCTAAAAGATAATTCTACGAGCTAGTGGAATTAAACCGAAAGTGTGATCCACGGAATATCATCGTTTAATCCCCTGATGGAAGTCCCTAATTTAAAAATCCAGCGTTGTTCAATTCTAAAGAGAGCATCAGAGACATTGGAACTAATTCTTGGGACTTCCAAGATTATCCACCAAAGGTCATCTGGGGTATGCGGAGTGTCTAAAAAATGTGCACATAGTTT
The DNA here is from genome assembly GCF_031143425.1 of Pleurodeles waltl. Taxonomy (NCBI): domain Eukaryota; kingdom Metazoa; phylum Chordata; class Amphibia; order Caudata; family Salamandridae; genus Pleurodeles; species Pleurodeles waltl. Next base: position 1,448,285,738 of record NC_090446.1, read on the forward strand.
GGTAGTAACCCTATGGCATCTGATGTTGCTCCTATGTTCATTTATGCGTAACTTAACGGGGCGTGTAGTCATCCCAATATAGCGTAGTCCACACGGGCATGTGATCATGTATATGCAATTCTTAGAGTTGCAGTTTGTGTGTTTCCTTAAGTACCACTTCCCTAAAGGTTGAAGGTCTAACGATGTTGTCTGTTTAGTCAGTTTGCACACGTTACAGTTACCACAAGGGTAGTGGCCTTGAACTGGGGGAAGGTCCCACAGTGATCTCTGTGTAGAAGTGTCGTAAGAAACTTTTGGACGGGTATGGACCACTATATCTTTTATATTTGAAGTGCGTTTAAAGGCAAATAGTGGTTTTGGGATTACCATCCCACCACTCTCCAAGATAGACCAACGTTTGTTAATCAATTTTTTAATATCATTGGACAGTGGAGTGAAAGTAGAAACACAAGTAATTCGTGTCTGGGGAGCCTTGACCTTGGGTGCCAGAAGACTCTCCCTATGGTTATTTCTAGCTCTTTTACGAGCTACATTCACAAGTTTAATGGGATAGTGACGATCATGGAGTTTTGTTTGTAGAGAATTAGCTTGATGATCAAAATCATGTGTGGAACAGCAGTTACGTCTAAGACGCAAAAACTGTCCCACGGGTAAATTGTCTCTTAGAGCTTTGGGATGGTGACTTTCGTATAACAACAGGCTGTTACGATCTGTCGGTTTATGGTAGATATTAGTTACCAATTGACCGTTATGATCATAATCATGATCATGATCATGATCATGTGGGACAGTGTAACAGTCCCCACAGTATAGATACTCGGGAGAGGTATGTTTGGTTTTACGATAAGTATTTTTATTGGTTATTGAAAGAAGGTACTATGGATATTTCAGTTAGATGGTTTAAGTTCTGTTTCTCCTTTGAGTGGTGAGTTTCTCCCTTCTAAAGGTATGTCCCTCTTCTTCTTCTCCTTTGGTACTGTGTGTGGTCGTCCTCGTAGGATCCCGCCGTCAACCATAAAGGGAAAAGGAACAAATATCTACTGTAAGTGGGATGACCACATGCATTCACGTCCTTTCTTAGTCTAACTACTGGGGAATGGGATACTGGAAGGGGGGGTGATTCTGTGTCCGTGAGGATTGGAAGGCAAGTGCTTATTATCTTATTCACTCGTGCGCGGTGGGGTTTTGTGGTTTCCACGTGCTCTTTAGGTGTCCCTTAGTTCCCTCCCTGTCCTCCCCTCACCCTTCCTCCCTCCCTTCCCCAGCTCTCTTCTGTTAAAGTGCCCCTCGTTTTGCCCACAAAGACCGTACCTTCCAGAGCCACGACCCTCCGGGGTCGTGGCTGGCTCTGGGGAGTTCCTCGCGTCGGTCTCCGGTATGGTTGCCGGTCGGTCCAGGCTTCCCGTCTTCGAGACCGGATCTGCTCCTCCACGGTCCGCTGTCTTCGTCCTGGGTTTCTTGGGGCTTTTCTTCTCTCTGGTAGTTTTCTCCGTCTCTCTGCTTCTCCTCGCCGCCGCCGCCGCCGCCTCGCGTTCCTTCCTCTCCTCTCTCTCAGGAATTCCGCCCCTTTTGGCCTCCTTCCTGTCCTCTTGGCCAATCCGAACTCTCCTCGTCATAGGAGGTTGCCCCGGTAACCTCCCGATGTGTGCCTCGCTGTGAACGCGTTCCCATGGTGACGTGGGAACGCGGAAGTGATGTTCCGGCCTCCTCCGGCATGGGGGAGGCCTCTTGATCCGACACGGAGATCGGGGCCACCCGGTCACACACCCTTCCCCAAGAACTGTCCTGTTCCAGGACAGGAGACGACAGGGGAAACCGAGACAGATAATCCGCGGGGGCCTGCTGGGATCCCGGAACATGGCGAACCTGGAAGGAGAATGGCTGAAGTTCAAGGAACCATCTGAGTATCCTAGAATTCGAATCCTTATGTGCAGCTAGCCAAGTGAGGGGAGCGTGATCTGTGAATAGTATAAAAGGCCGACCCAGTAGATAGTATTGTAAACAGTCCACGGCCCACTTGATGGCCAGGCACTCTCTCTCGATGATGGGATAGCTACGTTCTCTCGGAAATAACTTTCTACTGATGTAGACAATGGGATGGTCCAGCCCCTCGCTCTCCGGTTGAGTCAGAACCCCCCCAAGCCCAACATCCGAGGCGTCCGTATAAAGGTGGAAAGGTTTTGAGAAATCAGGACAGTGGAGGATGGGGACGGAGGTTAATGAGGCTCTCAACCGCTCAAAACTTGCGTTCTGTGATTCAGAAAATGGTAAAAGCCGATTGGGATGGTGTTTCATGAGGAGATCCGTAAGAGGGGCTGCCCAGGTGGAGTAATGGGGAATGAACCGCCGATAATAGCTAACTAGCCCTAAAAATGAGCGCAGCTCCTTTTTTGTGCGGGGAAGAGGTGCATGTAAAATGGCATCAACCTTCCGCGTTTGTGGTTGTAGGGTACCTTGTTTTATGCGATACCCTAGATAAGAGATGTCGGTTTTCCCTATAATACATTTCTTTGGATTGGCAGTTAAGCCGGCTGTCGTGAGAGTCTGGAATATGTGCTGTAGATGTACTAGATGGTCTTCCCAGGTCTCACTGAAAATAACAACATCATCTAGGTATGTAGCCGAGAATGTAGGATAGGGTTTTAAAATCCTATCCATGAGTCTTTGAAAGGTTGCTGGTGCTCCGTGAAGCCCAAATGGCAATACGGTGAATTGATACAACCCGGACTGGGTGGAAAAGGCCGTTTTTTCTTTATCTTGGGTAGCTAGGGGAATCTGCCAATACCCTTTTGTTAAGTCAATTGTGGACATGTATTTTGCTTTCCCTAGTTTTTCAAGAACGTCATCTACCCTGGGAATGGGGTAGGTGTCGAACAGAGAATGTGAGTTAAGTTTGCGAAAATCTATGGAAAACCTGACAGTACCGTCAGGTTTGGGTACTAGGACTACCGGCGAACACCAGGGACTAGTGGATGGTTCTATTACTCCTAAGGATAACATTTTTTTGATTTCTTCCTCGATTATTTGTTTTCTGGCTTCGGGAATGCGATATGGTCTTACTCTAGTGATAGTATTGGGGTTGGTTCGGATGTTATGGTGTATCAGGAAAGTTTTGCCTGGTTTTTCTGAAAACAATCTTTGCCATTGTTTTAATACCTTATGTGCTTGCCGTTGTTTATCCTCAGTTAAAGTTTCGTCAATTGAGGGTAGATTATCTTTCGGGGCTGGTGTGGTAGGGCAGAATTCAATGTCTAGTGTCTTGTTGGTGCATAGAAACTGGCCCATTCCTACGTTATGGTTTGGTTGTTCGGGTGCCTCCCATTTTTTAAGTATGTTCACATGATATATTTGGGTTTTCTGTGGACGGGATGATATTTCAACCAGGTAGGTGACGGGTGAAACTGCTTTGACTATCCGATAGGGACCTTGCCATTTTGCCAGGAGTTTGTGTTCAGAGGTGGGTCTCATTAGTAAGACTTGATCCTCAGGTTGAAATACCCGTAATTTACTTCCCTTGTCATAGTGGGACTTTTGGGTTTGTTGTGCCTGTTCCATGTTTTCATGTACTTCAGTCCATAATCTGTGTAGGTGTGTTCTTAACTTTTGGGCATATTCCAGCAAAGGAGTCCCCCCTTCCTCCGCCTCGGCCTCCCAGGTTTCCACAGCCATGTCTAACAGGGACCTAGGTTGGCGTCCAAACACCAACTCAAACGGGCTATGACCGGTGGATGCTTGTTCATGGGTTCGTATTGCGTATAATACCAACGGCAACTTTTGATCCCAGTCTTTCCCGGTTTCATGGACAATCTTCCTGAGTAGCGTTTTAATAGTTCGGTTATACCGTTCGACCAGTCCATCCGTTTGAGGATGGTAAGCGGAGGTTCTTATCTGAGCAATACCTAACGTTTTGCAGACCTGTTTCATTAAGGTGGACATAAAAGGGGTACCCTGGTCTGTAAGAATCTCATGGGGAAACCCAAGACTAGCGAAAACATTAATCATAGCCTGTGCAACTGTTTTGGTAGTCATGCTGGTGAGGGGAATAGCCTCGGGGTATCTGGTGGCATAGTCCACAATAACTAGAATATAGGTGTGTCCCTTTGATGAAGGAACCAAGGGTCCGATTAAGTCCATTCCTATTCTTTTAAAAGGGACATCGATAATCGGAAGGGGCATAAGAGGTGCCTTCTTAGGCCTCCCAGGTTCGGTTAACTGACATCGTGGACATTGTGTGCAATATCTTCGTATGTGTGCATATATTCCCGGCCAATAAAACCGTCTGAGCAAATACTCTTCGGTTTTCTCTCTCCCGAAGTGTCCCCCCCCTGGTTGATTATGAGCTAAGGTGAGAACATGTTCTCTATAGGCTGTAGGTACTAGAAGTTGGTGTTTACGTACTCCCGACCTGGTGGTAGTTACCCGATATAACAGGTTTTTCTGTACAAAAAAATAGGGACCCACCTCCTCACTCTCTTCTGTTACCGCCGACCTCCAAGCATGGGTAAGGGAGGGGTCCTCTCTTTGTTGTTGGCAAAAGCTACTAGGAGCCTCATGTAGTTCTGCCACTATCTCTTCGATGGGCTTGGCACCTGATACCTTCCGGTATTGCTCTCTCTCTTGTCGTTTTTCTCTTCTGGATAATTTTCTGCGGTCTACTGAACATTCAATGTTGCTATCTGAAAAAGGGGCCTCTATCCACCAGTCCTGGGATACCTTGTTATCTCTGATGTGGTCTAACAACTCTTGGAAGTGTATATAGTCCGTTCCAATGATACACTCCTCGATTAATTGTTGCATTATTCCCACCTGCAGGAAATCTCGATAGGGACCCCACCCGATCTGGAGTACCTTTAGGGGATATTGGGCCTTATCCCCGTGTATACAGCAGATGGACACCCATTGTTTTACTTCTGTGTCATCGTCGACCAGGTCTTTTCTAATTACTGATTGGCTACAGCCTGAATCCACAAGGGCATACACATTCTTCTCATTAACTGTTATCAGTGTCTTGAACTTCAGTGCCCCTCTTCCCGTACACAGTACCCTACGTCTTGTCATTCCTATTTCCATTGGTTCCCCAATTTCTTGTTTCTGGGGACACATACGTGCAATGTGTCCCCATTCACCACAATTATAACATTGGGGTCCCGTTGCAGGTGGTGCTTCAGGAAATCTACGAGTGGCTAGCTGATCGTGTGGGTTTTTCGCAAAGGTCTTTGGATTCGATAGGACCGGTTTAAGGGTGGATCGAGTTGGGAGGTTCCTGATATCTGTAGAACGATGAAAAGCGCAGGCTAAATCGATAGCTGTCTCAGTACCTACTTTTGGGTGTTGCCTGATCCAGTGTTTTGTGGACGGTGGTAGTCCTTCAAGATATTATTCTAATATAATAGTCGTGATAACCTCCTCTCGGCTACTCCCAATATGGCCTAGCCACTTCAGTGCTAAGTCTTTGACCCGAAAATAAAAGGTCCGGGGATCTTCGTTGGTGCCCCATTTAACTTTACGAAATCTAACCCGGTAGTACTCGGTATCGTGTCCTACCCTTTCGAGTATGCTGGTTTTTATATCTCTATAAGGTGTGAGACCTCCTGGATTCGCGGCTTGGTATGCTGATTGCAGGAGACCGGTCAACAAGGGGGCGACATACTGTCCCCATTTATCTTCCGGCCACAGGGCAGAGGATGCCACTCTTTCAAAGTTTGTAAAGAAGGATTCTGGGTCCTCTCCCTCTTGATACTTCTGTAGCACCGAACTGGGAACATTTGGGTGCACTTTGCTAGCGGCAATAGTCTCCGTGAGCTTTTTCATCGCCGTTTCATGTACTAGCTGATTATTCGCAAGTATGGTTGCCTGACTCTTTAAAGCAGATTGTAGGGCTTCTCGATCCTCTTTGGCTTCTCGCTGTTGGGCTTCCCATACCAGTTGTAAGTGTCTTTGCCCTTCTGCTAATTGCTTGACCATGTTCTCTAATGACGGATTTTTACTCATTGTGTATACTGTTTGGACTGTTAAGGCAGGATATGTAGTTCTATCCCACTTCTGACACCACTGTAACAGTCCCCACAGTATAGATACTCGGGAGAGGTATGTTTGGTTTTACGATAAGTATTTTTATTGGTTATTGAAAGAAGGTACTATGGATATTTCAGTTAGATGGTTTAAGTTCTGTTTCTCCTTTGGGTGGTGAGTTTCTCCCTTCTAAAGGTATGTCCCTCTTCTTCTTCTCCTTTGGTACTGTGTGTGGTCGTCCTCGTAGGATCCCGCCGTCAACCATAAAGGGAAAAGGAACAAATATCTACTGTAAGTGGGATGACCACATGCATTCACGTCCTTTCTTAGTCTAACTACTGGGGAATGGGATACTGGAAGGGGGGGTGATTCTGTGTCCGTGAGGATTGGAAGGCAAGTGCTTATTATCTTATTCACTCGTGCGCGGTGGGGTTTTGTGGTTTCCACGTGCTCTTTAGGTGTCCCTTAGTTCCCTCCCTGTCCTCCCCTCACCCTTCCTCCCTCCCTTCCCCAGCTCTCTTCTGTTAAAGTGCCCATCGTTTTGCCCACAAAGACCGTACCTTCCAGAGCCACGACCCTCCGGGGTCGTGGCTGGCTCTGGGGAGTTCCTCGCGTCGGTCTCCGGTATGGTTGCCGGTCGGTCCAGGCTTCCCGTCTTCGAGACCGGATCTGCTCCTCCGCGGTCCGCTGTCTTCGTCCTGGGTTTCTTGGGGCTTTTCTTCTCTCTGGTAGTTTTCTCTGTCTCTCTGCTTCTGCTTGCCGTCGCTGCCGCCGCCGCCTCGCGTTCCTTCCTCTCCTCTCTCTCGGGAATTCCGCCCCTTTTGGCCTCCTTCCTCTCCTCTTGGCCAATCCGAACTCTCCTCGTCATAGGAGGTTGCCCCGGTAACCTCCCGATGTGTGCCTCGCTGTGAACGCGTTCCCATGGTGACGTGGGAACGTGGAAGTGATGTTCCGGCCTCCTCCGGCATGGGGTAGGCCTCTTGATCCGACACGGAGATCGGGGCCACCCGGTCACAGACAGTTTTTGCGTCTTAGACGTAACTGCAGTTTCACACATGATTTTGATCATCAAGCTAATTCTCTACAAACAAAACTCCATGATCGTCACTATCCCATTAAACTTGTGAATGTAGCTCGTAAAAGAGCTAGAAATAACCATAGGGAGAGTCTTCTGGCACCCAAGGTCAAGGCTCCCCAGACACGAATTACTTGTGTTTCTACTTTCACTCCACTGTCCAATGATATTAAAAAATTGATTAACAAACGTTGGTCTATCTTGGAGAGTGGTGGGATGGTAATCCCAAAACCACTATTTGCCTTTAAACGCACTTCAAATATAAAAGATATAGTGGTCCATACCCGTCCAAAAGTTTCTTACGACACTTCTACACAGAGATCACTGTGGGACCTTCCCCCAGTTCAAGGCCACTACCCTTGTGGTAACTGTAACGTGTGCAAACTGACTAAACAGACAACATCGTTAGACCTTCAACCTTTAGGGAAGTGGTACTTAAGGAAACACACAAACTGCAACTCTAAGAATTGCATATACATGATCACATGCCCGTGTGGACTACGCTATATTGGGATGACTACACGCCCCGTTAAGTTACGCATAAATGAACATAGGAGCAACATCAGATGCCATAGGGTTACTACCAAACTATGTGCACATTTTTTAGACACTCCGCATACCCCAGATGACCTTTGGTGGATAATCTTGGAAGTCCCAAGAATTAGTTCCAATGTCTCTGATGCTCTCTTTAGAATTGAACAACGCTGGATTTTTAAATTAGGGACTTCCGTCAGGGGATTAAACGATGATATTCCGTGGAACACACTTTCGGTTTAATTCCACTAGCTCGTAGAATTATCTTTTAGGCTAATAGTGGTGTACCAGAATTTTTTTTTTTTGCAGTAATACAGTTCTTTCAATTCCAAAAAGATTCTTCCTTTTTAGACACAGCGCTCTTACCATCTACTACAATACTTATTCTATTTAAAGGGATTTCTATGTCACTATTTGTGTTCATAGGACTAACCTCCCCGTTTTACATGCATTTATGAGCATTATCTGCAATGGCTGACTCTCTTCTCCATCTTTACTATCGACTGCACACTACATACAATTGTTCTTTTATTATTTTTAGTGGTGTGTTGTGTAAGTCCGTTCTCTATTTCCAGTTGCTGGCCGCGCGAGCCGGAAAAGCTTTCCGGTCTCGCGTTAACGCATAAATACGCCCGCCGAGCGCCCAGTCACTGTCTAATGGGACGCTGTCAGGCGGGTAGGTGAATTAACCTACGAACGGCAACATATAAGTAAGTGAAATCTTTTCTTTTTTTGACCGCGTATCTCCGCGGTTGGACCTAACTTCTACCCGACACGAGCGCTTCCGATTCTACGGGTTTACTGAACCGATATTGAAAGCCTAATCACATCGTGAATTAGGAATTGTCGACTCTTTAGGAATGGGGTACTAACGTAGTTTTCACATCTTTTAAACCACGTTTGTAATAACCACACTGCATTGAGCACCTATTGAAAGTTTTTTTAAATACTCTTGTTGTTTTTTCACTTGGCACTTTCTACTAATCCAGCAAACTTAACGCTTTATAACTAGAGATATTCATTATGACGCTGTTCTTTTCTTCATTGTTACATAATTTCCATCATTGTGGATTTTAACTACTGGAGAGACACTAGTCTATCAGAGTCTCATTTGTCTTGAGTTTTTTTCACAATAATACTATTGTCAAACATTGTTTTTTTTATGACTACCATAATACTAGATTGTCAGTTCCAGTCCCTGACAAGTGATTCCAAGGAGCCTATCCTATTACCGGGGATGGTAAGCTTATCTTGTACATATTGCTTCGCTAGATTGCGCACATCATTTTGCAATTGTTTGCTATACTTGGAATACACGCACTTCACTTGTATTTTGTTTTTTAACTTTTAGGGTGACCTTTTTTGACATAGCATAAACATACAAAAAGTAAGTGACTGTTTTTGCATTTCTTCCCCTAGTTGGGCTCATAGTTAAAATCATTTTTGGAGAAGTTATAATTTTTGTTGGTCCTGATGAAGCGTCGCTGGATCCGGCTGGACCACAAGACGCGAAACATGTAGACCCGACCAGAGGCACCATAATAGGTTCTATCCTCTTGCGTTATTGTTGGGAGTATGTGAGCATTACAACTCATTTTTAGTCTCCCACTTCGGTTTTTAATCTTGGTCTCCATCTTACCAATCTAATTAAAATGTATAACTTATATCTCTTGATGGATAACCAATTTTAATATTTCCATACTCTCCTTTATTGTTTGAAACTTCATCGCTTTGAACAATACGGTTAAGAGCCCCCCTCTTCGGGGAGCCCGTTAGGCATTGCAGCACCGGCCTAACGAGGAGCTGTCCCGATGATGAAGCCAGTCATCCAATGTGATGCTTGAGGGCTCTTGCTCCTGTTGATATCAGGTCTTTCGCTGCCCTAATTATTGGAACAGTGTACCTTTAATTTCTATCAACTTCATATGGGAGACTGTACACTGGACCACTAACCTCCCGGTCCCCCCTCCTTTGTTCCTTGATGTATGTACAGCAGCTTTGCTGTGGGACCTTTAGGAGTTTCTAATTAGAAACCTCTTTTATTAATCAGCAGACCCTGTGAAGACCCGTAATATGGATGACTTCCAGGGCTTAAGTTATGATGTTGATATGGTGTCAGCCATATTACAGGCACCTTCTATCCTTGATAATGATGGATCGGCTCCATCCGGTAGTCTGAAGGAGGACTGGAATAAACTTTCATCTTTGAAACGAGAACTTATAAAAACAGTCATACATGGCACCATCATGACTGAATACCTACGTGCCAACATAGCACATAATGGTCTGTTAGTGTCGAATATGCCTAGAATCTTTTTACAAGATCTAGCCTTTAGAAAGGATTGGGCACAAATTGCATGGAAGTGTACCAGAGATTGGTTGGTACTGATCATCAATACTTCCAAACGTATTGCCGACTCCATTACTGTGCAAATTAGTGCTATGGAAAATACTCTGAAGACGACTGTCACATTAACTACCTTTAAAAGCCCCCTTGCAGAGATCACCTCTGAACTAAATGATACGAAAGAATTTTTGACTCAGCAGAAGATCACTAAACTTCAGAAGGATATAGTCAAGTTCAGTAGGGAGAAAGTTTATCCTTATATTAAGGACGATTACGAACTCGATAACCAGTCCCGGTCCTCTGATGAATCAACCGCTTCTTACAAGAAGACACGTAATTTTTCTAGCGGCTCATCATCGGACGGTTGGAGTACTGACGAAAGTACACCACAACCTTACTATGGTTATCCCCCTGGTCCAAATATGTCAAACTTCTTTTTTTAGCATCTAATGCTGGCACTGGCATTCAACAGCAGTGACAGGGGCTTTGGGTGGTTCCAGCTGCAATGAAGTCCTGTGAAATATCTTGGACAATGGAAATTCTTTCTTTTCAAATTAAGCACTAGTTTTGACCTTGGCGTTGCTTGCCCTGTTAGCTCAAGGATGCAGAACATCATTACTGGAGTGTGACAATGGACAAACAGAGTCTGATGAGCCGATGGGACATTTATGGAATGGATAATAAGTGTGCAAATCTGCGAGGAAATGGAAAGGGCATACGAAATGTTCCCACGTTTAAAAGGTATAACGTTTGAAAGTTGGAAAGTGGTACATTTTGGACCCACAGGAGAGATATTTGGTGTAACCTATCTCACTTTGTGAAAATGCACCACCATGCTGCAGAAAGTTGAATTCATAAGAGGCCTCGTAGCCCTGTCTAACAATGTGCCTTGTTGATATTATAGGATAAGATCAACTAATTTGGGTTTGCAAAGTGGTGTGTTTTTATACAGCAACTGCTTTTACTAATCACTCGCGTCATAAAATGTCCATTGGCAGTGAGTCTTAAAGCCGCAAATCCCTGCAAACCTATTGTCGTAGTTGGACTCTTTCTAGGCAAGACTGCTGATTAAGGGATGACAGAACTTTTGTTTGTGGGTGACTAAGCCACTCCTACAACAAGTCGCAACTGTCGGCCCAACCTTCCCGGCTCACAGGCAGTACCTCACCCGAAACCCAAATACTAAAAGGTGATTTCTGGCAGCCTTTACGCATGGACTTAAGAGTGCGACATCTCAGGGGAGTTGTGGTTAAACAGAGATTACCCTTTTCTACTATGAGCAATAAGTCTCAGTCGCACACAGGCAAAGAAGGAGATGCAGTGGAGCCTTCAATAGGTTTTATTAACAAGACTGCAATCTACTGTAAAATGTATGCGCTGCAACTACTTGGATAGTGAACAATGCAAGAAGCAAAATTGTAAAAACGAGAGTCATAAATATAAAGACCCCCACCATCTTGCAATAATATGAGATGTAAAATAGGCCCTAATACCCTAGCATGGAGAGCCTGATCTCTAACCTAAAGAGAGGTAGGTGTGACAAGCCTAATCTGCCAGTACAAGGTCCATGAGAAGCGCCCCCAACCCTTGTTACCTTGGGAAGAGGTCTCTAGATCAGACTCTGTGGGGACACGAAGGCTGGGTCTGCATCAAGACGACGTGTAGCATAGATAGCGTTGATGGCATCTGGTAGGACTCCCTCCGATAACTTTGTCTTCATGAGATGTATTTATATAGATCATGTAGGACCCCTGAGGCAGGTATGTTCCCAAAAAATAGATAAGGAGGCATGCTTGAGACTTGGCACTGATAACGTGAAATCAAAACATCTTCCTAACTATAAACAAAGCAGCCATCTTGGAAGAAATAATTAATTAAATGCACTAATACAGAGCAGGCTAAGTAGCTTAAAAGTTACTAGGTGGCGCGGGCACAGGCCTACAAGCCAGAAGGCTAAGCTAAACTCCGGATTCCCATTAAAACTAAATAGGATCCACTACAGTCTGAGATGGAGACCTGAAAGGGACAGCAGACCTCTGACCCTGCATTCACGTTGGCTGATTGCCAGCATTTGTTTTAACGACAGCCCATGTACCTTATTGTTTTCAAAAACAATAGCTGTCTTTCATTGAATGACCTCGGAGGGAGCATGTTGTGGTCACCTGGACTACTGGCTGTTCCCAAAATACCAAATGCACACATTCACAAGGTCAACACTGTCCCAAGGGGATACCTTCTACTCTCTGAATCGAATGCCACCCCCTTAAGATGATCAATAAATTGCGACTACAAGTGGGGTTGAAAAACATTGATACTCACCATTGCAGTTAGGTAGGAGAAAGGGGTGCCCCATCCATGCCCTGCCTCTTACAGAAGCACAATTAAACGCAAAGGCTGTTTTTTAAGCGAGAAATTACTGTTCGATGGCATCTGTCGCTGTAGATACACATGGTATGCATGAGCGCTCGCCATCTGGTGTTGGGTCGGAGTGTTACAAGTTGTTTTTCTTCGAAGAAGTGTTTTCGAGTCACGGGACCGAGTGACTCCACCTTCTGTGCTCATTGCGCATGGGCGTCGACTCCATCTTCGATTGTTTTCTTTCCGCCATCGGGTTCGGACGTGTTCATGTCGCTCCGAGTTTCGGAACGGAAAGATAGCTGAAGACGGAAGATTTTCGACGGTATCGTTGCGATCCGGTTAGAGATAGACACATACGACGACGCGTTGAACATCGAAGCGCTTCGGTGCCCTTCGGGGTAGATTTCGGCACCCCGTCGGGGCCTAGTCGGCCCGACCGCGTGGAGGACAACGCCGATGGATCGGACCCCGTTTCGATTCTGCCCCGAATGCCACAACAAATATCCTTATACGGACCTGCACTCGGTCTGTAATCTGTGCCTGTCACCCGAGCACAGTGAAGAATCCTGCGAGGCCTGTCGGGCGTTCCGGTCCCGAAAAACTCTGCGCGACCGTCGAGCGAGAAGACTGCAGATGGCGTCCACGCCAAAAGAGCGTCGACAGTTCGAGACAGAAGAAGAACAGGAGGAATCCTTTTCCATCCAGGATTCAGACTCCGACGAGCTACACTCTACAAGAACTGTGAGTAAGACGTCGAGATCAAACCTTAAAAAAGGAAAGAAGGCCCAGGGGACGCCACTGCCAACCGGCCATGGCTCCACCCAAATTCTCGGTGACCAACAATCGGCACCGAAAAAGGCCCATTCAGTGTCGAGATCGTCCGACTTCGGTCGAGACACCGGCACGCAGCCTCCTCGGGACCGAGAGAGTGCTAAACAGAAGCATCGACACCGAGAGTTCGGTGTCGACACCGATCGACGCCGAGACAGTGGCGCCGAAGACCATAGAGGCCAAGAATTTTCGGCACAGAAAAAGAGGAAGGTTACCTCGGAGCCGAAAAAACAATCGACAGGGCTTTCGGAGCCGAAAAAAGCGACACCAGACCCTGTTTCCGGCTCCTATACCGAAGAGCATTCTATGTCTTCTCAAATGAAGAAACATAGATTTGAACAAGAACTGCAATCCACTGACGTGGATCACACGCAAAAGCGTATCTTTATTCAGCAGGGGACTGGGAAGATCAGTACCCTTCCACCTGTCAAACGAAAGAGAACGCTTCAGTTTACTCCTCAGCAACAAACAACACAAAAGGTAACACCTCCTCCCTCGCCTCCACCTGTAACTCCGGCTTCGCCAACTTACACCCCGTCACATTCGCCAGCTCACACCGCCATGAGCCACGACGACCAAGATCAGGATGCGTGGGACTTGTACGACGCACCAGTGTCTGATAACAGCCCAGACACATACCCAACTAGGCCATCACCACCGGAAGACAGCACAGCCTACTCACAAGTGGTGGCTAGAGCAGCTCTATTCCATAATGTGGAACTACACTCGGAACAAGTGGAGGATGATTTTTTATTTAACACCCTCTCCTCAACCCACAGCTCCTACCAAAGCCTGCCGATGCTCCCAGGCATGCTACGCCATGCAAAGGACATTTTCAAGGAGCCAGTTAAAAGTAGGGCAGTGACGCCTAGGGTGGACAAAAAGTATAAGGCGCCTCCTACGGACCCTGTCTTCATCACCTCTCAGCTGCCACCAGACTCTGTGGTGGTAGGGGCTGCCAGAAAACGGGCAAACTCACACACTTCTGGGGATGCACCTCCCCCAGATAAAGAAAGTAGGAAGTTCGATGCAGCCGGGAAGAGGGTTGCTGTCCAAGCAGCAAACCAGTGGCGCATCGCAAATTCACAAGCGCTGCTAGCGCGATACGACAGAGCCCACTGGGATGAGATGCAGCATCTCATTGAACATCTCCCAAAAGATCTGCAAAAAAGAGCAAAACAGGTTGTTGAGGAGGGTCAAAACATTTCCAACAATCAAATACGCTCCTCCATGGATGCAGCAGACACGGCCGCAAGAACCATTAATACGTCGGTTACCATCCGTAGGCACGCATGGCTCAGAACGTCTGGATTCAAGCCAGAAATTCAGCAGGCAGTGCTTAACATGCCAGTAAACGAGAAACTTCTGTTCGGTCCGGAGGTCGACACAGCTATAGAAAAGCTCAAGAAGGACACTGACACTGCCAAGGCCATGGGCGCACTCTACTCCCCGCAGAGCAGAGGATCTTATAACACCTTCCGCAAAACACCTTTTAGAGGAGGGTTTCGGGGTCAGGCCACACAAGCTAGCACCTCACAGTCCGCACCGCCCACCTACCAGGGACAGTACAGGGGAGGTTTTCGGGGCCAGTATAGAGGGGGGCAATTTCCTAGGAATAGAGGAAGATTTCAAAGCCCCAAAACCACTACCAACAAGCAGTGACTCACACGTCACTCACCCCTCCCACACAACACCAGTGGGGGGGAGGATACATCAATATTACGAAGCATGGGACAAAATAACTACAGATACATGGGTCCTAGCAATTATCCAACATGGTTATTGCATAGAATTCATGCAATTCCCTCCAGACATACCACCAAAATCACAAAATTTATCAAAATACCATTCACAACTTCTAGAGATAGAAGTTCAAGCACTACTGCAAAAAAATGCAATAGAATTAGTACCAAGCACACAAATAAACACAGGAGTTTATTCACTGTACTTCTTGATACCAAAAAAGGACGAAACACTGAGACCAATTCTAGACCTCAGGGTAGTAAACACATTCATCAAATCAGACCACTTTCACATGGTCACACTACAAGAAGTGTTACCATTGCTCAGAAAACACGACTACATGACAACCCTAGACCTCAAGGACGCATATTTCCATATACCAATCCATCAATCACACAGGAAATATCTAAGGTTTGTATTCAAAGGAATACATTACCAATTCAAAGTATTGCCTTTTGGTTTAACAACCGCTCCAAGAGTATTCACAAAGTGCCTAGCAGTAGTCGCTGCACACATCAGAAGGCAGCAAATACATGTGTTCCCGTATCTAGACGACTGGCTAATCAAAACCAGTTCGCTCACACAATGCTCAAACCACACAAATCAAGTCATACAAACCCTCTACAATTTAGGGTTCACCGTCAACTTTGCAAAATCAAACATTCTGCCAAGCAAAGTACAGCAATATCTAGGAGCCATAATAGACACGACAAAAGGAGTAGCAACGCCAACTCCACAAAGGATCCACAATTTCAACAGGGTCATTCAACACATGTCTCCAAACCAAACAATACAAGCAAGAACAATACTACAGCTCCTAGGCATGATGTCCTCATGCATAGCCATTGTCCCAAACGCAAGACTGCACATGAGGCCCTTACAACAGTGCCTAGCCTCACAGTGGTCTCAAGCACAGGGTCACCTTCTAGATCTGGTGTTGCTAGACCGCCAAACTTACCTATCGCTTCTATGGTGGAACAGTATAAATTTAAACATAGGGCGGCCTTTCCAAGACCCAGTGCCACAGTACGTAATAACAACAGATGCTTCCATGACAGGGTGGGGAGCACATCTCAATCAACACAACATAAGAGGACAATGGAACATACATCAAACAAAACTGCATATAAATCATCTAGAATTATTAGCAGTTTTTCAAGCACTAAAAGCTTTCCAACCAATCATAACCCACAAATACATCCTTGTCAAAACAGACAACATGACAACGATGTATTATCTAAACAAACAAGGAGGAACACATTCAACGCAGTTAAGCTTGTTAGCTCAAAAAATATGGAAGTGGGCAATCCACCATCAAATTGGTCTAATAGCACAGTTTATTCCGGGGATCCAGAATCAGCTGGCAGACAATCTCTCTCGAGATCACCAGCAAGTCCACGAATGGGAAATCCACCCACAAATTCTGAACACCTACTTCACACTCTGGGGAACACCACAAATAGACTTATTTGCAACAAAAGAGAACGCAAAATGCCAAAACTTCGCGTCCAGATACCCACACAAGCAATCCCAAGGCAATGCCCTATGGATGAACTGGTCAGGAATATTTGCTTACGCTTTTCCTCCTCTCCCTCTCCTTCCTTACCTAGTAAACAAATTGAGTCAAAACAAACTCAAACTCATTTTAATAGCACCAACGTGGGCAAGACAACCCTGGTACACAACACTGCTAGATCTGTCTGTAGTACCACACATCAAACTGCCCAACAAACCAGATCTGTTAACGCAACACAACCAACAGATCAGACACCCGGACCCAGCATCGCTGAATCTAGCAATCTGGCTCCTGAAATCCTAGAATTCGGACACTTACAACTTAGCCAAGAGTGTATGGAAGTCATAAAGCAGGCCAGAAGGCCATCCACTAGACACTGCTACGCAAGTAAGTGGAAAAGATTTGTTTGGTACTGCCATCATAATCAGATACAACCACTAGAGGCAACTCCAAAACATATAGTAAATTACTTGCTCCATTTACAAAAAGCAAAGCTAGCCTTCTCTTCTATTAAAACACACCTTGCAGCAATATCTGCATACCTGCAAACTACATATTCAACTTCCTTGTATAGGATACCAGTTATCAAAGCATTCATAGAAGGGCTTAAAAGAATTATACCACCAAGAACACCACCTGTTCCTTCATGGAACCTAAACGTGGTTCTAACAAGACTCATGGGCCCACCCTTCGAACCCATGCACTCTTGCGGAATACAATTCCTCACCTGGAAAGTTGCCTTTCTCATCGCCATTACATCTCTAAGAAGAGTAAGTGAAATTCAAGCGTTCACAACACAAGAGCCTTTTATACAAATACATAAAAATAAGGTCGTCCTACGACCTAATCCAAAATTTTTACCAAAAGTTATTTCTCCATTCCATCTAAATCAAACGGTAGAATTACCAGTATTCTTCCCACAGCCAGATTCTGTGGCTGAAAGAGCACTACATACATTAGATGTCAAAAGAGCATTAATGTACTACATTGACAGAACGAAGAACATCAGAAAAACTAAACAGCTATTTATTGCATTCCAAAAACCTCATGCAGGTAACCCAATATCAAAACAAGGTATAGCCAGATGGATAGTTAAATGCATCCAAATCTGCTACCTTAAAGCAAAAAGACAACTGCCCATTACTCCCAGGGCACATTCAACAAGGAAAAAAGGTGCTTCAATGGCCTTTTTAGGAAACATCCCAATGCAAGAAATATGTAAGGCAGCCACTTGGTCTACGCCTCACACATTCACCAAACACTACTGTATAGATGTGCTATCCGCACAACAAGCTACAGTAGGTCAAGCTGTATTAAGAACTCTATTTCAGACAACTTCTACTCCTACAGGCTAAACCACCGCTTATGGGGAACTAACTGCTTACTAGTCTATGCATACCATGTGTATCTACAGCGACAGATGCCATCGAACTGAAAATGTCACTTACCCAGTGTACATCTGTTCGTGGCATCAGTCGCTGAGATTCACATGGACCCACCCACCTCCCCGGAAGCCTGTAGCAGTTCAGAAGTTACCTTCAATTTTTGTACATTTGTATATATATTACTTAATCCTTTAATAGGTACATACTTACATTTTTCATTGCGCGGGCACTATTACTATAGTACAACTCCTACCTCACCCTCTGCGGGGAAAACAATCGAAGATGGAGTCGACGCCCATGCGCAATGAGCACAGAAGGTGGAGTCACTCGGTCCCGTGACTCGAAAACACTTCTTCGAAGAAAAACAACTTGTAACACTCCGACCCAACACCAGATGGCGAGCGCTCATGCATACCATGTGAATCTCAGCGACTGATGCCACGAACAGATGTACACTGGGTAAGTGACATTTTCATTCTAGCTCACAATGAGGTACTTTTAGATTGTGATTTCCTTTTTTGCTTTGCAAAGCTTGGGGTTTTGTGAATCACTAGCTTTGCAGCAGCAAAAAAGGCACTGTAAATCAGACCCATAGTTTTCCCCATTTCCTATTACACAGACAGCGTAAATGGTGTTGCCCTGTTATTTTGCACAATTCAAAGTTTCTATAATATGGTCGATGAAAGTACATCATCTTCCAGTGCTTTCCTTATAATTAGGAAAAAGCACATTTGCTTTTAAGATCAAGAGAAACATTCTTCTGATATGAATTCTGCAAAAATATGTTTTTTTCACTTCGATTTTCAGGAAATACACCTCTGGTTGTAAAATAGGTTTTTTCTTCACCGTCAGCCCCAGTGGAAAGCAAGACAACCGCATTTCATGCTACTTCTGTGTGCAGTTAAATAGATCACAGTGAAGTAATACATTTCCCTTTCTTTCCTCTACAGATGATGGCGTTGACCAAAAGAAACAAGACAGTGTATTCTACTATGGTTGGTTAAGCTAAAATATTTTGTGGTTGTTTGTTTAGAAATGTTGTGAAGCGAATGAAAGTGAGTTAAAGCTTATTTTGCACCTCGGTGCTGTGCAATAATTCATTCTCTCGGTTTCCTGTGGGGCTGTTATACTGCCAGTCCTGCTCTTTGAGTTGGCCGTTTAAAGCATAGTTGCTTGGGGCTGATGTACCCCTATTCAGACATGAAGACTACACCTCATGTAGACATTTCATCACAGATTTGTCTGCAATCCAGATTCGGGCACCAGCAAGACTTTGAAGACACATCCTGATATGGGTTGGTGGGAATATCCGAACCTTTAGGAGGTTCTTCATACATACTAGGGAAAGCCTGGTCAAAAGCATCAGGGAAAAGTGCTCAAAAAGAGATACAAACTGTGGGAATGCCAGTTTCCAAGTCATCTCTCTTTCAGAGCACAAATCCTTGTAATCCAAAGGTAATCCTGCACCCAGAAAAACCTGCTGCATACAGTACTGTTACTTTCCGCATATGGGATTTCTGCCTCATTTCAGGTCAGTTTGCAATGGGCACATAAATGTGGTCTTTCTGTTCTCGAACAGGTCCAATGTATCAGGAGGGTGTATCATGAACATTTTTTTGCTTGTTAAAAAATTGGTTTGTACTCATGCATCCATGTATTTGTGATTTGTATGGATAATGTTTAATATGAGAACACATATCTGTTGTATTGTGAACAATGTTCCTAAGCACATTATTACATAATTTTAAAAACGGCTTTAAGCTCGTGCTGACCACTTTCTATTCCACATTGTAACACCTGCCACCGATACTGAGGGCAGGAAGAAAGTTGAAAAGAAGCAGTATGGGACTTCGGCCCGTATTTATACTTTTTGAAGCAAAACTGCGCATACGCAGTTTTTCATCAAAAATGATAGCACCGGCTTGCGTCATTCCAGAGCGCCAGCCAGGCGCCAAATTTATGGAATGCCGCAAGCGGTTGCAAAGGGTGAGCTAGTGGCAAAAATGTCAGACGTTAGACAGGTGGGGGTGGCGGTATGGGAGAAGGGAATTTTGAATCAAAAAATGACGTTAGGCTGGTTAAAGGCAAAAAAAAATGCCTCTAACCGGCCTAGCGTCATTTTGTGACACAAAACCATCCATACCACATGACTCCTGTCTCAAAGAAGACAGCAATCATGCCCACCAAACCAGTGGCCAGCACAGGGGACCAGTGTCCCCTGGGCATGGCCATTGCACGCTGTGCCATGCAGGGGGCCCCACGTTAGGCCCCCGATGGCACATTAATTTAATTTTTTTTAAAATACTTACCCTACTTACCTGGGATGCGGTCCACTATCCTCCGGTGTCCCTCTGGTGTGAGTGGAGGTGTTCCTGGGGCTTGAGGAGGGCACCTGTGGACCCATTCCATGGTATTCAACCATGGAAATCGGTCCACAGGTCTCCTAACACCTGGTCTGACCCAGGCGTGAAATAATGGTGCAAAGCAAGCTTTGCACCATTATTTAGCCCCTCCTCCCACCCGTGTGTTGTTTTAGCACGGGGCATAAATATGGGGCTATAGGGTTAGCACCATTTTTTAGATGGGAACTCCTACCTTGCATCTCATGTACGCAAGATAGGTTCACACATCTAAAAAATGGTGCAAACTCCAATATTTTGACATTAGACGGGTCTAACGTCAAAATATAAATATAGAGTAAGTTTTGCACCAAATTTGCGTCTAAAAAAGGCGCAAATTGAGTATAAATATGCCCATATTAGGTAAGATGTGCAAAGAGGGCACTTCACTGTTGCCAATGAAGTATGTATTAAAAAGCTATCGGATGTGAACAAGGTTGTGAAATTTATACCATCCTTTTGTTGTTGAGGAGGTGAAATTATTTGCTATACGTCAGCAAGGGGATCACTAGTGGAATTTGATGATAATGTAGATGCAGGGATTATCAAGTTGGCAGAGTGAAAGCTGCTCACAAGAGTGACACTCTGTAGTTTTGACTGTGGTTCGCATTAGAAGAATCTATTACCTGATTGTTAGAGGGGTCCATCAGGTCTTTACCATTGGCTCTGCAATCTTTGTTGTTTTGATGCTTCTTTTCTCCATGGTGTTTCATATTCTGTTAGTTCACTTTTTCAGTCGCTTTAATAGGCATCCTTTGAATAGAGCGACCACAGGATTTCTCTGTGTCCATTTTCTGGGAGGGAACTGTAAGTAGGGCCCTCTATTAATGTGGGCTCATTCCTGAAAAATGTACTCTTCATGGGTCATCTTGTTGTGTGCATTTATCTATTCAGAAAGTTCAAAAAGAACATGTATAACATACGCGGTGGGTATGACATAAGGAAGGAGCAATATCGTAAACCAGTGCTCTTGGCATGGATTTGGAAACTCCCCCTCTTAAGCACAAGCAATACTAATTGCCTATTTATGTATTTTATTCTAGATTACACTACACTTCGGGTTCATGGACTGATCTGTGCATTGGTATTCTTTGTCACTGGAATCTTGATCATAACGTGTGAGTATCGAATTAACAATCTTGGTGCCAACATGTCACTGTCGGTGGACCACCTAAAGTTCCAGACTCCACACCAGAAAAGTTCCATCTCCTGGTTTAACGTTTTGGGATCTTTTAATAACGAAATGCTACAGTGAAGCTGTTGTCGCCTGTTAATGTCTTTCTTGGCCCCATTTACCTCTTGACACCCCCAGAACATCCCAACATCTCTACTTATGATTGTATGTCAACATATTGTAGTCAGAAACATCTGCCATAAATGTTGTGTCCTATCTTTTTTACAAAAATATCATCCCATTGGGATCTTTTATTATTAACTCCAATTAGGCAGTATTTTGTAAACAATAAGGCATGTTTAAGAAAAGTGGTGCTGTGAAAGTGTGGCTCCACTTTTATTGCGCCCCTTAGTGCTTCCCTAATGCCACCATGTGTGCACTGTATTTAAAATACAGCGCACAACGGTGGTAGTTAGGGGACTTGCATCAGAATTTTTAACGCTAGTCCGGCGCTTTGCAGGAATAGCGTTAAATATTCTGACGCTAATCCTGCAAAGCACCCAGAGGCCCGTTGTAACCAGTGGAAGCCTCCTTTTAACGCCTGCTCTGAGCGTTAAAAGTGGTGAAAAAATGGTACAAGGAAATCTCTTAGATTTCCTTGCCCCATTTTTGTTGGCCCCCCTAACAGGGGAGCACCCCCTTTACATACATTATGCCTGGCGCAGGCATAATATAGCGCAATGGGTTACAAGGTGGCGCAATGCATGCATTGAGCCACTTTGTAAATACAGCACAGCCTTTTTGGCCTTCTAGCACCACATTAGTGTAAAAAATTATGCTAATGTGGCGTTCAAATGGCGCTAGGGGCGCTTAAATATGCCCCAATATTGGGTCATAATATTTGTATGTCAGATAATGTTCGGATTTTAATACTCCTGTACAAAATTCCAGATAAGTCTTATGTAAATAAGTTCCATTCCCTGATCCCACTCAGATAATTCCACCTTTAGAGGGTTCTTTGGTTTGGAATGGAAATGTTTTGAATTAAAGATGACATTTGAACTGTAATATACTGTGTTTACATGTAAATCTGTATTCATTTCTATTGATGAGATTCAGTTTCATTAAGTAAGGAAAGAGATGTCTCCAGTTCTCTTCAAGTAGTGCCCTTACTATTAGTTGTTTTCCGTGCCACCTTTGCCTGCAAATACTTTCTGCCTTACTGTAATGTGCATCTGTTGTGTCCTCTGCCTAATTAACTTAGGAAAAGGCAACTTTTCCCAGGAGCCACGGAGCTAAGCTGCACTTAATAGTGCCAAGTGCCTCCATAAAAGGGTCCCAATAAGGTGGAAAACACACAAAGGGTGAAATACCTACTACTTGATAATCCTGTAGTTCTTTGGTGACGATAATGATTAAAACAGAAGTTATTAGCAATACAGTAACTTCCCACTGAGATCAGAGAAGAGGGAAGAGCCATGCAGAATATCCACAGGTAGATTCAACTGAAGTTCTATTTCCAAAAAGCAACAAGCATTTGCAATGCAATAGGTCTTGCGTTTGCTCGAGTTAGCGCTATTAGCGTTGTAAATTCTTAACTGGACTTTTCTTGCCACTTAAATTGAAAATGAAAAGTAAAACAGTTGACAGAAGCAAGTCAATTCAAAGTGCCACGACCACCATGAGCGTGAGCGCGAGAGTTATTGGCTCCCTGCGTGAATGTCTAGAAAGGATCGCGGCTGGGATGAAAGGCAACCAGAAACCGGGGGAGGGGCCATCACACGCTGTAACAGGAGGAAGCTTTATGTAGTGTGAGGGGCAACAAAAATGTTCACTTAGTTAAATCGCCTGAAAGGGAACTCAGCACACAAAAGAGGGACATTTCACCAAATGCACCAATGAAAATGAAGCATTTAAGACCAGCACAACAAAGAATGAATATCAAGAGTGGGCGTGGTTAAAAGCCCACAGTGAGATTACAACATGCCCGAACGCTTGCGCGCTCCACCCTCAAAAAGGTTAATGTACTCAGTACTACCAAAACATGGATGATGGTCTGTGGCAAGACATTAAATGGAGTATCCATTATTCCTCACATACATCTCCCTGCAGACGCACTTTGCTTTATTTCGTGGCAACATTTCTGCAAAGGTTTTATTTACAATGATCCTGAATTTCGGTTCTCACACGGGTCAAGTGGGTATTTGTATTTTGTACTCGAGCGCATACCTTGCTCACCTTTTTCATGTGAGTGCTGTAGAAGTGTTTTGCGCCGGTTATTTGCCAGCATTGTGTAGCCGAGTGCATTCCCTGCTTTTCATGTCAAAGCTCAGTTCCTATAGAACTTTGAGAGCATCGCTTATATTTTATAGGTTTTGTGATGAGTACTCAAAGTTTGAGAAACTTTTGTGGCCTTGTGCGCACACCTAATTACGGATAGCTAGGAGCCAGTGTTGAAAAAATCTCTTCCGGAGAACAGTTGGCTCTGGACCATGTGACCCGCCGGGGACCTCTAAAAAAGGTTGTCCTGGACCGGCCAGTCCCACCATTGATTGGATTAGTCTGAAGTCAGACAAAAAAGGGCCAGTTTATGAGACAGGTGGGCCTTCGAGGCAGCTCCTAAAGAAAAGGAAGCTCCTTGAGGATATCTTTAAGTTGCAGTTTGACAGGGCTTTTGGATTCCCAGTTGCACGTAAGAGTAGCTCGTTTAGTCCAGGCCTGGGCTTTAATGTGAAAACCTAGTGCATTCTGGGTGTTGTAGTCTGTTTTGATTGAGGTAATTAGACTAACTCAGCTGAAATTAAATTACTTTGGGGTTTAAAGTCCAGGACTGGCAACTGCGTCTGTGATGACATGGGGTGAGGAGGCCCCTAAATCCATGTATTTCCTTTGCTGTAACACCCATTGCCCTGGATTTGAGCTAAACATCCAAGAAAATGTTCGTGCTGGATAGCTTCCCACAATTGGAAGTAGGAAACCTGAAAGATCAGAGTGTGAGCAGGAGGTTTCACACTGTGTAGACTTATGACAAGCGAGGGCTGGGGCGAGTAGAGGGGAGGGTTTTCCTTTGTCTTATTGTACAAAAATGTAATCCAGACGATTTAAATGTAAACTGCAACAACCAGAATGCATGAGGTGCCTAAATGAAAGTCCAAAACTGAAGTATCGCATCCTTGATGACAACGAGTAATGAAATTCTATGTTAATGTGACTGCATTTATATTGCGCTCACTAACCCTGATGAGACAGCGCGCTGTAAGAAAATATTACTGCCTGCACTGTCTGACTTCATGATACATTACATCTCCAGCGCCGTGGACGCAGAGTCACGCTGTTTGATACAATAAGAAATAGCATTATAGACCGTAAACTGTTTGGATTTATGATCAATTGAGCCAGTTGTCAACTCAGCATCCCGGAGTCTAGACTAGGTCCAGAAATGCTATCTCAGCTCTGCCCTGCCACCTTGTGGAGAATAGCTGCCACTCCACCTTTGTCGACAGCACATTTTTCACATATACACTTTTATTTGGCGTGGCATTCCCGCTTTACCCTCCCATTTCGGCATAAGCCATACGTTCCCCAAGACGTCTTAATCAATTTTGGCAAAACTGCGGATTTAAAAAAAAATGTTCCTGCATGCATGCTACAATGTAATCTATGAGTACAATACACGATTAAAAATGCAACTTCACGTGGCCTCTCATGTATCAAAGGAATGTAGCATATTTTTTCACTTCAAATCAAGTATACAAATCACATAATTACATTCTGCAGAAAGCAGTGCTAGACAAATCCCACCCAGTTACACAGAGTGCAAATCTGTTACACCAGTCATATGCTTAGACCCCAGACAGCCACATAATAGTGACATAATAAAACGAGTTAGAGCAATTGGTTGTAAATTCATAACTGGACTGTTCTTGCCACATGAATTGAAAATGAAGTGTAATACAGTTGTCAGAAGCGAGCCGATTCAAAGCACCACCGCCGCCATGAGTGCGAGAGTTATTGGCTCCCCGCCTGAATATCTAGGAAGGATTGGGGCTGGGATGAAAGGCAAACCGAAACCGGAGGAGGGGCCATCACACGCTGGAGCAGGAGGAAGCGTGACTAATGTGACCTATATAAAGTGTGCACTTTCCACAGTACACAGATGGGGAAGAGAAGGGTTCAGACCTATAATTAAGGGTTTAAACCACATAGAGTATGCACTTCCCAAAGTACAGGGATAGGGGAGTGAAGGGTTCAGACCGACAAAGAGTGTGCACTTTCCACAGTACAGAGGTGGGGAAGAGAAGGGTTCTAATCCATATAAAGTGTGCGCTGTCCTCAGTGCAAGGATGGGGGAGAGAAGGGTTCAGAACCATATACAGTGTGCACTTTCCACAGTGCAGGGGTGGGGAGCAGACGGGTTCAGTCCTATATATATATATATATATATATATATATATATAGTGTGTTTTCTCTAATACTGGATTGGTGGATATGAATTTGACCTGTAAAAGAAACACACTTTTTATAAGGTCTATGCTATAAACATATAATGGTCACATACTGTCAAGATAAGGTGAAGGAGGGAGGGTAAAGGTAGAGAGAACGCGATTAAAGAGGGAGAAGAACTAGAGGAGAGAGAGAAAATAGATGGATGTAAAGAGAGAGAGTTTGAGTAGACAAAGGGAGCCGAGATGGTTCACACATTTTTGCCAGAGCTGTTTTTACTTCTGCAGTCCAGCTATAATTCTCACACAGAAATCCCACCAATTCAAATTGATGTGGGTGGCTACTTCATGCAGCTGTCCTGGGCTGATCTCAGGCCTCTGCCATCTGCAAACCACAATTACAGTTCTGTGTTATTGCATGGCCGAGCAACAAACAGCTTTAAGCTCAACCAAGAGCATAAAATAATGGAGCAGCAACCACTGAACCTTGAAGCAAGTGTGTGTTTTTGTACTTAAATAAGTTTCCTGTGGTAGCAGCTGTTGTTTACTTCATAGCTGCGTTCCACTGCTATAACGTAGGAGCATTGCCCCCCTGCCAGTACAGCAGCTGCAAACCCTTTTAAAGTGAAACTTTTAAAGGGTTTTAAAGGGGCGGGGCTATGGGGATGACAGGGATGGAGTGGGAGTGGTTTTCACTCCCCTCAGTGCGCATGTGTGTTTGGCCAGCTGTCTGAGCTCTCTCCAACCCAGTACTGTGTTGCAGGGTTGGAGACAGCAGGCCCAGGCTGCTGCCAGCAGCATGAGAGCAGCATTAGGATTGGCTATAGGGTAGGCTGGGGAGCCTGTGCCTGGGAGCCTGCAGTACAGCAGAGACCTGAAGAGCAGCAGTGTGGCAGGGATGAGGCAAGTTATTTAAAATTATTATTTATTTGTTTTGTTTACCCCTTCCCCGCCACTTTGCCCTGCTGCCAGCCGCGACTGCTTCTGAATTTAACAGCGCAAAATAAAAGTATTTTTATAGCTTCTATCTGAGCCAGGGAAGCTCTGCTCAAGGCGTTTCAATTCAGAAGAGTGGCCTCAAATCTACCTCTCTGGCCCAGGAGAGGCCACGTCCCCCCATGGTATTAAAGTAGCCCCTCCTTCGCCCTCAGTGACAGGGGCATTGGGTGTGGGCACCTCATGGTTCACGATAATTTTGAATTGACGTGTCAAAGATGGAGAATTTTCACTAGTGCTGTACTTATGACCGTGCAGCCCTTCATGGACCTTCCTCTTACGGCACCGTTCATTGCCCCCCTCATTCCCTTCCCCTATCCAGTCTGTCTGCCCCCACCTTGCTTAACTCTTGGTCAGGTTTTGCAGGTCTTTGCAGGTCCTAGCCATCTGCACCCATCAGGCGGATTTCCTGTACCAACACATTACTGCCCCCGTTCTTGCCCTAGCCCCTGCCAAAATGAGGTATCAAATTCCAAAACTTTTAATAACAGAAATGTTCAGGAATTTTCACTTAGTTAATACGCCAGGGGAGGGAACTCGGCACACAAAGGAGGGACATATCACAAAATGCACCAATAAAAATGAAGCATTTAAGACAAGTACAACAAAGAATGAATAGCCAGAGTGGGCGTAGTTAAAAGTACGTAGAGAGATTACAACGCTCAACCCTAAAAATTAGGGGCAGAAATTGTAGCAGTGAGGCGAAGAGCTGATAAAAATGAAGGGAACAAATGTGTTGCGATTCATCCTTCATTTGGAAATCCCTCCCTATATACGGTTCAGATAGAAACTGACATCACCAAAAAAGACTCTACTTCAACTTTGATTGAGAACCCCAGATATAGTTCTTTGGACAGACCACCATCTTGGAAAAGGCAGTTTACTAGGCCTCTCCATGCCCTCCACCTGGAACTCATGGTGTTGGTATGGTACATGACAAAGAAGCACAGTTTAGGCATCCTTACACCAAGAACTAGATTCTTTAATCTTGCTGCTGCCTTTCATGCCTGACACTCTACAACGCCCCTCAGAGTGACTTTCAGTGCAGAAGTGTCAGTGCGGTCTAGGCGGTGAGGTCTAGGCGGTGAGGCTTAATCATGTGCTGAACGCCCTTCATCTTCTCCTAAATGTATGCCATCTCTGGTAATCTCATGGCACATATGAAACACTTTGCCTTCCAACCAACAGCACATCTCTCTTCTCCCACTCCACAAAGAAGTCCTTGCTTCAGTCATCCATTATCCCACATATCCAGTTTTTTAGTGGACCTCCATAAACCTTCCCTCCTCTGAGGAAGCAGTGATGGGTAATCGTTATTGTCAGAATCTGTCTCCCTCTGCCTCTTCCACCCCAGATATTTTTTAGTGGTCCTCTCTTCTTCCTATCCGCTCTCGGTCAGACAGGTCAGAAACTGGAGAATATTATCTTGGATTGTTTAAAATACACAATGTACAAAATGTATAGGATTCTTAACTACTTAAATGTAATAAGTGTGATGTAATACTTTTGCAAGGGTAAAGCTTTTCTGATATGAGCTAGAATATATCTCTCCTTTTCCTGCAGGTGGGCGGTGCAGGTGTGCCCCATGCTGTCACAAAAAGAAGAAAAGTCGGTGAGTAACTAGAATAAGGAAGCTAGAGCAAACCTCAGTGCACCTCGTTTAGGGCAGACTACAGAAGTGTTTGACTTGCTGTTTGAAGAGCGGTGATATTTTGGTTATTTCAATATTTCTGAGAGCAGGACATTATGTGGGCTCCTTGTTTAACTCCATTAACATGATGCAAAACTCTCGTGGGTAAATAGGTGATTAGTTGTACATGAATCTTAATTGCACAGTGTTCAGTTAGACTGCTTGCAGGACACTGGAGAATTCGGTAAACATTACATCTTGACCCTGAGATGAATATAACAGATATTTAACATTTTTAAATCTACAAATGCTTCGAAATGCACCCTGAACCACACAGGACCTCTGAAAAAAATCTGTTTGCCTTCTCTAATATGAATCAATCAGTAGAAGTAAAGTGCAATAACCCTATAGACTCTCCTCCACCACACACCATATGGTCTTTTCTTCCTTTGAGCTAGTTTTGGAGGTAGAAGTTAAAGAGCTGGCGAACACACCACTAAAGAAAGCCTCCATCCTAGCAGTGGAAAAATGCTGCTTTGCATACCCGATAATAGTGCTTACAAAATGTACTGATGACTCATAATTGATGCTTTTCTTCTAAGATGCACAGGTCCTGATTCCTTAAACCATTTAAACGTGACTACCTTCCCGACGAAGCCAACCATAGATCCATATGTGTTGTCTAAATATTACCCAGTCTGTAACCTCCCACTCCTGGCATAAGTCAGGAAAGAGAAATTACCAGAATATACAAAACATACTCTAATTCTGAATGATCACAAACCTGTATTCAAACCTTCTAAGACAACAGAATCAGCATTAGCAAACTTCAGAGAAGAACTCGTTGTCACCATTGAAGAAGCACAATAAAAGGTTCTAGTCTTCCTTGATCAGTTGCCTACAACACATTCACCCACCCCATATTATTGGGTATACCCTCCTGAATATTGAAGGTAGAATATTGAGGTACACAAACATAAAGGACAAAATATCAAATCCAAAATATCGGTATGCATCGATTTTCTATTCCTAACTCAGTATATATGCACCTTGGCTCTATATATATATATATATATATCTTCAAGGTATCTAGAAAGGTGAATATATATTATTCCTATATGTAATTACCTTTCAGTATTTTGGTCTTAGAGATTTTGTTCACAGCAGACTTGTTTCTTGATATTCGTAGCCAAACGAATGAGCTTGTTACGAGGGAATAGATTCGCTCATTTCTCACCGGAGTCTTCCCTCTCACCACTTCTTGTCACTGTCTACCCTGCCCTTGGCTCAGGTAGTAAACCACCAGTAGGTAATATGCCAGATATATGCAGATGATACATCCTTAGAGAACATCACAGAGGAACACAAATAGCACTGTGATATGCCTAAACCCAGTCATTCTTGGATGAAAACATCTTACTTGGGCTGTATGTTAGAAGAACATATACATAAATATTTTCTGACATAAATATTATGTCCTATATATAATGTACAAAAATATTGCCCCACCAAGTTTAGATTTTCTATTATAAAACCCAATGAGCTGATGTTTTTCTTAAAGATATTTAGGATATGATCTATTTGTCAGATGATATTGTGACAGTGTTCTGGCACCATTCACATACGTTTCAACAGTTTTGAGATTCAAATCCTACACTTAGTAGGGAAGAATTTAATGTTGCCTCCCAAACCAATGAACAACCCCACCCCGTCTTATTCCAGCAGGTCATAAATCTGTGAATTATTTTTTATTCAGACCTCAACTTCAACTCACAAATCAATGTGGTGTTTAAGGGGACTCATTTCCAGCTCTCCCTCCTCCAGAGCAGGCTCTCTGTTTTTTCAGTTTGACCTTCAGTTTGAGCTGACATGGCAGTGGACTGCTGTAAGGCAGAATAGAAAAAAACTCTCCGTCCGATTAAAAAGAGTGTAAATTCAGGCAGTCAGAATGTGCCTGCTGAGTTGGTGCATTTATGGAAACCTGACCACATGGAGTCAAACTCTCCCCCCCATCACCACCACCATTCCCCTTCCTTCTCATTTGCCTTCTGGTTAAATTCAGGGTCAAGTTCAAAACTCTGCTGTTAAAAATGGGGTCTCTAGTTGGCAGTCGGTTTGCACCCTGTCCAAGTAGGGACCCTCACTGTTGTCGGGATAAGGGAGATAGCCGCTCAGATAACCTCTGCTCACCCCCTTGGTAGCTTGGCACGAGCAGTCAGGCTTATCACGGCGTCATGATTAACAAAACCAACAGTTCAGGCTGTCTGAGGTGTCACAGGCGAGCTATGGTGTCGGGAAGACCGTCAAACAGTACCTTAGCAATTGCAGGGCATCGTGATCCTCGCGATGAGATCCGGAGAGCGGCGTTGCTGGCGTTGCAGTGTCAGTTCCGGAGTCGGTGCGGGGATTGCCAGGCTCTTGAAGTCACATGCATTGCAGGTCAAACTCCAGGCTGATGAAGTCAGGAGCGCTGGTGTGGATGGCATCGGGCTACGGTGCGAAGTGGGACGATGCAATGTGCAGTGCCCACAAGTCACGGTGCAGGCAGCGGCTCGGTGACAACATCCAGGTGCATTGGTGAGACCAGGGCTGCGGTGTGAAGCGGGTGGTGTGACGTGCGGTGTCACCAGGTCACGGTGTAGGCAGCAGTATTGTCATTGCGGGAGCGCTGTTGTCGGTAGGCCCAAGCTGGCGGTGCTGGACGGTACTTCATGACCCTCACAAGCAGTGTCCACAGGCCACGGTGCAGGCAGCAATGCCTGGTGACAACACTGGAGTCAATGGTGCTGGTATCGGTGGGCCGGGGGTGCGGTACAGGACAGTGCTTCGTGCTCCTCACGAGCGGTGTCCACAGGCCATGGTGCATGCAGCGCCGCCGGTGTCAGCAGGAGAGGCGGCGTCGGGGATACCCAGGCTGTGGTGTGTGCAGGCGATGCTGGAGTGCGGGGCCCACAGGTCGTGGTGTGTGCAGCGGCTCGGTGAAGTTGTCTGATGACGACGTCGGTGAGACCAGGGTGCAGTGCGAAGCGGGGCAGTGCGACTCCGTGTAGCGTCGGCAGGTCACGGTGCAGGCCAGCAGCGTCGTTGGCGGCATTGCAGTGGTTTCTCCTCTTGAACAGCACAGAACACACAGTTCCCAGTGCTGCAGGTTGAGGAAATTGAAGTCTTTGGTGTCCCTGCGACTTCCAACAGGAGGCAAGCTCTACTCCAAGCCCTTGGAGAACTTTCTGAAGCAGGATACACAGCAAAGTTCACCCTTTCCACTCTTTTCAGGCAGAAGCAGCAACTGCAGGCCAGTCCAGCAAAGCAACACAGCAAAGGGACAGTACTCCTCCTTCAGCTCTTCTCCTTGGTAGCGGTTCCCCTTGATTCCAGAAAGCTCTAGAAGTCTGGGGTTTTGTGTCCAATACTTATGCCCCGTCTGCCTTTGAAGTTGGCAAACTTCAAAGCAAAGTCTCAAGTGTTTGCAAAATCCTTCCTAGTCCAGGCCAGGCCCCAAACACACCAGGTGAGGTGTGTGTGAGGGCAGACACAGTCTTTTCAGGTGTAAGTGACCACTTCTCCCTCCACTTTAGCTCAGATGACTCATCAGGATATGCAGGCTACACCCCATCTCCCCTTGTGTCACTGTCTAGAGGAGAGGTGTAAACAAGCCAACTGTCAAACTAACCCAGACGGGGAATCCACAAACAGGCAGTCACAGAATGGTTTAAACAAGAAAATGCCTACTTTCTAAAAGTGGCATTTTCAAACACACATTCTAAAAACCAACTTCACTAAAAGATGTATTTTTAAATACATTGTAACATGTATTTTGGGACTACTTTTCCCTTTCTCTAAGAACATTTGACCTGAGCACTCAAAGTTTTCAGTGCTCCAAGGGCCGTTTCTGTAAAGGGGGCTGTAAATCATGTTCTTATCTCGTTACATTTGCTGTATATTCAAATACGAGTGTTAGAGGCTGTTTTTCAAGGGTGCCTGTTTCCCTGAGCTGTGGCAGCTGCTGTTTACTTGCTTATCGTGGTAGGTTTGTTCACAACACATGTATACCTTTGCTGAAAGCACTTAGATGCATCTGGCGCACAGAGTATGATGTCTGTGGATTTCTTGCACCCTGAGACGCTGGCCCAGCACTGATAAAATGAGGCCTCAAGAGCCTTTTGCCGCTCCTAAAGAGTATGCAGCCGGCGCTGGTCACAGTTATGCTTTCTAATAATTCTTGACCTGTTCAGTGATGGATTTGAACCTGGTGTGTGTGAACAGTAATGGCCCCACCCACCGTCGCCTCGCTGTGTGTCCAGCCAACAACCCGCGCTGTTTTTATTGCCCATGTGTGTCCTGAATATAAATCGAAAGGTAAAGACAAAGTCAAAACAGAGGGGGGAAATCTTGTTAATATTCCCACAAACATGCTTGGCAGCTGTTGACTCCCTATTTCAGTAGATCAAGCCCCTGCACAGCGCACACCCTCTCTACCATCAAACACGCTTACATTGGCCATGGTGACAAGTATTTTGTAAATATGCAGCTGTGTTTTAGAGCGTCGGGCCTTGTTACAAGATTGTAAATGTATGTTTAAATACATCTTCCTTGTCATCCTGTTTTTAAAACTAATCACTACTACGTTACTTTTGCCACAATAATTTAAACTCTCTGGTCATGTTAACCTATTGTGGGGCAGCTGATCTTAGCCAGTACCCACTCATTTCCTGTACAAATTGATGCAGATGGCGAATCATTTAGGGAACTTGGATGTATTGCACAGATGCATACATGCTAACTATACAGATATAGGCGGTAGGTTTTCGCTTTCGAGGTGGCCTTGCTTCCAGATTTAATCAGGTTATCGTACATTTTTTCATGAGGTTACCCCGTGTGCTTTGAAAAAAATAAATAAATGGTATACACTTGGCCAGAAAGAGACTGCCTGTCCAGAAGGAGGCTCCTGAGGGATAACTGACCAGCGATTTAAATGGGCCCTCTCAGCCAATTAAGAGCAAAAACCAAAAAAAAAAACTCAAGGTGTTAAGAAGATATTGCAAGCGCTCACATTAATTTCTACGCCCGTGATTTATGAAAAGTGTAACTGGGCTGCAGTGGCACTCTTCGCAAGTTCTCACTCACTATGGAGTGAAAAACCTTTTATTTTGCGTCCAGGCAAATTTAACTTTGCATAGAGGAGCAGTAAAAGTATAAATATGCGCTCCACACCATAACACATAATTCAAATAAGCATAATTTCGCTCAACGCCACACAGTTCCACCCCAGACAATTCAACTCCGCACATTTCCAATAAACAACACATAATTGCACACCAAACCACATATTTCAAATACACAACACATTTCCACAACACACCACATGCCTCCAATACACACCACAGATTTCCACATCATGCAACTAAATTTAACAGCACTTTGGGTGAACTTTCTTGTTTTTTCAAGAATTTGTTTTTGTCATATATATATATATATTTGCCACCAGTTGTCTTGCAGTTGCAGCTTGCGTCTTCAAAGCAATGCACATACTTCAACTGACGCATTTCACCTGTAGCTTTTAGGCAGCAATAAAAATGTCAAGTAAGTATTGTGATTATGTTTCTGCTACAAAAGGATCAGACTTTTGTCTAGTGGCAGTTTTAGTGCCATAAAGAAGCGCAGAAGGTTTATATGCCTACTGCCAAGAGCAAAGCTGTATTTTATGTCAGTAGCTGAGTAAATTAGTAAAGTCAGCCATTACCTGCGCTATAATACAAATGAAATGTATGTGCGGGGTGGGGGGCGGCTATGGAGAGATGAAGGGCACTTTTGCTGGGTGGTAATGAGGGAATCCGAGGAGGGAGTGGGAGCACCAATAATGATTGTTGGACTGGGCGCAGGAGGTGCTAAAGACTGTGACGAATGGTATGTAACAAGGTGTTTTATGAGTGTCTTGAAAGAACGTGCTGATTGAGGGAAGAAGCGCAGGTAAGGTGGCCTCTACTGTTGCACGTATCTCACACACACCAACGATTTTGTGACTGTCTACGTAGGCTAGTGTTTTAGAGCAACAGTTTAGCCATTAGCAGAGATGGCATCTTGATGGATGACTGCTGCCGTCACTTGGGTTATAGTGGACAGCTCTGACATAGGATCAGAGACTGAGACATCAGATACTGAGACAGCATCTGAGGGATAGGACAATGGCGCAGACTCTGGGAGTGATTTTTTAGTCGGAGGAGTCCCATTCGATAACTCCTCTTCCAGTAAATTATGAGGGAGGTGATGAGGACAGTCCTGTTGTCCCTTCGCAAGCACAGTCTGTGCAACGGGGTAATAGTGGGTTAGCCCAACCCAGAGAGCAGGTGAATGCGGCGGCAAGCAGAGAGAGAGAGTGCTCTCTTGGGAGCTCCCCAATTTAGTTCAGCCCCAAATTCCACCGCCCAAATCGTATTGTGGAGACATCAAAATTATCTATCACAAAACAAACTGGTTTTGTAAGGCAGGCACCTGTGTTTTTGGTCCTGGGTTCGGCGGCCATATAAAGAAACATACTAAACCCAAACATTTCTGGAAACTAGACATTCGGGGGAGTCCACAGAGGTGTGACTTGTGTGGATTCCCCAAAGTTTTCTTACCCAGAATACCCTGCAAAGCTGGAATGTTGAATAAAAACTCTATTTTTCTCGCATTTCTGTCACACAAACTACAGGAATGTGCTGGGATCCACAAAATTCCTACCACCCAGTGATTCCTCACCTGTCCTGATAAAAACACTACCCCACTTGAGTGCCTATACCTAGTGCCTGCATCAGGAATGGATCACCCCAGGGTCAACAGCTGCCTCATGTAGGGACCAACATTGACCGTTGTGTGATCTAATCCTGTCGCGGACACCAGGCCTACCCACACAAGTGAGGTACCATTTTTATTGGGAGACTTGGGGGCACGCTGGGTGGAAGGAAATTTGTGGCTCCTCTCAGATTCCAGAACTTTCTGTCACCGAAATGTGAGGAAAATGTGTTTTTTAGTCATATATTTAGGTTTGCAAAGGATTCTGGGTAACAGAACCTGGTCAGAGCCCCGTAAGTCACCCCATCTTGGATTCCCCTAGGTCTGCAGTTTTCAAAAATGCACAGGTTTGGTACGTTTCCCTAGGTGCCGGCTGAGCTAGAGGCCAAAATCTACAGGTAGACACTTTGCAAAAAAACACCTCTGTTTTCTGTCAAAAAATGGGATGTGTCTACGTTGTGTTTTGGGGCATTTCCTGTCGCAGGCGCTAGGCCTACCCACACAAGTGAAGTATCAATTTTATCGGGAGACTTGGGGGACCGCTGGGTGGAAGGAAATTTGTGGCTCCTCTCAGTTTCCAGAACTTTCTGTCACCGAAATGTGAGGAAAATGTGTTTTTTTAGCCAAATTTTGAGGTTTGCAAAGGATTCTGGGTAACAGATCCTGGTCAGAGCCCCACAAGTCACCCCATCTTGGATTTCCCTAGGTGTCTAGTTTTAAAAAATGCCGAGGTTTGCTAGTTTTCCCTATGTGCCGGCTGAGCTAGAGGCCA
Source organism: Pleurodeles waltl (assembly GCF_031143425.1). NCBI lineage: Eukaryota > Metazoa > Chordata > Amphibia > Caudata > Salamandridae > Pleurodeles > Pleurodeles waltl. Next base: position 1,448,321,663 of record NC_090446.1, read on the forward strand.
AAATCCACAGCTAGGCACTTTGCAAAAAACAGGTCTGTTTTCTTTGGGAAAATGTGATGTGTCCACGTTGTGTTTTGGGGCATAACCTGTCGCGGGTGCTAGGCCTACCCACACAAGTGAGGTACCATTTTTATCGGGAGACGTGGGGGAACGCTGGGTGGAAGGAAATTTGTGGCTCCTCTCAGATTCCAGAACTTTCTGTCACCGAAATGTGAGGAAAAAGTGTTTTTTGGGCCAAATATTTAGGTTTGCAAAGGATTCTGGGTAACAGAACCTGGTGAGAGCCCCACAAGTCACCCCATCCTGGATTTCCCTAAGTGTCTAGTTTTAAAAAATGCACAGGTTTGGTAGGCTTCCCTAGGTGCCGGCTGAGCTAGAGGCCAAAATCTGCAGCTAGGCACTTTGCAAAGAATATGTCAGATTTCAATGTAAAAATGTGATGTGTCCATGTTGCGTTTCCTGTCGCGAGCATTAGGCCTACTTATGCAAGTGAGGTACCATTTTTATCGGGAGACTGGTGGGAACACAGAATAGCAAAACAAGTATTATTGCCCCTTGTATTTCTCTACATTTTTCCCTTCCAAATGTAAGATAGTGTGTAAAAAAGACATCTATTTGAGAAATGGCCTGTAATTCACCTGCTAGTATGGGCACCCCGGAATTCAGAGATGTACAAATAACCACTTCTTCTCAACACCTTATCTTATGCCCATTTTGGAAATACAAAGGTTTTCTTGATACCTATTTTTCACTCTATATTTCAGCAAATGAATTGCTGTATACCCGGTATAGAATGAAAACCCATTGCAAGGTGCACCTCATTTATTGGCTCTGGGTACCTAGGGATCTTGATTAACCTACAAGCCCTATATATCCTCGCAACCGGAAGAGTCCAGCACACGTAACGGTATATTGCTTTACTAAAATCTGACATTGCAGGAAAAAGTTACAGAGTAAAACGTGGAGAAAAATGGCTGTTTTTTTCAGCTCACTTTCAATTTTTTTTTTATTTCAGCTGTTATTTTCTGTAGGAAAACCTTGTGGGATCTACACAAATGACCACTTGCTGAATTCTGAATTTTGTCTACTTTTCTTCCGGGATCCAGCCTTCAATCAATCAATCATTAATCAATCATTAAATTTCTAAAGCGCGCTACGTACCCGTTAGGGTTTCAAGGCGCTGAGGGGAGGGGGGGGTAGCTGCTAATGGTCGAAGAGCCAGGTCTTGAGGAGTCTCCTGAAGGTGAGGAGGTCCTGGGTCTGGCGCAGGGGGGTCGGGAGGGAGTTCCAGGTCTTGGCGGCGAGGTAGGAGAAGGATCTGCCGCCAGAGGTCTTGCGTTGGAATCGGGGAACGATGGCGAGGGAGAGGTTGGCAGAGTGGAGTTGGCGGGATGGGACGTAGAAGTTGAGTCTGTTGTTCAGGTAGGCGGGTCCGGCGTTGTGTAGTGCTTTGTGCGCGTGGGTGAGGAGTTTAAAGGTGATCCTCTTGTCCACGGGGAGCCAGTGGAGGTCCTTCAGGTGGTGGGAGATGTGGCATCGGCAGGGTACGTCGAGGATCAAGCGGGCGGAGGCGTTCTGTATGCGTTGGAGTCGTTGGATGTCTTTTGCTGGGATTCCTGTGTAGAGTGCGTTGCCGTAGTCAAGTCTGCTACTGACGAGGGCCTGGGTCACTGTTTTTCTGGTTTCCGTCGGGATCCATTTGTAGATTCTGCGGAGCATGCGGAGGGTGTTGAAGCAGGAGGAGGAGACTGCGTTGACCTGTTTGGACATGGTGAGGGCGGAGTCGAGGATGAAGCTGAGGTTGCGTGCGAGGTTGGCTGGAGTAGGGGGGGGGGTCCCAGTGCGGTGGGCCACCATGAGTCGTCCCAGGCCGAGGGGTTGCGTCCGAGGATGAGGACTTCCGTCTTGTCGGAGTTTAATTTCAGGCGGCTGTTTCTCATCAACTCGGAGATGGATTTTAATCCCTCTTGGAGGTTGGCTTTGGCGGTGAGTGAGTCATTGGTGAGGGAGAGGATGAGCTGGGTGTCGTCGGCGTAGGAGAGAATGCTGAGGTTGTGCTGACGGGTCAGTTGTGCGAGGGGTGCCATGTAGACGTTGAACAGCGTCGGGCTTAGCGAGGAGCCTTGGGGGACGCCGCAGATGAGGTTGGTGGGTTTGGAGCAGAAGGGTGAGAGTCGGACTCTCTGGGTTCTGCCAGAGAGGAATGAGGAGATCCAGTTGAGGCTTTGTCTTGTATTCCGGCTTCGTGGAGACGTGTTAGTAGGGTGCGGTGGCAGACCGTATCGAAGGCAGCAGAGAGGTCCAGGAGGATGAGGGCTGCAGTTTCGCCGTTGTCCATTTGCTGTCTGATGTCATCTGTGGCAGCGAGCAGCGCAGTCTCGGTGCTGTGGTTGCGCCTGAAGCCGGACTGGGAGGGGTCCAGGATAGAGTTGTCCTTGAGGTAGTGGGTGAGCTGGGTGTTGACGATCTTCTCAATGACCTTCACTGGTAAGGGGAGGAGGGAGATCGGGCGGCAGTTTTTGACGTCGTTGGGGTCGGCCTTGGGTTTCTTGAGGAGGGCTTGGATATCGGCGTGCTTCCAGCTGTCCGGGAAAGTCACAGTATCGAAGGATAGGTTGATGATCTTTCGAAGTTGGGGGGCGATGGTTGAGTCGGCTTTGTTGTAAACGTGGTGTGGGCAGGGGTCTGAGGGGGATCCTAAGTGGATGGAGTTCATGGTCTTTCGAGTTTCGGCGTCATCTACGTGGGTCCAGGTGGTGAGGCGGACGGCGTAGGAGGGGTAGTCGGGGGTGGGGTCTGGCAGAGGTGTGGTGTTGAGGCTGTCGTGGATGGCGGCGATTTTCTGGTAAAAGAAGGTGGAGAGTGCGTCGCAGAGTTTCTGGGATGGTGGGACGTCGTTGACGTTGGCGCTGGGGTTGGAGAGCTCCCTCACGATGCAGAAGAGCTCCTTGCTGTCGTGTGCGTTGTTGTTTAGGCTTTCTGTGAAATGGGAGCGTTTGGCGAGTCGGATAAGTTGGTGGTGCTTGCGGGTGGCTTCCTTGTGGGTTGCCAGGCTGGCGGGTGTGCGCTCGAGAAGCCATTTTTTCTTGAGTTTCTGGCAGGTGCGTTTGGAGGTGATGAGTTTGTCTGTGAACCAGGCTGCTTTTTTCCTTTCTTGGTTGACGGTGGGCCTCTTGAGTGGTGCGAGGGTGTTGAGGATCCACTGTTGGAGGTTGATGGCGGCGGAGTCCGGGTCGGTGGGGTTGGTCGGCGGGTTCCTGGCGAGGGTGCTGGTAAGTTGGTCCTCGGTGACTTTGCCCCAGCGACGGTGCGGTGGTAGTGGGGTGCCTTGGTTTCACACCCATTCCTGTCACAAACCGGAAGGAGGCTGAAAGCACCAAAAATAGTAAAAATGGGGTATGTCCCAGTAAAATGCCAAAATTGTGTTGAAAAATGTGGTTTTCTGATTCAAGTCTGCCCGTTCCTGAAAGGTGGGAAGATGGTGATTTTAGCACCAGAAACCCTTTGTTGATGCCATTTTCAGGGGAAAAAACACAAGCCTTCTTCTGCAGCCCTTTTTCCCATTTTTTTTAAAAAAAACTAAATTTTCACTGTATTTTGGCTCATTTTTTGGTCTTCTCCAGGGGAAACCACAAACTCTGGGTACCATTAGAATCCCTAGGATGTTGGAAAAAAATGACGCAAATTTGGCGTGGATAGCTTATGTGGACAAAAAGTTATGAAGGCCTAAGCGCGAACTACCCCAAATAGCCAAAAAAGGGCTCAGCACTGGGGGGGGGGGAAGGCCCAGCAGCTTAGAGGTTAATTCATACTGTGTTTGACCCACTGGACTTAAAGCACTGTTTGGTTCTAGGTTCGTCTTTCTTACATTGCCACTCAGTTCCTCCTTATTTGGTTTAGCAGATCCTGTCAGTTAGATCGCTGGGGCCTAAGGGATTACTTGTGCCGATCTAAAGGCAGTATTCTGATGGCTTCTGTCTCATTGCAGCCTGGAGTATTTGCACTGCTATGCTTCAGCCCGTGTTATCCTCTTCCCCTTATATTCTAACACGTTAGCTGAAGGGCTTATATATGTTTGTGGGGTTTGTTTTGTTTTTGTAACTAACCATGTGCTGTCTCAATGGAGCATCCAACATCGACTGGGAGAGGGACGGGCCTTTCCTGTTGAAATGATTGATGATGGCAAGTGCTTACTTCCTTGCTTTGGGAGGGGTTCGTTCTTTTGGGTATTTTTGCCGCTTTTAGATGGTGTAAGACAACCATGTTTCTAGGCCAAAAGGCTGAGCCCGCTCAGAATTTTTTGCAGTCAAAAATCGAATGTAGAATGTATACTCTGCTTCTGAAAGAGTGATTTGATCAGTAGGAAACAGTAGAATGTAGCAGACCAAGGGCGCCTTCAAGAATGCTGAGCAGGAAGCACTGTTGACTGGAAAAGCTGAAACTCATACACACTCACCCACTCATACAAACGGATACACATGCACACTCAGACCTTCACCCCCACACACACACACACAGACACCCCAGCAGTAGCATCTGTATAAGTCTGCCAGAGTTTGGGATGGCAGCGTGAGGCGTGTGAGCCCCAGTGTCCTTGTGGGAGACTGAAATATTAATGCAGCGCCCAGGGCAACCCTCCCACACAGGTTACCGAGCAGAGGGCAGCTGTGCTCACATATGTATTTATTCAACTTTTTGTTTATTTATGCATGTGTTTCTTTTGTGGTCCTTTTTGGGGTCGAGCTAGCATTTGCTAGCGCATGCATCTCAGTTGGTAGACACTGTTGTGTACAGTAAAGGGCTTGGAGCCCGCCTGTCACATACCATTTGTTGGCTTGCATGGCACTCTTCTTTATAGCCTCATAATTTGTCACTGCATGCATATCATAATTTCCGTTCCTGCCTGCCTGTAGAGCAGGGACGTGATTGAGGTACTATTGTTCTTTTTAACTTCTAGTGCCTTGCAAACAGAAGGCTTTTGTCTGGCAGAAATGTGCCCAGAAGGTCATACAAAATTGCAAAGTTTTATTTTTAATAGCTAACGTTCTTTTATTTTGCCAAGTCATCTTTTCTCACTTTGCACTCATGTTTTCTTTTGTTTTTGCTTGTGGGCATTATTCTCAAGAGACGACAATTATCTTGTTCTAAATATTGCAAAGCAACATTGTTCCTTTATTATGTGTTATTTCTGAAATTATACTTTAACACATAATTGTGCAATACACCCCAGTCCGCCTAACCTACCTTACACCAGTCCACCCCACTCCAATCCAAGCCACTCCAATTCAATCCACTCCTCTGCCCTGCTCCAGTTCACCCCACTACAATCCAAAACAATCTGCCATTCTCCAATCCAAAACAATCTGCCCCACTCCAATCTACCCCACTCCCATCCGCCCCACTCCCAGCTGCCCCACTCCAGTCTGCCCCACTACATTACAAATCAATCTGTCCCACTCCAATCCACACCTCTCCAATCCAAAACAATCCACCCACTCCAATCCACCTCACCCATGTCCTCCCCAATCCATCTCAGTTCACCCACTCCAGCCCACCTCACTCCCATCCAGTCCACCGTATTACAATCTGCCCACTCCAATCAAAATAATCTGCTCCACTATAGTCTGCTCCACACCAATCCAAAACAATCTCTCCCACTCCAATCCATTTTAATCTGCCTCACTTTTATCAAACCAATGTGCCCCACTCCACTGTACCCCACTCCAATCCGAAACAACCCACTCCACTCCAATACACCCCACTTTTTTTCAATTCACACCACTCTAATCCACTACAATTCACCCCACTATAATCCAGTCCACACCAGTCCAATTCACTGCAATCCAGCCAGGTCCAATTTCCCCCACTACAATTTAATACACCTCATTCCAATCCAGTCCTCCCCACCACACTCCGTCTACTCCAGTCCAATCCCCCCCACTCCAGTACGATCCACCCCACTCTAATCCAACCCATTCCAATCCAACCCACCGAAATCCAGTCCAGCACAGTTTACTTCAAAACAACGCACCCCAATCCAATCAAATCAACCTACTACAATTCACCCCACTCAAATCACGTTTACAGCTATCCACTCTACCTCACTCCAATCCACTACTTCAACATTACCCCAATCCATGCAACTTCAATACTATCCACTCTGATCTAGTCCAGTTAATTTCACATAAATCCATCCTACTCCAGTCCAATCCAAATGACTCCAAACCACTGTAATCTACCCCACTCCAAAACAATCCACCCCTCTCCAATTAATCCACCCCAATACAATCCACTCCCCCAACCATTCACATCCAACCCACTCCAATCGACTGCACCCACTCCAATCCAACCCACTGCAATTCAGTTCACCCCACCCCAGTCCAGTCCACCACACTCCAATCTACCCGCCTTACCCAATCCAATCCACCAAACTCAATCCAATCCAATCCACCCCACTCAATCCAATCCACCTCACTCCACCCCACCCCAATTCAGTCCACCCCACTCCAGTCCACTCCAATCCACCCCACTCCACTCCAATCCACCCCACTCAAATACACCCCATGCCAATCCAATCCACACATGTCAGTGCAATTATCCCCACTCCAATCTACCCCACCCGATCCAATCCACCCCACCATGCTCCAATCAAATCCACCCCTCCCGTCTATCCCAATCCACCCCACCTCATTTCAATCCACTGCACTCCACCCCAGTGCAGTCCACCCAATTTTACTCTAATCAACCCCACTCTATCCCAATTTCATCCACCCCACCCCATCCCATCTAACTCCTGTCCACTGCACTCCAGTCCAATCCATCCACCCTACCTCACTCAAGTCCTTCCCACTCCAGTCGACCCAGTCCACTCCAATCCATCCACCCAACCCCAATGCACCCCACTTCAGCCCACCCCTTCCAATCCACCCCTCAAGTCCACCACAATTCAATCCACCCCACTCCAATCCCTCCCACGCAGCCCATCACACCCCAATCCAATCCACCCCATCCCATTTCTTTCCACCGCACTCCAATCCAATCCATCCACCCTACCTCACTCCAATCCTTCCAACTCCAAGTCCACTCCAATCCATCCACCCTACCCCAATCCACCCCACTTCAGTCCACCCCTTCCAATCCACTCTAATCCACCACAATCCAATCCAGTCCAATCCACCCCACTCCAATCCATCCCACTGCTACCTTTCACACCCCAATCTAATCCACCCCCCTCCAATCCACCCCACTTATTCCAGTCCACCACGCTACAATCCAATCTACCTGACCCATCCCACTCCAATGCATCCCATCCCAGTTCAGTCCACCCCACTACATTCCACTCCACCCAGCCCAGCTACTCCAATCCACCCCACCCCACCCGATCCGATTCACCCCACCCCACCGTACTCCAATCAAATCTACCCCCTCCAACCTATCCCAATCCACCCCACCTCATTTCAGTCCACTCCACCCCACTCTACCCCACCCCATCCCATTTCAGTCCACCGCAATTCAATCCAATCCATACACCCCCACTCCAGTCCTCCTCACTGCAGTCCACCCCAATCCACTCCAGTCCATCCACCCCACCCCAATCCACCCCACTTCAGTCGACCCCTTCCACTCCACCTCCTCCAGTCCACCACAATCCAATCCAGTCCAACACAACCCCACACCAATTCACACCACTCCATCCCACTGCAGCCCACCACACCCCAATCCACCCCATCCCAGTTCAGTCCACCCCACTCCATTCCAATCCAGCCAGCCCACCGACTCCAACCCACCTCACCCCCCTCCAATCCAGTCCACCCCCCTCCAATCCAGTCCACCCCACCCCACTCCAATCCAGCCCACCCCACTGCAGTCTAGTACACCCCACTCCAGTGAATCCAATCCACCCCACTCCAATCCAATCCAATCCACCTGACCCCAGTCCAGTCTAATCCACCCTGCTCCACACCAGTCCAATCACATCCATCCCAGCCCTATTACCACTCACCTGAATCCAATCTAATCTAGCCCAATCCATTCCACCCAAATCCAATCCACCTCAGTCCAATCCACCTAACCCCATTTCAGTCCACCCCAATCCAATTCACCCCACTACCCCAGTCCACTCCAACCCATTCCACCCCACTCCACAACACTCAGCACTGAACCAGTGAACTCTACGACACTCTACTACCCATACTTCATTCTACAACACTCCAACAAATCAACTCTACGACACTCCACTCCCCCACGTCACTCTGACACTCCACGCCACTAGCTTTTAGCCATGCTGGACAGCAGCCACACTGGTGTACAACATGGCACAACAAATTGCCAAAGCCAATCGTTCCTGTAGAGGCAAGACCTATTGGCTTTGCCAATGCTTGTATATGTTGTTTTTTGTAGCGCCTCACACAACAGATGACAGAGCGCTGTATATCTTACAGTATAAACGGAACACGGACATAGCAGGTTGTGCTCGTTCCGATGCTGAAGTGTTATGACAAAGCAAGCCACAACGTTTGGAGAGAGGATGTGGCGTAAGGGCCAGAGGTGCTGACTGTGTAACTAAGGAAACAGCTTCGAACCTCGGCGTCACCTCAACATCCTGTGGTTCTGTGCAAATTACTTAATCTCTTCTTGATTCAAGAAAAATGTATGTGAAGTTGTGTAATGTATCAAGTACAGTCCAGTTGCGGTATTTAAAAAAGCAGAAAAAAAGAAATACTGCCTAACTCACAGTGGACGGACAGTCATTAAGGTAGATCAATCTATGCTTGGTCCATGCTCCACATAAAGACAAGTAAGTGATGGCACTGGATGCGCTACTAAATTAGAAAGCAGTAAAGAAGAGTGATAGTGATGGCAGCGATTGGTAAGTAATGAGTGGGCCAAAAGCCTGTTTTTAGAGTGTTTTTCTTTTTTAGATACAATAGGTTGCCAAGCGACAGCAGTGCATGCGCCCTGACTGCAGGATAGAACTAAAAACCCCACTGCATTTTCATATATGGAAGATTCTTAAAGATTCATACAGAAATTTATGTGAAGGAATACAGCAGGCACTCTGGACTTTTGCAACACTGCGATAATGTTGCTCACCTATTTTGCTTTCATTAATTTTATCGCAGGGTGCATGACGAAATGACTCGCCTATAAAGAAATCATGACTCTTTTTGGTACCGAAAGACAACATCAGCGAACCCAGCCCAGGCCCATGGAGAAGCAAAAAGTGGGGTGCCAGATCCAACTTGCTTTGCGTTTGGACAGGTTAATAATGACTACTTGTCTTGGGCATTTGTAAAAAAAAAAAAACTGTGTAACAGCAGAGAAAATTTTGAGTGTGTTTTTTTTTTCTTCGTGGAAAACATTCATAGGTACTGCAGTTGACTTAGATTAATAAGCAAATTGTAATGCTTTAAAATAAAATTGAGAACTTTTTCTAATGTATTCTCATTTCTTAGTTGGGGGATGGAAGTGTTTTTGGATGCGAACGTCCGAGTGCCTGTGTAAACCCTCCTATATGTAGGTAACCTATTCACGATCACCACCCCCAGTGTTCCTTCTCTGCCAGGAGCATGGCACAGTATTATGATTCACCTGCAGGAGCCAGTAGAGGGTTCAAACACATCTTAATTTGGACACAAGTGACTGCAGTAGGTGCTCCCTCTCCAGCCAGCAAACAACTGACCCAAAGAGAACCCAGAGTCATTCTTCCCCCTGTGGCACATTTCCAATGAATAAACTATGTACGGAGATACAACAAAACTTCTCCCCTTTACAGAAATAAATAAATAATACATCTATATGAAATATACTGCCTCAAAACTACTATATTTACAGCATAGTCCTTGTATTATTATGAGATATAGACATACATAAATATAAATATTATCAAGCATTGCATACATAGTCATTTAGATGGTATCTTGGTGGTACCCGAAGCCTTCATGACCTACCACCTCTGACCCTCTGTGGTTAATTTGCTTCATCTTCGCCGTTATAAACTCCACAATTATCTCTTTTATCATGCCCTTGGGTCCTCCTACCCAAAACATCACCATCATCCATCAGCTTAAAGCTACTTCATCTCTCCACAGCTTCTATCTCGGCATCCGTTCATCTCTCATACAGTGCTATTCTCCTCATATTCCACCGCTCATTGTTCTCTAAGATCACAAACAACTTGGGCTCCTTTTACTTTAAATGGCCCCCGATACTTTGTTAGACCACCTTCAATTCTTCCAGACCTCATTTTAACTATATCACCCTCCTTTATTCTCCTGCCATCCTTCTTTTTAAACTAGCACATACTTCTATCATCCTCCTGACTAGTGAAACCTTCATCCATGCCGGTCACATCTTTGCATTGGCCTTTCGCCCTCTCATAACACTGAAAGGAATTTGTTTCATAACACTGTTTTCTGTGGTACGATATACCCATATCAAATCACTTAACATAATTCTGACATCACCTATCCTCTAAACTGCCATTTGTATTACTCCCTTCACAGTATGATTTGCTCTTTCAACAGCACCAATGACCTGCGTGGTGTTGGAAATGGCCCTTTCTGCAGGGTCACCCCAAAGTTTTTGCCTTCCTCCTTTTTTTTTTTTGACCTTGTTTTTGCTGCCTTTAGGACTGTGCACTTTACCACTGCTAACCAGTGTTACAGTGCTTGTGCTCTCTTCTTAAAATAGGTTAACATTGACTCATTCACGGTTGGTATATTTAATTTGCATGTAAGTCCCTAGTGCAGTGCACTACATGTGACCAGGGCCTGTAAATAAATTGCTACTAGTGGGACTTCAGCACTGATTGTGCCACCCACTTATTTAGCCCTTTAAACATGTCTTATGCCTGCAGCTGCAGAGCCTTTATGTGCCATTTCACTGCCATGTTAACTTGCCATTTAAAAGCTCTTGCCAAACCGTAAACTCTTTCAATACACATAAGACACCACAGAGGTAGCCCATAGGGCAGGGTGTTGTGTAAGTGAAGGGCAGGACATATTTAGTTTTACATGTCCTGGTAGTCAAAAGCTCTCAAAATAGTTTTTCATTACTGTAAGGCCTACTCCTTCTTCAGTAGGATATCATTGAGGATTCCTTAATACAGTTATTAAAAGTAAATCCTGATTAGAAGAGGTAAAGCTGTTATGTTTAATGTGTATGGAATTGTAATGATAAATCCTCTTTAATGGCAAAGTCATATTTATCATTACAATTTTAAAAATGCCACTTTTAGAAAGTTGTAATTTTTCTGCTCTTAGCCCTGTGTGCCTGCTGCCTGTCTCCAATACACGTCTGGGGTGGGTGACAGCTTGGCCTTGTGCATTCCCTCTAGAAAGCCACACATAATGGGAGATTAGGTGTGACTTGATTGACCTTCATGGGCCATTAACTGGCTGGATGGAGGGGGGCTGAGTTTAGCACTGCCTCACACCTGATGAGGCTTGTCCTGTCCACACACAATAGGGCTTAACAGCCCTACATTGCAACTCAAGCCAGCTTTGAGCCAGGACAGGGGAGGCAGGGCATCTGGGCACTTCAAAGGTATGCCTCTAGAAGCTTCTTTTACCTTCGAGAACCAGGGCACCAAAGTATAAATACTGGACCTCAGACACCACAACTTCAGTACACTTCTGGACCTGTGAATACTCTGCTAGGAAGAAGGACTCCTGTGCTGCAGAAAGGACTGCCACTCTGCTGGACTGCTACTTTGCTGGACTCTTGCTTTTCTGTGCCAAACTGTGCCTGCTGCCTTCTTGCATGGGAGGGAGAAGGACTGGACCCGCATCTCTACAACCGAGAACCCAGAGTGACTCCAAGCGTGAGCTGACTGGCCTCCTGTTTTCTGAAGTCTCGGGGACACAGCATGCTACCAATCAACCTGCACTGCACCTGGACTCTGCCACCTGTGAGCCTGCCTTGCCAAGTGGTACCACCTCAGTGAACCCTTGGAAGTGGGCCCAAGGTGCTCCACCGTCTGTGGTCCTCACTGGAACTGCTGGGAAGTCTCGCAAAGCAACGCTGCACAGACAGTACACCAGGATTTAGGGTACTGTGTTAAGTGGGCTAAGTGGGTCACTGTATCCAGCCCGTGTTCTATTGTGGTCGGCCTGAACTCTTGACTTTGTCCCAGTCCGGTGCGTCCAGATAACCATAGTTGGAGGTTTGCGCTTTTTTGCACTATTTTCACCTAAATGTTAAAAATTGCATATCTCAGGATCTACTTTTTTTGTCGGTGTGGTCCTTTTTCTTTACTCAGATAAATATTCTTTAGTTTTCTAAACTTTGTGGTGTTTGTCACTGTGTTACTGTAATTTAAGTGTTGCACAAATACTTTACACATTGCCTGTTAAGTTAAGCTTGATTGCTCTGTGCCAAGCTACGAGAGTGTGAGCACAGGTTAATTCAGGGTGTGTGTCTAACTTACCCTGACTAGGATTGTGGTCCCTCCTTGGACAGGGTGCATACCTCTGCCAACTAGAAACCCAATTTCTAACAGTTGTACAATGATGTGCGGGAGTGTAAAATGGCACAAAAACTGAAGAATTTAACCATTTCATCCAGTGTTAGTTGAGTTGAGTCCCATTATCTCTGATCAACTTCACCGGATATCCTTCCTCTCTAAATACTTCATCCAACACTCTAATGGTACTCTTTGTTGTGATCTTTTGCATAAATTGTACCACAAGCCATTTGGAATACACATCTACCATCACAAGGGCAAACCTCAACTCGAAAGCAACCCTGGCCATAGGTTATATAAAAACTAGGCATATGGTGTGCCATGGTAGTCCTGGATCCACTGTGGCACCCATTACAGACTGCTCTCCCACTTTCAACTTTTTTCTCCATCTTTACAATCCTTTCATCGAACAGCCCATTCAGTCACACTGTTATCCATACTCGGCCACCAAACATTCTCACTTAATCTCTTTCTTGTCATTTTTTGTCCCAAATGGGCCTCGTGTGCCATTTTGAAGAGCTGAAATCTTAAACCCTCTGGAGGTACAAATTTGTTACCTCTTGACATGACTTTGCCATCACATACCGACATCTCATCTACTATTTCAACATACGGTCTCACTGGTACTGGTACTGGTACTGGTACTGGTACTGGTACCACACTTTCTCGCCTACACCCTTTGGAAATCATCTCCACCACTTGCTGCAACACTTCACCCTTTTCCATGCTCTCAACAACAGTTTTTCCCCAAAAGCACCTTGACTCCATTCCACCAAGTCATATACATTTGCAACAACAGCTTCCTTATTAAATGCCTCTACTTTTGCCTTGTCCACATCCTGCCCTAGAAGTGGCAATCTGGACAAGCCGTCCTCTTGGGCATTTCTCTATCCTGGTATATATTCCGGTTTATATTAATATTCTTGTAGGCGAGTCGCTAATCGAGCTACTCTCACAGACCCCATAAATACATTCTAAAATATTCTGCTGCCCATACAGCAGCCAATGCCTCAGTCTCTGTAACAGAATAATTCCTTTCAGAACCAGTTAAAGAGCTTGAGACAAAGGCCACTGTTTTTTGTTCCATCTTGTGAATTTGTGACAATATGTCTTCCATGCCTTTCTCACTCGCATCCACTGTAAGGATGGACATGAGATTAGTATCAAAAGGGGTCAAAACTTTGACAGAAGAAATATTGTGTTTCATTTTCTTTTTTTTACTTTTACAGCCGAGGCCAACAGTGTATACCCAAGGTACTCAAACGTCTCAACACAAAATTCACACTATTCTACCTACATCACCAATCTTATCTAGTACTTTTTTGAAAACCATATTATGACTCTTAACTGTCTTGCTAAAAACCAAAATGATGTCTTGACAATAGACTACACCATCAATCCCCTTCAAGATTTGACCAATCATCCTTTGGAAAACACTAGCGGCCACTGAGAGGCTAAATCACATTCTAGTGAACTGAAACACTCCTTCAGCCAGGATAAATGCTGAAAAGTGCTTAGAATCTTTGTGCAACATTACCCCCTTTAAGTGTTAACATCAGCTTATTGATGTTGGCTAGAGGGTATTATCCACTGCAATGTTCTGATTTAGATTGCATAGGTCCACACAAAACCTGAAGCTACAATCAGATTTCCCTTTGATTACCACCAGAGAAATACAACTGGATGTTTCTATAGGTTCAGTTATCCTTTGATTCACCATATACTCTAATATCCGAATGACCTCTTGTCTTGCTATTGACAGAACTTTGCATACTTTATGTTGAACTGGTATAGCCCCAGGCTTAACCATTATTTTGTGAACATTTTATTCAGCTCCCTTACCTCATTGGAAAATACCTTACATGCTTTACTCACTATCTCCTCCACTGTGATTTCAACCCCCACCATGACCCGATTGATTGCTTTGGGGTTGATCATTATTTGTGTATCAGTTCCCAATGCAGTATTTAGGGTCCACTTTCTGCAACATAAACATTTCCCTTCACACATCTCTCTTGAAACTCAATCTCCGCTGGCATATATCCTATTAAGTCAATCTTCTGTCATTGATATCCTCTTGGGTTAATGTCTTAAAGAAATAAGTGCACTTTTAGCCAATATAGCAAAATATTTCCTTTGGTATAATAGTGTCCAGGGACCCTGAATTTACCATTAGCTTGAACCATTTTACCTTTAATTTTACATATTGCCTTTGGTCTACAATGCCTTCCCATACTGTCTTGACCATTAGGTATGCATAACATTTTGTCTACGTCTTTCCATCCTTCCTATTGTCTTATACTGCATCTATTTTGAATTTATTATTTGTTTTACACATACGGGCAAAATGTCACTTCCCGGCCATATTGTCTGCACTCCTGGCAAATGGTATAACAGTTCTTAAAATCTGCTTTATGAAAAATACTCCCACAACTTGTACACATTTCTTCTGTCCATTTGGAAGTATTTACAACATTTCCAATACTTCTTTTACTAACTGCACCTCTCTTGCTGCTCTTACGCTACCCTTTACCAGAACTGAGTACCTCAGTATCCTCCTGCTCAACATAATAAACACTTGTGTTGTGTTCTTGCTTCTCCATTTCTCTCATACATCAATCAGATTGCTCCACCACTGCTTGAATGATGGATTTTTTGCAGCCTCTCCTGCATCTTCTTACTCATACACAGTACTATTAGTTAATCACAGATTAAGTCATTGCTCATTGCCCCAAACTGACATTTGACAAATACTTTGCACAAACTTTCCACAGACCTGTCTACTGTCTCAACTGTTTTTTGTGGTTGAGTATAAAAGCGATGTCTAGACATAACTATATTGGAGTCCTTGGTAAACCTCCTCTCCAATCTTTCCTTTGTCTCTTAGTATACGTTTGCAATTTCTTGCCCTTCCTTTTCCACATTAAGATCCTTGCCTCACCATGGATTCAGAAAACTTGAGCACATTTCCCTGGCCATAAAACAACTCTGTTGGCTTCATCTTTGCTTAGAAATTATCAGCTTTGGTAGAAAGCACATTTCCTCCATCAATTACATCTTACTAAACCATTATATACCTCAGGTTCTTCAAAGATCTTGGAAGTCAAGCCTCTGTAATGATCCCTTGTTATGATTCTATATGAATAAAGATAGCCGTTTTTAGTAGCTGTGGTTAGCATTTGGAACTAACTACCCACAATTGTGCCCCCCCCCTTCTTACAACCCAGTCTATGTAAAGGATACTGCATATTTATTTACAAGTTACAGTGAAACACGAGGACATCTCTCTGGCCTATGCACAAACAGCTGCACCACTAAGCACATTACGACAGAGTGCCTCTGCATATCTTCTGCAAATAGCTTCCAGCAGTACAGGCAACCTTCCTAAATCCCCATTGTCCACATGACTCCCCTTTCTGCTTAGAGCCCTGTAGCACCATTGCATTTCTGTCCACCAAGCCCAAGAAGGACTTCAAATATTGAGGGTTAATATTGTTCACCTAAGGATGCCGGGGCTCCATCTTGGTCACCGACCAATGAAAATTAATTGAACTTAAACTTTAGGATTCCTCACAACAGCAATTACACCTCCTTAACTACCTGCCTTAAGCAATCCACCACCTGCACACCATCCTTGTGGCACTCAGTCATGGATCATCAGATGTGAACTGTTTATTTCACACCGCAGTTCTTCACTGCCAACTCATCCCTAAGCTAATCACGGATCCCAATCTCAGTGGTCTTCTTTAGTTGAAAAAACATGCACCCCAGACTGCAACTGTGATACCTGGTCCCTCCCACTTGTTGCATCACACTGAAGAAAAGGTCCAATGCATTGTGATCATTCACATAAACTCAATTTTCACCATATCTCTGCTGTCGACCCAGCAGATCCTCAAAACAGAAGAATCGGAAGGAAATGTGAAGGGTAAGTTTTCCAGAATATGGGTGTCAGCTATACTCACTGATGTGAACTCTATGCAACCCTTAGACTCTCCTTTATTGAGCAGTATATCGTCCACACTATTCACCTACTGCATGACCTGTATGTACCTGAGACAGCAGTCTTCAGGGCAAGTAAGGTTCAATCAATACTAGTAAAACTGACATACACCCACAAGAACACAAGAATTCAATTCAGAATACACTAGCCCCGTGCCACATATACAAAAGACACAGACCCACTGAAACAAAAGTAGCTATGTATCTGTAAGTGAAGCTGCACACACGTAGATTTAAAAGCTTATTGTATTCACCAACTTGAGGCCCATCACATACCCTTTAAATCACAAGTGCTCTAGTGTGGCTGCCCAGACAACTAAGGGTCAGAAAACTGCTCTTTGTTTCTCACCACATGCCCACACGTCCCTTCTATCTACGATTACTTCGATCATTGTCTGTATGTGCTCGCAATACGCTACATAACTAAAGAAAACTCTAGACAAATGCACCCCCTTATTTATTTGCATAGTTATAATTCATATCACCATTATAGGATCTGTGCCCCACTTGGACTGGCCAGGCAAACAGAATGGATTATGGATTTTGGGTTGTCAGTCATGTCTGAATCTGTAGAGCTCCAGGTACAATACATAACACAGTCATTTTCACTCTGCTATATCTTAAGTGTTCTTTCATGCTTCTTGTGTACATTTATGTCAAGACCAAAGTCTCCTATTATGCTATTTTCTCTTGCTCTCTCTCTCTTATTTTGATATCTTCTCTTGCTCTCTCCTATTATGTTATCCTCTCTTGCTTTATTTTCTATAGCAGCAGTCAAGAACAGTAAAAAACTATAAATCTCATGAGGCTTAGCAACATGCTAGCCAATGGGAATGAAAATCGTAATCACCAGATTAACCAATAGAGTATCTATCACAGGCATAATGCCCTTCTTGACTGCGAACAGCCCTACAGTCAAGATAGGTACCATTTTTCATACTTGTTCAATTACTTAATGTAACATTATGGTGGGCATTACAACCCTGGCAGTCAGTGTTAAAGCGGCGGTAAGACCGCCAACAGGCCGGCGGTAAAAAAAATGGAATTACGACGTGGCGAAAACCGCCAACATAGACAGCCACTTTAACACTCCGACCGCCACGGCGGTACAAACAAACAGCGCAGTGGTCACCGCCAACAGACAGGAGGAAGACCATGTACCGCCCACATTATCACAACCTACCAATCCGCCACCCTTTCTGGGGCGGATTCACCGCGAACAAAAACACGGCGGAAACAGGACTTCGAAGGGAAAACGCTCACCTCTACATACCCCACGAGGAACCAGGACGCCATGGAACCAGAGCTTCACATTTTCCCAGCTTTCATCTTCTTGCTCCTCTACCAGGAGCACGAACGCCGGCGGCGAAGACCACTGTGAGTATTGCACCTACGACACAGGGGAGGGGGAGGGAAAAAACAGGGGGACACACACGCAACACCCCCACCCTCACCCATGACAACACACACACTAATACATATTGATACATCACAGTTACACCCCCCAACCCCCTGGAAGAATGCAAAGATAAAAGGAAATGAGTGTAACCATTGTAATCTATTAAAATCCAGTACGCAGAAATATATATACACTATTAACAAATATATACACCAAGAATAGAAGTCCAGGTATTGCTCCATTTAAGTCCGTGGAACACTAGGCCCAAACTGCATGGGCGAGACCCACACAAGGTACCCGAACATGACAGAGAGAACACTGCAGGGGCATCAGATAGACATGAAACAGGCACCTCAGGGGGAAGGGAAAGGGGGGGCACCTCAGCCGGATGAGTGCACGGCACCAAATCCACGAGGGGGCCACATGCCCACTGTTCAATCCTGGTGAGTGCAAAGCCACAGTCTCTCAAGTCTCTACAGTGGGTGGGTTGCCCACTGTTCAATCCTGGAGAGTGCAAAGCCACAGTCTCTCAAGTCTCTACAGTGGGTGGTTTGCCCACTGTTCAATCCTGGGGAGTGCAAAGCCACAGTCTGTCAAGTGGATAACATTCTCCACTGGTTCTGGAGGGGGCTTTGTGCCCAGAGTGCTTCATCCTGCCAAGGACAGTGGTAGTGGATGCCTGTCTCCACTGGTTCTGGAGAGGGCTTTGTGCCCAGAGTGCTTCATCCTGCCAAGGACAGAGGTAGTGGATGCCTGTCTCCACTGGTTCTGGAGGGGGCTTTGTGCCCAGAGTTCTTCATCCTGCCAAGGACAGAGGTAGTGGATGCCTGTCTCCACTGGTTCTGGAGGGGGCTTTGTGCCCAGAGTGCTTCATCCTGCCAAGGACAGAGGTAGTGGATGTAAATCTCCACTGGTTCTGGAGGGGACTTTGTACCCAGAGTGCTTCATCCTGCCAAGGACAGAGGCAGTGGATGCCTGTCTCCACTTGTTCTGGAGGGGGCTTTGTGCCCAGAGTGCTTCATCCTGCCAAGGACAGAGGTAGTGGATGTACATCTCCACTGGTTCTGGAGGGGGCTTTGTGCCCAGAGTCCTTCATCCTGCCAAGGACAGAGGTAGTGGATGCCTGTCTCCACTGGTTCTGAAGGCGGCTTTGTGCCCAGAGTGCTTCATCCCTCCAAGGACAGAGGTAGTGGATGTAAATCTCCACTAGTTCTGGAGGGGTCTTTGTGCCCAGAGTGCTTCATCCTGCCAAGGACAGAGGTAGTGGATGTAAATCTCCACTGGTTCTGGAGGGGGCTTTGTGCCCAGAGTGCTTCATCCTGCTCGTGGCGGACTCAGTAGAGTCATTGCTCTTGGCGCTCATGGGCCAGCGGTGCTTGTGGCGGCGGTGTTCATTGCAGCGTTGCTTGTGGCGGCGGTGTCCATTGCAGCGGTGCTCGTGGCGGCGGTGTCCTTGGCAGCGGGGCTTGTGGCGGCGGTGTCCATTGCAGCGGTGCTTGTGGCGGCGGTGTCTTTGGCAGCGACTCAGCTGCTGGCGGTCCTGTCTGGGCCAGCGGGGCTGCTGCTGGCGGTCCTGTCTGGGCCTGCGGGGATGGTGCTGGCGGTCCTGTCTGGGCCAGCGGGGCTGCTGCTGGCGGTCCTGTCTGGGCTTGTGGGGCTGCTGCTGGCGGTCCTGTCTGGGCCAGCAGGGATGGTGCTGGCAGTCCTGTCTGGGCCTGCGGGGCTGGTGCTGGCGGTCCTGTCTGGGCCTGCAGGGCTAATGCTCGCGGTCCTGTCTGGGCCTGCGGGGCTGGTGCTGGTGGTCGCCTCCTGGGCAGCAGGGCTGGTACTGGCGGTCGCCTCCTGGGCAGCGGGGCTGATGGCGGTCGCCTCCTGGGCAGCGGGGCTGATGGCGGTAGCCTCCTGGGCAGCGGAGCTGATGGCGATTGCCTCTGGGCAGCGGGGCTGATGTCGGTCTTCTCCGCCGTGCCGATCTTCCCAGACTTGCCAGGTTTCTTGTGCCCCTTCCCCACCTTGGAAGGTGTCGCAGCTGACTCCACACTCCCACCTGTACCCCTGGGAGCAGCTTTGGTGGCTGGTGTCTTCCCCTCTCCCGCCGGGCACTGGCCAACTTTTGATGCTTGACATGTGGGGGACTGTCCGTGCTGTGGCTCTTTGCCATACTGGCTGCCCTGCTGCCTGGTGCACTCCAGAATCCGGTGACTACTGGCCCCACTGATCCCGCCGATGTCGTGGCTGAGGTGCTAGGTTGGGACCTGGAGAGTCGGGCCCTAGGGGACTGACGGGGTGGGGGAGGTGAGGGAAAGAGGTCAAGGGTGGACAGGAAAAGGTTCTTGGGAACACTGGGACGGGTAGCTGGAGGGGGTTTGGGAGTGGAGGAAGAGGTTGTGGTTGTAGGAGGTGTACGTTTGGTGACTTTGGGTGAAGGTGCATGTGCTGGAGGCTGTCGTGAGGTGGATGGCTGTTGGGTGGGTGTGTGCCTGCGTTTGTGTACCTTGGGAGGTGGCATCACAGACACACTGGGAGAAGACACGGGATGTGTGAATTGTAGTGGGGGTGGTGACTGCACGTGAGCGGGGTGTGGTGGTGATGGAAGTAGTGGCTGTAGATGTAGTGCATGCAGGTGTGAGTGGAGGCAAGACTGGGAGGGAGGAGGGAGACGAGGAGGAGGGGGACACAGTGAATGCAGTGGATGTTGCTATGTCTGCATGTGTGTGATGTTTGCGTGAGTGCCTGTGGGATGTGTGGTGCTTATGTTTGCCTGAGCTTCCATTGTGTGTTGGGGTGTGTGCATGCTGGTCTGATGGTGTGCTTGGGGTAGGCTGAGGTACAGGGGTGTGGGTCTGGGTAGAGGAAGTTGGAGGGGGGAGGCTAGAGACAGGGACAATTGCTACCATCAGTGCTGAGGCCAGAGTCTGAAAAGCTCGCTGAAGGGCTGCCTGATCAGAATGAATGCCATCCAGGAATGCATTTGTCTGTTGCAACTGCCTCTCTACACCCTGGAAGGCATTCAAAATGGTAGACTGCCCAACAGTGAGGGACTTCAGAAGGTCAATGGCCTCCTCACTGAGGGCAGCAGGGGTGACTGGGGTAGGGTCTGAGGTGCCTGGGGCGAAG
Source organism: Pleurodeles waltl (assembly GCF_031143425.1). Taxonomy (NCBI): domain Eukaryota; kingdom Metazoa; phylum Chordata; class Amphibia; order Caudata; family Salamandridae; genus Pleurodeles; species Pleurodeles waltl. Next base: position 1,448,342,647 of record NC_090446.1, read on the forward strand.
GTGATGCACACCCTCCTGGGTGAGCCGGCACGGGGCAAAGGCTGAGGGGCTGCTGGGAGGGCAGTGCTGGAAGGGGGGGTGGCGGCTGTACCTGTAGATGGGGGGGCACAGATGGGCCCGCCGCCACAAGGGAACTCCCATCAGAGGACGAGTCCGCATCACTGGTCTCAGCTCCTGTCCCCGCTGTGGAGCTCCCCTCGCCCTCCGTCCCACTGGTGAAATCCGACTCCATAGTTTCGCCCTCCAGGGCCATGTGGGATGCAGCTCCCTCCTGCTCCGGTGCCACTGCTCCTCCGCCTGATGATGCTAATGCACACAAGAACAGGGAGAACACAAAAAGGGGGGGCACGACAGAAGAAAGACATGTTAAGTGCATGCATTACCTCTACCGTTGGCGGACACAACAGACACAGTAGCCCCCTGCACTACGCCGAACACTTGGGGTCCACTATTCAATCCCTGGGACATGGCCTACAAGGCTATGGCTGACATCTGCACACATGGATGTCACAGGAGCCTGACGAGGTGTAGTTGGCACTGTATCCAGGTGGGGTGGGGTGCCACAGGGCCTGCCTGAAAAAGGAGACCTAACTAGCACACTCGCCCTGGGCTAGGGCCACAGCCCACCTCCCCCACCCAGACACCTCCACTGCGCGCTGAATCAGCAGAATGAGACTGTACTCACCCCCTTGTTGCTTCTGTGAGGCCCTCAAGCGCCCATCCAACTCTGGGTACGCCACTGCCAGGATCCTGTACATCAGGGGGTCATGGTGCTACGGGCACCCCTCCCACGTTGGAAGGCCATCCCCAGCTGGGCCTCCGCTGTCTTCTTGCTCCGGCGGTGAATGTCCTCCCATCTCTTACGGCAGTGGGTGCTCCGTCTGTGATAGACCCCCAGGGTCCGGACGTCCTTGGCGATGGCACGCCAAATATTCTTCCTCTGGTGGGTGCTGACCTACAGGAATTGTACAGGGGAAAAAGAGAAGTTATTACCAACTGCACCATCCCTACCCTTGCCATGTGGCACATGCACTCACCGTCGTTTTATGCAGGCCTCAATCTCCCCCCCCATCTTTCATCCACGCCACTCCTCACAGGCATAGCCCATACAGCATGCTCCCAGTGTACTTACCTGTTTGTCTGGAGGACCGTACAGTAGCGTGTACTGGGGTAGGACCCCATCCACGACTTTCTCCAACTCTTCCAATGTGACGGCAGGGGCCCTTTCCCCAGACGCACAAGCCATTGTCTCTTCCAGACTGAGGTCACAGCAGCACTTGCAGTCTAGGTCCTCTCCTGTCGAAGATCAGGTATTGAGTGATTGAACAGATAGAAAATGGCGGTCACGTCAGCAGCGGTGCGAACCGTCACCGCCGTCGTACATCGTCATTGGCTCCTGGGACCCATGGGGTCCAATGTTAACCAATGCAGAATTGTGCGGCGGTCTTCGACCGCCTACCACGGCGGTGTACAACGCCAGCGCAGTTACCTCATATCCCATTGTCCCACTTTACAGGTCAGGCAGCCGCCGTTTCAGGGGCCCAAATGGCTCTATTTTTAACTGTGTCACACATAACTAGGCCTTGCTTCAACACTCATACATGCTTATTTCGGATTATGAATCGTGTTCTGTGTAAGCTGTGTGTACGTACCTCTGAGTTGGTTGACTCTGTGCTCACTGTTGTCCTTCATAGGCACCGTCCGCTGGGACATGTGAGGAGATGGCGGCATCCTCCAGTGTACAGACCGCTGGTGGACCTGTCGACAATGGAGGAAAGACATGTAACCATCACATACAGGCTAGATTGTGCCACAATCCTGGAACTGTGTGCCCAGTTGGAGCCAGACCTAATGTCAGCTATCCGCCATCCCACAGGAATCCTCCCTCAAGTGCAGGTGCTGTCAGTACTGCATTTCCTTGCAAGTGGGTAATTTCAAACAACAGTGGCCATAGCATCAGGGATGTCCCAGCCTATGTTTTCCAACGTGTTGTCCAGAGAGTTGTCTGCCCTGCTGAAACACATGCGGAGCTACATCGTTTTCCCTCAGGTGGAGGATTTGCCTACAGTGAAAGGTGACTTCTATGCCCTGGGACATATCCCCAACATCAGTAGGTGCCATTGATGGGACACATGTGGCCCTGGTCCCCCCGCAGGAGTGAACAGGTATACAGAAACCGGAAGAGTTATCATTCGATGAATGTGCAGATGGTGTGTTTGGCCAACCAGTACATCTCCCATGTGAATGCCAAATTCCCTGCTCAGTGCATGACGCTTACATCCTGCGGAATAGCAGCATCCCTTATGTGATGGGGCAACTCCAGAGGCACCGGGTGTGGCTATTAGGTGAGCATATGGAACCAAATCAGTGGGAATAGTTGTCTGGGTCTGGGGATAGTCCCTACAGGTTAGTGTGTGTCTAACAGTTGTCCCTCACCTTTTTCAGGTGATTCTGGTTACCCCAACCTGTCATGGCTACTGACCCCAGTGAGGAATCCCAGGCCCAGTGCAGAGGAACGCTACAATGAGGCCCATGGGCGAACTAGGAGGATTGTAGAGCGGACCTTCGGCCTCCTGAAGGCCAGGTTCAGGTGCCTCCAAATGACAGGTGGTTCCCTATTCTACTCACCAAAGAAGGTGTGCCAGATCATCGTGGCCTGCTGTATGCTTCACAACTTAGCTTTGCGACGACAGGTGCCTTTTCTGCAGGAGGATGGTCCAGACGGAGGGGTTGTGGCAGCTGTGGAGCCTGTGGACAGTGAAGACGAGGAAGCGGAAGAAGAGGACATCGGCAACAGGAACTCAGTTATCCTGCAATACTTCCAGTGAGACACAGGTAAGAAAACAAACCTGCCTACTACATGTAATGTAACACTACTACCTCTCTACTGTCTGTTCTTTTCACCCAGTGTATGGTCACTGAGTTTTCACTTTCCCTTACGATTTCACAGATATGGGTCCCACTGTGTGACATCTGCTTTGTTTCCTCATGGACTAGAGCTGTGTGACATAGGTATATTGACATCACAATTGTAAGAGCATTTTGTCACTGTAATTGCTAATATACACTATTTCGAAATCACAGACAGACTCCAGATTGTTTTGTGCCTTAAGGGTGTTTATTTAAGTGCTCAATATTGGAGGGTGCTGTAAAATGGGGAGGGGTGATGGTGGAGGAATGTCCATGGCAGAGTCCAGTCTATCAGTCTCACAGGTGCATTGTCCAAAGGGGCATAGGAAGTGGAGCTGGGGCAGTTTGAGGATGGACAGCGTGACAAGGTGGGACAAAAGGATGACATTCAGGGCGGTCTCATTTCTTGGCGGGGGACTTGGCATCGTTCTCGGTCTTTGTCCTGGATCACAGGGACCGTTTGCGGGGTGGTTCTCTATCTGCAGGGGGTGGGGTGCTGGTGTGGTGGTCCTGTGGCGGTGCCTCCTGTCCACTAGCGCCGGTGGAGGTGGTGGGCAGTTCATCGTCCAGGCTAGTGTCAGGGGCCCCTTGTGCCACAGTGTCCCTCCTGGTGTTGAAGACTTCCTTCAGCACCCCTACGATGGTGCCCAGGGTGGAGTTGATGGAGCTGAGTTCCTCCCTGAAGCCCAAATACTGTCCCTCTTGCAGCCGCTGGGTCTCCTGAAACATAACCAGTACCGTTGCCATCGTCTCCTGGGAATGATGGTACGCTCCCATGATGTTGGAGAGGGCCTTGTGGAGAGTGGGTTCCCTGGGCCTGTCCTCCCCCTGTTGCACAGCAGCCCTCCCAGTTCTCCTGTTTCCCTGGGCCTCTGTCCCCTGAACGGTGTGCCCACTGCCACTGCCCCCAGGCCCCTGTTGTTGTTGGGGTGGTGGGTTAGCCTGGGTTCTCTGTAATGGTGGACACACTGCTGATTGACGTGTCCTGGGGACAGAGGTATGGGCCCGCTGGGTGGGTGCTGGTGTTTCCAGAGGGGGGAAGCTCTGTGGTGGCCTGCGACTGTGTGAGGGGAACCGACTGTCCCAGATGGGCCGGGCTGGTCGTCTAGATCCAGTTGGACAGAGCTGCTGTCAACACTGTGGTCCTCTTCTGTTGGTGGTGTGGACATGTGTGGACCCTCCTGTGCGGTGACGTTGGGTAGGGGTCCTGCAGGGGTGTAAAAGCATGATTATTGCATCTGTGAACCATGGTGTGCAATGGGTGGGTGACCGTGTACCCCAGTGCTTGCATTCCTGTGTGGGACCTTGTGTGATGATGGTTTAGGGGGGTGTATGGGTATGTGCAGTGGCCATGCATTGGTGATGGGTGTCCATGCTTTGGTGTTGCATGCAGGGCTTGGTGTTGGGATGTGTGGTTTGTGATAGTGGGACATGTGTGAGGAGTTGGAGTGATAGGGGTGAGGGCGAGGGTGGGGGTATGTGATGGCATGCAGGTAGGGTAGGGGTTGTAATAGTTAAGGTTTGACTTACCAGAGTCCATTCCTCCAGCTACTCCTTCGAGGCCCTCAGGATGCAGAATCGCCAAGACTTGCTCCTCCCATGTTGTTAGTTGTGGGGGAGGAGGTAGGGGTCCGCCACCAGTCCTCTGTACCGCAAGGTGGGGTCTGGATACCATGGAACGCACCTTCCCCCGTAAGTCGCTCCACCTCTTCCTGATGTCATCCCTATTTCTTGGGTGCTGTCCCACTGCGTTGACCCTGTCCACTATTCTGCACCATAGCTCCATCTTCCTAGCTATGGAGGTGTGCTGCACCTGTGATCCGAATAGCTGTGGCTCTACCCGGATGATTTCCTCCACCATGACCCTGAGCTCCTCCTCAGAGAAGCTGGGGTGTCTTTCCGTGCCATGGGGTGGTGTGGGTTATGTGTGGGGTGGTGTGTGTTATGATATGTGGGGTGATATTTAGTGGTGTGTTGTAAGGGGTGCGTGGATGTTATGTGGGTGATGGTGTTGTGTGCCTGTTGATGCCTGATTATAGATTGTGGTGTCTCTCTCTGGTCTTCTATCGCAATTGTGGTCGTAAGGGTTTGTGGGTGATGTGGGTGTGTGTTTTATATTGTATTGGGTGTGTGGGAGTGGTGTGTGTATGTGTATCAGGTGTGTGTATTTCAAATTGTCCAACGTGGCTGTGTTTTGTATATGTGTGTGTATTTTGAGTGCGGCGGTGTGTACCGCCAATGAAATACCGCGGTTGAAAGACCGCCGCGTGGATTCGTGGGTCGTGATAGTGTGGGCGTATTTCTGTTGGCGTGACGGTGGAGGTTTCGTTTTCACCAGTTTATCACTGACCTTTGGTGTGGTGGACTTGTGTGGGTGTCTGAATTTTGGCGGATTCCGAGCTGGGGGTCATAATAGCTGTGGCGGATTTCCGTGGACGCGGCGGTGTGTTGGCAGTCTTCTGCACGGCGGTAAGCGGCTTTTACCGCCAATGTTGTAATGACCCCCTATATGTTTAATCTGTTCTGTTGTTATGATTCGGTTTTTCACCCACATTGGTTATAATACCTTGTATTTCTCTCTGTTGTGCGCTCTTGGCGACCATTGTTCAGAGCGTGTGCTGTGTGGCGCTCTACCTCACTGGGGCCCCTATATCCACCATTTACATTCTCCTTATCTTCCAGTCTCCCCGCTGCTTGCAATTTCTACCAGGGCTCTCCCTGTGGCATATCTTGAGGCAGTAAGCTTTCCGGAGCCCTCAGCTCCAGCATCTGTTCTCTGTACAGCCTGCAACTCGCAACATCAGCGAAAAGGGAGAGGCTTTCGGGCCCGCCTTCCTATTAATTTGTACCGCCTCTCCTCAGAGAGTACACACCCCAGGGGAATGTCTCCAGCTTTCTTTCTGGCTCCTAACATTCCTTGAGTTTTTAACCCTTTTTCTGCCTGCATTTTGTTACATTTCACATTTATTATGGAAATAGAAAGCTCTCCTCACACGAACGAGAATAATGATGATGCAGAAGCATTTATAAACAAATTAATTGATTTTATTCATTCTTCAGTTGAACAGACTGTTACGGCCTCTATGGCAAGATGGCAAAAAATACTGAAAACTCTGTAATAAACATAATGTCAAAGACATTGGTGGCACATTCTGCGGGGTAAAGCAGAAAAACGCAAAACACTTTCCATTTCCATTACTGAAGTTGCACTCTTGAGCAGAGAGGTTTCCTCACACCAGTCTGAGAACATCGTTCCTCCCAGGCCTCCTATAAAGGAGGGTAATTCAAAAACACATTCAGAAGTAAATTTAATTCCAATATCTTGGCCATTGATGATGACTTGAGGGATGCAGATGATAATGATAATTTTAGCTTTAACAACTCTTCTCCTCCTCCTTAAAAAAAAACTAAACTCACTCCTTCCAAGTCTGAATGCTTTCAAGCTAAAATGGTCCCAGACGCCAAGGGCACCCCTATGTTTGATCCAACCCTCCTCCACCACCCTAATTCAACTGAATGGTTTCCAGCCGCTAATGTTGGAGATTATATATCCTCTAGACTGCTCTCCCTCTAGACAAACAGACCAGGGCTAAGTTAAAATCTGAATTCCCTAGGCCTTCACTTACCTTAAACATTACTGCTACTCCATCGATTGATCAAACTCAACTAACTTTCTTTTCAAAATTTGGTAAATATTCCCTTAAGGGACAAGGTGCTGGACTTAATGGGTCCTTTGACTCGCTTTTTTGATATGGTGGAAGCAGGCATACTGGACAACCTTGACATTAACTCTCTTGATTTATTTATGTGGGTTCAAAGAGCTTTTTGTTTGCTCGCTAACAGTAAATCTGCAATAACTCACAAGCAAAGAAAAGGCCTCCTTTTAAAATTGGACCCAAAATTAGACAAATCTAGCAATGCTTCATTCTTGTATTAAAGTGGATGGTCTTCTATTCCAAGACCCCTTCGCCACTACGTTACCACTTTTTTTTCCATTGATGAAGCCCAACAATCTTTTAAAAAGGTATTCTAGTGTGTTTTTGCATGGACCGGTAGAGGCAGGAGCCGCTTTACCCAGCTGTTCCTTCCATTACTAGGGTACCAGAGGCTCCTTCAACTCATCTTATGGCTACGAAGACTTCAAACCACAATTCTACCCCGAAAGAGGTCGCTGACAAAGAAACTTTGGATTCAGCAATCAACAAGGTGAGTCTGTTTTTTGGCCCTCCTCCTATAGGATGCCATCTTCAGTATTTTCTCTCAAAATGGCAAACAATAACTGTAGACCCTTGGGTGTTAAACACAATACGAGGTTACATTATAGAGTGTCATGTAACACCTTCTCAAAACCTTTTCCTTCGCCTCCAAAGTTCTCACAAAAGATGTCCAACCTAATCTCCTTAGAGATTCAAACACAATTACTGTCAGAGTCACCAGATCCTCGGGGTCCGTGCACGTTCCCAACACTTCCACCACAAGACAGCTCCAATACTCTGATTAGATTTATCACAGAGTCTAAGAGAGTCCAAGTGGGGAAAAGGGGATTAGGACGGGAACAGCTGGGAAGGAGACCTGTAGGAAGCAAAAGGTTAAAACACAACATCAAAATTTACATCTCATGAAATCAGTACCATGCTACAACTCTAAGCTTCGTCTTTTCCGAAAAACATGAACAACCCTAGAATAATCCTAAAACTGACTAGGCTTTAGATGACCGAATACCTGAGGAGGAAACAGGAAAAGTTAAATAGGACTTTCAGATTCAAGGACTTTCTTTAGCATGAGAATCAGGAAACACTGTGAGCAATTTCTAAACAACCATATGAATCTCCTTTTAGGAATACATATCAGGAACACACAGAATTACCTCTAGAACTCTGGTATTGTGTTGTGTTCATCTCAGAAAAAACATTGGGAAGTAAATTGCGCACACTGCAGATTTTTATATGAGTATTAAACACCATAAAGGTTTGTGCACCATGAAATCACACAACGTAGATTCAAGGAATAAATCACGCGACGTGTCAACTTGAAATGCTACCAAGAAAATGTCTTAGAATGGTAGCGCACAGTAACTTACATTATTTATACACGAGGAAAGAATTGCGCGTCTTGCCGATTCAAATGCCACCATACAAAAGCCAAGAAATGGTAGCGCACAATGAATAACATGAAAAAACACTCAAGGAAAGAATCGCGCGTGTTGGCGATTCGAATGCCACCATGTAAATGCCAGAAAATGGTAGCGCACAATGAACAGCATTAAGTACACACGAGAAGTGAATCGCGCGTTTCACCGATTCGAATGCCACCATGTAAATGTCAAGAAAAGGTAGCGCGCAATGAACAACAAAGTTAAATGCTCATGAAACGAGTTGCACGTCTTGCCAACTCGTAAAACATCATGTAAATGTCAAGAAATATCAGCGCGCAATGAACAATAATGTAATAACGAAGTCAAATCTTTATGGAATAAATTGTGCGTCCTCCCTGTTTGCAAACCACCATACAAATGTCAAAAAATGGCAGCGCACAAGTAATCTGTTATTCATTTAAGAATTAAAATCAAGAATATGAAGATTCTCAATTACGGTGTTGGGAAATGTCCAAACACCGTCTTACCGCCTGGAAACAGTGATCACCAATGAGAGATGAGTGCAGAAGACTGGAAAATCCAAATAGGCCGCCGGGACAGGAGCTCAGGAAGAAGCTGCTGCTCTGCACCAGGACCTCTGAATAGTGAGCACTGGAAGTTGGGCTGACTCTCTTTTATAGAGTCTTGGCCCAGCCTAGAACCACGCCGAGGCAAGTTGCAGGGAAAGTCTCCAGAAGGCCCTGGAAAGGGACCACACCCTAACACACCCTGAATGTTTGCAGCAACACATTGTAAATGTACAGTATTTATAAGCACCTTAAAAATGAATCTTTTGGGTGGAATTCTACAATACAAAAGGTTAAACAATAACATATCATCATAATGCATAAATTACTTTATCTTGCGAGTGTTGGGCTTTTGCATTCTAGATACCCGTAGAGCGCGCACTGTCCTGGTGTTGACAGTACTCCCCTCTCCCAGGTGCGCTCTAGGGCCTGGTTTATCTGGATTGAGACGATGAAAGCGTCTCACAAGTACTGGAGCATGAACATCAGATGCGGAAACCCATGAAATACTTTCAGGGCCATAACCTTTCCATGAGATTAAGTACCATAGGTTATGCCCTCTCAGTTTAGAGTCCAACGCTTTCTTGACTTCATATTCTTCTTCCCCCTGTACTAGAACAGGAGCTGGATGAGGGCGGACCTTTTGGACTGCCTTTTTTAAGAGGGAAGTATGGAACACTGGATGAATCCGTAATGATTTTGGCAATTGTAGTTTATAGGTCACAGGATTGATTTGCTGAAGAACAATGTAAGGACCTATAAATTTGGGGTTGAACATGTGCTTCGTCTTGAAGTCTATATGTTTTGTGGAAAGCCACACTTTGTCACCAGGTTGATACTGCGGTCCCTCACAATGTTTCTTGTCATAATGCTTTTTGTATTTTTGTTTGGCTTTTTCTAAATGTTGTTTAATCGATTTCTGAGTTTGATGCAAATGTTGAATGATTTAAGACAGAGCTGGAGTGAGAGAGCTTTCTTGAGGAATTGTGATGGGCAAGGTGTCCGGATGATAGCCAAACAAACCAAAGAAGGGTGTAACGCCAGTAGAAGTGTGGAAGGAGTTGTTGTAGGCAAACTCAGCTAACCAGAGCATTGATGTCCATGAATTAAGTGCTTTTTCAGCGTAAGCACGTAGGTATTGCTTCAAAGTCTGATTTAGTCTCTCCGTTTGACCATCTGTTTGAGGATGGTGGCTAGTAGATAGGGTAGATGTCACTTGGAGTGCTTTACACCATGTCTTCCAGAAGTTGGAGGCAAATTGCGATCCCCGATCGGAGAGGATCACTTTTGGCAGTCCATGATAACGAACCACTCTATTCAGTAAGATAGTTGCCAGTTCACTAGAGGTGGGTAATTTCTTACAGGCAATGAAATGTCCATATTTCGTGAGACTATCTACTACCACCAGAATTACTGAATGCTGTTGTACCACTGGCAGACCTGTAATAAAGTCTAAAGAGATGTGTTCCCATGGACGACTTGGGGTTGGGAGTGGGTGTAACAACCCTTTCGGTTTTGAATGACTTGTTTTAGTGCGAGCACAGACTTCGCAGTTGTTTACCATTGTTTTTACATCCTTTGTTAATGTAGGCCACCAAAAATAGCGTTGGATTAATTCAAGAGTTTTAGGAGTACCAGGGTGACGTGCTGTAGGTATAACATGCAACCAATGAAACACTATCTTGCGAAGTTTGGTAGTGGGCACAAACAAACGAGCATCGTAAAAGGGTAATCCTTGCTTGATTGATCTTTTCGGATCTGCTTGGGCCCACGCCTGCCATTTTTCAACAGTGAATGAATTGCGGATGTCTTCAAAGAAATCTTCTGTTTTTATGATACATAGGACCTTGTCAGGAGCAATGATAGCTCTGGAGGTTTGAACTGCAGGCAATGTGGTAGACTCTTGGCGGGACAAGGCATCAGCTTTGCGATTATCTTTACCAGGCCGGAAGGTTACCACAAAATCAAACTCGGCAAAAAACAGCATCCAGCGTAATTGCCGAGGAGTCAAAAGTCTGGCAGAACTCATGAATTGAAGATTGCGGTGATCAGTATATACTGTGACAGTATATTTAGCTCCCAACAAATGATGTCTCCATTCTTTTAAAGGCGCCACGAATCGCCAGAAGCTCTTTTTCAGCAATGACATATTTCTGTTCGGCTTCGTTCAACTTCCGAGACATGTAAGCTACAGGATGAAGCTGACCAGTGTCTTTGTTTCGTTGTGACAAGACTGCTCCTATCGCCACATCTGAAGCATAAGCTTCCACTATGAAAGGTCGATCCGCATCTGGATGAATCAAGACTGGGGCAGTGGAGAAAGCTTCTTTCAAAGTTGAAAAGGCTTGGTCTGCTTCTGGGGACCATACAAATTTTTCTTTCTTTCTTAATAACTTAGTAATTGGAGCCACTGTCTGGGAGAAATGATTGATGAACCTCCGGTAAAAATTTGCAAAGCCCAGGAAACATTGTACATCACGAACATACTTTGGGATGGGCCATTCAGATACGGCTTTTACTTTCCTTTCTGCCATCACCATACCTTGAGGGGTAAGGATAACCCCTAAAAACTCAGCTGTGGTAACATGAAACTCACACTTGGTTAGCTTGCAATATAAATGGTGTTTACGAAGGGCTGCCAAACTTTTCTTGACATGTTGAACATGTTCATTCTCATTGTCTGAGTAGATCAAAATGTCATCAATGTAACCTATGGCAAAGATATCAAGGTACTCTCTAAGAACGTCATTTAAGAAAAATTGAAATGCTGCTGGAGCATTGCACAGACCAAAAGGCATGACGGTGTATTAAAAAAGGCCATATCTTGTTTTGAATGCCGTTTTCCATTCGTCACCCTCTCTCATTATGACCAAATGGTAAGCACCTCGAAGATCAAGCTTCGTGTAGATTTTTGCTTTCTTTACTTGTTCCAGTAAGACCGGAATTAGAGGCAAAGGATATTTGTTCTTGATGGTGATTTTATTCAAGCCCCTATAGTCGATACAAGTTCGAAGCTCTCCGTTCGCTTTTGAAACAAAAAACAAAGGAGAAGCTGTGGGAGACTTAGAGGGGCGGATGAAACCATTCTCTAAGAATTTATCCAAGTATTTTCGTAAATGTTGATTTTCATGTTCTGACAGGGCATACACACGACAGTTGGGAAGTATTCCCCCTGGGACTAGATCAATTTGACAGTCATAAGATCTATGAGGAGGTAAGTTTTCTGCTTCCTTCTCATCAAATACATCTTCATAAGACGAATACTGTTTGGGCAACTGAACTTCTTTCTCTGCGGCGGTAGCTATGTAAGAATGGCGAACTTCCGATTCTTGAGTCCTTTGGAGACAATGTTCTTTACATAGCACTGATGAGAACACGGTCTTTCGTTCAGCCCAATTAATCTCTGGATTGTGATGAGTTAACCATGGCAAGCCAAGGATGATCCCATACTGTGGAGCATGGATCACGTCAAGGATGAGTTCCTCTTTATGTTTCTTTCTTTGATTTTTACCTTCACAAATTATTGTCAAGGGGACAGTCTGAAGAGTTATCGGACCTCCAGTCAAGAGTTTTCCATCAACTGCCTGGATGGTTTCTGGAGTCTTCTTTTCAATACATGAGATCCCCCATGCACGAACCAATTGGGCGTCAACAAAGTTTCCGGTAGCCCCAGAGTCGACTAGAGCCTTCTTGAAATAGGTCTTTTTCTTGACCTGAACTCTTATTCCCAATTTTAGATGTTTGGAGTGTGAAGGATCCACGGTGACACCCAAGAGCAACCCTTCTCTACAACTTGGGTGCTTTAGATTTTCCGACTCGACCGATGCATTGGTTGCAACTTTCTGAACTGGGCCTCGCTTGCTCTTTGTTTTGATTGGACAATCTTTGGCGAAATGACCTTTCCGCTCACAATAGAGACATTGCCCATTTTTTCTGCGTAGATCCTTTTCGTCTTTGGTCAAAGGTCTCCTGATGGTTCCAATTTCCATCGGTTCCGGCGTTCTTTCTCTCTGAGTTCTTGAGTCTTTGTTATCATGAGCATGCCAAGAATGTTTTTCAGTCTTTTTAGGCGTTCCTTTTCGTTCATTTAAACGATGATCAAGCCTCAAGACAAGGTTTATTAAATCTTGACAGTTTGCAGGTTGTGGGTCAATTCGCGCTAAGATGTCTTTTAGCTCCTCTTTGAGTCCCCTGTAAAACAAGGCTGCTTGTTTTTCTTCAGGCCAGGATGTCTCAGCTACCAGCCGATTAAAGTTGGCTAAATATGACACTAAGGGGGGCATTCTGACCCCGGCGGTCAAGGACCGCCGGGGCCGGCGGTAGCACCGCCAACAGGCTGGCAGTGTGCCGCCGGGCATTCTGAGGATTCCGACCCCCTCACCGCCATCCTGTTCCTGGCGGTTCCGCCCGCCAGGAACAGGATGGCGGTGAGGGGTGTCGTGGGGCCCCTGGGGGCCCCAGCAGTGCCCATGCCAATGGCATGGGCACTGCAGGGGCCCCCGTAAGAGGGCCCCACTTTGAATTTCAGTGTCTGCTCAGCAGACACTGAAATTCGCGACGGGTGCTACTGAACCCGTCGCACATCCTCCACTCCGCCGGCTCTATTCGGAGCTGGCATCCTCATGGAGGGGTGTTTCCCACTGGGCTGGCGGGCGGCCTTTTGGCGGTCGCCCGCCATCCCAGTGGGAAACCCAGAATACCCGCGGCGGTCTTTTGACCGCGCAGCGGTATTCTGGCGGTTCCCGCCGCCCGCCGGGGTCAGAATGACCCCCAAAGTCCTGATTCCCTTGGCGTAAGTCTAATAATTCACGATCTGCTGAGTGTGTTACAGTTCTACGATCGAAAACTCTCTCAAATTCACGAACAAAATTATTCCAGTTGTACAACAGGGGACTATTTTTACGCACAAGAGGAATAGCCCAGGTAGCTGCATCTCCAGACAGATATGACAACAAGAAAGCTACTTTAGACTGGGCATCGGGGAAAGTATGTGGTCTGCAGGTGAAGGGAAGTTCCACTTGAACCAGAAAAGATTGCTCTTTCAAGGGATCACCTGAAAAGCGTTCTGGGGGAGCTAAAGGAATGGCTGAAGGAACATTAGTCGGACTACCTCCAGAAGTCTGAGAAGAAGTACCTGGCCAAGACACACCTGTGGGACTTTGTTCTTTCTTCTCAACCTTATTCTGTAACTGGCTCACCCTCTCAGCTAGACTATTTGTCAAATCCTTTGATGATACCACTTCTGACTGGAGCTGGGTGATAGCCTTGACTAGCTCATCCAGTGTGGCCATGCTGAGAACATACACAAACCAGGAGGATAATAATTAGTGGGCTCACTATTCTGTCAGATTCACCAGATCCTCGGGGTCCGTGCAAGTTCCCAACACTTCCACCACAAGACAGCTCCAATACTCTGATTAGATTTATCACAGAGTCTAAGAGAGTCCAAGTGGGAAAAAGGGGATTAGGACGGGAACAGCTGGGAAGGAGACCTGTAGGAAGCAAAAGGTTAAAACAAAACATCAAAATTACATCTCATGAAATCAGTACCATGCTACAACTCTAAGCTTCGTCTTTTCCGAAAAACATGAACAACCCTAGAATAATCCTAAAACTGACTAGGCTTTAGATGACCGAATACCTGAGGAGGAAACAGGAAAAGTTAAATAGGACTTTCAGATTCAAGTACTTTCTTTAGCATGAGAATCAGGAAACACTGAGAGCAATTTCTAAACAACCATATGAATCTCCTTTTAGGAGTACATATCAGGAACACACAGAATTACCTCTAGAACTCTGGTATTGTGTTGTGTTCATCTCAGAAAAAACATTGGGAAGTAAATTGCGCACACTGCAGATTTTTATATGAGTATTAAACACCATAAAGGTTTGTGCACCATGAAATCACACAACGTAGATTCAAGGAATAAATCACGCGACGTGTCAACTTGAAATGCTACCAAGAAAATGTCTTAGAATGTTAGCGCACAGTAACTTACATTATTTATACACGAGGAAAGAATTGCGCGTCTTGCCAATTCAAATGCCACCATACAAAAGCCAAGAAATGGTAGCGCACAATGAATAACATGAAAAAACACTCAAGGAAAGAATCGCGTGTGTTGCCGATTCGAATGCCACCATGTAAATGCCAGAAAATGGTAGCGCACAATGAACAGCATGAATTACACACGAGAAGTGAATCGCGCGTTTCGCCAATTCGAATGCCACCATGTAAATGTCAAGAAAAGGTAGCGCGCAATGAACAACAAAGTTAAATGCTCATGAAACGAGTTGCACATCTTGCCAACTCGTAAAACATCATGTAAATGTCAAGAAATATCAGCGCGCAATGAACAATAATGTAATAACGAAGTCAAATCTTTATGGAATAAATTGTGCATCCTCCCTGTTTGCAAACCACCATACAAATGTCAAAAAATGGCAGGGCACAAGTAATCTGTTATTCATTTAAGAATTAAAATCAAGAATATGAAGATTCTCAATTACGGTGTTGGGAAATGTCCAAACACCGTCTTACCGCCTGGAAGCAGTGATCACCAATGAGAGATGAGTGCAGAAGACTGGAAAATCCAAATAGGCCGCCGGGACAGGAGTTCAGGAAGAAGCTGCTGCTCTGCACCAGGGCCTCTGAATAGTGAGCACTGGAAGTTGGGCTGACTCTCTTTTATAGAGTTTTGGCCCAGCCTAGAACCACGCCCAGGCATGTTGCAGGGAAAGTCTCCAGAAGGCCCTGGAAAGGGACCACACCCTAACACACTCTGAATGTCTGCAGCAACACATTGTAAATGTACAGTATTTATAAGCACCTTAAAAATGAATCTTTTGTATGGAATTCTGCAATGCAAAAGGTTAAACAATAACATATCATCACAATGCAAAAATTACTTTATCTTGCGAGTGTTGGGTTTTTGCATTCTAGATGCCCGTAGAGTGCGCACTGTCCTGGTGTTGACAATTACACAAACAAGCAATTCAGATTTCCAAGGCAGATCCTTCGGGTTTTCTAAGTTCCATGTTTTTAGCTCAAAAGAAAAACAAACAGATGAGACTGGTCATCACTCTCAAACTTTTCAACTAGTTTGTAGTTTACTGTCCTTTAAGCTGGAAACAATCATTCACCTCAGAGACTCTCTTCTTCAACACAAAAGGATGGTAAGGTTAGACTCACATGACACTTATCTCACAATCCCCATTCATCTTTCTCACAGGAAATTTCTTCAATTTCAATGGCAGTAACAAGGTTACCCTCTTTCTCCCCTTCCTTTCGGTCTTGCTTCGGCATCCTGGTGCTTCACAAAATTAATGAAACCCATAGTTGCATACCTCAGGTCTCTAGGGATCAGACTGATAATTTAGATTATGTTTTGCTCATGATCCAAAATATTCAGATTCTTTGTTCCCATCTTCATCTCATTTGTTCTCTGCTCTTACGAGTTAGGCTTCCTGATAAATACAGAAAAATCTATTATGATTGCCACCCAACAGATAGAGTTTCTAGGTTTTCTGGTAAACTTTTCAAGTGCTACCCTTCATCTTTCTCAATGAAAGGTAAAAGCTATCAAAAGCGAGGTTCTTCAAATACTTTGCAATTCCCACATTTCTCTCAGATCACTAGTGAGGGTGGTAGGCTTCCTATCTTCTTCCATTGAAGCCATATTTCTGGGTACTTTTCATTACCGGGCCCTTCAATGCTTCAAGATGCATCATTTGCGAAACAGCCTTGCTTATTCTGATTCCATCATCATCGATCCAGAATCCCGTCTAGAACTTCAGTGCTGGATCAACCATTTAGACGCCTGAAACGGAAGGACTATCTTTGTGTCAGCCTCCAATCATGTATTAGAATTGATGCAAGTTGGATGGGCTGGGGAGCATGCTGAGGTACAATCTTGACTCGAGGTACATGGGTCCTCATTACGAGTCCGCAGTCTGCCAAACACTTCCCGCCTTCAGACCGCCTGTGTGGCCTGAGCCCCGCTGGCCCTATCAAGAGTTCACTGCAGGGCCTTAACATTTAGCCATTAGGAGATGGCACCAATGTGTCGGTGTGGCGGGTGCAGCAACACTCGTTGCGCATTCCACTGCCTGTAAATTGGGCAGTGGAATGCGCAACGGGGCTGTGCATGGGGGCCCCTGCTCTGCCCATGCCAAGTGCATGGGCAGTGCAGGGGCCCCCAGGGGTCCCCCGACACTCCTATCCCGTCCGCCTTTCCATGGCGGTGTGAACTGCCATGGAAAGGCTGGTGGTATGGGGACTCGTAATCCTCAGGGCATCGCTGCAAGCAGCGCTGCCCTGTAGGATGAGAACCACTGGGACCACTAGGCTGATGGCTTGTGGCAGCCTGGCGGTGTTGGTTGTCTGACCGTGGCAGCTCCACCCCGGTCATAATGTTGCGGTCCCACCACCAGCCTATTGGCAGTAGGACCGCCACCGTGAGTCTGGCGGTCATGTGACCGCCAGATTCATAATGAGGCCCATCGTCTCTTGAGGAGTCCAAATTGCATATGAACTGTATAGATATGCTTGCAGGCTCCTTTGCAATCAGAAGCCTGACAAAAGACAGGGTGCAATGTTCCATTCTTCTCCTCAGGGACAACATTGCTGCAGTTTGTTACATCAGTCACATAGGAGGCACCAGATTCAAGCTGTTAGCAGAGTTTTGCAGAATTTTGCCTACTCCACAAAATCTCGATTCAAGCAGAATATTTACCGGGCACTCTCAGTTCACTAATAGATTGGCACTTCTGTCATATATGAGACTCCTGTGATTGAAAACTTCATCCACCAGTGTTTCAGTCCCTGTCTCACAAGTGGAGCCCTTCCAACATCGATCTGTTTGCTTCCTGTCTCAACTCCCAGTTACTCCACTACAGATGCTTTCTTTCAGGACTGGTCCCTTTCAGTCAGTTATGCTTTTCTCCTATGATCAGCAGAGTTCTAGCTCATGCCAAACATCAACAAGATAGTTTGGTCATAGTGGTTCAATTCTGACAATCACAGGCATGGTTTCCCACACTTCTCGAACTAGCAATCTCGCTTCCTTTCCCAATGTTCTTCAAGACCCATTCAATCAACCTCACAACTTAGTTCTCGACAACTCCCTCATTCTCTAAGCCTGAAAAATTGCAGGTCTGACAAATCGATTGATTTAATTTCACCAGAAGCTTCAGAATTAATTAGCAAGGCCTAGGTCCCAGGAACAACTAAAACTTACAAGTCCGCGTGGGCTCTGTGGTCAAGCGGGTTTTTGGGAAAATATCTCCATCCCTTTTCAGCCAATATAATTTACATTGTTAATTTCTTGATGGCTGAAGCAGTGGCGGTAAGTCTTATAAGACCATCAACTTATACAGATCAGCGATCTCCATGAACCATCCCTACATCAGTGGTAAATCAGTGGGAGAGCACCTGCTCATCTGTCATCTTTTAAAAGAAGTAAAATTGTGGGTGTTAGACTTGCCATCCTTGGCGTGGTCTCCCCTAACATTTTACCTCTGTTTCTGAGGTTGTTGATGTGTGCTGGACTCAGTTTTTGCTGTTTTTGTTACTCTGTGCACTTTACCACTGTTATCCATCTATACAAAATGTGTATGTAATTGGTTCATCCATTATTGGCATACTTGATTTACTGGTAAGTCCCTAGTACAGTGCACTAGGGGTGCCCAGGGCCTGTAAATCAAATGCTACTAGTGGGCTGCAGCACTGGTTGTGCCACCCACATTAGTAGCCCTGTAATCATGTCTCAGACCTGCCACTGCAGTGTCTGTGTGCAGTTGTTAAACTGCCTATTCGACTTGGCAAGTGTACCTACTTGCCAGGCATACATTTCCCTTTTCTTACATGTAAGACACCCCTAAGGTAGGCCCTAGGTAGCCCCATGGGCAGGGTGCAGTGTATGTTTAAGGTAGGACATTTGCTAATGTGTTTTATATGTCCTAACAGTGAAATACTGCCAAATTCAGTTTTCACTGTTGCAAGGCCTATCCCTCTCATAGGTTAACACGGGGCTGCCTTTAAATGATTAAAGCGTAGATTCCCTTTGGGAGAGGATAGACGTGAAGTTTGGGGTCTCTAAGCTCACAATTTAAAAATACATCTTTTAGTAAAGTTGATTTTAAGATTGTGTGTTTGAAAATGTCACTTTTAGAAAGAGAGCCTTTTCTTGCTTAAACCATTCTGTGACTCTGCCTGTTTGTGGATTCCCTGTCTAGGTCAGTTTGACAGTTGGGCTGTTTCCAGCTCTCTCTAGACAGTGAACAAAGGGAATTGGGGTGTAGCCTGCATAACCTGATGAGCCATCGGTACTAGGAGGGAGGGGAGGAGTGGTCACTCACACCTGAAAGGGCTGTGCCTGCCCTCACACAGTGCAGTCTCCAACCTCCTGGTGTGTGTCTGGTGCCTGGCCTGGCCAAGGCAGGATTTTACAAACAAGAGAGACTTTCCTTTGAAGTAAGCCTACTGCAAGGGCCAAAATGGGTATAAGAGGGGCACCCAAAACCACAGACTTTAAATCACTTCTGGACATCAAGAGGAACCTCTGCCTGGAGAAGAACTGAGGAGAAGTGCTGCCCTGCCTATGTCTGTGCTTTGTGGAGTATCATGCTGAAAGGGGACAAAGACTGGACTTTGTTGTGCATTCCTGCTTTTGAAGAAATCAACAAGGGGTTGTCCTGAGCTTGCCTCCTGGTGTTGAAGTCTCAGGGCCATCAAAGACTTCCCATGCCCGCACCTGGACTCTCTGCTGAGACTCATTCCCTGCCAAGTGGTGCCCTATCCAGTTTCTGGGGCCTTGACAGGTGAAGCTGGCAGACCAAGATTGAAAATCCACACGCTGCCGGCTCCGCGGCTGAAGTCAGCACATCACTTGCAGCGCAGTTGGGAGATCGACGCACGCAGCTGGAGAAACGACGCGCTGCCTTGCTGACGGAGGCTGGTATCGTCGCAACCCACACAGTGTGGTTTTGCTACCACTGTGCAGCAGGATTTTCAACGCAAACCTTGCTGGGTGTGGAAAAACAACGCAACGACTGCCCGGACCCGAGTGTTGCCCGTATCGACGCATCGATTTTTGCTTTTCTCTTTGGGACTTCTTTGTGTTCTACTTCTTGCTGATCCCATGATTGACTTTTTCTTGAACTTCATTTGGGAACTTGGTTTTCTGCCTTTTAAACTTTACACGTTTTTAACTCTTCATCATGTCTCAATCTGGAGAGGCATCAGCTGGAGCTGCTTTTGACCTAGAGAAATTGGAGAGCTATACAGTGGCTCAGTTGAAGCAGTTCTGTAAAAGTTTTGCCTGTCCAATTAAGAGCTCATCCAAGAAGGAGGAGCTGCAAAAGGTGCTGAGGGCCCGGGTGACAGCCAAAGTAACTGAGGGGCATGACGAGGAGGAGCACGAAGGGGAGGAGGGAGTGCAAGTCACTCACAATGATG
Organism: Pleurodeles waltl; assembly: GCF_031143425.1. Taxonomy (NCBI): domain Eukaryota; kingdom Metazoa; phylum Chordata; class Amphibia; order Caudata; family Salamandridae; genus Pleurodeles; species Pleurodeles waltl. Next base: position 1,448,362,676 of record NC_090446.1, read on the forward strand.
TTGTGGGTGGCCCTGTTATGTCCAAGGAGATAGTCTCCAGGGCAGGTAGCAGTGTGTCCTCCAAGGGTCTGACACCTGAAGAGTTACAGGACAGACTGGCAAAGAGAGAATGCCAATTGGAGGTGAAGAAGCTCAGTCTAGAGATGGAAGAGAGAAGGATGGCCATTGAGGAAAGGAAGATGCTGCTGGCTCATGAGCTTAGCTTGAAGGAGTTAGATCATAGGAGCCAGTCCAGTAGAGATGGTGGCAGCATCAGCACAGTGCAGCCTGAGAGAAGGGTACACATTCCAAAAGACCTAGTGAAGGATTACAAGAGGGAGGATGACATATACTTGTGGTTCAAGGGGTATGAGTCTGCTCTCCACATTAATCTGGTCCCTGAAGCTCATTGGGGGCGGGTTTGTGGAAGCACTTTGAGGTAGAGGAGCGGGATACTCTGACATCCTTAGGGGATTCTCATGGGCTCACTTACTCTATCATGAAAGATGCCCTACTCACAAGATAAGATATGGTCTCACCCCTGAGCAGTATAAGGACAAGTTTAGGTACTATAAGAAGAAGGAATCCCAAACATGGTTGGAGTGTGTTGATTTATTCTACAGGTCACTGGATGGTTGGGTAAAGGGCAGTAAGGTAACATCGTATGAGGGGCTTTACAATTTGATTGCTTGGGGGCACTTCTACAGTTTATGTTTTCCAGAGCTGCGCCAGCACCTAATTGACAGCAAGCTGACTGATCCCAGGAAGCTTGCACAGGAAGCGGACCACTGGGAGAGCACCAGGGTCCTCAAGAGGTATAGGGGAGACCACGCCAAGGGTGGGCAGGGTCACTCAGAAAAAAGGGGGGGTAAGGGTAAACAGTGGGAGTTCTCTAAAGGGCCCCAAACTGATTCCCAGGATTTCCAGCCCCCCAGTGAGAAGAAGCCATGGTTTTCCAAAAGGAAGCCAGTGCAGGGCCCTCCCACGTAAGTGTTATGCATGTAACCAACTTGGTCATGTGAGGGGGGACCCCAAATGCCCCAAGAGTACACCAGCACCCACTGGTGCGGAGTCCCAGGGTTTGGCTAGTGTAGCGCTTGGGGAGGAGTTGATTCAAGGTGGGTGGGAGCCAGCTGAGATGGCCCTTGTCTCACTAGGGGACAGTGAGATGGTGCAGAGAACCCTCATGCCTGAGAACACTAAGAAGTACAGGCAGTGGATGACCATAAATGGACAGAGGATGGAGGCTCTGAGAGACACAGGAGCCATTGTGACTACAGTGAGGAGTCACCTGGTGTCTGAAGAGCAGATTGATCCCCGTGTACTTCACCAAGTAGTTGCAGTGGACAACTCAGAGCGCCTGTGTAGAGTGGTGCAGGTTCCCTTTGAATGGGAGGGGGGTCTCAGGTTCCTTGAAGGTAGCTGTGAGTCCACCCATGCCTGTAGATTGTTTGCTTGGCAATGACCTGGAGGATTCCCCTTGGAAGGAGGTGAAACACAGGTCACACTTGGAGATGTTGGATCTGCCTGGGTGGGTATGCGTATCCACCAGGTCAATGGCAGCCCGTCAGGGTGGTCAAGAGCACCTGGAGCCTGAGACCGCCAAAAAGAGGAAGGGCAGGAGGCACGGGAAACTGGCCCCAGAAGTTCCCACAGTCCGGGAGGAGGCGGAGCCTGAGCCTGAGGGTGATGCCTGGAGCCTACAGGGGAACAGGTGGCTGACCTGGAGAAGGTCCCTGAGCTGTCACATTGGCAGCAGGAAGGGGGGCCCACCAGGGAAGCATTCTGTGCAGCACAGAAGACATGCCCCACTCTGGAGGGTTTGCGGCAGCAGGCTGCAGACCAGGTGGCTAGCAAGCAGCCAGGATCTCACCTGATCTACTGGGAGGACGACCTCCTGTATAGTGAGCCTAAGGTTCCTGAGCCTGGGTCAGCCCGTGTGCTGGTGGTACCCCTGTGCTTTTAGCTGGACATTTGGGGCAGGACAAGACCTTTGAGAGGCTTATCACCCACTTTTACTGGCCTCTAATGCGCAGGCACTCAGATGCACATTGCAGGTCTTGCCAAACTTGTCATGCAAGTGGCAAGGGTTGGGGGGAAATGTAAGGTTCCCCTCCAACCTTTTCCTGTTGTTAGTACCCCCTTTGAAAGGGTTGGTATTGACATTGTGGGGCTTCCGGATCCCAAGACAGCCATGGGCAATAGGTTCATCCTGGTCTTGGTGGACCATGCCCCCCGGCACCTTGAAGCCATTCCTCTGAGGTCAATCACTTCCCCTGTGGTGGGTTGTGTTTGATGGGGGTTTTTACCCATATGGGGTTCCCCAAGGAAGTGGTATCTGATAGGGGTACCAACTTCATATCTACCTACTTGAAGTCTCTGTGGAAGGAGTGTAACCTACAAGTTCACCCCCCCTTACCACCCCCAAAGCAATGGTCTGGTTGAGAGATTCAACCGCACCGTGAAAGGCATGATTATGGGCCAGTCAGAGCCCGTAGGTAGAAGCGGGACGTCCTCTTGCTCTGCCTTCTGTCCGCTTACAGGGCGGTGCCTCAAAAGGGACTTGCGTTTAGTCCCTTTGAGCTGATATATGGCCAGCCTGTGAAGGGACATTTGAGTCTGGTGAAGGAGGCTTTGTAAAAAGCTCCTAATAACCCCCGTGGATGTATTTAGCTACTTGCTGGCTCTGAGAAACCAGACTGCCCACTTCAGGAGTCTCGCACTGGAGAACCTGGAAGCAAGCCAGGAGGATATGAAACAGTGGTATGACTGGAATGCCACTCTGGTCGAGTTTCAACCTGGTCAAAAAGTGTGGATGATGGCACCAGTGGAGCCTAGGCTCTCCTAGACAAGTGGACTGGGCGTTTTGAGGTGGTGGAGCGCAAGAGTGAAGTTACCTATCTGGTGGACTTGCACACTCCCACGAACCATTAAGGGTCCTGCATGTTAACCGCCTCAAACCACACTTTGAGCAGACTGAACTGTCCATGTTTCTCGCAACAGATGATGGGGTGGAGGAGGAGAGTGAGCCTCTTCTTGACCTCCTGTCTGCAAGAAAAAAGATGGGTCTGTGGAGGGAGTGATGCCCTCCCCCTCCCTGACTGCAGAGCAGCAGAGGGACTGTCACTAGGTGTTGGGACAGTTCGCCTCACTGTTTTCCCTGATCCCAGGGGTCACACACTTGTGCACACATGATGTCGACACCGGGGACAGTCCACCCATTAAGTTTACAGGGTGACAGACAGGGTCAGGGCTGGCATTAAGGATGAGGTATCCAAAATGTTAATCCTAGGGGTTATTGAGCATTACAGCAGGCATTGGGTCAGCCCAGTGGTATTGGTCCCAAAGGCCGCTGCACCTGGTGCCACTCTAGAACTCAGGTTCTGTGTGGACTACCGGGGAATCAAATCAAATTTAATCAAATCATAAATATTTATAAAGCGCGCTACTCATCCGTGCGGGTCTCAAGGCGCTAGGGGGAAGGGGTTACTGCTGCTCGAAGAGCCAGGTCTTGAGTAGTCTCCGGAAAGCGGAGTGGTCCTGAGGATGGTGGGGAGGGAGTTCCATGTCTTGGCCGCCAGGTAGGAGAAGGACCTCCCACCCGCCGTGGTGCGGCGGATGCGAGGGACGGCGGCGAGAGCGAGGTTGGCGGAGCGAAGAGGACGGGTGGGAGTGTAGAAGCTGAGGCGGCAGTTGAGGAGTTCGGGTCCCTTGTTGTGGAGGGCTTTGTGTGCGTGGGTGAGGAGTCGGAAGGTGATCCTTTTGTTGACGGGAAGCCAGTGCAGGTGTCTCAGGTGGGCGGATATGTGGCTGTTGCGGGGTATGTTGAGGATGAGGCGGGCGGAGGCGTTTTGAATATGTTGCAGACGTTTCTGGAGTTTAGCGGTGGTTCCTGCGTATAGTGTGTTGCCGTAGTCCAGGCGGCTCGTGATGAGGGCGTGGGTCACGGTCTTTCTGGTGTCGGCAGGGATCCAACGGAAGATCTTTCGGAGCATGCGGCGGGTGAGGAAGCAGGAGGATGATACGGCGTTGACTTGTTTGGTCATGGTGAGAAGTTGGTCCAAGATGAAACCGAGGCTGCGTGCGTGGTCTGAGGGGGTCGGTGCGGTGCCAAGGGCCGTGGGCCACCAGGAGTCGTCCCAGGCGGTCGGGGTGTTTCCAAGGATGAGGACTTCTGTTTTGTCTGAGTTCAGTTTCAGACGGCTGAGTTTCATCCAATCTGCGACGTCTTTCATTCCATCTTGCAGGTTGGTCTTGGCGCTGGTGGGGTCCTTGGTGAGGGAAAGTATCAGTTGAGTGTCGTCGGCGTAGGAGGTGATGATGATTCTGTGTTTGCGTACGATGTCGGCGAGGGGGCTCATGTAGACATTGAAGAGTGTCGGGCTGAGCGAGGAGCCTTGTGGGACGCCGCAGGTGATCTCGGTGGGGTCTGAGCGAAAAGGTGGGAGGTAGACTCTTTGGGAGCGGTTGGAGAGGAAGGAGGTGATCCAGTCCAGGGCCTGTCCTTGGATCCCAGTGGAGCAGAGGTGGGATATTAGGGTTCGGTGGCAGACGGTGTCAAAGGCAGCCGAGAGGTCGAAGAGGATGAGGGCGACTGTTTCTACGTTGTCCATCAGGGTTCTGATGTCGTCTGTGACTGAGATGAGGGCGGTTTCTGTGCTGTGATTGACTCGGAATGCGGACTGAGAGGGGTCGAGTAGGCTGTTGTCTTCAAGGAAGTTGGTAAGTTGCTTGTTGACGGGAATCAAGGCGGTCAGCAAGACTGACGCACACCCCATCCACCGAGCTGATGAGCTCATTGATTGGTTGGGAGCTGTCACCTACCTCAGCACGTTTTACTTAACATCTGGGTGCTGGCAGATTGCCTTGACTGAGGGGGGCAAGGAGAGGGCTGCATTTTCTACCCTAGATGGGCACTTTCAATTTAAAGTGTTGCCCTATGGGATGAAGAATGCCCCTGCCACCTTTCAGAGGTTGGTCAACCAGCTGTTGGCTGGGCTGGATGAGTTCAGTGCTGCCTACCTGGATGACATTGCTGTTTTTAGTTCCACATGGGAGGAACATCTGCAACACCTCTGCAGAGTTTTGGAGGCCCTGCAGAAGGCAGACCTCACTATTAAGGCAAGCAAGTGCCAAATAGGGCAGGGTTCTGTGGTGTACTTCGGCCACCACGTAGGGAGTGTACAGGTGGCACCCCTACAGCCAAAGATTGACACAATTCTGGCTTGGGAGCCTCCCAAACCCAAGACTGAGGTGAGAGCTTTTTTACGCCTCACTAGCTACTTCAGGAGGTTTGTCAAGGAGTATGGTATCATTGTTACCCCCTTGACTGAGTTGACTTCTAAGAAGCAACCCAGAAAGGTGATCTGGACAGAGGCTTGCCAGACCGCTTTTGATGCCCAGAAGGCTGCCATGTGCACAGCACCTGTGCTGAAGGCACCTGACTACTCCAAGGAGTTTGTTCTGCAAACAGACACCTCAGAGCATGGTATTGGAGCAGTAGTCTCACAGCTTAATGAAGAGGGCCTAGATCAACCCGTAGCCTTCATTAGCAGGAGGTTACTTCCCGCGGCACGTAGGTGGAGTGCCATAGAACGTGAAGCGTTTGTTGTGGTCTGGATGCTGAAGAAGCTAAGACCCTACTTGTTTGGTACTCACTTCTGGGTTCAGATCGACCGTAGGCCCATAGGATGGTTAATGCAGATGAGGGGTGAGAATCCAAAACTATTTAGGTGTCTATTTCCCTACAGGGGATGGACCTTACGGTGGAACACCACCCTGGTACAGAACACGCCAATGCTGATGGTCTGTCCAGATTCTTCCACCTTAGTGATGAGAACTCCCATGTGGTTGGGTAGTTGCCCCCCACTTTCAGCTGAGGGGGACATGTGTTAGACTTGGCATCCTTGGTGTGGTCTCCCCTAACTTTTTTCCTTTGTTTGCCAGGTTGTTGATGTGTGCTGGACTCTGTTTTTGCTGTTTTTGTTACTCTGGGCACTTTACCACTGCTATCCAGTGCTAAAGTGCAAGTACTCCTATACAAAATGTGTATGTAATTGGTTCATCCATGATTGGCATATTTGATTTACTGGCAAGTCCCTAGTACAGTGCGCTAGAGGTGCCCAGGGCCTGTAAATCAAATGCTACTAGTGGGCCTGCAGCCCTGCTTGCGCCACCCACATTAGTAGCCCTGTAATCATGTCTCAGACCTGCCACTGCAGTGTCTATCCATGCAGTTTTTAAACTGCCAATTCAACTTGGCAAGTGTACCCACTTGCCAGGCCTAAACCTTTCCCTTTCTTACATGTCAGACACCCTTAAGGTAGGCCCTAGGTGGCCCCATGGGCAGGGTTCAGTGTACGTTTAAGGTAGGACATATAGTAATGTGTTTTATATGTTCTGACAGTGAAATGCTGCCAAATTCGGTTTTCACTGTTGCAAGGCCTATCCCTCTCATAGGTTAACATGGGGACTGCCTTTAAATATGATTAAAGCGTAGATTACCTTTGGGAGCGGATAGACATGTGGAGTTTGGGGTCTCTGAGCTCACAATTTAAAAATACATCTTTTAATAAACTTGATTTTAAGATTGTGTGTTTGAAAATGCCACTTTTAGAAAGTGAGCCTTTTCTTGCTTAAACCATTCTTTGACTCTGCCTGTTTATGGATTCCCTGTCTGGGTCAGTTTGACAGTTGGGCTATTTGCACCTCTCTCTAACCAGTAACACAAAGGGAGCTGGGGTGTAGCCTGCATATCGTGATGAGCCATCTGTGCTAGGATGGAAGGGGGGGAGTGGTCACTCAAATCTGAAAGGGCTGTGCCTGCCTTTACACAATGCAGTCTTCAATCCCCTGGTGTGTATCTGGGGCCTGGCCTAAGTAAGGCAGGATTCCACAAATGAGAGACTTTTCTTTGAAGTAAGCCTACTTCAAAGGGCAAAATAGGTATAAGAAGGGCACCCAAAACAACAGACTTTAGATCCCTTCTGGAAATCAAGAGGAACCTCTGACTGAAGAAGAGCTGAGGAAGAAGAGCTGCCTGTGACTGCTTTGTGGAGCTATCCTACAATTGCTGTTTCTGCCGGGTGAAAGGGGGCAAAGACTGGACTTTGTTGTGCATTCCTGCTTGTGAAGAAATCTCCAAGGGCTTGTCCTGAGCTTGCCGCCTTTGTTGAAGTCTCAGGGCCATCAAAGACTTCCCCTGCCAGCACCTGGACTCCTGCCCTGCCAAGTGGTGCCCTATCCATTTCCTTTGGCCTTGACAGGTGAAGCTGGCAGATCAAAATTTAAAATCCACATACCGGCCGCCGTGCGGGGAGAATTCCGACTCCATCTCCGAGACGTGGCTGAAGAAAAGGCGCGCCATCGGCACCGTGGCTGAAATCCACACAGCGATTGCAGCGTGGCTGGAAGATCGACACTAGTGGCTGGAGAAACAACGCGCCACATCGCTAACGGAGGCTGGTAATGTCGCAACCCACCACACAGCATGGTTTTGCTATCACCGTGCGGCAGGATTTTTGACGCAAACCTTGCTGGTCAGGGAAAAATTACGCCTGCCTGGACCCGAGTGCTGCCCGGATCGACACATCGCTCTCCTGTGGAGAGGAAAACTGACGCACGCCGACCCGACCTGAGAAGGAGAAACAACTCACAATTTTGGTTGCATGTTAGAAATCGACACACCGCTTACCTTTTTAGACACACAGTTGCCCATGCGTGTTATTTTGACGCTACTCAGGTACTTTTCAACGCTAACAGTGTTTTACCTGTTTACAAAAGGATTTAAGACTCTTTTGCTTTTAAAATTAATAACTTGACTTGTGTATGTTGGATTTTTGTTGTTTTTGTCTTGTTTTGTTTAGGTAAATTTTTCCTATTTTTCTAAACCTGTGTTGTGTCATTTTGTATTGTTTTCATTAAGTTACTGTGGCCCTCATTACAACCCTGGCGGTAAATCCCACTTTCCGCCATGCTGAACACCACCAACATACCGTTGCGGCGGCGGTATTCCGCTACAGGTATTACGACCCACTTCCCGGAATCCGCCACAATACAGACACCCACACAAGTCCGCCACACCAAAGGTCAGTGATAAACTGGCGATACCAAAACCTATACCGTCATGCCAACAAGAATACGCCCACACTATCACGACCCACGAATCAACGCGGCGGTCTTTCAACCACGGTAATCCATTGGCGGTACACACCACCGCGCTCAAAATACACACACACTTACAAAACACAACTACATTGGACAATTCAAAATACACACACCTGATACACATACACACAGCACACCCAGAACACTATAAAACACCCACCCACATTACCCACAAACCCATACAACAAACAATTTTGGAAGAAGCCCAGAGAGAGAGATTAGCAAACACAACACCAGCATCCATAGACACACAACACCATCACTCATACAAATATCCACACACCTCAAACAACACACACCAACACATCCCCCCACACATCACAACAGACAGAACCACACACATCACCCACACCACATCATGGCACCTCAAAGACACCCCAGGTTTTCTGAGGAGGAGCTCAGGGCCATGGTGGAGGAAATCATCCGGGTAGAGCCACAGCTTTTCGGATCACAGGTGCAGCACACCTCCATTGCGAGGATGATGGAGCTATGGCGGAGAATCGTCAACAGGGTCAACGCAGTGGGACAGCATCCAAGAACACGGGATGACATCAGGAAGAGGTGGAACGACCTACGGGGGAAGGTGTGCTCCGTGGTTTCAAGACACCAGATTTCTGTACAGAGGACTGGCGGTGGACCCCCACCTCCTCCCCCACAACTAACAACATGGGAGAAGCAAGTCTTGGCAATACTGCATCCTGAGGGTCTCGCAGGAGTAGCAGGAGGACTGGACTCTGGGAAGCCATATCTTTACTACCATATTCCCCACACCCCACCTGCATGCCATCACATACCCCCACCCTTACCCTCACTCCCATCACTCCATCATCTCACATATGTCCCTGTGACCGGATGGTAGGGAATGAATCACTCCGACAGAGTTCCAAGTGTGAAAACAAAGGGTTTCATGTACCAGCTGATTATTAGCCATAATTGTTGCCTGGCTTTTAAGTGCGGTCTGCAACGCCTCTCTTTCGTCTTTGGCTTCTTTCATTTGTTGCTTCCATATCAATTGGAGATGCCGTTGCCCCTCAGCCAACTGGGCGATAACATCGGCCATTGTCGGTTTCTCTTCCATGGTGGCGGTTTCCTTCAAATCCCACTTCTGACACCACTTGTGACGGGATGGTAGGGAATGAATCACTCCGATAGAGTTCCAAGTGTGAAAACAAAGAAGTTTTATTGGAATATTATAGATGAAGCAAGTGCAGGTACGTGTTTATGGTCATTAATTGCTGGGTAGAAGGTGGTATGGGGTTGTCTGTATTCAGGTCTTCCCTCTCCTCTTTTCTGTTCCGCTTCCATAGGGATTCCCCCGGGAGGTACATGCAGAAAGAAGAGAACAGTAGTGGTAAGTGGACTAGGCACTTCTGTCGTATGGTAAGTATTGCTTTATTTTTCCTTTTATCCTCACTTTCTATTCCTGATACTAGTCATTCCAGTGTTTTTATGTTTAACATCCTTTCTTTCTATGGTTTTGTTCTCTTCCCCCCTTCTATAGTGCTTGTGACCCTGTGCGCGATGACTTCGGTGATTTAGACTCTTGTCGTACTTTACGTGTTAGTGGTAAGTGTTTTTTTAGCCCTCCCCCTCCCTTCCTTTCATTCCTTCTCCCCTTGTTGTGCTGTGTTTGTGCCCTTGTTCAACTCTCTCTCTCTCTCTCTCTCTCCCCGCTTTTACTCAGGTTCATGCTCGTGGTCCCACGCACCTGTACTGCCACGCTTCTCCGGAAGCGTGGCGGGATGCAGCAACTCGTCCTCCCGGTCTCTGGGCTTCAGTGTGTCCGATGCTCGTCTCCAGCCGTCTCCTCCAGGATACGAGTGCTTCACCTGCCTCTGTGTATTCCTTTGGCTCCGTCTTCCGCTCCAGACGTCTGTATGGTTTCCCTCCGTCTCCTCGTTTTGATGGTATTTCACTGGTCCTCGATCGCCTCTAACTCCTTCCTCACAAACCTGCGATGCCGTAAACTCTGGTAGCGGCGATTTTAACTTCCTGACATCACGCCGTTTGAAAGTGTCCAGCCAATCACGGGAAGGTAAATTGGGCTGCCTGGGCCCATCAGTGGCAGTGTCAGCACAAGTGAAGTCCGAGTACGGGTGAACAGGTTCCAGCCCGTCACATACACTCCCCCTAGAGAGCAGCCTGTCGAGCCGCTCAGAGACCGGATAGCGGGAGAGAAAATCAGCAGTCACCATTTGTTTACTGGGCAGATGTTGAATCTGAAATGAGAAAGGCTGTAGGGAAAGAAACCACCGGAGAACGCGGGAGTTAGTGTCCCTTTTATGGGCGAGCCATGACAGAGGAGAGTGATCAGTGGTGAGGGTAAAGGTTCTGCCAGATAGATAGTATCGGAGAGATTCCACAGCCCATTTTATCGCCAGGCACTCTTTCTCAATAATCGGATAATGTGTTTCACGTGGCAGTAATTTCCGGCTGATGTAGAGAATGGGGTGGGTTGTCCCATCCTCTTGGGGTTGTGACAATACATCCCCAAGACCCACGTCGGAGGCATCAGTGAGTAACACAAAGGGCTTTTTGAAATCTGGACAACATAATACAGGTTCAGAAATAAGAGCAGTTTTAAGATGGTTAAAGCTTTGCAGCGCAGTCACTGAAGGGGACCCCAGGGTGTTGGGATAAGATTTCTTTAAGGGGTTCAGCTACTGTGGAGAAGTGAGGAATGAAACGTCTATATTAACCCACCAATCCCAAAAAAGCCCTAACATCTTTCTTCTTTTTGGGGAACGTCATATTGGAGATAGCTTCTACCTTTTCTACTTGGGGAAAAATCTTACCACCCCCTACAACGTAACCCAGATATCTGATGCTCGTTTGACCTAGTTGGCATTTCTCGGGATTGGCAGTTAACTGGGCATTTCGTAAAGCTTGTAAAATGGCATTGAGATGGGTCATGTGTTCTTCCCAGGTATTGCTATAGATAACATTGTCAACCAGATAGGCTGCGGCATACTGTCTAACGGGTCGTAGGATTTCGTCCATGAGTCTTTGGAAGGTGGCAGGAGCCCCGTGGAGCCCAAAAGGGAGGACAGTAAAGTGATACAATCCCGAAGGGGTGGCAAACGCGGTTTTCTCTTTATCTTCTTTTCTTAAGGGTATCTGCCAGTACTCCTTCGTAAGATCTAGGGTGGATAAGTATTTGGCCTGACCCAGTCTCTCAATGAGTTCATCAATTCTCGGCATAAGATATGCATCAAAATAGGTTACATTATCGACCCCCCTATAGTCTACGCAAAACCTGGTACTGCCGTCTGGCTTAGGTACCAATACGACTGGCGAACACCACGGACTGGTTGACGGTTCTATAATTCCTGCTGTTAACATGGCTTAGACTTCTTTTTCGATAATCGTCTGTTTGGCTTCAGGGATGCGTTATGGTCTCTGGCAGTGGACCGTATTTGTTTTAAGGCGGATGGGATGTTGGACTAGGGGGGTTCTCCCTGGATATTTGGAGAAGACATCATGATTGTGACGTACTAGGTGAGTTAGTTGGTTGTGATAAGACCCAGTAAGTTCGGGATTGATCCAGGGCAAGGACTGGTTAGGGAGTTCAGGCTTCATTAGTGTGGGGTATGGAATGTCTTCGTTAACATCAGTATTAATGTACCGAATATTATGGTCCTCTGTAGGATCTAACCGTTTTTTAAGCAGGTTAATGTGATAAATCTGTTCCCTGCCACTTCCTTGGGGTATGGCCAATTTGTCAGTGTTGGGGTTAATCTGAGCTGTCACTTCAAATGGCCCTTGCCATCGGGCCAACAACTTATTATCTGTACTAGGGAGTAACACCAGTGCTTTATCTCCTACTGTCAAGGTCCGCACTGTGCTTCGGGTATCATATAGTCTCTTCTGTTTTTTTCTGGGCCTCCCGTAAAGCAGTATGGGCTTCTTCCCATACCGTATGTAAATTCTCTCTTAACTCCCGGGTATAGGTTAACAAATCTTTTACTTCTTCCTCCGTATCCTCCCATTGTTCGGCTAACATATCCAACAATGTACGAGGTTGGCGGCCGAACAGTAATTTGAATGGGCTGTGGCCTAGGGACGCCTGTACATGTGTACGGATGGCATATAAGACTAACAGTAACTTTTTCTCCCAATCTTTGCACACGTCTGATATACTTTTTCTGAGGAGGGATTTAATGGTTTTATTGTATCTTTCGACCAGTCCATCGGTTTGCGGATGGTAGACCAAGGTACAAATTTGTTTGACCCCTAATAAGTGGCATACTTCCGCCATTAGTCGGGACATAAATGGGGTCCCTTGGTCTGTCAATATTTCTTTCGGGAAACCCACCCTCGAAAAATACTCAATCATTGCTTGGGCAATAGTTTTAGTGTTTATACTGGGAAGATCTTTGGCCTCCGGATACCGTGTAGCATAATCTACCAACACAAGGATGTATTGTCTACTCAGAGTGGAGGCCGTGAGGGGGCCAATGAGATCCATCCCAACTCGGGTAAAGGGAATATCAATAATCGGAAGGGTTTGGAGTGGATCAGGGATTTGTGAAGAAGGGTTGTATAATTGGCATTTGGGACATTCCGCACAATGTCTATGTATTTCACCATAAACCCCCGGCCAATAAAACCGTCTAAGTACTGCCTCTTCAGTTTTCTCCCTTCCCAGGTGTCCTTCCCCGTTATCCCCATGTGCTAGTTGTAACACTTGTTGACGATGACTTTTGGGTACCACTAACTGAAGGTCATTTCCCCGGGTGGGTGTGGGATTGCGATACAGTAGTTGGTTACGAATTATGAATCTGGGACCTACCCCTTGTATTGCCCCAGACTGCGCCTGCTGCCATGCGTGTTTTTAGGAGGGATCCTCATTCTGATTCCACCGGAAATCTCCTGTAATCGTATCAATTTTCCAAGACAGAGTAGAACCTTCATCGGACGGGAGATTTTGCAAATATGAGTGTCGTTGCTCTCTTTTTTGTCTTTTACTGAGGGTAACTCGTATCCTTCCTGGTTCCTCCGTAATTTCTCCTTCGGGTGATTCCGCCCACCAATACGTCAACATGTGTTCTTGCCCTGCTCGCTCCAATAATGAGGAAAAATCCTCATAGTCAGTACCAAGAATTATGTCCTCCTCAGGTTTGGATAGTACCCCGACTCTGAGGTCCTCAGACCGCTCTCTCCATTGCAATTTTATTGTAGCTAAGGGATAGTACCGCTGATCTCCATGTACACATGTGATTAGGAGTTGTTGCCCTTTGTCTATTTGTCCTGGCAATACTAGATTTCTTCTTATCACGCTTTGACTACAACCGGAGTCAATGAGGGCTGTTCTTTTCACATTATTGATGACAATGGGAAGGATATATTTGGGTTTGTCTCCTCCAGACCAGAACACCCTTCCCTTAGTCAGCCCTATCTCCATGGGTTCTTCGGTTTCTTTCTTATGTGGACAATTACGGGCAATATGTCCCCACTCCGAACAACTGTAGCATTGGGGTCCAGGGCCCGCATATCCAGGTAGCCCTGGGCCTGTTGCGGATGATCTATCTGTACCATGTGTCAATACAGGTCGCTGGAGATTATTTCTCGATATAGTCGGTCGCATAGGAGGGGGGAGAACCCGACTAGCGTTAGCACGGAAGTCTGAACCTCTTGCACAGGCAAGATCTACCGCAGTTTTGTTTGTTAGCCCGGGATGTTGTCTTACCAAGTTCCTGGTGGTGGGTGGTAAAGCATCCAAATACTGTTCTAATACTATGACATTAAACATATCTTCTTTTTTGTGTTTTCCGTGGGTTGTAACCACCTCCCGGCAGCATGTTGAACTCGGTAATATAAGGTGCGGGGGTTCTCCTGATGCTGCCATTTCGTCTGTCTAAACTTGGTGCGATAACTTTCAGTATCTAAGCCCACTCGTTCTAGAATAGTCTTTTTAATGTCCTTGTACGGCAAGGTACCACTTGGATTAATGGCTTGGTATGTGGTTTGTAATTGTCCAGTGAGCAGGGGGGCAATGTACTGACCCCATTTGTCCTCAGGCCAGTTAGTGGTGCTGGCCACTCTTTCAAAGTTTGTGAAAAAAGAGTCTGGATCTTCCTGCTCCTGATACTTTTGTAACACACTACTGGGGACCGTGGGATGTACTTTAGTATGAGCAATGGTATCAATGAGCTTGCCTAATGCGGTTTCATGTACCAGCTGATTATTAGCCATAATTGTTGCCTGGCTTTTAAGTGCGGTCTGCAACGCCTCTCTTTCGTCTTTGGCTTCTTTCATTTGTTGCTCCCATATCAATTGGAGATGCCGTTGCCCCTCAGCCAACTGGGCGATAACATCGGCCATTGTCGGTTTCTCTTCCATGGTGGCGGTTTCCTTCAAATCCCACTTCTGACACCACTTGTGACCGGATGGTAGGGAATGAATCACTCCGATAGAGTTCCAAGTGTGAAAACAAAGAAGTTTTATTGGAATATTATAGATGAAGCAAGTGCAGGTACGTGTTTATGGTCATTAATTGCTGGGTAGAAGGTGGTATGGGGTTGTCTGTAGTCAGGTCTTCACTCTCCTCTTTTCTGTTCCGCAGGGATTCCCCCGGGAGGTACATGCAGAAAGAAGAGAACAGTAGTGGTAAGTGGACTAGGCACTTCTGTCGTATGGTATGTATTGCTTTATTTTTCCTTTTATCCTCACTTTCTATTCCTGATACTAGTCATTCCAGTGTTTTTATATTTAACATCCTTTCTTTCTATGGTTTTGTTCTCTTCCCCCCTTCTATAGTGCTCGTGACCCTGTGCGCGATGACTTCGGTGATTTAGACTCTTGTCGTACTTTACGGTGTTAGTGGTAAGTGTTTTTTTAGCCCTCCCCCTCCCTTCCTTTCATTCCTTCTCCCCTTGTTGTGCTGTGTTTGTGCCCTTGTTCAACTCTCTCTCTCTCTCCCCGCTTTTACTCAGGTTCATGCTCGTGGTCCCACGCACCTGTACTGCCACGCTTTGCGGGATGCAGCAACTCGTCCTCCCGGTCTCTGGGCTTCAGTGTGTCCGATGCTCATCTCCAGCCGTCTCCTCCAGGATACGAGTGCTCCACCTGCCTCCGTGTATTCCTTTGGCTCCGTCTTCCGCTCCCGACGTCTGTATGGTTTCCCTCCGTCTCCTCGTTTTGATGGTATTTCACTGGTCCTCGATCGCCTCTAACTCCTTCCTCACAAACCCCGGATGCCGTAAACTCTGGTAGCGGCGATTTTAACTTCCTGACATCCCGCCGCTTGAAAGTGTCCAGCCAATCACGGGAAGGTAAACTGGGCTGCCTGGGCCCATCAGTGGCAGTGTCAGCACAAGTGAAGTCCGAGTACGGGCGAACAGGTTCCAGCCCGTCACAGTCCCACTATCACAACCCACACATCTCAATACCAAGGCCCTGCATGCAACACCTATGCATGGACCACCGTCACCAAAGCATGTCCAGTACAGATACCCACACAGACCCCAAACCAACTACCACAAAAGGGCAAACACAATGATGCAAGCACAGGAGTAGAGGGTACCTCACCCAATTCACAAGATGGCACACACAGATACTAAAACTATGCATTTACACCCCAACAGGACCCATACCCAACGTCACCGGACAGGAGGTGCCAGACATATCAAATCCCCCCACAGAAGGGGCCCACAGTGATGACAGCAGCTCTGCACGCCTGGATCAAGATGACCAGCCCGGCCCATCAGGGACCTCTGGACAGTCGGTTCCCCTGCCACTGTCACTAGCCACCACAGAGCCTCCCCCTCAGGAAACACCACCACAGCACCCACCCAGTAGGCCCATCCCTCTTTCCCCAGGACACGTCAGCAGCAGTGTGTCCACCACTACAGGGTACCAAGGCAAACCCACCAACCCAAGAAAATCAGGGACCTGGGGTCAGTGGCAGTGGGTACACGGTTCAGGGGACAGAGAAACCGGATAACAGGGAAGCTGGGAGGACTGCTGTGCGACAGGGGGAGGACAGGCCCAGGGAACCGACACTCCACGAGGCACTCTCCAACATCATGGGAGCTTACCACCATTCCCAGGAGACCATGGGCACGGTACTGGCCAAGTTTCAGGAGACCCAGCGGCTGCAGGAGGAACACTACCTGGGGATCAGGGAAGACTTGAATTCCATTAACACCACCCTGGTCAGCATTGCAGGGGTGCTGGCAGACCTTGTCAACACCATGAAGGACACAGTGGCACACAAACGGGCCCCTGACACTAGCCTGGACGATGAACAGCCCTCTGCCGGAGCTAGTGGACAGGAGGCACCATCACAGGACCAACAGGCCACCAGCACCCCACCCCCTGCAGAAGGTGAACCACCCAGCAAACGGTCCCTGAGATCCAGGAACAAGGCAGAGAACATTGCCAAGACCCCCGCCAGAAAATAAGATCCTCCTGAATGTCACCCTTCTGTCCCACTTTGTCACCCTGTCCACCTTAAATTGCCATTGCTCCCCTTCCTATGCCCCATAGGACAATGCACCTGTGAGACCAAGAGACTGGCTCTGCCATGGACATTCCTCCACCATCACCCCAGCCCATTGCACACCCTCTCCACTTATTAGCACAGAAATAAACACCCTTGAATCACCCAAACATCTGGAGCCAGTCTGTGCTTTTGCAAATGTGTAATTGCAAAATCTCTGAAATATAGCAATGTCAATGTACTTGTTCACATACCAATGTTACACAGCTGTATGCTAGGAGTAAACATAGCAGAGGGCACAAATTGGGACCCAGATCTGTGAAATGGAAAGCCAAAGTGACAAGTCAGGGTCCATAAACAGAGTTAAAAAGGCAGACTTATGCTAGGTCCTACAATAGTATAAGATGTGGAAAGCAGTTCCATCCTCTTACCTGTGTCTCACTGGAAGTACTGCATGATGATGCTGTTTCGGTTGTCTACATCTTCTTCTTCTGCCTCCTCTTCTTCACTGTCCACAGGCTCCACAGCTGCCACAAGACCAGCATCAGGCCCATCCTCCTGCAGAAAAGGCACCTGGCATCGCAAAGCTGGGTTGTGACACATACAGCAGGCCACGATGATCTGGCACTACTTCTTCGGTGAGTAGTATAAGGATCCACCTGTCAGATGGAGGCACCGGAATCTGGCCTTCAGGAGGCCGAAGGTTCGCTCTATTATCCTCCTAGTTCGCCCATGTGCCTCATTGTAGCGTGTGCCACATGTGTACCATCAATGGCACCAATGATGTTGGGGATATCTCCCAGGGCATAAAAGTCACCTTTCACTGTGGGCAAATCCTCCATCTGAGGGAACACGATGTAGCTGCACATGTGTTTCAGCAGGGCAGATAACACTCTGGACAACACGTTATAGAACATTGGCTGGGAGATCCCTGATGCCATGGCTACTGTTGTTTGAAAAGACCCACTGGTAAGGAAATGGAGTACAGACAGGGTCTGCACTAGAGGGGGTATTCCTGTGGGATGGCGGATAGCTGACATCAGGTCAGGCTCCAACTGAGCACACAGTTCCTGGATTGTTGCACAATCAAGTCTGTAAGTGATAATTATGGGGGTTATTCCAACTTTGGAGGAGGTGGTAATCCGTCCCAAATGTGACGGATTTACCACCAGCCGTATTACGAGTTCCATAGGATATAATGGACTCGTAATACGGCTGGTGGTATATCCGTCACTTTACCGTCACTTTTGGGACAGATTACCACTTCCTCCAAAGTTGGAATAACCCCCTATGTGTCTGTCTTCCATTGTCGACAGGTCCACCAGGGGTCTGGACACCGGAGGATGATGCCATCTCATCACCTGCCCCAGCGGACATTCCCTATAAAGGAGAACGGTGAGCAGAGGGTCATACAACACTTAGGTTTCACAAGGCTGTTTAGCACAAACGTTAAATTGTCTCTATGTGCCTTTGTCTGTCCGTATTTCTGGACTAAATAGGTGTGACGCAGTTATTTGGCCTGCTGTGTGGCCCCCTGAAATGGCGGCTGCCTGACCTGTAAGGTGGGACAAGGGGAAATGAGGTAACTGCGCTGGCTTTGTACACCGTCGCGGTAGCAGTCGAAGACCGTGGCGCAATTCAGCATTGGTTATCATTGGGCCCTATGGGTTCCAGGAGCCAATGATGATGTACGCCGGTGGTGACGGTACACACAGCCGCGGACGTGACCGCCATTTTCTCTCAGTTCCCTCACTTGATACCTGACCTTCTACAGGAGAGGACCTACACTGCAAGTGCTGTTGTGACCTGTGTCTGGAAGCGACAATGGCTACAGTGTCTGGGGAAAGGGCCCCTGCCTTCAATACGGAGGAGTTGGAGAAACTGGTGGATGGGGTCCTCCTCCAGTACACGCAACTGTACGGTCCTCCAGACAAACAGGTGAGTCAACTGTGTGCATGGTGGATAGCACATGATTGTATGGAGTGTCATGGATGGAAGAGGGGGAGGACAGGCCAGCATGTGAGGATGGTGTGTGTATGTATGTCTGGGCCAGGGTGGGAGGTTTGTGGGCAATGTGTGAGAACTGTAGGGGAGAGTAACATCCATTATAACTTCACTTTTCCTCTAGGTCAGCGCCCACCAGAAGAAGGGTATTTGGCGTGCCATCGCCAAGGGAGTGCGGACCCTGGGGGTCTACCATAGACGGAGCACCCACTGCCGGAATAGATGGGAGGACCTGCGCCGCTTGAGCAAGAAGACGGCGGAGGCCAAGCTGGGGATGGCCTCCCAACGTGGAAGGGGTGCCTGTTGCACCATGACCTCCCTGATGTACCGGATCCTGGCGGTGGCATATCCTGAGTTGGATGGGTGCTTGAGGGCATCACAGCAGCCACAAGGGGGTGAGTACACTCTCATTCAGCTGGCTCTGCGCGCTTGATGAGGTGTCTGGGTGGGGGAGGTGGGCTGTGGGTTCCCCTAGGCTAGGGCAGACGCGCAAAGTCAGATCCCTTGATTTGCAGGCTCATTCCCACTCCGACCCCAAAGGTACTCTTTGCCCTCTACACCTAGTCAGGCTCTCATGGGTTCTTGCTGTGCATGAAATGGGTCTAGACAGAGTCCCCCTTGGGCATTGTGCTTTTCCCCTGCACTGTTAGTGCATGGCTTAGTGCATAGGGCTGCTCCCTGTGTGTTGTGTCTGCCAACGGCAGTGGTGTTGCAGGCATTGACCATGTGTCTCCTCTGTCTCCCCCCCCCCTTTAGTTTTGTCACCCTGTCCTTGCGTGCATTAGCATCATCTGGTGGAGGAGCAGTGGCACCGGAGCAGGAGGGAGCTGCATCCCACATGGCCCTGGAGGGTGCAATAACAGAGTCAGAAGGCACCAGTGGGATGGAGGGCAAGCGGAGCTCCACGACGGGGACAGGAGCAGGCAGCAGCGACAGCGACTCCTCCTCTGATGGGAGCTCCCTTTCGGTGGCGGACACCTCTGTGCCCACTGCATCAACGGGTACAGCCGCCACCCCCCCTACCAGCACCGCCCTCCCAGCAGCCCCTCATCGAGTTTCCCGTGCCCGCTCACCCAGGAGGGCGGGCATCTCCTTCGCCCCAGGCACCTCAGGCCCTGCCCCAGTCAGCCCTGCTGCCCTCAGTGAGGAGGCTATTGACCTCCTGAGATCCCTCAGTGTTGGGCAATCTAACATTTTGAATGCCATACAGGGTGTTGACAGGCATTTGCAGCAAACAAATGCATACCTGGAGGGCATTCATTCTGGCCAGGCGGCCCAACAGAGAGCATTTCAGGCTCTGGCCTCAGCACTGATGGCAGCCATTGTCTCTGTATCCAGCCTCCCCCCTCCAGCTTCCTCCACCCAGACCCATTACCCTGTACCTCAGCCTATCCCAAGCACACCATCTGACTAGCATGCACACTCGTCAACACACAAGAGTGGACATGGCAAACATAAGCACCACACATCCCACCGGCACTCACACAAGCACCATCCCCATGCAGACACACCAGCATCCACTGCTTCCACTGTGTCCCCCTCCTCCACGTCCTCCTCCTCCCTCCCTGTCTCGTCTCCACTCACACCTGCATGTACTACATCCTCAGCCACTACCTCCGTCACCAGCATGCCCATCACCACACACCGCTCACGTGCACTCACAACCCCCACTACCATTCGCACATTCCCTGTGTCCTCTCCCAGTGTGTCTGTGAGCCCTTCTCCCAAAGTACACAAACGCAGGCACACACCCACCCAACAGCCATCCACCTCACAACAGCCTCTGGCCCATGCACCTTCACCCAAATTCAGCAAACTTACACCTCCTACAACCACTACCTTTTCTTCCACTCCCAAACCCCCTCCATCTTCCCGTCCCAGTGTGTCTAAGAAACTTTTCCTGGCTGACATTGACCTCTTCCCTACACCTCCCCCTCGTCCTTCCCCTAGGGCCAGGCTGTCCAGGTCCCAGCCCAGCACCTCAGCCACCAAATCCTCCAGCACAGTGGTCTCAGCAAGTCCGATCCCATCGCGGGCGGCACTCATCAGGGCTACCAGTGGGCCACCTATCTAGGCCAAGGAGCAGGCCATTCCGCCATCTGCCAAGGTAAAGAAGGTGCCCACATGCTGGAGGGAGAAGCTGCACCTACCTGCAAGCAAGGGCTCCTCCAAGCCAAAAGGGGACAGTGGCAAGGCACCAGCAGCGACATCAAAGGTGGGGAAGGGACACAAGCCGAAGAGCAGGTCAGGACAGGGCAAGGTTGCTCTGGCTGAGGGACCAAAGTCACCCCTTCTGTCAACTACAACACCAACCTGTATGGCGTTGGACACCGCCACCTGCACCGACACCTGCACGTCTGCTGCCTCAGCAACAGTCCATAGCACCATCCCCAGTGGGCAGCCGTCCCAGGCTGCAGGAGACGTCCTGCTGTGTCCCTCAACAGGTGCAGACACATACACCACCACCAGCACCTCCGCCACATACACCGCCACCAGCCCTGCGACGTGCTCAGACAGTGCCACCACAGCTGACATGGCAATCATCCCCAGTGGCCAGCCATCCGAGGCTGCAGGAGACGTCCTGGACCCTGCCCAGTGTACATGAGGCATGACTCCCAGCACTGTTTGTACCAGCAGGTGGCAGGCGAAGTCGCAGCAGGGCGGAGTGTGTGTCTGCCTCCATGGAGTATCATCCTACCTGTTCCCACGCAATCTCATGGCACACACACCCAGGTGAGGGAATGGGACCTGCCACACTGCATGTGAAGCACTCTGGGCACAAAGCCCCCTCCAGAACCAGTGGAGATCCACATCCACTACCTCAGTCCTTGGCAGGATGAAGCACTCTGGGCACAAAGCCCCCTCCAGAACCAGTGGAGATTCACATCCACTTCCTCAGTCCTTGGCAGGATGAAGCACTCTGGGCACAAAGCCCCCTCCAGAACTAGTGGAGACTGTTATCCACTAGAGAGACTGTGGCTTTGCACTTACCAGGATAAAGCAGTGGGCACACCACCCACTGGAGAGATTTAAGAGACTGTGGCTTTGCATTCCCCAGGATAAAGCAGTGGGCAAACCACCCACTGGAGAGATTTGAGAGACTGTGGCTTTGCACTCCCCAGGATAAAGCAGTGGGCAACCCACCCACTGGAGAGACTTGAGAGACTGTGGCTTTGCACTCCCCAGGACCAATCAGTAGGCATGGAGCCCCCTCGTGGAGCAGTGGCGTTGTCTGTTCATCCGGCTGAGGTGCCCCCTTCCCCCTCCCCCTGAGGTGCCTGTTTATTTTCCATCTGATGCCCCTGCAGAGTTCTCTCCGTTTCGAGTCAGGTATCTTCTGTGGGCTTTGCCCATCCATTTTGGGACACTGTTCCACGGACAATGATTTCAGTAATATCCGGACTTGTGTAGTTGGTGTACATATTTGTATATACTGCTATTTGAATTTGGCCTATCTGATATTTAATTGATTACACTCATTACAATCATTTCCTTTTGACCTTGCGTTCTTCCAGGGGGTGACGGGGTGTATATGTAATGTTGCTGCATGTATTTGTGTGTATGGTGTTGTGGGTGAGGGTGGGTGAGGGTGGGGGGTGGGGGTGTTGCGTGTGTGTGTCACTCTCTTTTCGATCCCCCCTCCCCTGTGTGCTAGGTGCAGTACTCACTGTGGTCGTCGCCGGTCGTCTTTGCTGCTCCTGATACAAGAGGAGGTAGACCAGCATAGGCAGGACCTGTAGTTCGTGCTCCATGGCGTCCTGGTTCCTCGTTGGGTGTCGAGAGGTGAGTGGTTTCCGTTCCAAGTCCTGTTTCCGACGTGCTTTTGATGGCGTTGGTACCGCCCCGGAAAAGGTGGCGGATAGGCGTGTTGTAATACAGTGGGCGGAACCTTGTCTTCCGCCTGTCTGTTGGCGGTTACTGCCGCGGTGTTTGTTTCTACCGCCATGGCGGTCGGAGTGTTAAAGTGGCTGTCTATGTTGGCGGTTTCCGCCATGGTAGTGATTCCATTTTTTTTCCCGCCGGCCTGTTGGCGGTATTACCACTGCTTTAACACCAACCGCCAGGGTTGTAATGAGGGCCTGTTTGTGTTGGTACAAATACTTTACACCTAGAACTCTAAAGTTAAGCCTGCCTGCTCGTGCCAAGCTACCAAAGGGGTGAGCAGGGGTTAACTGAGAGTGATTCTCCTTTAACCTGATTAGAGTGAGGGTCCTTGCTTCGACATGGGGTCGACTGTCAACCAAAGGCCCCATTTCTAACAATAATTTATATGTACACAATTGCATATCACAGTTCATAAATATAACTTCTTGTTGATCACCTGTGAAAATGACAAACCTATCCCCAAATCTAAAAGCAAGCCCCTTCCATTGCCTTTCATGAGCCTGAAGAGTCACCAATTTTCCAATTAAATCAAGAGCCCATGGCCAAAAGTGCTGATCAGCAGTAATTCTGGGGGGTTTAAAGAAAAGTGGATAATCCAAGGGCTTCAGGGCAGTCTGTGAAGGAGGGGTATTGGGAGAGGTGGTTGTGCAGACTGGAGCATGCAAAGCCGCAGATGTAAAAGCAGAACATCATGCTACTCCCAACCATTAGGTAGGTACCCTCTTCAGTTCCATGATACTACTGTATGACATCATGCTGCACAACTTGTTCATGAATCAGCTAACAAATAAATTCCACAAATATTCATTGGGTAGTGCTTGAGTAATGTTAGTATCCATGTGTTTGGCACCATGTCCATTACCCTGAATCAAAAGCATCTCCTATGCCATATAAAAAACTTCGCTACCTCGACTGCCCTCACAGCTGTATCTGCCATGCTCATAATACCACTCTAATAACCATGTTGTAGATGATGGACATTGCACAAATAAATAATAGCCTGCTGGAAAGATGTCAAGGCAGGTAAGAACTGGTTGAAGGAGACAACCAGCATGCCAACATCCTTAGCTTATCCCATAGGCCAGCATGCTCATGAAGGTTGTTAGACCTGACAGCCTTAGGGTGGTCACCCCTAACTTTTTGCCTGCCTCCCTCCACTTTTTGGACACTGTTTTTGCTGGCTTTTATACTCTGCACACTTTACCACTGCTAACCAGTGCTAAAGTGCATATGCTCTCTTCCTTTAAACATGGTTATCTTGGATCATACCTGATTGGACTATTTAATTTACTTATAAGTCTCTAGTAATGTGCACTATATGTGCCTAGTGCTGGTAGATTAAATGCTACTAGTGGGCCTGCAGCACTGGTTGTGCCACCCACTTAAGTAGCCCCTTTTCCTTGTCTCAGGCCTCCCATTGCATGGCCTGTGTGTGCAGTTTCACTGACACCTCCACTTGGCATTTAAAAGTACTTGCCAAGCCTAAACCTCCCCTTTCTCCACATATAAGTCACTAATGTGTGCCCTAGGTAACCCCTAGAGCAGGGTGCTGTGTGGGGGAAAGGTAGGACATGTACCTGTGTAGTTTACATGTCCTGGTAGTGTAAAACTCCTAAATTCGTTTTGCACTACAGGGAGTGCAGAATTATTAGGCAAGTTGTATTTTTTAGGATTAATTTTATTATTGAACAACAACCATGTTCTCAATGAACCCAAAAAACTCATTAATATCAAAGCTGAATATTTTTGGAAGTAGTTTTTAGTTTGTTTTTAGTTTTAGCTATGTTAGGGGGATATCTGTGTGTGCAGGTGACTATTACTGTGCATAATTATTAGGCAACTTAACAAAAAAATATATATACCCATTTCAATTATTAATTATTACCAGTGAAACCAATATAACATCTCAGCATTCACAAATATACATTTCTGACATTCAAAAACAAAACAAAAACAAATCAGTGACCAATATAGCCACCTTTCTTTGCAAGGACACTCAAAAGCCTGCCATCCATGGATTCTGTCAGTGTTTTGATCTGTTCACCATCAACATTGCGTGCAGCAGCAACCACAGCCTCCCAGACACTGTTCAGAGAGGTGTACTGTTTTCCCTCCTTGTAAATCTCACATTTGATGATGGACCACAGGTTCTCAATGGGGTTCAGATCAGGTGAACAAGGAGGCCATGTCATTAGATTTCCTTCTTTTATACCCTTTCTTGCCAGCCACGCTGTGGAGTACTTGGACGCGTGTGATGGAGCATTGTCCTGCATGAAAATAATGTTTTTCTTGAAGGATGCAGACTTCTTCCTGTACCACTGCTTGAAGAAGGTGTCTTCCAGGAACTGGCAGTAGGACTGGGAGTTGAGCTTGACTCCATCCTCAACCCGAAAAGGCCCCACAAGCTCATCTTTGATGATACCAGCCCAAACCAGTACTCCACCTCCACCTTGCTGGCGTCTGAGTCAGACTGGAGCTCTCTGCCCTTTACCAATCCAGCCACGGGCCCATCCATCTGGCACATCAAGACTCACTCTCATTTCATCAGTCCATAAAACCTTAGAAAAATCAGTCTTGAGATATTTCTTGGCCCAGTCTTGACGTTTCAGCTTGTGTGTCTTGTTCAGTGGTGGTCGTCTTTCAGCCTTTCTTACCTTGGCCATGTCTCTGAGTATTGCACACCTTGTGCTTTTGGGCACTCCAGTGATGTTGCAGCTCTGAAATATGGCCAAACTGGTGGCAAGTGGCATCGTGGCAGCTGCACGCTTGACTTTTCCCAGTTCATGGGCAGTTATTTTGCGCCTTGGTTTTTCCACACGCTTCTTGCGTCCCTGTTGACTATTTTAAATGAAACGCTTGATTGTTCGATGATCACGCTTCAGAAGCTTTGCAATTTTAAGAGTGCTGCATCCCTCTGCAAGATATCTCACTATTTTTGACTTTTCTGAGCCTGTCAAGTCCTTCTTTTGACCCATTTTGCCAAAGGAAAGGAAGTTGCCTAATAATTATGCACACCTGATATAGGGTGTTGATGTCATTAGACCACACCCCTTCTCATTTCAGAGATGCACATCACCTAATATGCTTAATTGGTAGTAGGCTTTCGAGCCTATACAGCTTGGAGTAAGACAACATGCATAAAGAGGATGATGTGGTCAAAATACTAATTTGCCTAATAATTCTGCACTCCCTGTACTGTGAGGCCTGCTCCCTTCATAGGCTAACATTGGGGCTGCCCTCATACAATATTGAAGTGGTAGCTGCTGATCTGAAAGGAGTAGGAAGGTCATATTTAGTATGGCCAGAATAGTAATACCAAATCCTGCTGGCTGGTGAAGTTGGATTTAATATTACTATTCTAGAAATGCCGCTTTTAGAAAGTGAGCATTTCTTTGCACTTAAATCTTTCTGTGCCTTACAATCCACGTCTGGCTGGGCTTGGTTGACAGCTCCTTGTGCATTCACTCAGACACACCCCAAACACAGGGTACTCAGCCTCACTTGCATACATCTGCATTTTGAATGGGTCTTCCTGGGCTGGGAGGTGGAGGGCCTGCTCTCACACAAAGGACTGCCACACCCCCTACTGGGACCCTCGCAGACAGGATTGGACTGAAAGGGGACCTGGTGCACTTCTTAGCCACTCTTTGAAGTCTCCCCCACTTCAAAGGCACATTTGGGTATAAAACAGGGCCTCTGCCCTACCTCATCAGACACTTGCTGGAGAAGAAACCAGAACCTGCATCCTGCCAAGAAGAACTGCCTGGCTGCCTAAAGGACTCACCTGACTGCTTTCTAAAAAGGACTGCTGCCTTGCTGTTGCCCTGCTGCCTTGCTGAACTCTTGTCTGGCTGTGAAAGTGCTCTCCAAGGGCTTGGATAGAGCTTGCCTCCTGTTCCCTGAAGTCTCAGGACCAAAAAGACTTCTCTTTTTCACTTGGACGCTTCGTGCGCCGAAATTTTCGATGCACAGCTTGTTCCGCGGTAAGGACAACGCCGCACACCGACGGTGATCGACGCGACGCCTTTGGGGCGACCGGAACTTCGACGCACGGCCTCGCAAGGACAACGCCGCCTGACCTCCAGAGGAGAAATCAACGCGACGCCTGCCATGAGAGCAAAACTTCGACGCGCAGCCCCGCAGAACGACGTGCAGCCGGAAAACAAGCAGGAGAATCCACGCACAGACCCGGGACATCTGGTAATCCCCGCGATCCACAGAAAGAGACTGTCCGTGCACCGGAAAACGACGCACGACTTCCCAGCGTGAAAAATAACGGCGCAAGTCCGTGTGTGCTGGGGAGAAATCGACGCACACACCATTTTTCCACGTATCCCTTCTTCTGTGGCCCTCTGAGGAGATTTTCCACTCCAAACCAGGTACTTTGTGCTTGAAAGAGACTTTGTTTGCTTTTTAAAGACTTAAGACACTTTATATCACTTTTCAGTGATATCTCTACAAATTCACATTGCAACTTTATTCGTTTTGACCTACAATTATCCTGCTAAATATTATAGATTTTTCTAAACACTGTGGTGAATTTTTGTGGTGCTATATGGTGGTATTGTATGATTTATTGCACAAATACTTTACACATTGCCTTCTAAGTTAAGCCTGACTGCTCGTGCCAAGCTACCAGAGGGTGGGCACAGGATAATCTTGGATTGTGTGTGACTTACCCTGACTAGAGTGAGGGTTTTTTCTTGGACAGAGGGTAACCTGACTGCCAACCAAAAACCCCATTTCTAACAGAGGTCATGTGACCAATGGCTACTATAAAGCGCGAGACAATTGTGGCTCATCAAGTTTGACAGCTTCAAGGAACAACTTCAAGAAGCTCAACCTGAGTGCCCAAGGCCTACCCCCCCCCCCCCCCCCCCAAGGCCATGTGATCACTGAGGTAATGTGATCTACCAGTAATCTACCGTCCTAGCCAGTTTGTGTTTCACCAAAAACGAGATCAAGGAACCCAGTCACCATGCAATGCCCAAGACCTATGTCTTTTCCCTTGAGTCTGTATGCTCACTGGTGTCATCTGTATGTTCATGGAGATTATATGAACACCAATGTTCCCACAAGCCCTAGCAAATCAGAGACACTTAGCTTTCCTTCCACCAGAAACAGGTGTAATTGTTTATTTATTTATATGATGCACACTACAGTCAGATTGTCTGTGAGCACCATGTACATGTCATAAAATAATTCATGCAATATACAAGGCATCAGTGAGCAATACGCTGTTGAGTAATGATAGTAAATTAAAGATAACAAGAAAGATTTCACTGTTTTCTTTAAGCTAAGCAATATATTTATATATTAAGAACATATGTTTAAAGTACCCAGTGAGTCCACTGGCTGGGGGAGTCCCCTCCGCAGCGAATTAACCTAGTCTCACATAGAATTAATATGTATGTCTGCTATAGTTTTATGATGAACTTTGTCCATAGAGGGAACAATTTGTTTAAATGGTCGCAAGCTGCAGAAAGCAGATTTACCATGGAGCCAGTATTTACAAATGTTTAGTTTGGCATCCCAGATGACCCCGAATTTTGTTCTTGTTTAGCAAGGTAACTGATAGGCCAAACAGCACTGGTGAACGTGGGAATAACTATGGGTTGCTTGTGTTAGGACTGATGCCCATCCAAAGCACTTTAGTCTTTCTGCTAACTTTAGCCCAGTAACAACTATTACTTGGGCACTTATTATAGGTATTATAGGTCTCCCTTAATGTTTCCGAATTCATCATGGGATTAATTAACATTTAGCTCTCTCTGTGTTTCTCCAGTGTAGGAATAGTGCAGGAGTCTGTTGGGACAGGAATGTCCCTTGCATAGTGAATGAACATATACCCCTGTTTTGAAGGTATGACTGTATGTGAAATCGTATTGCCCTTGCCTTTTTGGTTCTTTTCACAATGCTGACTTTGTTGTACTGTCTCAAATTTTGGATTGTACTGTCCCAAGTATTTTTTTTGTAAGTGTACTTATGCTGTTTTATTTTGAGGTTTGTCAATGTCTTTTGAACCATTCCGAAATGGTGCCAACTACTTTTCCCTTTTCTGCTTCTGGGCCTAGCCTGTCTTAATTTTTTTCATTTTCAGTTCTTGGTCCTTCTTCTCTGTATTACCTACATTAACCAGAATGCTGGCGTCCCCTGTGAGAACTCATTGTTGCAAAAGGAGTCCATGCTGTCAGCTATCGCTACCAGTGTACCTCCATTTGTGGGCTGAATGGAGCCCAGTGAAGGAATCTGGCATTCAGCCTTGAGACCCAGACCACACAAATGCTTTCCACTGCAAGCTTTTCAGAGCCCCCTAGGGGTATCCAGCATATTTCCAGCTCAGGTCAGTGCCTCTCATACTACTGCACATTCTCTTCTACAATGTAGTGTGGTTAGTTTTACGTATACTTTGCGCATTAGCTTCAGGCTTTAGGCCTTTGTGCACTTTGCCCTGAATGTATTTTATTCATTTGCTGACAGCTTAGAGCCTCTGTGCACTTTGCTCTAAATGCTTTTTATTAGGCTTCGTACTGTTATTTTTCAAATAGCCAGTTCTACGGTGTTGTTTTTTATTCATATCACACTGTTTTGCCTACTTCAGCACTGGAGTTCTTCATAACATATTCACTCTGTGCTTCAGTCAAGGATACAGTCTGGTACATTGCCGATAGACGTGGTAGGAGTTTAGATTTGGCATTCCTGCGTAGGGACATTTTGTGATCACGATGACATGTTAGTTATAAAATCACTTCCTTGTCCCAATACATGCAAGAGGGAGATTCCGACCAGAGACCCACAGCTAGACGCTGACTGCCTCGTTGCAGATGCTGAACCAGATCACAGGCCTTTGCTCAGGTATGAGGGCTTATGTCTCCCCAGTGATTCAGAAAGGCAAGCTAGAAGCTTAACATGCTGTGCTCTAAATAGAACAAGCAGAGGGAGAGTAGAAACTGTTAGGCAATATGATAGCTTTGTTCTTATGTTTTACTCTCCTGGTGACTATTTCAATCCTACTATGTTGTATTGTTCTGGTTATTGCGGCTCACGCCTTATTATCTAAAATACAGTCGTTTTATTAAAACATTATATAAAACTTATACTGTCTTTGTCATTTGTATATGAGACCATATTGTAAATGAGAGAGTTGGTTTGGATCTGAGTGACCACGACTTCCCTGAGAAGTTCCAAAGATGTCATGCGCTCGGCTGCCTAATCATTTCTTCCCCCTGGGAGAAATGAGGCACTGCTAGTTAGCCGGAGGAAAAACCGGATTTAGGGTGACAGAGTTCTTTACAAGTGGGTCAGACTCAGTCCCCCACACCGTTATCGATCCTGCTGCCTAGAAATCCAGTAGTCTCATTTAGGATAATGAGAGCCCACGCGACAACACCTTTTGAGGGTTTTAGGCAGATCCTTTTCCCATTTTTAGGGTCGAGCCTGCATCGCATCCGCTTGCGCAACGCTTTAGGAGTTAGAAAAGGGCTCGGAGCCCTGACCACGTCACGTCAGTGTCTTTCATTGGTTTATGGGCTTGAGTGTTAAAATCTGCTTGCTTTCATTAGTGGAAGGCACGCATACACCATGCCTCTTCCGGTGGTTAGCCCTCCTCGAGCACAGCAACCAAGTACTGAAAACATGCGAGGCTCGCTGTTTCCTGTTAGGTTTGTGGACTACTTTTTATCTTTTGTTCGCAGCGCGATCTCGCTTGTTCCTTGTCTTTCTTGTAGGGTAACCCCCTGGTCTCAAGACTGGTGTCCGTTGTACCTGCTTAAATATATTCTGTAAAACAGCCTAGCAGGTTCATGCAGATGAACTATTACTCTGGCATAAATGTTGTGAAATCTGGATCGTATTCTCCTGTGTCATTGCAAGGAAGAGGGGGCGGCTGCTTCGTTTCAATTAGACTTCTAAGCAATCCCACCACTGATTAGGCTTGTTTGCGTTAAATTAGAGGCGCAGTTGTCCATTTGATAAGCTAATTAAATAATCTTCCATATATCCCCGGAGTTAAAGATCAATTCGAAGCATTTTTTGATCATGACAATTTAACACAAACTAACCATGCAGTACGTATACATTTTTAGGGTCGAGCCTGCGTTGCATGCGCTCGCGCATGCGTTTTGCAGCGAGACGCTTTAGTGTTTAGAAAAGGGCTTGGAGCCTTGTCGACGTCACGTCAGTCTTTTTCATTGGTTCGTGGGCTTGCCTAATAAAATCCGCTTGCTTTCATTAGTCGAAGGCATGCATACGTCATGCCTTTTCCGGTGGCTAGCCCTCCTCGTGCGCAGCAACCAAGTACAGAAAACATACGAGGCTCGCTGTTTTCTGTCCGGCTCGTGGACTACTTTTTCTCTAATTTACTAGCGCGATTTCGCTTGGCAGAAGTCGAGCGCTTTACAAAGTTAATTGCACTTTTTCGCTTACGTACATAAATGCACTTTTGCCGATAGGTGAAAAGTCGGGTTAGGAGTTTACAACGCTATCAGCTCTAACATGAGAAAACGCGAGACCCGTTGCATCGTAAATGCTTGTTTTCTATAGTGGAGACCCTCATCAACTCCCCTCTGACAAAGACCTCCCCGGTTTCCTGGAGCACTAGTCTTGAGGATACTGACCCTTTATTATCATTTAAGAATTGATGTACGTGGGCGCTCAGCCAGTGGTGGTCCTTGGGTTCTTTATACTAGGATGCATTCAGGCGTCTTGGCCCGAAGCGGCACCAGCAGCTGTAGATGGAGGTTCACTTCTACAGCGTCATGGTCAGATACCCCTCCCGGCACAGTAGAGGCTTCAGTAAATTGCCTGGTGATAAATACATAAAACTAAATATCAAGCACAATGCTTTTTTTTCCAAACATGTAAAAAGACATATAAAGCACACACACTACATTATCCGTAGAAAAAATGTTTTGTCAAACGCTTCCTGATGCGTGTGTACCTGATTTGGAAACTTATTTAGTTTGTTTTCTACAGTACGCAAGCTTCCCGAAGTGGTTGAAAAAAGATTTCTTGCTATTGCTAATGTAGAGTGTGTGCGTGTTTATCTTAGGCAAGCCTGTGTGCTCTTTAGAAAAATAATCAAATACGTTTCCAAAGTGCTACACACGCTTCTGGAAGCGTTTTTGTTTTTTAAATTGTTTTTTAGTGATAATGTAGAGTGAGAAGTAAGTGCGTGTTTTAAATATCGAGTTTAAAGTGTCATTTTAATTACACATGCTAACAAAGGTTTTTTTTTGGTACCCAGATGGTTGCCCAGCAGGTCTCCTAGAGCAGTATTTGAGTGTGAACTGTTAACTGAAGAGCCGGGGTCATGTGCTGGGTTATTTCAAATAAGCCTCATCACGGGACATTTGGGATTCTTACGAGCCTCTTGTTTACATTCACAAGGCCCAGCTCTTTCTTCCCTGACGCGCCATAAGAACTTGTTTTGGCTTTTCAACAAAAATTTGCTAATTTGGTGGCATCTTTACTTTATAAACACACACTGTATTTTTGTTAGTTTGCTTTGTCTCTTAACAACGCCCACCTCAGGCTCATCATCCTTCCTAGGCTTGCCCTTCAAAAATCCTTTGATGACATTGGTAAATGGTTTACGTTTGTCCCTCCTCGGGGAGGTTTTGTTACCGCCTTGGCAATCGCCCCTGTTTTGCCCATAAGTTTGATTACGAGCAAACTTCTTCTTTTTGTGTCTCTTCACACTGATGCTCATGGCGGCCGTGGCGCTGGGAATCGGCTCGCTTATGTGAAACTGTTTTACTGTTCATTTTCAATTTAAGTGGCAGGAAAAGTCCGGTTAGGAGTTTACAACGCTAATAGCTCTAACTCGAGCAAATGCGAGACCCGTTGCATTGCAAATGCTTGTTTATTTAGGCCATTCCTGCCCACCTTGTTCCTGAGGCTTGTCACCATGGGACCCCATACTTTAGCAAATGCTTTATCTGCCATAATGTAAGTACGGTCTCGGGAGATATGCCTACACCTTGTACCGGCTCACTGTTCTTTATCTTACCCTCACTCAGATCACCCTTTCTCTATTATTATTGTTTCAGCTTTCTCCCTGGCACGTTGTATCCCACTGAGTCCTGATGATGATCCTGCCATTTTCAATGGGACCGAAACGCCATCGACTTTAAAAACATGGACCCTATATGATAGTTGAGAACTTGCTGTAACAGGCCATGCAGTTCATGTGTTTGTTGATACACTTGTTGATCACGACTTATCACTTGAGTGTATCGCCTCTAAATAGAGTACCGGGCATATTTATTTTGCACCTATATTCACTGCACCACTATGTGTCATAAAATTATTTTTCATAAAAAGCCTTTGAATTTTATTCACAATTTTATTCTATACATCTAAAGTATTGTTACTAGGAATCAATGTGTTTTTATAGTTATGACCCTAGTGATCCTTGCGTCTCCCTTGTTGAAATATGATATTCAATGTCAAAGCATTATCAACCCATTAGCAGGTACAAGAAGGCTAGCCACCTTGCAGAGACCTTATTATTGCCCCACAGGCCAGCTTGTAGACGGGCACCACATGGCTGCTCTGCAGATCCAGCCAATTACAGCAAATTTTCAGTGTGCTGTGGGTGACATTTCCATGTTTCCCAGTGTGTCTATGTGTGATTCAATTAGTAATGAACCTTTAATGAGTGATGTGTGTATCTGAACATGTACTAAGGATCACTGAGTGATGAGACAATGCAGCATTATCCGGTGCAATGACTTGACATATTACAGGCATTCATTGAACGATGGTGCCCAGTCCAGGTGTAAGGCCTGCTCTGACATTCGATTGGTAGTTTGTGTCATGTTTAGAACAGCATCACTACTACTGTCTGCATCCTCCCAGCCACCCATCTACTCATCACTTTATGCACAGACCCAAACAGCCATTCATTCATCTTTGAAATCACATATTCACGCATTGTCACCCACTCATTCATCGATGAACTCACTCAGTAATTCAACCAGTCTTACCACATATAGGTTTTTAAAATAGCTCAGCTAGATGTGGTGTCCCGCTGAGATCCGACTGTGGTCTGCAGGTGGCTGGTGCAAATCCTTGCCAGTCTGACTCAGACTATCGGAAGTCGGAAAAATGAATGCCAGTTTCGACTGGCTAAGAACAGTTGGTTTTTTAACATGTTCTGTTTTGAGCATTTTGTGTATAAGCACTATGTAAATAAGTTATTGTTATTAATATTGTCATTACTTATAATTGTATTATCCACCCACCTATCCATCTACATAAACAAACACACACAATTTTCAATTACACTGGAGTAATTAGAGTAATTTAGGACATAAATCCTGCTACGAGAGCACATTTAGCAAACAGCTGCTCTCGCTGACTGCTCATGTTCTCTTGCATTTAGCGCTATTTCTTAGTCCTCAATGTTTCGTCGCATCCACTTTGGGCGTGAGGGGGTACTAAATATCACTAAATGCAGAATTACTCTTCTCACATAGTTCTGTGTAATCTTGTGGAATTTTGGGGTAATTCGGCATGACCACGATAGGCGAAATTACGTGAGTTACCCCCACCCCTCATCCAACCTCAGCAATTAATACAGAAGCTTGTTCACTTATGATATAACCAGATGCATAAGCTTTACTCTTTAGGGATGTATGAGACACTCAACAAGAGGGACACAAAGTATCAATTACAAACCATTATCTTTAAACACAATATTTTATATTGGTGTATGAAAAAATGGATCTTCCCAATATATTTAGTTTTTTATATTATGTCAAGTTGTTATATTTATTTTACAGTGTTTGTTTTCCAAAATTGGCAAACATATGCACAAACTATATTTACTCTCGCTTAATTCTTAGGCCACATGCTGGCAAAATTAGGGGCGTGTCTTCCTCTGTGGCCCTGAAACCTCCCTTAACTTTTTAGGAACACGTTTAGCCTACATTGATCATATTAATACACTGATAATTTAAAAAAAATACATTTTGTCAATTTTTCTTCCCTTTTCTCCACTGTTTCTGATTCATTCGACACGATTAACATTCCACACAGTGAATCAAGAAAAATGAATTAAAGATGGAAATATTTACATATAAAACAAAGGTAAACCCGCCACTACACAGTACTATATGGAGGATGTACACACAGTTTTTTTTTTTTCTTTTTTTTTTAGGAACGCATTGATGGGGCCTGATGTTAAATTGGTGCTGCTGAATTTGTATTAGATGAACTCGGTTTTTGCGGACGTACTTACAGATCAAAACCTAAAATCAAGAATAATATGCACAAATAGTTGAGTGCGTGTTTGCATACATTACTACCACATTTTCCCGGAATTGACCACAAAGCAAAGAACTCTTGATTGGTGCAGCTCTAAAAGTGGTCCCAAAACCATTTTCACTCATTTTTAGCACTGCCCTTATTAACATGCTTTTCCATTACTTTTTTTGACAGATAAAATAATCCACCCAAAAATGTGTTATCGTTATGGAGTGATGTTCTGGATTTTTTTCCCCAGGTTTCTCCTACTTGTGCTGAGTTTTCATTCTCCATTCCAAAGCTGCCAACTGGGAATCTTGTTAGGCATGTTCGGCTGAGGCGTTCCTTGTTAGAGGAAAGCACCTGAATGATCGATTTAATGTAGGCAATACCAGGGATGATCGATAAACATGGATTCATGATAAAACATTAGCAGTTGTCTCTTGGGGTTCTAGCTCTTGCTTCATAAGTTCTTCCAGCCCTCGTGAATCAGAATGGGATCCACTGCTGGGGGTGTACTCATCATGCACTGGTCCCGGATGGAAGAGAGTAGCCTCTGGAATAAACAGAAAATATCTTTGAAGTCCCACTGACCACACACATGACTCCACTCCTCTCTTCACAGCGCCCTCTAACACTGCTGCCACGGCTTATAACGCAGAGTACTAACCATAATACTATCAAATAATCATAAACACAAAGCAGAGAGAGAGACACTCACCATTTGGAATAGTCCTTGACCCTTTTATCAAAGTTCAGTTCATTAAGTTTCCTTATGTCTGCGATGTCCTGTTGATATCATCATATAAATTCAATCCATCCAATAAACTCAGACACCAGCTGTCTGTTCAAAAAGCAGGTGTTTGCAACAGCACTAATTTTCTACAGAATATTGATATCACTGGACATATGTAATTAAGATTTCCATTGTTGATATACGGCCTGAGATATTAGCCAAAATTCTTCCTTGGTGAAGTCCCTTTACAGTGACAACATGTGTTGGCTGGATTGACATGGTGTTTACTATAAGACATAAAGAAGATAGAAGAATGATTGCATTTTTACAACCAATGGTGTTTGAGTTTACTGGATGGCCTGACTATAAAATATGATGTCACAGTGACATCACAGACATAAGTAACTTCAGTGGATTGCATTGTGATAAAAGGACCAAGGATTGTTTCACATTTTGAGTGCTTCCCTGTTGGAAATGCCCCTTTCTGCAGGGCCATCTCCAGACGTTTTGCCTTCTTCCTCCCTTTTTCTGCTGAATTCGTTTTTGTTGGCTTTAGATCTCAGTGCACTTCACTAGTGTTACAGGGCTTGTGCTCTCTCCTTAAAACATGGTAGCTTTGGCATGTACCAAACTGGCATCTTTAATTTAGCCATAAGTCCTCAGTCAAGTGCCCTACATATGC
The DNA here is from genome assembly GCF_031143425.1 of Pleurodeles waltl. Lineage (NCBI taxonomy): Eukaryota > Metazoa > Chordata > Amphibia > Caudata > Salamandridae > Pleurodeles > Pleurodeles waltl. Next base: position 1,448,398,820 of record NC_090446.1, read on the forward strand.
CCAAGGCCTGTAAAAAAATTTTTAATAGTGGTCCTGCAGCACTGATTGTGCCACCCACTTAGATAGCCCTTTAAATATGTCTCAGGCCCGCCACTGCAGAGCAGTTTGTGCAGTTTTAAGCTGCCATGTCGACCTAGCAAAATAACTCTTTCTTCCAGACCCAAGCCTTCCTTTTTAATACATATGTCACCCCTAAGTTAGGCCCAAGCCAACCCTAAGGGCAGGGTGCAGTGTTTTTAAAAAGTTGACATATACTTTTGAGTTTTATATCGCCTGGTAGTACACTACAGCAATGCCTACCTCTCCAATATGATAACAAAGGGGTTACTTTATTACATTTTATAAGTGTAAATCACAATCTGGAAAAGATCAACTTTTCAAGTTTGGTGTCTCTGAAATCACAATTTAAAATCACAACTTATGGTGAAGTCCGATTTTAAATTGCAATTCTGAAAATGCCACATTTAGAAAGTTGTTGTTTTCTTATTTTAGCCATTTGGTACCTGCTGCCAGTCTCTGATCACTTGACTGAGGTGGGACAGCTGGGCATTGTGTATTCCCCCTAGACAGCCACACACAATCAGAGCTTAGGTGTGATGATGGGCCTTGATGGGCCATCCTGGCAGTATGGGAGGGAGGAGGTGGCCACAGCCTCACACCTGAATAGGCTGTGTCCTGTCCCCGCACACAGGGCTGCATAACCCTCCCTAGTGAGCCTGAAGCCAGGGCGGTAGGGGCAGTATGTCTGTGCACTTCAAAGGCATCTCTGATGTCTCCCCACTTCAAAGGCACTACTGGATATAAGAACTGGATCTCAGACACCGCCAACTCAGTACACCTCTGGACCTGTTACTGCTCTGCAAGGAAGAAGGACTGCTGTGCTGCTAAAGAACTGCCACTCTCGTTGACTGCTCCTTTGCTGGGGTCCTGCTTTGTTGAGCTGCCCTGCTGCCTGCTGTCTCTCTGTCTGGGTGAGAAGGAGTGGACCTGCATTACTAGGACTCCAAGAGCTAGCTGGCTGGCCTCCTGTGTCACGACCGACTCTTTGTCTCTGTTTGTGGCCCACTGGAAATGTGGCGAGGTCTTTGTTCTTACAGGTTCTGCCTTGGCCCAAGTAGGGGTGACCCTTTCTGGTAGCCATGGTGCTGCTGATGGAGAGAACGCCAAAGGCAGTCCATGCCCTCCAGAAGGAGTCCCCGAGAGAAAAATACCACCAAAGGGGAAAACACCTCAAATAGGAACTCCTGGAACAAAAACAAAAGGTAAAAATAAATCTGAACAAAAGGCAAAAAATTGCAAAGAAAAAAGCTGGAACAGGCTCAGAAAATCAAATATCTGATGCAGAAGAACAGGAGCGAAGATCACCACCCAAAGGAAGTGTTTCAGCGCAAAGAGAACAGGAATCACACACCTTATATACCCAAAGAACAGGAAGAGACCGGCAGGAAGTAAAAGACACCATATTGGGTTGGGAACATAACAAAGAATTTCTTAGTAAAAGCACCATGTTAAGTAAGGCTCCAAAGGCATGCAGGGAGAAGGAAGGCATGCTGGGAAAGATAAAGGAATCATGGACATGAAGGAAAGGCATAAAGTCAGAAAGAAACGAGGAAGACAAAAAAGAAAGAAAAAGAAGCAGATGGTAAATGGGGGAAAGAGAGAGTGGGGAGAGGCAAGAAACTAGCGGGCGTGTCGTGCCAATTCTGTAGCGAGGCCCTATGCCCAAATTGGGGCCTCGAGAAAGATAATGAATTGCAAGGGTGAGTCGCGTCCTACCACTGCGCGCCGTGGCCGCGCACCGAGCCGCGACATCCTGATCTGAAGTCCCCAGGACATATCTGCTCCTCCACTGAAACCCTCCGATTTGTGACTCTGCCCTTCCAGGTGGTTACACCCCAGTCCTGGACCCTTGGATGTGGGCCTAAGGTGTTTGCGCCAGCAAAACCAACGCATCTCCTGATTTGGGAACAGAATCGAACCATTGTCGCTGTTGTGTGGAACAGAACTGGTGCATCACCTTCGGAACCACCACTGCAACACTTTCTCAAGTGGAAGGTCCTCGCCTCCCCGTCAACGGCAGCCTTGAAGACACCACTGAACTGCTGCATTGCAGCCTCTAAGCTCACTGGAACTGATGCATTGCCTCAACTGCCCAACGCATCTCCGACACTGGTGCCTGGATCCTTGATGTCAATGCAGCAAGAACTTGTACCTCAACCCCGCCGCATCTCGAAACCGACGTTTCGCCTCTTTTGTATGAAGAAAATTGAAGCATCACTTCTATTGCATGGTTCAGAACTGATGCAGTGCTCCACAACCAGAATTAAGACACTTTTATTCAGCAAAGCCAACTTGGTCCCTATAGCTGGCCTGTGCTCCAGCACTGTCGGCCTGAACTTTTGACATTGTCTCAGTCCTGCGTGACCATATTGCTTCTATGCGCTCATTTACCGTTTATTCTTTAAAAACTCCTATCTCAACTTCTATCTGGAGTATTTTGTTTTAGTCTTGTTTTATTTAATAAAGTAAGTTCTGTTTTTCTGACCTGGTGTGGGATCCTTTTTGTGTGGTGTTTTTACTATTTTACTGTTTGAAGTGATGCACAGTTACTTTACACATTGCCTTCAAGTTAAGCCTGACTGCTCTGTGCCAAGCTATCAGAGGGTGAGCACAGGTTAATTTGAGGTTTGCTTGTGCCTTACTAAAACACACATTGTTGTTGCTGCTTGACCTGGGCTCACATTCCAGTCAGCCAACAATCCAGTATCTCACATTCTCTCTATTTTGTGTTTGTGATTATGTGCTATTTAGGAGATTTTCCGGCACTGGGCCTAGGGGATTAAGAAACCAAGTTGATTTATAATTGTAATCTGTACTAGTGTTGTGGGGTAGGACCATTACTGCCAAATCTGCAATCCATTTAACTATAGGATCACGGCCAGCACATCACCCATGGCTGCTTGACAGACTCAAACTCAAACTACAAAACACAAGGGCTCTAACTTGTATTGTCCTGTGAGCAGCTTTAGTCTTTGTGTAGTGATTACTCCCACCTCAATCGTGTTAATCAGACAGGAATTGAACTTCCCTCATGGAGCACAGTTGCAAATGTTAGGATGGGGACCTTCATTGGACAAAATTCTAATTTGCCATATGCTGACATTGTGATCACCATTTATCAAAGGGCCAGGGGTCACAAGGCCACCTAAAATGTCCCACTGCAATGAGAATTAGGGGAAGCGATGGGAGCACTGCATTCTCTTCCTAGTGCCCCCACCCTGCCCACACTGAGTGTAAGCTATCAGAAATTGATAGCTTACACTTGCAAGTGGATAGCCCCTGCCTCAACAGGGAATAACCATTCTACGTTTTGCGACCTCAGAAGCAGTTTCAAAGCATTTGTGCATAATATTCTGAATAATTCTTCTTTGGAATCCCTTACTGCTTGTGGCCCACATGGGTTTTCAATATGTGCAACACAATTTGCAAACATTTTGAGACCACTGCACTACACATACATGGCATCCCATTACAAAAATAAAACCTCACCCGCTCACTACTGTAAATCCTAGCAATACACCTTACAGGTACCATGACTCTTAAATTCACTGCTTTGGAAAGTTCCTGGATACTTTAACAATCTGATGCATTTGATTGGGAAGACAGATGGGTGTGGCCAGACACCCTGAGATTGGATCCAGAGACCAAAGTAAAACCATAAGAATCCTATGCTGAGTCTTACTGTGCCAATAGCTGCAGGACCACATGTGTGACCAGACACATTGGAGAGCACAGAGAGTGAAGGTTAGCTACTTACCCATGGTCATTGGTCTTTTTACAGTGTTTCAGCAGAAGAATGGCTGAAAAACATAAGGTACAACACATTAGACACTTTTTGAGGGCAGTGTCACACAAAAGACACAGCAAACCTATTTTGTGAAATGCACAGACTGCACTGATGAATTTGTCTACTGAATGCATGTATATGGTAGCAAAAATATAGACAATCAAAATATTGTTGAGATAAGTATATACTGGTAAGTACTATTATGAACTCCAGAGTTACATACTTCAAACATATATGTTTCTACCACCTCCCCAGGCCAAAGATTAAAAGAAAAAGTGAAAGCAGCTCCTTGGTTGCTTGAGCAAATGCCGGCTCACGCAGGTGGTGGGAGCCGACTGGGACTGCGGTGGAAGCCTTAAGGCTTCCCCCGCGGTCCCAGATAACCCGTAAAGGGCATGTAATAAAAATAAAATTGAGGCTCCACCTGCGGCTCCCGAGAGCCCATAAAGGGCATCTTATACATTTTTTTTCTAAAACAATAGAAAGGGACTGCGGGGGAGACCTCGAGGCCTTCCCTGCGGTCCCAGATATCCCATAAAGGGCTGATTGTAAAATAAAAAACTAAATCTGCAGGGATCGCGGGGAAGCCTTTGGGGGCTCCTCGCGGTCCCAGATATATATATGTATATATATAGATAGATATATATATTTAAAAAAAAGAATAGCTCAAGTGTGAAGGTCAGACCTTCACACTGAGGGCTCTAGTCCAGCTGGAGTTGTTTCCGTCCTTTAGTTTTTGTTTTTGAAGTGCAAGTAACTATTACTCGTGCCCTAAGGTAACTATAACTGGCACCCTCGTCATGCACAGTTTTTTCGTCAAACATTTAACTGCAAATATTCCATTGATATTATCAATGATGTTATCAAAGATGTCATGAGTGCCGTAATTTGTGAGGTAATTAGCAGTGCATGGCGAGGGCGCGAGTTATAGTTACCTTAGGGCATGAGTTATAGTTACTTGAGGTGCCTCCAACTATAACTGGTGAATTTCGATGGTTTTGTACGTTTAAAATATGATCCTAACTAAAACGTCCCTGTAACCTTTCATTTTTTAAGTGAATTTGTATGGTTATATATATATATATGTGTATATATATATATATATATATATATATATATATATATATATATGAATACCCAAGCACACACACACATATGAATATATATTATACACACACATTATATATATATGGGTGTGTATAACTATATATATCACCTACTGCCTGTCATTACAGTTAGGACCTAGTTTCCATAGGAAAATGATTTTTTGTTTTGCCAATAACTTTGGTGCTGTTTGACGAATCTTCACAACATTTTCAAAACTAGTTTGCCACTCACTTCAACGCGCTGTTGAAAGTTTCAGGGTTATTTGTCGATAGGGAGTAGAGAAAAAAGGGGGTCCCAAAATGCTTTTTCCCAGTGCAATTTACCATATGGATTTTAGACACGACTACAGCCTGAACCACTGAACAGAATTACACCAGGCAGAAAGGTACAGAAAGATAGATCTTGGTCAAGAAAGACTGCTATTTGGTTTCAATCCGTTCAGTAGTTTTACAGTTATTAAAGAAAAAATATGTATGTATATCTAGAGACACAAATACTTGATGGATCTGACAGCTCTCATGGTGAGATCTGATTGGCTGCCATCACTTAAACCAAGAAGTGGTGGCAGACATCTTGGGACTTGGATTCTGCTGAGTCCCAAGAGAAAACATTTGAAGAAGTACAAAAGGGAATGATAGAAATACCCTGAGCCCCCCTGGGCCTGGTATTGGAGTCGCAGGGTGACCCTACCTGGTGCAAAAAAACATTTTTTAAGTTTACTGCAAATTGCATAGGATCTGCGAATCCATGGCAAAATGAAATAAAAAACAAGTGCAGGCTTGTTTTTTTCATGCCCCCTGGGTCAGCCAGGTCTAGGGAGTGCTCCCCCTCCCCAGGCCGATTTTCACCTTGGGGAAATCCCCAAGGTACAGGCTGAATACAAGAAGGGGAAAACTTTCAACTCCGGGGACCCTATTCCCTGGGGTCCAGCCATAGAAATTGTGTGATAGGTGCCCCGCTGCCCCCCTCTCTCGCCAATTTCAGCCCAGAAGACCACCTCTTCCTGGCCTTAAAGAAATAGGGGGAGTTGGGCTGTGAAGCCCCTCTCCCGGAGCCATTAATGGCCCTGCAGACCCCATCCCCCAAGGTCAGCTTCAGCTATGTCCCAGGGTGTCCACCTCCGGGACATAGCAGTTTCCCAGCCTACACTAGTGCGGGCAGGGTAATCTGTATTTGCTTTCGCTTGGTGGGAGCAAAGCAAGAGCAAACACTAAGGGCCTGAATTAGAACTTGGTGGACGGTATATCCGTCACTGTTGTGACAGAGTAACCCATCTGCCGATTTGTAAATCAGGCTCTAAATCTGCTTCTAGTGTGCGGGAGCATTAAAAATCATCCCACCCGCTGGGAGCGTAATTTTCATCTGTTTCCCTTCCCGCTGTGAGGAGGGCAGGGAAACAGATGAAAAAATTGCTTGCACCAGCAGGGAGCAGCATTCTTAGCTGCTACCCGCGGGAGGGGGTAATGCGGGCTCCAGGAGGAGCAGGGTGGGGCTACAGGGGTATTGGGGCTCCCCTTGCAGCCTCCAACAAAGAGGCTGTGGGTGCCCTGGGTGGGCCCTAGGGCACCCATCATTTACTGGCTGGGCCTCGGGAGATGGGATTCCAGGGGCCAAAATCGACCGGTGGAGGGGAGCCGCGCTGCCCCCTCCCCAGTTATTAGTAAGTTAGGCCCTGGGCAATGTTGTCCCTGCGGCCAATATTGGTCTGAGGAGGAGACTGTGTGTCCCCTTCCACCTTCTAAATATGGCTGGGCCCTGGGAGATGGAGTCCCCAGTGCCAGAAATCGACCTGGGAAGGGATGCTGTGTACCCACCACCCATTTACAATAAGGCCGGGGCTCCAGGAGACTGGGTCGAATTACAGTTCAGGGTGGGGGGGGGTCACTTGTCCCCTTCGGCTTCTAAATATGGCCAGGCCCTAGGAAATCAACCTGAGGGGGCTGTGTGGCGCCACCACCATTTACACTAAAGCCAGGCCCTGGATGGGGATTCCCAGGACCAAAATACAGCCTAGGTATGGGGGGCCACATACGCCCTCTCATAAAAAATGTGGTGCACCCCTGGAGATGAGGTCCCCGGGGCCCATATCAGCCAAGGGAGGAGGGCTGCTTGCCTCTGATGCTGGCTGCAAGCGGGAGGCCAGGCCCTGCAGTCAACACCCCACTGCGCACGGCCAAAGGCTGTGTGTGGTGAGGGGTTGGCTCAATGCAGAGAATTGCATGCATGGCCTGGCCGACCTGGGCTCCTCGGCCCCCGCTGCATTATAAAAAAAAAAACCTAGAAATTCACAGCAAAAAAAATGTAGGTTACATGGAGGTTAAATAGAATTTAAAACACCTTAGAAATTTACTAAAAAAATCAAAGGTTACAGGAACATTATAGTTAGGTTCCCAATTTACACTCAGAAAACCATAGAAATTCAGCAGATAGAGTTATTCCAAGAAACAATAACTCGTGCCCTTGCTATGCACTGCTAATTACCCCACGTATTACATCATTCATGATATCTTCTATGACATCATTGATAATATCAGTGCAACATTTGCTGTAAAATTATTGATGAGAAAACTGTGTATGGCGGGGTGAAATAGTAACAACTGTGACTTACAGCACTTGGAAATGACAGACGGATGGTATGAAGAGCCATACAACAATCAAGGTACTATAAGTAAATGTTGTCCTTCCCACCACACTTTGACCTAAATAAATAATTTGAAATTTCTAGTTCTCTTCAAATAGTTTTTATTATTTGTAAATCACAGAAAGCAAGCTAACAAATCAGTTTGCAGTCTGTGCAGGTGCAAGAGTGTGTGTTTTTGTGCCAGCTGATGAGAGAGCATCCTCTATTCGCCCTGTTTCTAACCCCAGGAAAATTACTAATCTGAAATTATGAAAAGTCATTGTTTTACGAACAAGTGTACACATAGATCTGTGGATCAAAGAATAAGCAGTAACATCTAGAATTAAATGGTTCCCTAAACCCTGCTGACGTGCAGTTTTCTTTTCACCCACACTAAGGGCCAGATGTAGCAAAGGGTTTTACCCATTTTGTGTCTATGGGAAAATGTGTTCGTACATATGTCCCTAAATGCTTAGAAACCAAACAATTACCTCCTTGTCATCCTACTCATAAATGACCTGGAAGTACTGCTCCCTAGTTCTAGGGGCATACTGTAAGGTGAGAAGATTTTGCCAAGCACAAGCAGTGATGTGTGCTTCTTCGCTCATAGAGTGTTCTAATGGCCATAAATTAGGACTGGCTGTTTGGTACAATAGATTATGTTGTGCACTATGCACCTTGCATAATAGGGCTCTATGACCTGTGGGTTAGCTTTGGTGTTCAGTCAATCATAACAACGCACAGAAAACTATGTGTCATGCTTTGCATTCTGCAGGGCGGATCCCGTAGCGCTCCATAGGTTATAATAGGAGTCCTACATCTTGTTGTTTTCTCATGCAGTGCTCTTTAAGACGTGTTGACCACAGTGTGCACAATACAGAATTTAAATGACATTCAGGGGTATGATCATGTACAACCTGCACCAGTGAATTGCAGTTTTGCACAAACATATCCGCTGACCGACCAGCAAAAAAGCAATATTTAAATGGATTAAATGCAATCAATTTTTGCACCAAAGGGCTGTGCAAATGTCAGTTTTGCACTGGTAGGTCGGTGCCAGAATTCTTTTGCATTGGTCTGTCAGCAAAAATGATAATGCTATGGATCAAAACTAATTATAATTAGAATCGACTAGTTTATAAATAGATGCTGTGCAATGTTCTATTCAGCCTCACCCTATTTTTACAGATTCACACCTGATTAACACCACTGGTGAGGTAGATGTCCATCTAGCAAATTTCCCACAAGATGCTTATGTGTGAGTCCATCCAGATCCACAAATTACCCAATGTGTTCCCAGTGCGGGTCTCGTGGATCAATTTCTGCCCACTGATAGGCTGCCTTATGAATAATGGATTTAGGATAGAATGTATACCAACTTTTGATTGGTCCTCCATCTCCGGGATCTGATAACAATGAGATTTTACGCCACAAGGGTTTTATAAGGAGATTGATGCCTATATTGATGCATATTAGAAATGCAGGAATGCAAGTGTTTTGTATGACGGTGAGTTTTGTTGCGCTTTTCAGGCACTGCTGCTGTTACAAATTCACATGGCACACTGGGACGTGGCTGTGGGGTTCACATCGATACCCCTGGGGGGTAAAATTCACCCTCTACGTCAGACAACAAGGTAAATGTTTGTTTCAATTCGTTTATCTTTTCCTATCTCGGTGCGTTTGATCCCCAGGTGCTTTTCCAATCGATTTTCAGAAACATTTGTATTTTTTTAAATCTGATGTATTACTGCACAACATATCTCAGCTCCCTGAAGGTGCGAAGGGATACGGAATACATATATGTGCGTGAAAGAGCAAAGGCAAGCGAATAAAAGTCGGTCCCTGCATGTTTTCGCTCTGTTGTGCAGGGGTTTCCGCAGTTGAAAGGGTCCATGTCTGCAGATGTGCACGAGCTGCGGGTCAGTGCATGTAGTCTGTATGCCTCTGTGGCGTGGACTATTTTCTGTGCAGTGAGGAAAGCGTCCTCTGCAATACATAGTTGCTGCAGTGCCCTGGGAAAGAGAAGTGTATCACGATGTTTTCCGAAGAAGCTACTTACCAGAAACGAGCAGAACAACTGAGGCAACCACAGAACAGGTAATAATGATTGTGCCTGTTGCAAAGACAAAAAAGAAGTTAATTTCCTGTCATATCTGACCTACACTGTTGCACTCCTCTTCTCTGGTCAGTGCTTTCTGCTCTCCACTCACTTTGCTTTCTGGCCTCTAACCACCTTCAGTGTCTACACTTCTTCGTTACTGGCCACCAGGCCACCTCTTTTTCTACCTGTGTGGCTGTAGCCCCTCCTGCACACATCCTTTCAACGCCCGCTTTATTGTCTCTAGGTTTGTTCTTTGCTTTGTATCTCATGCGTCACTCATCTTTTCTGTCTCTCTATCTGTCTTTTCTGCCCTATGTTCACTCACTCTAGAGGGAAGCCAGATGGGCCCCAGCCATTTGCCCCCCACCGCCCATAGCTGTAGAATGTGCTAGGAGGTGACAGAAAAAAAAACCCTTGGGAAGCCAGTCGGGTGCAGCAATGCCTGAGCCATTGGTGTTGTCAATGTGGATGTTTTTACCACCATTGTATGCGCTGTGTAGCAAGAGGGATGTGGAAGCAAACAAATGGTAAGCCTGTGGGCGGGCCGTAGCTCACTGATTGTTAACAAGATGCTCAAGCTGTCCAGCTGCGACCTTAAAACTGCTGGCAGAGAGGCACATGGCTACTCCACAGCTAATGAGCAGCGCCTTGAGCCCCTCACGGGCGAGTAGTCGTGCTTTGCAAAAACTGATTGGTTGATTCATAATTCTACAGTGCATTACCAATGGCTAGGGTGCAGCCAATGCTTCAATTCTAAGGTCACTTTAGACATTAGCATTGCCTCTCACAGAGGACTTCAAGAATCCCTCAGTTGTGGGATTGGTTATAATAGGACGTGGAAGTGCTAAAATTATGGAGAAATGGCATGCATTAAGAGATCAACAACGTGCAAGGAGCGTTGCACTGAATTTGCAGACGGTCTACGTAAGTAGCAGACAAGTGGTTACGTTGTCCTTCCAGTGTCTCTCTCTGTCATCGTTGGTTATGGTACTCGAGCCGACAAGATCACCCCTTGCAAGTCAGCACGTGTGTAAACTTTCTCCCTTCCATCTGCTATATGGTTATGAATGGTGAAAGTTCTTTCCATTTTATTTAATGAGATTGCAAGAGTTATATATAAACACCTGTGAGATCAGTGCTATGCAGTGGAATATAGGAGGAGTGCTCCATATGGCAGTCTTTGCTGAGTTGCAAATATATGTTTAGGACATAGATAGCTCATTCAGCATGGCTGATTAATTTGTTATGTAGCAGATGGTGTACCTATGTCCAGTATTTTCTTTATTTGTACGAGGTACTGCAAGAGTAACCTGGATATGGAAATGAGTACTTGGTTTTCTCATACATTCCTGCACAATCTGCAGAGGGAAAGAAGCAACAGGGTTGGGGCAGGTGAGAGGAGGTGGAGGGAGTGAAAACACGAGCACTCACATGCAGTGCTCTAAGACAAATCAAAAAGTAGCTCCCAAAATGGGAGCAGTGAATGGACACAAGTACATAGTCCATGCTCTAGAGTAAGGCCAAACACAGGAAGAGGCACGTCTCATTCATCCTATGGGCAAATGGGAACAAAGGATACAAGAGCGACGTAGAAGCGAACAAATGATTAGCCTGTGGGCAGGCTGAAGCCCACTGATTGTTAACAACATGTCTCAAAGAGACAGAGCATGCGCTAAAACAGACCCTGTGCCTTGCTGCACACAATTTGCTTAAATACCTTACAAGGCTAAGCAGCGATTGTTTGAGGCAATTCAGGAGCTACATTTGCTTCAAATATGTAAATCTAACTTTGTATGTGCTCATCTTTTTATATATATATATATATATATATATATATATATATATATATATATATATACTAATTAATAAATACACTTCTCTGTCCCGATTCACAGAAGGAAGATCGGCACTCCAACAGCGTTTTCACCGTATTTTTAGTCTCCCAGCAGTATGAACAACCGCAAACGCGTTTCAGCTCAGCAGAGCCTTGATCACCCTCTCGCAGTGTTTCTGCTTACTCCTCCACCATATTTATGCACATCATTTCCCCATTAATTTAATTAACATAATAAATGGACTAACATTATTTCACGTGAACAGTCGCCATCTTGCTTGAAGGTACTCGTAACATCAACAGCAAATCATAAAACTGATAGTGCTTATCAATGTGTGTTTTCAAAATGTGGTGTTACGTATACTACTTCATATGCGTTAAATGCCCCTAGTGCAGAGGTCTTCAAACGTTTTTATACTGAGCCCCCCCTTCTAAACATTTTTCGGCATCGAGCCCCCCCACCACCTGACGCGGAGTCCAGATCATATATGGGAAACATTATTATACAAATTGAGAGTGTCTAGTAAACTGAAGGTTTGGGAGCACCAGTGGCTAGGTGACAGATGCTTATTACACAGCTCAAATGAAAAGCCTCCAAGAAAATGTTTGCACAGAACAATTTACAATGCGGCTTTATTGTTCACTAAGACACAGAATTTGACATAATACTTTCAAAACTAATGTTACGGGTGTGCCTGTTTTTCACCACACAGACGGTCAATTTGTGGATGAATTTTTGCTACTGCCAGCCTGAGGTTGTGCTCCACCATATTACATCCATCATAAATTCCTACTAGTACTTTCACACGGATGATTTGCCAGTCTCTTCCTACCCCGCAGTGGGTAAACTGGTTGCCTTCAATACCTTCAATGCCTTCAATACCTTCAAGTTAGTTTGATTGACTTTCTTGGGGTTTGCCCTCAGCAGTAGTTTGAAAACTTTCTATTAAAGCTGTTGTTTGGTCTTTTTCCTTACATATGCAATTGGTTGCTCACCTTTCTGTCTGTGTTCGTTCTCCATGTCAGCTAGAAGGGAAGGGTAGCAAAGAGGCAGAACAAGTTGGTGAACACATTATATGACTTCAAGAATAACAAGGCAGGTACATTCTGAGCGAGTCCCCTTGTTCATATACAAGCAGTACAATCACACGTCCTTCTGCCAATGCACATATTTCTTGACCTGCAGCACACGTACCCGTGGCCCACACTGCACTTCTAATGTACCTAATCATGACATAAATGCACAACTGTTACTTCAGCATGATGTGTACAAACATGAAAATTCTCTATTTCCTGTTCTGTGTAAAGTCATGGAAGCATTTTCACTTGTAGGACTGAGGCAACCCTCACATCAATTTCCAAAACGGTCTCAGTCCTGAGCACCACAAAACCATGGCCCCCCATTTCCCTTCTTCCTCTTATTTATGCACACACCTTTCTGTTGCCCTCCTCCCTCCTCTTCTGTAACATGTCATAATGTTCTTCCTTAAATCTACATCTCCTGATTCCTGTGCAGCACTCTGTTGCTTTGTAGGTCGCTTTCCGCTTTATAAATCTACATACATACAGATGTGCATGTATCTTGTGCTACTAACCCACCACCCTCACAGCATTCTCCAGTGAGGTCACATCTTTTCTATTCTAATGAACCTCTATTCTGCACTTGGCCACCCCCATCTACTTTAATGGGCTTCCATCTTCACAAGGTTTGCTTAGGACCATTGGACAAGGTGTTATATGTAAATAGTGTCAAATTGTACATGTGTGCTGACCACACTCAACACAATTTTGCAGCTCCAGGGTGGGGAAAATAAAGAGTTTTCCCATGAGCAGTGATCACAAGCAATATAGTGGGGACGACTGTCAATTTTTGTTAGAGTTCAACCCACTAATGGGATAGCTTAAAGCCTACTCGTAAAAAGGGTGGCATACCATTACTGGCATACTTAGCAATTTTATCAAAACATTGGTTCTTCTGTAATTCTTTAATGATTTGCAAGGCTATCCCAAACAAGTCTGTCCGAGACATTACTGTTCATATAGTGAACACTGGGGTAAACACAGTACTAATCAATAGCAAAAGGGAATACTTTGCTTCTGATAAACCTGATGTCTTCACCTCTTCAATGGTATTTGACCATACAGTCTCCACTTATGGCCAGTTGACATTTGAACTCTTGGAGGCTAGAAAAGATTCCTTGGGCCGTCATGAGAAGAAACACATTTTCTGCCATTCCAGCTGTCCATTTCAGTGCTGGATTTTTCCACAGCTGTGTGAATTTATCTCACTCCTGAGCTGCAGCGTCATCTACTGTTCTAATACATGAGCCTCCATATAGTCATTCTGCTATTTACGTGTTTGATGTCAGTGCTTCAGAGGTTAGAGCTTGAAGGTTTTGAGTATTGTGGAAGCTTCCTGTGTGCATCACTAATGTGTAGAATCGTGAATGACCAGACCAAGGCAGAAGCTGCTCTATTTGGGCTGTGAAGATTAATGACACTTGGAAACTTTAGATGACGTCACTGCCTAGGGCTTAAACATGGCTGTCTGTAGTCAGTGCGTGCCATGAACTAGATTTATTCTTCTTCTGGTTGTCCTGATAAGACATCTATCCTGGCTACCAGTAGGAACCAGTGCAAACTGAGGGCTCTATTGCTGTCCCCCCCGGATAGACACGAGGAACAAGTAGTTCATCACAACCCTCAGTCAAGGTAACGCACCTGAGATGCTTACGCGTTCAGGAAGGCACCATCTATTCACTGTTAAGAGAACTGGCAATAAGTGCACAGCTGGATCTGAAATCATTCCTCACAACTTAAAGCCATATTAACCCTCTTTCCTCAAAAACTCTGTGTTTGTTGAATACATTATACATAGTGCAGCCATGCAGGTCCTGCCCTTCTTCCTCAAAAGCCTAGGAAAGGAACTCTTTAAAAAGTGTAAGCTCCCACTCTACCACCAAGTCCCCTAAGGTCTACAGTGATCCTTGGCTTTCCCCATTGCTGGGAGCTGCCTAGAAGTTAAGATTTGAGTTGGAAAAAACACTTTGCTCAATGGTTTACACACCTATGGTATGTCTTGGCCCTGGAACTCCTCTCATATTGGACAGCATACATAGAAGGTAAATCTGCTCACATTTGGCAACCTTTTGGAAATTTTACATGACTAGAGCACCCGTGTTTCACACCTCCTAGACTCAAAGCCCTCCAACAGTCTGAGTAACAAAACCTTGCTTCCAACAGGTTGCACACACAAAGTAGGGTACCAACTGTTCATGTTCCCCAATCCCTTTCATACCGTCACCCTTACCTTTCTACCACTCCCTCTGATCCCTCCTCCCCCGAAATGAATGAATTCCTTCTGCTTCCATCTAACCTAGCTCCATTTGTTATCATTGTTTGTTTTTACCTTAACCAATATTGTGGAGCTATGTTTTATCCACAACGTGCTGCACTAGTATTTGTTGAATGTCTTTCTGGATTCCACTGCTTATGCTGCCACGTGCACTCTGTGCTATCAATTTATCCCAGTTGGCAGATTGTATCATCCTTAACATTCAGGAATGCTGGATGCTTTCTTAAGCAAGCTGTTTCTTCTATGTTTTTATACTATGCAAACTACTAATAAAAAAATATCGAGCGCAAAAAAAGTGTAAGCTCTCTTATTACAATAATGCCTTACATCATGGATGATGTTTGTACAGTCGAACCCTACAGAACTCACTCCTGTCCCCTGAAAAATCAAGCAGAGCGTGACGGAAGACGACGGGGGGAGATAACAGCAATATCACTCAACAATTTTATAAGGAATCTGAAGAATATCTCCCAGCATCTGATTTAGGTAAACTGAGTGTCTGTTATCTCTCATGCTCCTTCAACCTCTGGGATATTAAGTTATGTGAAACAAGACAGGTAAGAGCGGCGCTTTGGTTATTCACACACGACATGAAAACACCTCCCACGTAGAATGCAATAATCCTTTATCCAACCAAGCACTGCCCATTCGAAAATGTGGTAAGGTACCTGGTCGGGGACTTGAGGCACTATACAAATGGTACTAATTTGTACACATCGCTTGCATTTTACTCCTAACAAACAAACTATTTATCCAATGTACCCTACAACAACACAGGACACACCACTACCCCAGTATGCACATAATAATCTATTCATTTCAATCCTTTTCTCAAGCGTGACTCCAAGATTAGTAAAGTACTAACGCACCACCTTTTCTGGAGCAGATCTCATAACACCACAATCTAGTCCCATGGAATCACCCATCTGATAATTTATTTCTTCGCTCATTTTTTCTCTCAAACATTCGTTCACACCCATTGCAGAACTGAGAGAACTTGAAAACTATCAGGAAGTTCTATGGAATACGTCAATATTTTTCCTAGATTGCAAAATTGTTCGCTTTGTTAAATATTGTACGAAAATCGTAAATTTGCCGCAATTTATGTTGCAAAAATATATTTGTTTACCAGTACATAATGTCTCTGCAGAGATATGTTGCAGACTACTTAGTCCTTGCTTCCCTAAAAATAAATAATTTCGTCACCCAGGGATAAACCGGGAAAAAGGAGAAATTCGCAAATTTGCTAAGTACACACATTTTCACAAGCCAGATGAAAATGTGAACCCTGATATGTAAGAGCAATACCAAATCATATGAACCATTTCTAATAAAAATCCATCACCACAAGAGTACAGAGTAAGAGTATTAATTAGACAAAGGCACAAAAAACAATGTTTCTCTACTCTCACTTACCTTTCAACTTGTTTTCTTTAACTTCGTTCCCATCTATTTCAGCGTCCGGACACAAAATGAAAAATACATATTTATGTGACTTACGTGCAGAATAAAATAAGGACAGTTTACATTGGAACCTACGGAAGTATAAACGGCAAACCCCCCAGGAGCCAGGCATAATGGGGTAGTAGACAGGAGCAGAAAAAGAGTACAAGGAGAGTCGGAGAGACGGAATGGGATGACGGCACAGAAAGAAAAAACAGAGGAAGAAAGGAAGGACGGCCTGGGTGAAAGACGGGGGCAGGAGAGAGTGGCAGAGAAATCTATATAATGAAAGAACACAAAGAAGGGGAAAAGAAAGCCAGAGACAGATATAGACACGGAGTGAGAAAGAAAGAAAACTAGAGACAAGGAAAGGCAGACCTATTTTAACTTGAGAGAAGAAATGTATAGGCCAGGATGAATAGGATGTGGAGACAGGCGCTAGAACCTGAACAGAGATCCTAAGTAGCAACTGTAGGGAGATGGCGAGAGAGAGAAAAACAAAGAGACTGAGAGAAATATTCTTTACTGTGACAGCTGTAAAAGTTAGATCCTATGGAAGGAAATGCACCACAGTCGGGCATTATAGGATAAGCACTGTAATATATACTCTAACATGGTACATACCGTGGAAGATAGACACCATAGATAAATACTGCAAAAGGGTAGACGCAGTAGGCAGATGCCGTAGAAGGATAGACACCATAGACAGATACTGTAAAAGGAAAGACACTGTAGGCAGATACTGTAGAAGGATAGACACCATAGATAGATACTGTAAAAGGACAGACACTGTAGGCAGATACTGTAGAAGGATAGACTCCATAGATAGATACTGTAAAAGGATGAACGCAGTAGGCAGATACTGTAGAAGGATAGACACCATAGATAGATACTGTAAAAGGGTAGACGCAGTAGGCAGATACTGTAGAAGGATAGACACCATAGATAGATACTGTAAAAGGGTAGACGCAGTAGGCAGATACTGTAGAAGGATAGACACCATAGATAGATACTGTAAAAGGATAGACACTGTAGGCAGATACTGTAGAAGGATAGACACCATAGATAGATATTGTAAAAGGATAAACGCAGTAGGCAGATACTGTAGAAGGATAGACACCATAGATAGATATTGTAAAAGGATAAACGCAGTAGGCAGATGCTGTAGAAGGATAGACACCATAGATAGATACTGTAAAAGGACAGACACTGTAGGCAGATACTGTAGAAGGATAGACACCATAGATAGATATTGTAAAAGGATAAAAGCAGAAGGCAGACACTGTAGAAGGATAGACACCATATATAGATACTGTAAAAGGGTAGATGCAGTAGGCAGATACTGTAGAAGGATAGACACCATAGATAGATACTGTAAAAGGGTAGACGCAGTAGGCAGATACTGTAGAAGGATAGACACCATAGATAGATACTGTAAAAGGATAGACACTGTAGGCAGATACTGTAGAAGGATAGGCACCATAGATAGATATTGTAAAAGGATAAACGCAGTAGGCATATACTGTAGAAGGATAGACACCATAGATAGATACTGTAAAAGGGTAGACGCAGTAGGCAGATACTGTAGAAGGATAGACACCATAGATAGATACTGTAAAAGGGTAGACACAGTAGGCAGATACCGTAGAAGGATAGACACCATAGATAGATACTGTAAAAGGACAAACACTGTAGGCAGATACTGGAGAAGGATAACCACCATAGATAGGTACAGTAAAAGGATAAACGCAGTAGGCAGATACTCTAGAAGGATAGACGCCATAGGTAGATATTGTAAAAGGACAGACACAGTAGACAGATACTGTAGAAGGATAGCCACATAAATACTGTAAAACAGTGGCTCCCAACCTATGGTCCAGGGACCCCTGGCGGTCCATGAAGCCTCCGGGGGTCTGCGACTGTTTAAAAAATTAAATAATACTAACATATTTGGTCCCCAGCTTTCAATAATGACTCAGTGAGGGGTCCTTGTATTCCAGCAATGATATAGTGGGGGTCCCCAGGTTCCAGTAATGATAAAGTGGAGATCCACAGAAGTCAAAAGGTTGGGAACCACTGCTGTAAAAGGATAAAGACAGTAGACAGAAACTGTAGAAGGATAGGCACCATAAATGGATGCTGTAAGATAGGCACTATAGGCAGATCCTGTTGAATGATAGATGTGGTAGAAAGATACTGTAGCAGGACAGACACCATAGAGATGAACACTGTAAAATAGACGCAGAAGTTAGATATTGTTGAATGATACATGCTATGGACAAATACTGTGGAAGTCCATTACTGGTACACAGATACTGTAAAATTATATATAACAGACAGAGGGCCTGATTCTAACTTTGGAGGACGGTGTTAAACCGTCCCAAAAGTGGCGGATATACCACCTACCGTATTACGAGTCCATTATATCCTATGGAACTCGTAATACGGTAGGTGGTATATCCGCCACTTTTGGGACGGTTTAACACCGTCCTCCAAAGTTAGAATCAGGCCCAGAGTCTGTAGTAGGATAGACACTACATATAAATACTTTTAAAAGATAAACATAGACAAATACAGTAGAAGAATAGACACAGTTAATAGATACTATAGAATAGACATAGGCAGATATTGAACAAGCATAAATACTGTGGAATAGAGATTGTACAGGGATACTAGAGAAGAATAGACACTGTAGAAGGATAGCCATTATCTGTGACTTTAGCTTTTTTCCTGTGTTCTCCCTGGCCTGGCAGGTGGGACATGACCTACAGAATGTAAACAAAGCTGTCTTCACCCGGACCCAATAAAAGTGGGTAATAAGACTGTCAAAGGTCTTGCCCTGCCCCACATGTCCTACAAGGGTTATATCATGAGGCAACCCTTGTCAAAAAGCCCTGCAGCACTATGAGTCTACCAGAAAACGGGCTGACCCAGGCTCAGAAACCTTAGACTCACTGTATAGAAGGTAATTCAACCAGTATTTGAGGTGATCTCCAGAGGTGTCGTCAGCTATCTGGGCCTCAGCTTGCCATCACAGCCCTCTAGAGTTGGGCATTGCTTCTGCACTATATAGAATTCCTCTTTAGGTGGCCCAATCTCAACTTGCCATTCAGCAACTCAGGTGGGACTCCTGGGGCAACAATAACTTCCCCGTAGGCTCCAGAGTGGCCTCCTCAGGTATCCCTTCATACTGGAATGTAGGAGTTTCAGGGGCTAGTTTCCCACACCCCTTGGCCTTCTTTTTTGGGTAGTGGACTGGGTCATTTTCCAGGCTGCAGGCCTCCTTGACTATCGTCTTGGGCAGCATGGACTGTGTGGTCACGCAGACCCACTCCAGCAACCCAGGTGTGACCTGAGCTCTACTTCCTTCCAGGCAGTGTGCTCCAGATAATTTCCTAACAGAAAATTGACAGGCATGGCAGGACTCGCAGCTACATTTAGAGAACCTGAGATTCACCCCTGCCCTCAAAGGGAACTAGAACCATGAGTTAGTGGCTCACACAGTTGTCTGTGACTACAACCTGGTGGAATGTATTTGGTATTATCTGCTTTGAGGACACCAGATGATGCCTCACAGTAGTCATGATGGGTCCTGTTTTCCTCAGAGCCTCCGCTCATTGATGGTGGGTCACTACCTGTACTTGGGAGTATTTGAAGACATGTGGGTTTTGGGCACTATCTCCTTTCACCCGGGGATACTGAGGTCACATCTTCTCTCTTCCTCATAATAACTGGAGCCACCTCCTCTGCAAGTACCATACTGGACAACCCTGGTTTCTGGCCACCAGTGGGGAGCTGTGCCCTCGAGGCATTTGGCATCTTCCTTCATGTGGCCATACTTGAGCACTCAGTACACTAGGGAACAAACCTCCCACTCTTCATGTTGGAGAACCCCCTTCTTTTTAGATCAGGTTGGGACTCATAGCCTTTCCCTTGGGAACTATTTTCGGGGCCGGAAGAGAACTCTTTATTTTTAATTTTTTCTCCCCCCCTCTTTCTTCTGATGGGTTCCCTCCCACCCTTTGGGTGATTACCCCCAGATACCTTCTTGTTGACCCTGGTACTACACCAGCGGTCAGCCTCCTTAGCAAGCTCCATGGAGTTGGTGAGTTTATTATCCACTAGGTGTTGGTGCCGCTATGGAAAACAATTGCTGAACATTTGCTCCCTGGAAAATTTATTGTACCACCCTTGGTAATGCTTCACATCTCTGCTCCTCACCTGACCAACCATTTACTTACAAATGTAGCCCACATACTTCACCCAGGACTGTTGGGGCATCTGCTGGCTGTCCATAAACGTCTGCCTGTACATTTCAGGTGGTAGACCTTATTTCCTGGTAAGAGTGTCCTTCATGAGCAGATACTTCATCCTGTCCCCTATCCTTAGTACTATCAGCGCCTCTCTTCATTGGGAATATGCTGGCCCCCCAATCCTCCTCAATGACCCTGTGTATATCTAAGGCAAGCTCATAGGCCTTTAACCACTTATCTAATCATCTTCCACAACAAAATTAGGCCCAGGTACTTGGGGATGTGGACCCCTGTCTCCATTTGGTACTGGAGTATCACTGCCACAATTGGTGCTGGACTCAGAGACCCTCTTGGGGTTTATATCCAGCTATTGTTTACTCATTTAATGAGCCAGCAGAATGTTCTTCTCGTCAAGGGGCAGCTTTATTTAAATTCAAGGGCCCTCTTGGAAACAGCCTGCTCCTTGGCTGCCTCCAAGTTTAATTTAGCCAGCTGCCATTTCAGCCCTTCTGTCCTCCAGCTCCTCTTGGAAGACACAATGCTCCCTGTCCTGACAGAGAGATCCTTTTCATCCTCTGCAGTGTCTAGCAACTGGTAGAGCTCCTCCTAGGTCCTAAGGGCCTTCTGAAGCTCATCTTTTTTCTGGAAGCCCCCTGTCCTTGCAGAATCCTCTGAGCTCATCTGCAGTGTAGTTCTCGGGGTGGTGAGATAAAACTCAATATTTGCATGTAGAGTCACAACCCCAAACAGTCAGGTAGAATGGGCATGAATTTGGAAAAAACAAAATATGGCCAATTAATGAGAATTTTTAAGAGGTCGAAGCTGGTATCAAATTATTTATATGGAATTTTAGTTTTATACTAAATGGGCGAATGGTACTCCACAAACACAATTACTGAATCCCACCACTGGGCAACAATGTGAGAAATTGACTTCTTGATGACTGGGGTGAAACCCTACTCAAACTACTGCAACATTTCATGTCAGGTTGAGACACAAAAGGTCACTAAGTTCACCTGTGCTCACCCCCTGGTAGCTTGGAAGAAAATCAGTCAGGCTTAACTTAGAGGTAATGTGTAACATACTTAGGTAGCACACAAACTGTAATAAAGTGAAAACACAACACATGAAAAATCCCACACAAAGTTTTTAAAATAGAGTAAAATGTAATAAATTGACACCAAAATGACAAAAAGCCAATCAGTGCAACCAGGGATATGCAATTTTAAAGATTTAACTTAAGGTGCCTGAAAGCAGAAAGCGCCACGCATGG
This sequence comes from Pleurodeles waltl, assembly GCF_031143425.1. Taxonomy (NCBI): domain Eukaryota; kingdom Metazoa; phylum Chordata; class Amphibia; order Caudata; family Salamandridae; genus Pleurodeles; species Pleurodeles waltl. The sequence continues at coordinate 1,448,420,653 of NC_090446.1, forward strand.
TTATTTGGTCGTGGGAGACCAGGTGAACGCCACAAGTTCAGGCCAACCACAGTGGTGTGTGGCCCAAATACAGAGACCAGGTTAGTCCTGATGAAAAATGTACCTTTCTAAGTTCGGCGCAAAATTTCTGATTGCGATGGAGGAGTCACATAGAGCAGGCAGATTGTCGGTGATGGTCGTCGCCGTTGCACGAAGAGCAGGCTGGGTGTTACAAATGGTAATGGTGTAGCGTGAAGTTCCTCTCATGCTTTGAAGATGGTAGTTGTTGGACCTTTGCTTGGCCATCACCAGGGGCTATCGATGCTGTAGCATGAAGTGCAGATCTTGTGTTGACGGCCGTCGCTTGCTGGTCCCTTTAGGGCAAACAGACAGGTTCAGCAGCGCTTCATGCTGGCGATCTGTGTGGGCAGCAATATCTTGGTGCAAACTGGCCTATTAGCGGTCGCGAAGAGCCCAAGACTTCATGGTTTCTCTCTTTTTTCCAGGAGGAGCTTAACCAATGTCACATAAGAGTCAAGGACCTGGGAGGCACCCCTTCTGTAGTATCCAAAGGTGCGGGAGTGTACTGTACGTGCAATTTGAATGGTACTTCTTCTTAGCATTAATTGGGAAAAATCCTATGTACTGCCACTCACTGAGAACACAACAACAGTCCCTACTGATTACCCGCTGCAGTGGTGCATGGAACCTGTAAAATACTTGGGTGTCTGGATCCATAATGACTCAGACCTAGTAATCCATTGTAATTACGGCAAAGCAGTTACTAAAGTAGAAGACCTAGGGCCAGATGTAGCAAAGGGTTTTACCAATTTTGTGTCTATGGGAAAATGTGTTCGTACATATGGCCTCTAGTGTGAACGGTGGACGCGCCTTCCTCCCTCTTTCGCAGATCAGCTAGCAGTAATGAAGATTGTAGTACTGCTGTAATTTTTCTATCTCTTTATTAATATCTAGATTCCTCTGATAGACATTTTTTCAGGACACTGCAGTCCCTATTGATGGCGCCGGCATGGGGCAGGAAGCAACCGCGAATTGCATGGGCGCAACTTACACATCCTTTGAAAGGGGTGAGTTCAGTGCACCAGATTTTTATATCTATTACCTGTGTGCACATGCGCAACATGCTCATCATTGGACACATCCTGAGCGTTACACACCACATCTCATTATAGAACACGAGGAAGCTGCTCACCTTCTCAATACCCGTTGGGAGATAGCACGCAGCACCATTACCACTCTTGGTGGCACGCTGAGAGTCTGGCAGTCCATAAGCAGCCGCACAGATAGTCCCCCGTTATATGCTCCAGCGATGCCCATTGTGCACCACCTACAACTCTCTGTCACTCAAGAAGCAAAAGCATTAGTCTTATTTCAAGATGCAGGACTGCAAACATTCGGGGATTTATTCCCTGCTGACACCTTTGTCTCATTTTCAGATCTGCCGCAAAAGAGTTGTGACTCCCCCTTCATGAAATTTACATATCTGAGGTTACAGGCCTCATTGAGAGAATGCTATCCATCCTTCCCACATGCCCCCCCCGTCTCTGTAGCTCTTCAGGCGCTGCTGACCAGATCTACGCGCACTGGCTTACTTACTACTATTTAAAATATTGTACAAGGGGAGACACGCGTGCTTCACCCTCCGTTGACCCTGCTAAAATGGTCATTCTGCTCTCCTCTGACAGGTAGACTTACCGCGAATGGTAATTTGTGTTGAATTCATTTTAAATTCTTGCAGGACAGAGGGTCCCATTTTTATACTTAATGGCATCTTTGACACAAAAGAAGCTTCATGAGTTTTCCCCACACAAAAGTGTCTGAATTGTCCTACCTCTATGCCCTGATCCCAGTCTGTCTGCAGTCACAATTGGCTAATGAAAAGTTCTTTGAGTGTGAGCTGAGGCTGTGTCTTTGAAGCGCAAGTACAGCTGTGCACAGCTCCACAGCTCCCTTCTGCTTTGGATGGTCCATAATATCAATACTTAGTCCCTCTATTGTTTGGCTGGATAAATATGAGGAGGCTGTCTGCTAATTACACCCTGTCACATGACCCAGTAAACAGGCTGCAGGCACCAAAAGGTTATGACAAAAAAATGCTAACTTTAAAAAAATGTGGCATTTTCAGATCTGTGACATAAAATCAGACCTCACAGGTAAAGAGGACTTTAAATTAGAGTTCCCCTGGGGAGGAGGGGGTGGGGGACTAGAGAACCTGCAGGAAAATGACCACTTTTTAGTGCATCTCTGGAGACTAAGGCCGACAATCGGCCCAGGTTTGCTGCAACCCTAATTCCATCTGCCAGGTGAGCGTCGCAACATTCTACAATATTTCCCTGGGAAAAGGCACGAGTCTACGCCTTCACCTTCGCTACGGGGAAATATGGCAGCCCTGGAGGCTTAATGGCAGCCCTGTCCTAGCTGCTTGCTCCCGGTGGTGGCATGGCCTTGAGAGAATTGGTGCTGGATGGATCCTCCACCTGCAGATGGAGAACCCGGACCTACAAAGTTACCCAGCACTGCAGGGGGTGCACTGATTGGTTCTGACGACCCCGACGCCAGGGTTGTCGGCTGAGACTGCAACGTTATGCTGGAGGCTCAGACCTCCTGGGAGGTACGAACACTACGCTGAGACCTAGCCCCAGACGGGCCTGATTGGTGGTGCCTAAAAAGCCCTCATTATAACAGTTGTTCAGTGCTCGAGAGCTGTAGCTCACTGAAGTATACACGATAAGTGGCTGAGTGGTGGAGAGCCTGTCTGTTACTAAATGTGGGGTGCTGTGTCAGGAACTGAACCTTACCAATACTGTGCTGTCTGTAGTTAGATTGTCACACCGCCCAGCGATTTGGTGTGTGATTCCTCCCTGCTGAGGCGACCCCATTATACCCAATTACACTAAAGCCAGTGGACATTAAGGACACTGCACGATTTCAACACTATAAGTCTAGCCCTGCCGGTTACCGGATGCATTAGCCACCCGAGATCATAGCATGTTGGCTCAATGAACCTATTTATAAGGACTTTGGCGGTTCGAACAGTGTGCAAAACACTAGTACGAATATAAATTGGAGGGACTGACGTGAAGGCCTTGGTTGTACAATTGGGAGGATTCTTTTTGCAGATAATATGCTCTTGGGCATGGACATTGGATAGCACCCTTCACAAATATACAGAAGCCACATGGTGGCACCGAGCGGCATGTGCTAGATGTGTCAGTGGAATTGAGCTCCAACCTGGGAACGGTGTACAAGCAACAGACGTGCCTCACGTTTGAGACTAATTGCACCCCCCATCATGATGTAACCCCTGAACTAGAAGATACTGGACATGCGACTGCAGGAGCCACTTTGTAAAACACATTATTAGCTATGCAGCAAAGCCTAAAGTCTATTGCTTGTAAAATAGAATAATTAAACTTGCACATGGATTATATGGCGACTAAACTAGACAGGCCTCTGCATCTCTGAGGCTGAACAGCATATCTCTGCAACAGAAGACTTGCTCCACAATACGAGGGGAAATGTGTTTGAACATGGATAAAGTGCAAGCCCTCATACAAGCAAAGAATGAAGACCTAGAAGCGAGGTCTTGTTGTAACAATCTACCCATTTTTGGAATACCAGAAACCACAAACACTTACAAAATGGAACTCTACGTGGAGCAGCTGCTGCTCAATATTTTTAGGAGTGATCAATTCTGTAATGTTTTATTAGTCGAACGTGCCCATTGGTTGTTGGGGTGAAACCACCACCTAGGGCACCTCCCAACTCTGCCTTCGCCAGACTGCTTAATTACTGTGAACGAGATGTGGTCTTGCAACTATCCCAGGAAAAGAAAACAATCCAATACCATGGAATGGTACTGGATCCCTACTTCCTTGATTTCACTGTTGCAGTCCAAATGGCAAGGCGAGAATATACTACAGTGAAAAAGAAACTGCAGCAGGCAGGAATGACCTATGCTATGTTGTACCCGGCCAGATTATGGATAGACCTACCGGATAAGCCGAAAGTCTTCGTTACCCCAAAGGCCACCATGGAACCTCTCAAGAAAGCCGGACTGGGCTGCCGGCCTCCCCAGACTGATTGCTATGACTGTCATATAACTACTTTACGTTTATTACATGAGTACCTGGTTGCCCAGGTTTGGTGGTATTCAGCATTATATTTGAATGATCCTTTCTAGTATTTTGATATGTACGTTACACACCATTTGAATTCTGGGATGTAAAAGAAACATGACATAGGCATGGACACCCCATTCAATGGGTAAGCCGGCTTTCTGCTGACCCCTCATAGGGAGTGTCCCACATATCAACGTGACACATGCAGAATGTGCGTGTTTTGCGAGATGGTTCTGTTTTGGTTATCTTTGAGGGAATAAGTGTATGCCTTTAGCAGGTTGCATGTGCTAAAGTGGGTAGGGAGAGGGAGTCGGTGATGTACGGTCCGCTTCCACACAGGTCTTCTTACGCTACCTGGTAAGGCTTCCATATACACATGTGAAAGTACAGGATGGTCAAATCACTATAGGCTCCTTTGAAAGACCCAGAGTTGCTTCTCTTCGATTTATAACCTGGAATGTTATGGGATTAAACAACCCCAAGAAAATGTGACTGGTCTTGGCATATTTAGAACGGCATCCTGTACAAGTTGCTGATTTGTAAGAGACGCATTTATCTGAACATGCCCTGGAGGTGCTAGGGAGGTGATGGGCAGGCTTGTGTTTAGTGACCAACTATTCCACGCATTCAAGGGGGGGGTCATGATTTTAGTAACAAAAAAAGGAGTACAATTTGAGTTGACACATTCTAAAATTGATAAACAGTACTGGTATGTCCTTGTGCAGGGCAAGCTATGTGGTATTATGGTGTCCTTGCTCAATTCCTTTAGCATCAGTGTAGATGACCCGCACATTTTCTCTCACCTGTGGAACGGCTTACACACCCTGCCATCTTTGTCTTTGTTCTGGGGGGCAGATTTAAATATCTGCCTGGATCCTCCTCTAGATAGGTCTGCCACAGGGGGAGAACAGGATAAACATGCTTCCAGATTAATGCGGAATGCAATGGAAGAATACAACATAATAGATGTGTGGCGCATGTGACACATTGGATTGTGGTAGGGCACTTGTTAATCTTCAGTGCATGGCTCATGGTCGAGCCTAGACTACTGGTTAACTTCTACAGAGGTGCAAAGTTGGGAGGAAGAACTATGTCACCTCCCTCAAACTCTCTCCGACCACGTGCCAGTAAAAATAACCATCCATATCCCTACGCATGTTGCCTCCTCCTTCCCTTGGTGGCTTCCACACACAGTCCTAATCGTCCACACCTTCTGTTGCACTGTCCGAAGGGCCATCGTCGAATACTTCCTTTCAAATGAAGAATCAGTTTCAAGTGCAAGTATCCTATGGAATGCATTGAAGGCCAGTATACAGGAAGTGTGTATAGGAGCTCAAGCTGGTATATTGAAGATCTGAGGTCCTGCATGCACTTTTTAGAAACAACATTGCATGCTCTTGAAAGAGAGTATGCTTCTACTCATTCTGCTGCCACACTGGCTCAGATCAGAGAATAGGTGACTGAAAATAAAGAGATTGCAGAGCAGGAAGTTCAGTATTTGTCTAAGAGACACGTGGCCAATGCATATGCGGAGGGGGTAGACCAGAGTGTGCCCTGGCGGACAAACTTAAATCTTCTAAAGAACCAACTCATGTGGTATGAATAGACGACCCAGAGGGGGAACCGTGCTACACTACTAGTGTTCTTAACCAATTTATATCATTCTATGCTACTCTTTATGGCCATAGAGAGATAGCAATGGCCCCTGATATAACTCAATATCTGAATAATATTGCATTAGCGTGGCTGTTGCTAGGCCAGAGAGAATTCCTTTATTAGCCGTTTACTTTAGATGAAGCCAAGGAAGCTATCCAGGGACTTCCTGTTGGTATAGCACCCTGAATCGATGGACTACCTGGAGAATTTTGAAAGAAATATGCTGATCTCCTGGCTCTGCATCTTCTCGCTTTGTTAGACAAGTCATACACCACGGGGCGACTGGGGCCCTCCCTAAGAGAAGCCCTTATCATCACCTTTCACAAGCCAGACAAACCCCCAGATCATTGCGATTCATATCGCCCTTTGTCACTAATTAATTCAGACACTAAAATATTGGCAAAATTAATCGCTCCCCGTCTACTGCCACTGATGTCTAATATGGTTCTCCCGGATCAAGTGAGGTTTATCCCCTCTCGCAGTACTGCCAACAACCTTAGCACCATCTGTGCACTGCTTCATGATCTGGATCCCTCCCTTAGAGCATTTGACTCTATAGCCTGGTCCTGTTCACTATTTTAAAACAGATGGGAATTCCTGAGAGACATGTTACCTGGATCCTCCTGCTGTACACAGACCCAGTAGCCAGGGTGAGGGTAAACAGGGTAACTCCTCCATTTTCGGTTTATAGGGGCAGCCGGCAAGGTTGCCCTCTATCACCTCTTTTGTTTGCCCTGGTTCTGGAGTCCCTGGTGTGCATAACCCAGCAGTGTCATGTGGTGGCATCCCTTCGGTTCCACTTTGCCCCTTGGCTATATCCCTCTATATAGATGACCTGGTGCTCTGTGTGAGAGACCTGGAGACCCACCTTAACACCCTTATAAGGGAGTACGTGCAATTTGAATGGTAATTCTTCTTAGCATTAATTGGGAAAAATCCTATGTACTGCCACTCACTGAGAACACAACAACAGTCCCTACTGATTACCTGCTGCAGTGGTGCATGGAACCTGTAAAATACTTGGTTGTCTGGATCCATAATGACTCAGAGCTAGTAATCCATTGTAATTACTGCAAAGCAGTCACTAAAGTAGAAGACCTAGGGCCAGATGTAGCAAAGGGTTTTACCCATTTTGTGTCTATGGGAAAATGTGTTCGAAAATATGGCCCATAGTGTGAACGGTGGACGCGCCTTCCTCCCTCTTTCGCAGATCAGCTAGCAGTAATGAAGATTGTAGTACTGCTGTAATTTTTCTATCTCTTTATTAATATCTAGATTCCTCCGACTAGACATTTTTTCAGGACACTGCAGTCCCTACTGATGGCGCCGGCATGGGGCAGGAAGCAACCGTGAATTGCATGGGCACAACTTACACATCCTTTGAAAGGGGTGAGTTCAGTGCACCGGATTTTTATATGTCTTACCTGTGTGCACATGCGCAACATGCTCATCATTGGACACATCCTGAGCATTACACACCACATCTCACTATAGAACAGGATGAAGCTGCTCACCTTCTCAATACCCGTTGGGAGATAGCACGCTGCACCATTACCACTCTTGGTGGCACGCTGAGGGTCTGGCAGTCCATAAGCAGCTGCACAGATAGTCCCCCGTTATATGCTCCGGCGATACCCGTTGTGCACCACCCACAACTCTCTGTCACTCAAGAAGCAAGAGCATTAGTCTTATTTCAAGATGCAGGACTGCAAACATTCAGGGATTTATTCCCTGCTGACACCTTTGTCTCATTTTCAGATCTGCCGCAAAAGAGTTGTGACTCCCCCTTCATGAAATTTACATATCTGAGGTTACAGGCCTCATTGAGAGAATGCTATCCATCCTTCCCACATGCCCCCCCCTGTCTCTGTAGCTCTTCAGGCGCTGCTGACCAGATCTACGCGCACTGGCTTACTTACTACTATTTAAAATATTGTACAAGGGGAGACACACGTGCTTCACCCTCCATTGACCCTGCTAAAATGGTCATTCTGCTCTGCTCTGACAGGTAGACTTACCGCGAATGGTAATTTGTGTATAATTCATTTTAAATTCTTGCAACAACTGTACTATACACCTATGCAGCTGGCCAAATTCGGACTACGGCAAGATGATAGCTTTCATAGATGTCATGCACCAGTGGCAGATTTCCTACGCCTTGCATGGGGTTGTCCTAAAATACATACAATCTAGGTGACTGTCACACACATCCTCTCCAACGTTCTGTGTGAACCAGTTGTATGTGATCCTTGTATTTGTCTTTTAGGATCTGCCAAAGTGCTCCAGCAAGCAAATCGTAAATTGGCAGCTGTAGCTCTTCTATTGGCCAAGCACAGGGTAGCTATTTGCTTGGGGTGGTGGGGTAGGTCCTCTCCGAGCATAAAACAATGGTACCAAGATATGGCATATTGCAGGGTCCAACTGGAGGTGCGTGCCTCAGGCTTCTCGCCTGAAAGATTATTGGTTGCCACTGACAATGTATCTGCTATCATTGCCACACAGAGGAGTAATGGGATATTATATGTATTGCCTATTGCATATCTGACTGTTATCATATATGAATTACCAGGCATGATCAGGTTTAATCACATGCTCACTGAATGTATATGCATAAGAGTAACTGCTGTGTGGACCGGGGACTGTACGGTTTATTTGTTGCTGTTCTAAAGTAATGGCAATAAAAATAACTTAAAAGACAAAATACAATTCCCTAGCACCTAATGTGGCATTTATACCTGCTCCCAAACAAAATGTATCACTTATTAAATGTTATAAGGTAACCCAATGTTAACATATGGGAGAGGTAGGCGTTACAGTAGAGAAACACAAATTTGTGCGTTTTTCTCTACCAGGACATGTGAAACTTAAAGCTATATGTCCAACTTTTGAATTGCACTGCACCCTTTCCTTTGGGTGGTTTAGGGCTTATCCTAGGGGTGACATATATGTATTAAAAAGGGAGGATTAGGCACGGCAAAAGATTTATTTTACCAGGTCAAAATGGCAGTTTAAAAATACATACATAGGCAGCAATAGCAGACCTAAGACACGATTAATGTGGCTAATTAAGTGGGTGGCACAATAAGTGCTGCAGGCCCACAAGTAGCAGTTAATTGTATAGGTCCTGGGTACATGTGGTACCACTTTACTAAGGAATTATAAGTGAATTTAACGCGCCATCTGAGTCTAAGCTAATTATACCATGTTTTAAGAAGAAAGCACAAGCACTTTAGCACCGGTTAGCAGTGGCAAAGTGAGTCCTGAAGCCAATTAAAACGAATTCAGCAAAACAAGAGGGGTGAAGCCAAAATGTTTGGGAGAAAACCCCGCTAAGAATGTAAAGTCTAACACACAGATGCTGTACCACACTGCAGATAGATACTGCTGAAATACAGTGACTGAAGGCAGATACTCGAGGTAGGTGAGACTCCTCCCTATGTAGAAACTGTAGAAGGATAGACACTGTAGAACAATAGTACAACATAATATATACTGTTGAAGGATAGCCATGTAAATAGATACTGTAGAATAGAGACCAAGCACAGATAATATAGAAGGATTGACACTGTAGACAGATACTGTAGAAGGATAGACACTGTAGAAAAATACTGTATAATGATATTGACCATAGACAGGTTTTGAAGGAGGATAGACACCACAGGTTTATACCGGAGAAGGATAGACCCTATGGGCACTGTTGAAGGCTAAACACTAGAGACGGATACTATAACACAGTAGATAGATACTGCTGAAAGATAGGCACATACTCTAAATAGATAGACTCCCATTGGTAAATACTGTAGAAGGATAGACATTGTAGAACAATCCTATAAAATGATATATACTGTTGAAGGATAGATACTGTACCTAGAAACTGTTAAAGGATAGATACTGAAGAGAAAAACTGTAGAAGGACAGACCCCGTACATAAATACTGTAGAAGGAAAGACACTAGAGAAACACTGTGTGAGGATAGACACCATAGCCTTATATTGGAGAAGGATATACAGACATGGCACATTTGGAGGATTCATACTACAAAGAGATACTGTACCAGGGCAGACACTATCAACTAGTGTTGAAGGATAGAGACTGTACACAGAATTGTAGCCCCCACCTGATTGCTTACAAAAACTCTTACTGAATTTAATCACTTCCATCAAAACCAACAAGGAAAGTGTCTATTCAAGATCAGAGAGGATACAAACACCGGTAATGGGTCCCCTTATGCCCACACAGAGTGGGCCACTGAGTGGAGGGGCTGCAAAAGCATTAGCATAATTGGAGCCATGAACTTTATTGAAGAGGTACTCACAGGCGGAACCTTCTGCTGCACTGTCGTCATCGTCTACTGATGCGTCATTATAGTCCTCCGGTACTCCTACAACAGAAGACACCCCCAGAAAGTTAGTTTCCTAAAAGGGACATGAACTTCATACAATAAGGGTCTGATTTAATATTTATCAGATGGCCTACTGTTTCTTTATGGTGAATTAGTAAATTACTCCATCCCCATGGTGGAGGAACTGCCCGTCAAGCAAGCTGTCATGTATAATGTATTGGCAGAAACAGCTGGCACTGGGTTTCCTGTCAATGCATATCACTGTTTAATTTATTTATTTTCGACAATTAAAAAAAAAAAAGTATTGCTCCCCTCACCATATGAGTCATCTCCCATGGCAGGGGAAACATCATTTGCGTTTTACAGTCCTTCACCGCCATGGTTTGCTCAAAGGTGATGTACTGTAAAAAATATGGCTATTGATCCTGATTAGGTGGGCAGAAATGTAGCCATTTCTCCAGTGGCTCTTACTCTTGTTGGGCCATCAGAGAGGTTTAGTTATGGCGGTGATGGAGTCCTGTATGCAGTTAAATCAGGCGGGCAGACTATGGGCCTCATTTCAACCCTGGCGGTCACTGACCGCCAGGGTTAAAGTGGCGTTCATACTGCCAACAGGCTGGCGGTATGAAATGCCATATTTTGACCGCGGCGGTCACACCGCCGGGACCGGCGGTTTTCCGCCATGGAGGTCCCCGCGGTCGCAATCCGCCAGGGCAGTTTCAACAACAGCTTCTTATTTAATACCCACTTCAACAAAGAAGTGCAAGGTAGGCACTAAATTTATACTTTGTTTGGGTGGTGTTTGTTGTTAAATTCGCCCATTTCAGCTTCCATCTATTGTTGGAAACTACAATAGTATCCACTGCAGAGAACACAGGACAATCAAAATCTTTAATCAGATTTGTTTTAAGTTTTAATATTTAAGGGCCATGGTCCCTCTCCAGCCTCTGGAGAACAAACATATCTACTATTTCATGCAATCAGCTCCAGCACAGGATGATATAATCAATATTGCTCTTACATTTTACTGTCCTAAAGGTAGGCTTGGAGTGCATGTGGAAGGTGCACAGCCATTACAAGTCCTTAAGGCACGATGTAATGTTAGATCCACTCACTGTAATGCTGTTACACTCAGATGTTTTCTAACAGGTTTAGTTTAGTCCAGGTTTTCCCCAAAACTCAACCTCATCTTTCATAAGGGTATTTATGGTCCCTTAGAGCTCAAATGTAGAATTTAAATCCCCACAATGATGATCTGATGAGCGACGCAGTGAGAATGTAATAGTTTATCAAGGATACGAAGAGTGGGTGACTCTTTGTTCATTGCAACCCTGACTAAAAATATTTATGACACAGAAGGGAGACACAATGGGTACGAGAAATGGTGGGAGAAGATGATAACCAATACACCACTGTGAGGGAGATTGCAAATGAGTTTGCGAGATATTACACAGAATTCTATAAAGCCCGCCCACTGGCTCACACTCCCCAGAAAAAAGACTACCTTGGCGAGGTGGAGGTCTCGACCCTGACGGCAGAGGACCGCCAATCCCTAGAGGAGGACCTCACACTTTCGGAGGTATTTATGGCCACTGGTACACAAAAAACTGGGCCCAATGGCATACCGGCAGAGCTCTTCAAAAGACAGGCCGGACTCTTAAGCCCATACCTGCTTAAATTATTTACGGAGGCAAAGGAGGATGTCATTCTCCCACTAGACCTGCTGAGCGCTACAGTAGTCATTATCCATAGGCCTGGGAAGCCCAAGACAAAATCTATTTCCTACCGCCCGATCTCCCTACAGAACTGAACATGGATACCAAAATTCTAGCCTCAATACTCGCCAGTAGACTCTTGACTGTAGTCACCACATTGAACTACAATGATCAATCGGGCTTCATTTCAAAGAGGTCCACCAGTTACAATCTCCAGTTAGAAGAGACACGTAAAGGGACAATCCCCACATGTTCTTTTGACGCCGAGAAAGCCTTTGACACAGTTCACTGGTCCTTCTTGAAACAGATAAATCAACAAGGGGGGCACTGGGAGAATTAGTTAATGTGGTTCAGGCTAAACACATAAGTACAAAGTTCCAAAGTAATAAGACCGAACCCTAGAATCGAGTTGTCTTAAAGATGCCTTTGTTCAGAAGCAAGGACCCTCATGCGTCATCATTGGGTTTGCTCCACACCAAACTGGCATTGCAATGTCTGGTAGAACCCTCGTGAGCCAGCTTCACCGTAAAAAACGGGGGAAGAAGGCACAGGTATTGTAAAGTGCCATTAGTGTAAGCGGCATCAAAAAGAGGGTTGGCAATAAAGTAGAGCCTACACAAAGAAAGGGCACTTACTTGGCGGAATGTCCTCTGGCCGCTTCGGTCCTTTGCTTTCTTTCTTTGGCCTGAATAGGCACACTTTATCTACAGTTGACAGAATGGGAATTACCGCCAATTGTGATATTTATACTAGACGCTTTTTTGAACAAATTCTTTTATGTTTTTATGCCTTTGTCTTTCTATCACAGGTATGTTTAGACTCCATTGGAACACTAGACATCAACAATGAGTAAAACTCACACTGATTAAGTGATGTTTATTCAATTATAGAACATTGTTCTTGATTTATTATTGGAGAAGAATCTGTTTTAGTCCTGAAGAAGTGCCAACTGATCCGTTATGGACATCGAAGGGCGTGAAACATGTTGACTGTCTCAAGTAGTAGAAGTAAATTGCTTTATGCTACCTTCGTGTAGGGCTTATGAGCATTACCTCTAGTTGTCATCCCTTTGCTTTTAATCTTGACCAGAACTTCCGTACACCAATAAACTGTGGTCTTTAGTGATTTTCGGAGCCAATTTTAATTTTTCTGCTCTCTCCACTTTTTCTACTTTGCTTTATTTTTCCCTGGCTAAGAGGCCCTCGCGAGGGTCCCACCAGACATTGCAATGCCAGTTTGGTGTGGAGCAAACCCAATGATGACGCATGAGGGTCCTTGCTTCTGAACAAAAGCATCTTTAAGACAACTCGATTCTAGAGTTCAGTCTTATTACTGTGGAACTTTGTACTTATGTGTTTAGCCTTCTTGAAACAGGCCCTGGTGAGATATGGATTCGGTCCAAAATTCTATGCCTGGATTGACCTGCTTTATACAGAGCTGGTAGCTCGGGTCAGGGTGAGTGGGGAGCAATCTGTAGAATTCCCAATTGAGAGGGGCATGAGGCAGGGATGCCCACTATCCACCCCTGCTCTTTGCCCTGGTGCTGGAACACTTAGCTTGTATAATCCGATTGCATACCGACATTAGGGGTTTTAAGGGGAGGGAGGAAGTGACGAGGATGAGCGGATTTGACTGTATGCAAATGACATCCTCATGTATATTACATGCTCAAATACAACCCTCTGTAAAGTGTTTCAGGTCTTTAGGCAGTATGTGGAACATGGGGGCTATAGGATTAACCAGGACAAATCCAGCTTGTACCCAGTGGGTGGTCCCTTTGATGCACTTGCTACTCCTGGACAGTTATATGTGAATTGGGAGGGATTTCGATACTTAGGCATGCACATCACCACAAATAGAGAAGATAGTCTAGACCGTGACATCAGGCGAGGGCTGATGGACTTCCACAGGAGGTAGAACGATGGAGAACACTGCCCTTGACATTACTGGGGCGGGCCGCCTTGTAAAAAATTATAACACTCCCGAAAGTCCTATACATCCGGCAAAACACTTACCATAAGATCCCAGAAGAAAACGTTAATAAAATAAAAGGAGAAGTCTGGAACTTACTCTGGAATGGGGGGCATCCGAGGGTGGCGTTAAATACACTACAAAACCATCAATACAGTGGGGGTATCTCCCTCGCAGACATAAGAGCTTATTACTGGGTGGCACACTTGGTGATGATAAACGAACGAGGCCACCTACCAGGAGATCACCTGACATCCAAGCTAGAAAGAACACAATTTTATACTCCCTCATATATCCACTACCTCTACGGGGGGAAAGGATCAAAGAAATTATTAGCGGAAACCCAGATCACGCTGGATGCCTGGAAAGGGGCAGAAAGGTGGATGAGATGGAGTAAGCGGGTTACCCAAGAAACCCCACTATGAACGGGGACCCGATTGAAACTAATCGGGAAGTTGAAGGGCTTCATGGCATGGGACACTATTGGGATATCCAAAGTGGGGGCGCTCATGGAAAATGGAACTCTCACTTCTTTCAATCCTCTCCAGAGAGAACACCAACTTAATGCTACACAACACTACAAATACTTAAATATGCCTGGAAAGCTGAGGGGCTCGACATAGAAAATGTGCCCAAATATGCACCAGTAGAGGGGAGATTGCTAATGGGAGGGATAGAGGAGAAAGCGGTGTCCTGGACCTATAAGACAATTAATAATAATAGACTGGACATGCTGATGAAACTAGGGGCATGATGGATGGATGGCGTAGGAGAAATGGATGACACAGACTAAAGCGGCCTTGATGCACCCGAGGGAAGTCGCAGTCAAATCCAGACTTCGGCTGATCAAGTTCAAGATACTTCATAGGACATACTATGATAGGGCCGGCCTGCATAGATTTGGCCAAACACCCTCATTAAACTGTTGGGGATGTGAAATGGAGGGAGGAACATTCATACATACACTACGGGACTGACCCCGCATCCAGCAATATTGGACTGCCATGGTGAGGAAACTCACCAAAATATTGGGAGATTAATTCCCACTTTACCCAACTACATTTTTTGGGCATTCCCACTGATGTGGATGTTTCCCAGGCCAGACTCCTGTTTGGTAATCTGAGTCTTCTGGTAGCGAAGTGAGACATAGCTAGATACTGGGATGCCCCAGGATCAGGAATGGAGGTAAGGGATGGACCTTTAAATGGCTGCCGAAAGAGTCACATATAAGGCCCTAGGGTGCAGAAAAAATTTCCATATGGGATCCCTGGCTAAAATACTTCAGTATACGATGTGAGTAATAACAAGGTTCTGCCCCAGACCACACAATTGTCGTGAGAGGTGATGGTCCACGGGTAATATACTGATTGAGTTCCACTGAGTCATTACAAACTTACTGCACTGTATATATATATATATATATATATATATATATATATATATATATATATATATATATAAAGAAAAATGTTTTCCATGCTCAAGCATCATTCTCAATGCTAATAAATCAGTGGAACATGTGTTATTTTGACCACACACCCTAAAGAGGTTTTCCCCGGGTGGATTAGAACCTCCTTATCTTCTACCCATCTTAGAATCCTGTGCTTTTATGAGTTAAATAAAGCCTAGTCTGTAAATGTGTGGTTGCCCAGGTTTCTTCAAATAGACATAGATGATGGTTTTCTATAAATTGCCTCCAATCACTATCTGCTAGTTTGGTTTTAATACCGACTTCATTCCACCTTATTAGTGAGATAATAGTGTTTGATGTTAATTCATGTTTTCCCACGTTAGCATTTTGATTATCATCATCTGAGCTTATATCCGATATGTTGGAGGCGCTGCCAGTCGAATCTGTTATCTCTACAGTGCTTGAGCCATTGGTAATACTATAGCAAGACTTTCTTACCTGGTAATGGAGGCTCCACCGCCAAGGTAATAGCGGGATCTTTGTACCGGCCAAAAGTACAGATTCTGGTCACGTTCCAAGGATAATAGATAATAATGACCCCTCTAAGCGCTCAAAGGAGAGTCAATTTGCTGTTATTGGGCCAACTCTTGCAGATTCTGTAGGACAACATATCCCATGTATAGTAATTATGGTGTTATTCGTCAAATTGAGTTGCTTATGACCAACTCTTGCGTGTCAAGTTTAATTTTAATCTCCAAACACACAGGAGAAAGGGTTCAAAGATCCAACACATTCAAACGTGCCACAAAATCACCACCCACAAGCTCAATTTCTATACAGTCCCAGGACTCCAATAGGGCAGTGTGATACTTTACAAAACCAACATCAGCACTGACAACTGAGTAGCAGACTTTCCAAATCCAATGAATGACTTTATTTTTTGAAGAACATCTGTCCTCGAGGACACCATAACAGACTTTTGGGATCTTTGTCATGAACACAGTGTTCTTTTTTTAAAGGGAATCCTAGAAGACCCATGTAAATGATCATTACTAGGATTTCTTAATTGGGCAATAAAATAAGTGACAGTTTCCCTTGGTTATGAGTGAGGTTTGCACTCCCCATTATCATGCTGTAAATACCTGTCTCTGGGGGTTCCCCCTTTACTGATCTGATTTGCGACCTCAAGAAATGGTCTGGCATCCCTTTTTAGGTCAAGTGCGCAAGCGCTTCTGACCTTTTGTTAGTATTGTGGGCTTTTCACCACGCCCACTGCCTGCCCATCACTTTCATTCGTTCGTGGGCCTGCCTTTCGAAAATCACTTGATGTCATTGGTAAATGCTTTACGTTTGTCCAGCCTTGGGGCGGTTTGTTTACTGCCTTGTTCACCGACCCAATATATTTTACTGTGAGCAAACTACTTTTTTCTTTTGCGTCTCTCCTTCGTCCTCATGTTCATGGTGGCCATGGCGCTTTAAATCGGCTCACACTGCCATCACCCAGCACCTCCCTCCCATCCCTCAGTTTCCTTTTCATGTCTGCCCGTCCCCAACACCCCTCTCACGTTTTTGCTTGTTCTTGTTTTTCTGTCGTTCTTTTCTTTGAAGAGGACACAGGGAGGGGTGGATGGTGTCATCCCCACAAACCTGTATCAGGTTCTGTGCCTTTGAATACAATTTGCTGTCAAGTTGGAGAGATTTAGGGTAGTGCGTTCTAAAATGCATCACTCTTTCTGAACTCCCCTTTGTGGAATATTATCATTGTTAAAAAAAACAGTGATGCGCTTCTGTCTCTTTCTTTGTTTCATTGCAATCTCTACAAAATGTGAGGTAATCTCTGACAGACGGGACATTTTAGTTGGGGTCCTGTACTCGACTACAGAAATGTTTGCTAGGGATGAATTTGTGCTTCAGATAGATGATGACTTGAGATCTAATCTTAATTTTTCCATGTGACCAGCTCACTTTGTATTGCCTAAACTTAAGAAAACATTTTACATCATCGGGTCATGTGAAAGCCCAATTTGTGATTCCGGCCAATAACCATTGCATTATGTGATATTTTACCAATCACAAATAATGCTGGTTTAGCACAACTCACTAAGGGCCATATTTACGAACACATTTTCCCATAGACACAGAATGGGTAAAAACCTTTGATACATCTGGCCCTAAGTGTATTATTCTGGGAAGGATGAAAGGCTGAATAGATCCTGCAGAATTTGAACTTGTCACAACCAAGTTACAACAGCGAGTTGTGTTGTCAGCATACATAATTTTGTGTTGTGTGATCATGCGCAATTCACTTTTTTGTAGTTTTAATTAGCGCAAACCCAACTCAAAGTTACTGGTGTGCATTACATGAGCACCAGTTACATTTTGCAAGGTCACATTCATATTTTTTTAGGCACGGGAAGACTAAGTCATTTGCCCAGAATACAAGGATGTTGAGCGACTGCAGCTCTGGTTGTAACCCCGCATGGTCTCCCAGTTCATCTCTCTGTCTTCATCTAATAGCATTAATGGCACTGAGACGTGGGCATAAGCCATGCATTAAACACAATCTAAAACTCTGAAAATAACAATACTGTGTATTTTGAAGCGGAGTTACTCAAAGTCTACATACTACAAAGTTCTTGTCTGCACAGACAGGCAGGACCAGTGGCCGAACCGGGTTTGGCTTCAGTAGTGCCAACTCAGGCCTAGGGAGACCAAGGAGACAAAATGACTGAGAGAGGGGGGGTGGGCTTTAAAAGGATTTCAAACTCGAAGGGGCACACAGGCACAGCTCCAGTAACACAAAACCTTACGGCACACAAAGACTGCCAGGATCATTCACTTTGCCCAGTGATAAAAATTTATTTCTACCCAAACAAACCATTTTAGCCACATTAGGATGATTAGAGACCGGTAACAAACATAACATTCTAACCTATACCTTGTAGTTTGCATGTTGCTCTTTGATTCCAGTTCATAGCTCACTGTGCTATAGCAGAATCGTGACTTATGAACTGCAAGTAAAAAAGATCTCTGTGACAAAAGCAGTAACCCACTGAACTAGCTACTTAAAATACAAATCTGTGATCTGCATGGTGCACATTCTTCACAACAGGCACATTTGCTACTAAACAAAACCAATCTTGCTCTAGCAGGTACATTTATCACCAGAGTTATCTTGACATTTACAGTTGTCTGAAAATTGGTGGACATACAAGGAACTCTGTAGCAGGTGCTCTAAACCCTTATCGTATTTCAAAGCACAGCGCCCTGCCCTCCCACCCCGACCCGGCTTTACGCCTGGTGCGCTGGCACCACTCATATGGCCCTAAAACAGGCCCTGATTAACAGTGCTAGCTCATCAAACGTCTTGCAGCCTTACTGGGAAGTGCCAATCCTGTTTCATTATGTTTCAATAAAGAATAATAATCTTGCCGTGAAGTTACGACACTTTGCTATTATATTAATCACTCTGCTTGGAAATACTGGTACTGTGATATTCATAACACTTCTGCTGAGTAACAGCAGTACTGTCCCAATAAAAGGACTGCAGTCTTGTGATGTGTTGGTACAGTCCCATTAAAAGAATTATCATTTGTGTAGAAAAAATTAACAATATTTCAGTTCTTGGCAGTTACTGTGGTTTAAAACATCACAGTCACGTTATCTGAGCTGCATGTTTTGGGCCTTTGTAATTCACAGTAACCATGTTTCTTACAAATGCTACTTTCATTGTGGTTTCCTTTAGGGGCTGTTCTTAGCATTACGGTCTAATGCCACATGCTTATTTCTGATAAAGATTTTTATTGGGTTTATATGATTGTATGTTTTTTTAATCTCTTCTTATTGCAATTATAACCATGATTCAGGCCAACTTAACATCCTTATTACACTATGACTGTTTGAACACTCTTGATATGTTTGGGTGACCTTTCCAATTTATTTCTCTCGTTACTCCTCCGTGGCTGTCTTGTTTTGGGAATTGTGTTAGCCAGCTAGCAACTCTGATGGTGGGGTGGTGAAAGTGGTATTCTATTGGAATTAGCATGAGAGATTTAAATTAGGATGCTAAATGGCAACATTTTCATTTTTGGCTGCGGATAGAGGAAGAAGGTAAATGGAAGTGCTTTAGTTATATGCAGGGCCACTGGAATTATGTAGCAGGAACAGATCAAATTATGAGGCAGGGTCAACCAATTTAGTGGCAAGAAAAGTCCAGTTATGAATTTACAACGCCAATAGCTCTAACTCAAGCAAATGCGAGACCCATTGCATTGCAAATGCTTGTTTGGCCAAGAGGTCAGATCTACTGGATGCACAGATCTAGTTTCAATGTCCAGTGTTCTCATGTTGGTATCATTAGATTTTCCCAGAGTCCGATGCTGTTGGTGACTCAGCAGTCCAGTTAGGTTAAAAACCACTTGTTTAAGTTCATTAAATTTCCCTCTACGTTCTTTCACCAAGGCAATAATTTACGCCTCTTGGGGTATACAATCATCAATTTAATCTCTAAGGCCCAAATGTACATAGCTTTTTTATTGTCGCAAACGACCCAATTCGCAGAATCAGACCGTTTGCAACAAGAAAAAAGCATTTGGCGATGCACAAACCCAATTTTGCGATTCGGTAATCTCTTTACCAAATCGCCAATAGGGTTTGCGGGTTGCAATTAGGAGGGGCGTTCCCTTCCTAATTGCGAGTTGCAGTGCGATGTATGATTGTTTTGTGACCAATTAGTCAGCACCAGTTTCAAATTGGTGCTCACCTGTTAGACTTGGCAAACTTGGCGTGGTCTCCCCTAACTTTTTGCCTCTGTTTCCCAGGTTTTTGATGTGTGCTGGACTCTGTTTTTGCTGTTTTTGTTACTCTGGGCACCTTACCACTGCTATCCAGGGCTATAGTGCAAGTGCCCCTATGTAAAATGTATGTGTAATTGGATTCCCATGATTGGCATATTTGATTTACTGTTAAATCCCTAGTACAGTGCACTAGAGGTGCCCAGGGCCTGTAAATCAAATGCTACTAGTGGGTCTGAAGCACTGGTTGTGCCACCCAGATTAGAAGCCCTGTAAACGTGTCTCAGACCTGCCACTGCAGTGTCTGTGTGTGCAGTTATAAACTGCCAATTCGACTTGGCAAGTGTACCCACTTGCCAGGCCTAAACCTTCCCTTTTCTTACATGTAAGACACCCCTAAGGTAGGCCCTAGGTAGCCCCATTGGCAAGGTGCAGTGTATGTTTAAGGTAGGACATATACCAATGTGTTTTATATGTCCTGACAGTGAAATACTGCCAAATTCGGTTTTCACTGTTGCAAGGCCTCTCTCTCTCATAGGTTAATATGGGTCTACCGTTAAATATGATTAAAGTGTAGATTCCCTTTGGGAGCAGATGGACATGTGGAGTTTGGGGTTTCTGAACTCAGAATTTAAAAATATATATTTTAGTAAAGTTGGTTTTGAGATTGTGTGTTTGAAAATGCCACTTTCAGGAAATAGGTATTTTCTTGCTTAGACCATTCTGTGACTCTGCCTGTTTGTGGATTCCCTGTCTGGGTTAGTTTGACAGTTGGGCTGTTTGCACCTCTCTCTAGGCAGTGACACAAAGGGAGCTGGGGTGTAGCCTGCACATCCTGATGAGTCTGGACTTTGTTGTGCATTCCTGCTTGTGTAGAAATCTCCAAGGGCTTGTCCTGAGCTTGCCTCCTGTTGTTGAAGTCTCAGGCACATCAAAGACTTCCCCTGCCAGCTCCTGGACTCTCTGCTGAGACTCCTGCCTTGCCAAGTGGTGCCCTCTCCAGTTCCTGGGCCCTTAAAAGATGAAGCTGGCGGACCAAGACTGAAAATCCCCACGCACAGATCGCCGTGTGAGGAAATTTCGATGCACCTTCCGAGACGTGGCTGAGAAACAACGCACCGCCGGCTTCAGGGCTGAAATCTACGCTCACCCTGCATTGCGGCTGCAAGATCGACGGATGCAGCTGGAGAAACGACGCACAACACCCGTTGCTAATGTTGCAACCCACATAGCGCGGTTTTGCTGATACCGTGCGGCAGAATTTTCGACGCAAACCTCGCTGGACACGGAAAAACGTCGCAAAGCCTGCCCGGACCCGAGGTGCCTGTCCGGATCGAAGCATCGCTCTCCTGCTGAGAGGAAAAATTACGCACGCCGACCCGACCGAAGGAGGAATGACGCACGGTCTCGCTTGCGAGTGAGAAATAGATGCATTGCTGGCCTTTTCCATCACACACTCGTCCGTGCGATGTTGTTTTGGCGCAACGTAGGTACTTTTTCACGCTAACAGTGTTAGCACTGTTTTCTAAGGATTTAAGACTCTTTTTGCTTTTTAATTCATAACTTGACTTGTGTATGGTGGATTTTTGTCGTTTTGGTCTTGTTTGTTTAGATAAATATTACCTATTTTTCTAAACCTGTGTCGTGTTAATTTTGTAGTGTTGTCACTGAATTACTGTGTGTGTTGGTACAAATACTTTACACCTAGACTCTGAGGTTAAGCCTGCCTGCTTGTGCCAAGCTACCAAGGGGGTGAGCAGGGGTTAACTGAGGGTGATTCTCCTTTACCCTGACTAGAGTGGGGGTCCTTGCTTGGACAGGTGGTAACCTGACTACCAACCAAAGACCCCATTTCTAACATAACCCATTTGCAAATGGGAAGGGGTCCCCAGAGAATGGTAGCGAAAATATTTTTTCAGAGCAGGCAGTGGTCTCATGGACCACTGCCTGCTCTGAAAAAATGAAAAGAAAACATTTCATTTTTGTTTTTGAAATACATTCAGTTTTCCTTTAAGGAAAACGGGCTGCATTTAAAAAAGAAAAAAAAAAACTGCTTTATTTAAAAGCAGTCACAGACAGGGTGGTCTGCTGTCCCCAGCCGGCCACCATCCCTGTGAGTGCTGCCATTCCCAATGGAGTCACAAATTGCGACCTTCCTCATGAATATTAATGAGGTACGTCATTTGCGACCCCATTGGGAATCGCAAATAGTGTGAGATACACTGTTGGACATATGGTTTTGCGGCTCCCAATTTGTGACTCGCAAACTCTGGGTCGTACATCTGGCCCTAGGTGTAGACACAGCAAGTGATGTTACTTTCAAATTGTTCTCAGGGTGATTATATGTTTCATTGATTGATAACAGGTAGAATCTGTTAGAACTCTCAACATTCAGTGTTGCTTGTGGTTGGTTACTGGTGTGATTGTCAACACAGCCATCTGCGGCTTTAGTGTCTAGCCTACCAAGCGCCAAGGGTTTTGTTGGCATTACACTTAGCTTAGTCCCCATACTCATTGTCTCAAGCTTCCTTCATTTTGTTTCAGGGTCTTTACAAGGGGAATTTGCTCTAAGATAGATAGATTCAGCTTCCTCAATAAGGTTATCAACATCTTGAACAGTGCATTTTCTGGGGTGTGTCTATTAACTTTTTTGGGGTTGGAAGGACACAGTGGTAGGGTGGCCAGACGTCCCGGATTTGCCCGGACAGTCCCAGTTTTTAGAGGACTGTCCCGATGCTTCTCTTAATTATAAATACATTTCCTGTTTTTTTGGATAAATGTCACATCATATAGGGAAGCATAAGTGAAAGACGCCTACAAAGTATGAAATAATTAAAGTAATGTATCTGTTACTGTCAGGCAACACAGTCCCCTGTCTCCTCCCAGCAGAGAGATGAAGTGGGGAGCAGAGAGAGTTTGGTGGGGGTGGGTTGGGGGTGCATGGTGGGAGGTCAAACCATAGCTAATTTTAAATATGTAGTCTTGTAAATGTGCGTATGTATGTTTATCTATATATATATATATATAGAGAGAGAGAGAGAGAGAGAGAGAGAGAGAGAGAGAGAGATAAACACATGTATAGGCACACATTCACAAAGCTACGCAAAAAAACGGGACAGGCCAGATATAAAAGTTAGAGTAAAGTCTTTAGTCCTTCTTTTATGTCTGACCTGTGCCGGTTTTTGCTCCTCAGAATCTGGTCACCCTACCTGGAGGGCTAATTGGCAATTTTCTTTTCCCCATTGCAAATTAAACAAAAACAGGCTACTGACAGATAAAAAAAAGCACACACAAAAAACTTACAACACCAATTCCAAAAATCAACAGGCAGCAAAAAACACGCTAATGAACAAACACCCACATTTTAGAGAAATCGGTGAGCGCATGCCACCACAAGCCCTTTCTGGCCAAATGCGAGGTAACGTGACTTCAGAAGTAAAATCAGGGCAGGTGAAAGTGCCCTATAGCGCGGGCAGCAGGAAGGGCTCCCCACATCTCTGCTGCTTCCTTGGCAGCAGAGTAACCTGGGACCCGCGTTCCTCGCTCCAGCGTCCAGGACTACACAATACTATAGTGATGGCGTGCATCAATTGATTCAGGTATTGTGTGAAGACCTTCAGAATTGGATAAATCACGAGTCGAGGGAGTGTATAAACTGCTGCATGTTCTTTACACAATAGGTGTAGGTGAGAGAGCATGGGCGTAGGAAGTGTGGGGGACGCGGGGGATATGTCCCCCCCAGATTTTGGAGTGGGGGGTACACGGGGGACAAGGGTGGGGGGGACGAGGGGACAGAACAATTTTCCCTTCTCCTGTAATTCAGGGCCATTAGCGCATGAAAGCGCTACCTATATGGCCCTGCACTTGACCTGTGACCTGGCTCCAGGACACTCGCCCTCTGCCCTTTTGTTGTGCTGCAGCACACAAGGGATTCTTTCTCACCTTGCCGCCACAGCTGCCTGCAGTCTGCACTTCTGAGAACAAAGGGAGAGAAGAGGCCCTTTGTTGATTGCTGTGTGCATCCAGTCCCTC
Organism: Pleurodeles waltl; assembly: GCF_031143425.1. Taxonomy (NCBI): domain Eukaryota; kingdom Metazoa; phylum Chordata; class Amphibia; order Caudata; family Salamandridae; genus Pleurodeles; species Pleurodeles waltl. The sequence goes on from NC_090446.1 coordinate 1,448,444,694, forward strand.
CTGAGCCCGACCCTTCCTGTCCCTTGAAGATCGAACCCTGAAGACAGCAGCAAGATTTGAGAAGGTAAGGAGGTTTGGGTAATTAAATAAACTATTGCTAAGTAACTCCCTTTCTTTTTAAATACAGTGCTGTGTTGCAGAGTATCTCCCTTTCTAAAAACAGTATTGTTGAGTTACTGTTAGATATGAGCAGGGCAGGCTTTAGTGCGCTAGTGGCACCCTGTGCGCCAGTGTTTGTTAGGGCCCCCCTTTCTGTCGCCTCTCTCTCACTCTCTTCTCTCCTCTGTCTCCAACTTGCCTGCCCCAGTGCTAATTATTGTCCCCTAAGTTGACATCCTCCCCCCCCCCAACATTTCTGTCCCCTGTCTCTCCCTCAGTCTTCCTGGTATTTGTGAAAGCCCGCTCTGAAGGGCAAGGGCTGTCTGTAAATCTCATTTCCTGCCAATGGCCTGTGGATGCGAAGCCAGCACTGTGGCAGCTCACAGAACAGAGCCTGACACTGCTGGATAGACAGCGGAGAGACCAGCACACAGCATGGGTCCCAGGAAGAACCAGATGGCCTAAGAGATGGACAGGGCAAGGTAAGGCAGCTAGGGCGATGCAACCGGTGCTGCCGCACTGGGTGCTGACTTAGGATGCGGGTGCTATGTTTGCAAGTATATTGTGACTTTAAAAGCACCTGCTGGATGTTCCTTGCCACCAACAGTTTTCAGGCAACAATAAAAATCTTAAGATAATTCCGGTGATTAATGGTCATTCTGGAGAGAGACTGAAGTTTTGTCTAGTGGAAGTTTTGACTCATCATAACGTACAGGGTTACTATGCCTGCTACAAAGGCCGTCTACATGCAGATCACAAAGTGTATATAATGTGAATAGGTCAGTGGGTTTCTGCTTTTGTCAGATGCAGAAAAGTACCCTCTTTTTGGCATGGTTACCCCACTTTTTGCCTGTTGTCAGTATGTTTTGACTGTGTTCACTGGGATCCTGCTAACCAGGACCCCAGTGCTCTCTCCCATTAAATTTGGTTGCTTGGACCACACACACCCCCCACTTGGCATTCTGGTGCCCCTTATAAGTCCCTAGTATATGGTACCCAGGTACCCAGGGCATTGGGGGAATCAGGGGTTCCCATGGGCTGCAGCATTTATTATGTATTATGCCACCCATAGGAGCCCATGTAAACTGTGTCTGCAGGCCTGCCATTGCAGCCTGCGTGAAAAGGTGCTTGCACCCTTTCACTTCAGGCCACTGCACCAGGTCACTGTAAGTCACCCCTATGGTAGGCCCTCCTAGCCCAGAGGGTAGGGTGCAAGTACCTGTGTGTGAGGGCACCTCTGCAGGAGCAGAGGTGCCCCCACGAACTCCAGCTCCATTTTCCTGGACCTCGTGAGTGCGGGGACGCCATTTTACGCTTGTACTGGACATAGGTCACTACCTATGTCCAGCTACATAATGGTAACTCCGAACCTGGGCATGTTTGGTAACAAACATGTCAGAATCATACCCCAATACTATTGTCAGTATTGATTGTATGATTCCATGCACTTTGGGGGCTTCTTAGAGGATCCCCAGCATTGCTCCTACCAGCTTTATGGGGTCTTCCGAACAGCTCACGCTGCTGCCACCCCTCAGACAGATTTCTGCCCTCCTTCTGCTGCTTGAGCAGCTCATGCCCAGGAAGGCAGAACAAAGGATTTCCTTTGGAAGAGGGAGGCAACACCCTCTCCGTTACAAGGCTTGGGAGGGGTAGCCTCGCCAAGCTACTAGTATGCTCTGAAGGGCACATTTGGTGCCCTCCTTGCATAAACCAGTCTGTACCAGTTCAGGGACCTCAGCCCCTACTCTGGTGTGAAACTGGACAATGGAAATGGCGTAACCACTCCCCTGTCCATCACCACCCCAGGGGTGGTGCCCAGAGCTCCTCCAGGTGGCCACTTGATTCTTCCATCTTGAATCTAAGGTTGGCAGAGGCCTCTGTGAGAATCTGAGTGGCCAGGTCAGGGAGGTGACATCACAGCCCCCTCCTAGGTGGTCACCCGGCTAGGTGACCAATCCCCCTTTCTGGGCTATTTTGGGTTTCCCTCTTGGGTGGGTCCTCAGATTTGACGTGCAAGATTCCAGCAGGACTCCTCTGCAACGTTTACTTTGACTTCTGGCCACTGGAACCGCAACTGGACTTCACAGGAACCTACAATCTGCAGCTCCAGCGACGACTTTGCCACGCAACATTGTTTCTCCGACTCCTTCCAGCAACTGCAACATTTGCCCAGCTGTGCTTTCTCTGAGGGCAGCAAGTCTTCAGTCTGCATGAGAAGAAAGAAGGAAAATTCCTTGAAGTGAAGGAGTCACTTATCTGCATCCGCAGGCACCAACTGCAACAACAACCGGCTGCGTGGATCTCCTCTCCTCTCCTCCTGAGCTGCGTGGATCCTGCATCAGGGGTGGTAGTCTGGAGTGGTCTCTTTGGTCCTCTCTACCAGCTGCCCAACTTTGGAGTAGGTAGGTCCTTGCCTTCCCATGCAGGACAGTACCCCCATGCACCGCATCTCTTGCAGCTACCCCCAGCACTCTTCTCTGTGAAGCACAGCCCTCAATGTGCTTCGCCTGTGAAGTGGGACCTCTCTTCAGGTGTGCTGTGGGCCTCTCTACAGCTCCTGGGCTCCTTGCCTGTAGGTCTTCTGTGGGGGATGCCTCTCCTCCTCCAGACTCTCTGCCTTGCTGATGGTCACCTGAGACTCCCCTCCATGGGTTAAGTCCCCCTGGACCTTGCTGGTCCCCGGTAGCTCCACTTTTCTCCTACTGCGACATTTGCTTTTGCCAAGGCTTGTTGGTGGGTTTTCCACACCACAGACTGACTGCAATTCTTCATCTGGCGTGGGACGTCGACTGCATAACCTAGGAACTCTTCATCTGCTCCAGTGCTGCATTGCTGACCATCTTCGTCTCCCCGTCGACCAACTCCTGCATCCACAGATGGGTGGGTAGTGGCTCCTGCCACGACCGGACCATCCTACGTAAACTGGACTTGGTGCCCTTCTTTTCCAGGTCTTACTCTTCCAGGATCCACCTCTAGTTTCTTGCAGTCTTGTCTGCGTTTTGCAATATCCTTCTCTGAAGTCCTTTTGGTGGGTCAGGGAAAAAACTGTAACTTACCTCTTTTCTCCTGGTCGCTGGGGGGCACTCTGGTACTTACCTTTGGGGTTTCCTAGTTCCTCCAGCTCCCCTCTACCAATTCCACTTCCTTGGGTGGGGACCCGGCTTTCGCATTTCACTTTCTTAGTATATGGTCTGGTCCCCTCTAGGCCTTCAGTATTGCCTATTGCTTTTCACTGTTTTCTATTGCTTTTTATGCCAATTTGTGATTGCTGCTGTACATATAATAGTGTGTTACTTACATCCTATTGGAGTATTGCCTATCTAGTGTTTTAGTGTTTGTGTTACTGTAATAAGGAACCTTTATTTTCGTAACACGTGTTTCTTTCATGTGTGTAAGTGCTGTGTGACTACAGTGGTATTGCATGATCTTTGCATGTGTCCTAGATAAGTCTTGGCTGCTCATCCACAGCTAACTCTAGAGAGCCTGGCTTCTAGACACTGCCTACACTTCACTAATAAGGTGATACCTGGACCTGGTATAAGGTGATAATACCATAGGTACTCACCACACACAAGGCCAGCTTCCTACATCAGAGAGCTCCTTTTTTGTCCCCTGCAATTTATAAATGAAAACTGAATATAGAACAGTGAGCAATGAACTCATCAAAGAGCTGCATGCAAACATCAAGGTGTAGATTAGAGCGTCATGATTTCCCCCCACTTTTTGATTAACTTAATGTTGCAAAACAAGTTGATTTGAGTGCAGTTCTTATTATTAAAGAGAGCCCCCAACCATGGTGTTATGTTTTAAATACTGAGTTTGCGCTTCTCCAGATAAAGCACTCTGAAACTATACCTGCTACCAGTATGGATGACCTGTGACACCTACACCTTGTAGTCCTCTGTCTTATGTAACATTTCATATACACTGATTTACACATATATGATGATTGTCTCTGCGTAATGTCTGTGTGATGTAAAGTGCTTTGACACCCTAGACTGGTATGAGGGATGAATGATAGAACAACACATGCGTATATCGTGCATGCCTTAACATCGCGGTCTCAACAATGACCGTGTCTTTACTACGCATGCCTTTACAACGAATTTCATTGTAAAAGCATGTTTGGTAAAGGAACATGCGTGGTAAATTCTCCCTACCTTGCCCCCTTACACCTGATACCATACTCCACCCATCCAAGCACTTAAAACTGCCCCTGCCCTGAGCCCTAAACCCCCCTGCCCTGAGCCCTAAAAGTAACCCTGCCCTGTCCTAAAAACTACCCCGACCCCCACTCTGAAGCCTAAAACCTACCCTGAACTGCTCTAAAAACTACCTTGATGCCCCTGCCCCCACCCTGAACCCTAAAACCTACCCCGCTCTGTCCTAAATACTACATGACCCCCACCCTGTACCCTAAAACCTATCCCACACTGTCCTAAAACTACTTGAACTCCATGCACTCCTCCTGACCCATAAAACCTACCCCACCCTGTCCTAAAAACTACCCCGACCCTACCCTGCCCTAAAAATGACCCCAACCTCCCACTCTAAACCCGGCCACAGCCCTACTTACCTCTCTCTCCTCTGCTTCTTCCTGTTCCACCCGGACAGCTAGACCGCTATCTATGCTGTAACCACGCATATGTGTGGTAAAGGTATGTGTGCTAGACCCATATTTGTGGTAATGGCAGCATGGTCAATGCATTGCATTGCATTGATTGCGTTGTAAGGGATATTTCCCGGTATGAGTGGTGCTATAAAACGAATGAAATGCATCTGAGAGAGAGTGGTGATGGATAGTAGTGAGGGAATCCGTGGCAGAGGTGGTCACTGGGGGGCACCAACAAACAATGTCGCACAGGGCGCCACCAGCACTAAGGATGGCCCTATCAGACAGCACAGCAGTTCACAGGAACGCGGCATCACAGAGACTGCCACTTGACAGTCAGACAAGGACCTAGCAGCAATCATAGGCCTTACTGGCCTTCATAGGCAGGCGGAGGCCCAGAGTCTTATACAGCCTGACTAGTAAGAAAGCTCCCAACAGGCAGCACAGTGCCTGGCAGGCAGCACAGGAATCGACAGGAAGTCCTGCGCCCAGCAGGCAGTACAGGCCTCTTAGGACTTCACACAGGCGAACAGCATCACAGAGCCTGTCCCTGCCTAACAGGCAGCAAAGGGCCCAGCAGACAGGGAATTGCAGGCCACAAAGGACTCGACTGGAAGCGACCGTCTTCCCCATCTCCCCCCACCACGGCAACCCTTCTGGGTGCAAACTTGTGCAGGGGGCCCACCTCAAGGTTGTCCCTGTCCCCCCCAGAAATTTAGTGTCTCCTACGCCCCTGTGAGAGAGGCCTGTGCTCCGTGTGTTCTGTCTCTGTGGGGCTTCAGCCACACCTGCTGCAACGCTGGTGCTCATTTGGTGTGTGTCAGAGAGGTTTCATTGCTGTGTTTTTACTTTTATGTTCACAGGATTGATGCTTGCACTGCTATTGCAAGTCTGAGTGCTTCGCCTGCTGAGCCGACTCAGAGAGTTCCTGCTTTGTGTGGCGAGCAGTAAGAAACGTCCCGGGCCACAACAAGAGCTGTGTGGCGGCCCCTCTGCCAGCAGCGGGACCAATGCCACAGAAAAAGCATGATGAGTTTGTGGTGAAGGGTGACTCGATATGAAACCAGCAGCCTATAAGAGGCCGTTCCTGCTTCACCGAAGCACTGCCCCGAAAGTCTTTCCGATCGCTCTGCTGCAAAAAACGGCTCACCACTAACCTTTAAAAGTCCCTTTGCCACCACCGAAGCCCAGAATAGCAGCGGATGTCCCCAGACTCACGTAGGCTCGCCCACAGGACGCTAGATATCTCTACGGCAGAGGTCTTCAAACTGGGGGCCCTTAGGGGTGGCCTCAAATGATCCCGGGGGAGCGCCAAGCCCTGGCCGAAAGAAAGACTATGCAGATAATAATGCTTTGTTTAAAGCAGACAAATGATTATTGGAATTGTAAAAAGGTAACAGAACTTAACTGCAATGTTTAAATAAGTCTAGACTTATTTAAACATTGACAACTTAATAGAATAGTTTTGAAAAATTATGAGGGGAGACCAATGATTTATTTTTTACTACTGGGAGGGGAGAACGGCATTCGCAAGTTTGAAAAACACTGCTCTACAGCTTTCGGTGCATGGCAAAAGTGCTTTCAGATGAAAAGACAGTTTTCAGTGCAACCATCTTACCTAGAATGGGCTCCACAATCCATCCCATCCATTAGCCCTTAGCTTTACTTTCCTGCCCCCCTTACATGTGGCCTATTACAATCCCAACGTGACCCCATTAAACCACACTACATTCTGGAGGGTTTAAGGCCAGACATCCTACTCCAGACCTCGCTCTTTGAATCGTGAGTGGCCTATTGTAATATTTCAGTGTTAATATGGGCGGCACTATTCCTCTGTTTTTACCTAGTTGGTTATGACATTTTGGAACATTGGTATGTAGAGCACTCCATTGATATAAACCTGGAGCTCCATTGTTTGTCTTTTTGTTTTTTCTTTTATAATTTAGAACGTTCTACCAATAATGAGTAGAATGTTCTAATAGCCTCTTAACCCTTCTGCCTCACGCTATACCAGTTGTTAAAGCTCTCTCCATTGTTATGGGCCCTCGCCTGAGACTCAGATCCATAACTTGGTTTCCGGGTGTTTAACAACATGTACAGCTCTCAGCAGTAGGCTATATGGCCATATTAGAGCATTGGCATGTTGAGTGCTCCACTGGAGACAAAGGAGTAGCTCTAGGCTTATAATGGCTGGTATAGGCCTTCTGCTCATTATGTTTCTTCTTTTTCAATTTAGAACAATCTACTCTAAATTGGTGGAATGTTCTAATGGCCTTATAACCCACTGCCAGGGGCTATATTGGATGTTGAAGGCCCTCTTCCTCATTATAGGCCAGACCCACAGGCAAGGGCCTATACCTCGGGTTAGGACCTTTAACAACCGGCATACAGTCGCGGCTCGCAGGGATTAAAAGGGGCGCGGCGGCCCATGTGGGGGGAGGGAGTGGAGGAATAAAACTAAAACTAAAAATATATATAAACAATAAAAAGTACCCGCTCCCGCACTGCGAGGCTCTTCTCTCCATCGTTGCTCCGGGCAGGCACAGGCTTCCAGCTTGCTCTGCGCCAATCCTGACGATGCTCATAGCAGCATTAGGATAGGCTGGCAACACCCAGCCAGGGCGCTCACAGGCAGACTGGGAGCCAGTGCAGGCTCTCTCCAGCCTGGTAACTCTGTTGCTGGGCTGGAGAGAGTCCTGTGCGCATGTGTGTTTGGCCGGCCCGAGAGAGCTGGCCAAACACACATGGGCACGGAGGGGAGTGAACAGTGCACTCACCTCGTCCTACCCTGTGGCCCCGCCTATTTAACAACCAAAATGATAATAAACATAGTTTATCATCGTTTGGTTGTTCAAGGTTTGCAGCGACTGCTGCTGGTGGGGGGATGACGCGCATCTTCCCTAATGGAGGAGCCGCCCCTGCCGGCATAACACTCTGCAGCAGGCCGTAGGGCTATAGTATGCTTTTAGAAATTTGCTATTTGAATATTGCTATGTCTGAGCAGTTATGAGAGACCCTCGCCAGCTGCAGCCACACTGTTACTGGTGGTTCCTTTGTGCTGTAACCTTCAAATAAAATTTGTGTTCGAATGTCAGCCTACGGTGTTTGAAGGCTACAGCACTTATAGGAGGTCTTATTCTTTTTACCATAGGATTTGGACCAAAGACGTTCAGACCTCTTGGTGTTTTGTGAAGACAATCAATTTTTACATCTGAATGGATGGTTTCTTGGTGACCATACAACACAAATGTGTGCTTCTGTATTCGTGTTGTATTGTTCATTTCTTAAAATAGAGGCTTTTCAAGTTGTAGGGAATTTCAAACAGTATTACAGGATGAGAGCGATAATTTTCCTCAGGCTTTTATAATTGTGACAGGTATTTCATAACTCTAGTAATTAAACTGATCAGGTAGAAATGTATTCCACCAACTTAGATTTGCCTGAGTGACTGATGAAATAAAAACATATTATTACATTGTTGAGTAATTCTACTGTTATTACCATCTGTAATAAATACTTTGGTGATTTCCTCAAATACCTAGGTGAATATAGTCAACTGTTTATAACTCTTTATTATTGACATCATACCACCTTGTAATTGCTTTACAATAAATGGGATCCTGTAATGGTAGTATAAGTGCACATGTCTAATTTCTCTCTTAATTGGTGGCAAGTGACACACAGTCACCCATTATAAAGAAAAGACTCAGAACTCAACAATTATTGTATTGAACTGTTTCTAATATCTGTTTGCAACACATTTTTGATGTGTTTAAATTTGCACTTAAGGTTTTCGTTTTATTTTTCATGTTTACAAACATGCTGGCTCTTTCATAGGAAAGAGATATGCACCAAGGGAAATATTTATCATGGTTTTGCAAAATCGAAGTCAAATTTATCAAGCCACGCAAGGCCACCATGCGTGGCTTTGAGTGACTTGATAAATCTGGAGTAACGCAAGATAATGCAAACTGCTGCCTTGTTTTATTCTGCCACAGGTAGGCGTTTCAGGGTTGGAGCGTGGGTGTTCCCATACACCCACCCATGAATTTTGGCGCATTCACAGATTTGCCAACACTGGTAAGCCTGGGAATGCGTCAGAATGCTACACCTCCCAGTAAGTGTGCTGAATTTTACAGCACACTCAGATAGTGCACTCTGAGGATTGTCTTTTGTGCATGAAAGTGCACCTTCCTGCATAAAAAGAAATTCTGCCTGCAACGCATGCACCCTTAGACCTAAGGGTGCCTTCATTGGCACAAGGCAGCAAGTTGTGTGCCAGCACAAATAAAGGAGAGGAATGCTTTGTATCATGTTAAATAGGGTGCATCCCCACCCTTTCCATTTCAAACAGCGCAACAATGCAAGGTGGCTTGCTGTGCTGCTTGAAATAATCAGAAATCTGTCCCCTAGGTTTTATGTGGTTTTTGGAAAAAGTGATGGTGTGACCTTGTATTACAAGATATGATAAGCATATTGCAAGTCTCCTCAGAGTGCTATAACCTTATAAATGAACTTGGCCTTCAAACTTGTTCCTCTATATGGTTATGGAACTCCTTGGTGGCTTGCAATATCCTTATAATGTATGGCAGGGCGTCCTTTATCCCTTATATTATAATTAAATAGTTATTGAAGCATTGTAGCCTGCTGCTGAGGGTTAAACTGTTTTTAAAGGTCTTCAACCTGAGTTACAGGCCTGTGCTGGTGGGGAGGACCTATTGTGAGGGAGGCAGAGGACCTTTAACAACTTGTGTAGCCTAAACGCAGAAGGGCTGTTATGCTATTAGAATCACTGGGGTAGTATCAAAGAGGCTGGAAAAGAAAAAATTTGAAATCGTGGAGCAGACATTATTGGCCCTGCAACGCTTCATGGTATTCAATGGAGCTCTCAAAATTCCAATGTTCTAATATCTATTTGTCAATTATCTGGAAAGAGTATCAATGGGAGAAGAGAGCAGGGAGTAGCCAAATGGGAATTTAAACAGCTGAGAAAAAAGAGCTGTAATAGAGTTCACCACCGGTAAGATTAAATATTAGGTACTAGGTATAGTTCTGTTAAGAAATATTAAAAGTGTTTAAACAACCTTTTCACATTTAAGAAGGGAAACATCTGTGTTAACAAAGCAATGTCACATGCTGTGAAAGCTCCTCCTATCAGACGTTTTTGGAGGCTGGTGTCCAAAAGTGAGGGTACTAATGAAGTATCTGATTAGGAAATAAAAAATCTAATGTGTTAGACTCATAGGATAGTCCTACGTTGGAAACAGACCCAGCTACAATATTGCCTGCAGTAGTCATGCTAATTACAAGAATCAAGGTCGTTAACGCAAATGGCACCAATGGTCTCTCTTAAATTAATCTAAAGCACAGCCGTGATTAGTGGATAGTGGTTTTTAAGACTATTTTTGAAGGACATTTAAAGCCATGTAATTGGATGGGTTCTTTATCAGTAACAGTATTAAAAAAAATGGGGATCCGAAAAATGAGCCCACAACATATTATCTTCCATGTGGTGTCCACCAGCTAAATTATTTTCCAAAATTATACTATTATGTCTGCTTCACTTTGCAGCAGCATTAGCTGGGTTGGCCAGTCAGGCGTTGGAGTTAGGCTCTGTGCAGCTTTACTGTGTATGTATCCACTTTCCTAAAGCTTTTAATCTTTTAGATCATATTTACTATGCAAAAAATTACCCCCTTCTGGATTCTTGTGTGGCACAATCAAGATATTAGTGAGCCTCCTCCTTCATGTTAATACTGGGATCAGTGTACCTAAATCAACCTCTTGCCCCTAAATGCTTTCATATACATACATTTATATATATATATATATATATATATATATATATATATATATATATATATATATATATATATATATGTATATATGAACAACTTAAAAGATATCTTATGCAGAGTGTGTACTTTTCCAAAATTATTAGGAGGTATTGAAATAGGGGCAATCTCTTATAACCATCGCTTTTATTCATGCATTCATGCTAACATACAGTGGTACAACCGCAAAGAACACCTGATGCCTTATCCATAAGGAAAATCATTGAATAATCAATATAAGCACCAAACAATGACTTTCAGAAGGAGCAATTTAGAGGTCATTGATTCACAGGACGGTTTCGTCTTTTGGGACCCTGTACTATTAAAATACATGGTGTCGAATTAACGGTTACGCATTTTGAGGCCTCATTCGAGAAGTTGAATTAGATTTTTCTTGGATGGAAATAATTGACAAGATGATGATGGGCTAGGTCCACCGCGACTTTCCCGGGATCTCGGAGCTTGCGAATGGAGAAAACAGAGATGTGGAAACAGCGTTGGCGGTACTAGTGATGGTATGAGTGAAGTTAGGGTTTTGCGCTTGCACAGCTTATTGCCGCAGAGTGTGTGAAAAGCTTGCGAGGGTCTTCTTTTAAGGATAGCGGAGGTGCGACTCCGGGTGTAGAACTAAGAAGTCGTCGAACTTCATAGAGATAGCGGAGGTGCGGCTCCGAGTGTGAGAGTAGGCAAGTCGTCGAACTTCATGTGCATCTGGCGCTTTGTGCATAAAAAAAAGGTCCACGTGGTTGTTGTTGTTGAGACGGGCCCTGCGAGGTCAAGAGACTCCGGAGTATGTTGATCCATGTTGTGGTCTGGGCGGTTTAGTAGGTTGATCGGGCGTGGTCAACGAGTGGGTACGTGTGTTAGGGAGTGAAAGAAACTTCGACTTCGGGCTTTGACAAGATTCTAAGTGCACTAGAACAGATCATTGACAAGTTGAGAGTAGGTCTGCGGGTCAGATTTGCTTGCGAATGTGGGGATTGAGAAAGACGGAATAGCGGCCGAGGCTGGTGAAAGAGATCGAATAGTGGCCAAGGTTGGTGAAAGGTCCCTAAGGTCCTGAAGCGATTGTGTTACCCTTCCTGTAGTAAACCAACAGATCTGTTTTAATTTTTGGTAGCTCGCAATACATGCAAAAAGTTGTTACGGGAGGAACTGAGTGAAGGAGGACTAGCCGCGAGGCTTTGTCAGCCGCAGTGTGTGTGAGTGTGACGTCACTAAGAGCCGTGCTGGGATAGGTTGGTTGGAGAGAAGGGTCGCGCACGGATTGGACGCAGTCCGTGGGACTCGATTGGAAGGGGAAAGGCAAGTGAAGAGTATTCCGGGAATTAAAGTCACCTATTGATTACAAATTTTGTGGAATAACAGTGACCTATTGATTATAAACTTTGTGAATTAAAAGACGAGAAAATGAAATTCCTTAAAGCATTCAGGAGCGCGATGAAGGGAGAGTCTTACATCAAAGCGAGCGTAGGAGAGGAGACGCTGCCCGAGGGCACACCAGCTTACATTGTAATGGAGGAAAAAGGGGTAGCTCCGTGTCTTTGGCTAAAACAATGGCACAAGTGGACAGAGAAACATGGGAGCGTAGCATTCCCGATACATGGGACATTCAATATAAGGGTCCTAGAAAATTTGAGATTCACGATGTATGACATGAAGGTGCCTCCAAGGCCAGCACAGTTTGAGGCTCTAGCAATCTGGGAACTCATGGCTAGACAGCAACAGAAAAACAAGTTTGAAACAAGGATGAGGAAGGTAGAAAAGACACTAGCGGATGCTAGGTGGGATAATGCGCAGAAGGTGTGGAGGTCAGATGTATTGCAGGGAATAAAATTGTTCCCCGCAATTACTAAGGATGAAGAGGAGACAGGTAAGAAAACTACCTGTAAGACAGACAGGAAGTGTTCCAAGGACAGAGAGGACGAGGAAAAGTTGAGAAGAGAAGAGGAGTTAGAGGATGAGGAGTTGATAATGCAGTTGTTGAACGACCGTCCACCACCTTATGCAGAGAATGGACAAGGTCCAAGTACCAGTTCCGCCCCTCCGGCATCGGTACAGAACAGTGAAACCCAGAGTCCAGAAGCACCATCGGGATCTAAGGACCCGAGTTTACTGCTCACCCCACAGATACCGCAGGTCAGGAGAATGCATCCAGATGTGCCCGTGTTGAAACCAGCAGAACATTATCAGCCGCAGATGCAAGGGTACTACAGCAGTGACAACAGTGGAGGGATGATTCTAGATCCAACCGTAAGGGGCGTACAGAATGGTTACAACCCAACAATGGCACAAGCTGATTCAACTCAGTTTATGATGCCTCAAAAGCAGATGCAGGGAGGGAACGCTCATGCTCAAATGATGGGGAGTCAGATGGGCATGCCGGCAATGATGGCCCATAATATGGGGATGAACATGCCTCAGAATATGGGAAATGGACAGAATCCAGATGCAATATCACTGCTCATTACCGTAGGTCCAGTGGTACCTTTGTATAGTCAGCCTAACTTAGGTATGAGCAGTCAGGGACAAATGCTGCAGAATGGGACAGAAAGAAGGTGCATAGAAAACACTCCAGGGATAACCCCGATAGCGACTCAGCCAACTGGGTCTGGGTCCTTGATGGAGTTTTGTCCCGTATGCGCTCAGTCAACACTGGTGAGGTCGAGCCCACCACTGATAATACCATTAACATCGAACACTGAAAAGTTGCCGCAACCATCGATGGCAGTCGATGTGAATGCTACACTGATGGGGGTAAATGCGCAACAGCTGACACAGTGGTTCAACAGTTTAAATTCCACACAAAGTTCAGACAGTGGGAAAGGAGACGATTACTTGAGCAGGATGAGGCTGAACATGGAAGCACAAGAATTGGTGGAAGGGAATATGGGTGTGAACAGGTTAAAATCCTACACGGAAGAGGAGTTGAGGTATCTATGTCCAAAGATCACGAAAGAAGTAAACAAGGTACATAAAAGTTTGCAGGAAGTAGCAGACAGGAACGGGATTGACATAAGCAAGACGAAACACTTGAGCAGGAGCTATAGGTTGGATTTTGGGACCACAGATTTTGAACACATGAGATCAGCAGGCATGAAGGCACACCTTAGAGAATTGTTGCAGAGTGCACAAGTGTGGAGGTGCTTAGACAAGTGGGAAAGCAGATGGGGAAAAAGGAAGGATAAGAGGAGGGACAGTGCCACAGAGCACAATGAGAAAAGACCGCAGAGCAGCGAGACCGTAACCATGTTACCAATGAGGGAGACAGCAGGGGGAAAATTAGTACATGTACCATGGCACAGGAGCGATATTCAGTCTTTTACGAATGATTTTCCCAAACTGAGGGAGAAGCCGATCGAATGGTATCAACAGACTGATAGGTTTGTGAAGCTTGCCAAATGTCTCTGGGAAGACCTGAACACTTTATTCGAGATTGTGGTTCCGGCAGATTTGTGGGAGGATTGCAAAAGAGCTGTAGGTTGGCCGACAAGTGAACCAGAGAGAGACAGAGAGACGGGTGCACCATCACCTATGGTGATGTGTCTGTACTATAAGGTGATTGAGCATTTGAAGACGAAGGTTGCCGCGAAAAATGTGGATTGGCAGAAAATTGATCGAACTGCCCAAGAGGCTAAAGAATCGATTCATAGTTACTATGAAAGGTTGTTGAAGGCGTTCAAGAATTACAGTGGCACGGAAGCAATAGAGGCGAAAGATATGCTTCATTTTGTGTTCAGATTTGTGGAAGGGCTGAGACCAGAGATAAGTCAGATGATAAAGTCGCATTTGATCTGCTGGCAGTCGAAACCGATTGATGAAGTCTTGACTTATGCGAAATACTGTAGCGATGAAATTGAGGTGAAACAGAAAAAGCTGAAAGAGAAGGTGATGATGATGCAGCTTAAGGCGGCTCAGACAGGCTTGCAAGGTCTGCAAGGACTGCAAGGGTTGCCAGGGATGCAAGGATTCCAACAGCAGATACCGCAACCGCAGCCGCAGTTGCAGGGAAACATGGCGTTTCAGCAACAGCAGCCGCAGTTGCAAGGAAACATGGCACTTCAACCACAGGCCAGAGGCAGAGGCAGAGGAGGTTTTGTGAATAATGGTCCGGATTTGAACACTGTTGTGACGGGTGTGCAGGCAATGAAGAAGGTGATGCCGTGTCACGTGTGCGGAAACGTAGGTCATTGGAAACGCGAGTGTCCGATGGTGGTGCAGGAAGGTGCAGGTGCAGGTGTAGGTGTGGGTCAGCAAAACAATGATGTCAATGCATTTCAGACAATTAGGGGACCGAAAATGAGAGGTCCAAACCCAAATTTTCAGACCATAAATCAATTGCAGGGATTACAACCTATGCAGCCGCAGCAGATGCAGATGCCCCGTGTGCAGATGACGCAGATGCAGCCGATGCAACAGCAGTTACCTATGGTACCTAATCAGCAAATGCAAATACCATTGGCACCAATGAGTCAGCAGCAAGTGATGGTTCCTCCACAGGTAACGGGTCAGGTAACGAGTACAAGCGGCACAGTACAACAGTTTCCATTACATAGTGAGAGTGGGATAAACAACGTATGGGAGAGTGAAAGTTCAGGAGAAGAAGGAGATTGTGTGCTTGCGGCATCCTTGGAAGTTGATCAGAAGGGTCCGTACGTAGAGGGAAGAGTGATGGGTCATTGTGTCTCATTCTTGGTTGACACGGGAGCCACACGTTCAACTGTTAAGAGCAGTGAAGTACCGAATTTGCCACTCTCAGGGAGGACAGTTCAAGTGGTGGGAGTAGCAAACAGACATCTGACGAACCCAATAACAGATCCGGTACCAGTCAACATTGGTAACTATCAAGGGGTACATCAGTTTGTGGTGTGTGACTCAAGCCCGATAGCACTGTTAGGAAGAGACCTATTGTGTAAATTGGGTTGCTCGATCATGTGTTCAAGCGAAGGAATAACAATAGAGACCAGCAATGATGGGGAAGACGAGGACAGTGTAGAGGGGGATGAGATAGAAACAGTCGACGAAGAGTATCCTCTGATTTGTCTCTTACCGATGATAACCGAAGAAGATATCCCAGCAGAATTACGGGAAACAGTCGGAAAGAAAGTGTGGGACATGACAGGGAAAGAGGTGGGATTGATGAAAGGAGTGGAACCAGTAAAAGTAATGGTAAAGCCCAATGCGATCTTTCCCCAGACCCCACAATACCACATGCCACAAGATACCCTCATGAAAGTTGCCCAACTTATTGACGAATTCGTGAAGCAGGAAGTACTGAAAGAAGTATTAAGCAGCCCATGTAATTCACCGATAATGGGACTAATAAAGCCAAGTGGGAAAGTCCGGCTTGTACAGGATTTGAGAAAAATAAATGACATCATAATCAAGTGCTGCCCTGTCGTACCGAATCCGGCTGTGATAATGTTTCAGATCCCTTGCGAAGCTGAGTGGTTCTCAGTCATCGATTTGTCACAAGCATTCTTTTCTGTGCCTCTTCATGAGGACAGCCAATTCCTCTTTTGTTTCAAATTCCTAGACAGAGTATACAGTTGGTGTCGAATTCCTCAGGGGTTTTCTGAGTCACCGTCGATATTCAATCAAGTCTTAAAGAAAGATTTGGAAGAGTTAGAATTGCCATTCGAGTCAACCCTAGTACAGTACATTGATGACTTACTGGTTGCATCAAAGACAGAAAGTGGCTGCACAGCCGATACCATTGCTCTGTTGAACCATTTGGGAGGGAATGGACACAAGGTGTCTCCTTCCAAACTGCAGTTCTGTCAGAAGAAAGTGAAATACTTGGGTCACCAGATAGAAAAAGGGTCACGGAGAATAATGAAGGAAAGAATTACAAGTGTACTTCAAATGAGTCCACCAAAAACAAGGAAGGAGGTGAGAACGTTTTTGGGAATGGTGGGATACTGTCGCCAGTGGATTCCCAACTTCTCGTCTCTAGCAAAGCCTTTACTGAAATTGACCCAGAAGGATGCCCTGGATCAGATCGAACTGAAAGGGGATGAGATGGATGCTTTTGTTGAATTAAAGGAATGCATGTGCAGGGCTCCAGCTTTAGGTATGCCTGATTACACAAAGCCTTTCACATTGTTTTGCCATGAACGTGATGCATGTTCTTTGTCTGTCTTGACTCAAGCCCATGGTGGCGTAAACAGACCAGTAGCGTATTTTTCAGCTACTTTGGATCCGGTTGCAGCAGCACTCCCAGGGTGTTTGCGCGCCGTAGCAGCAGTTGGTATCAGCCTCACTCAGAGTGAAGGAATAGTGATGGGACACCCAGTAACAGTCATGGTCCCTCACTCAGTCAAGATACTTTTGACCCGCTCCCGAACGCAGCACATGACTGGAGCAAGACTCACAAGGTATGAAACGACTATTCTGGGCTCACCGAATGTGCAGCTGAAAAGGTGCACCACGTTGAATCCAGCTACCTTGCTTCCTGGAGAAAATGCTGAAATTGAGAACGCTGAAGACGTCGAGCATGACTGCCTTCAGGTGACTGAATTTTGCACAAAACCTCGACCAGACATCAAGGATACAAAACTTGATGAAAATGACCAAATTCTTTTTGTTGATGGTTCATGTCTGAGAGATGGGATGGGAATTTTGAAAGCAGGATATGCTGTATGTACTGTGACAGGGGTCTTGGAAGCGGGATGGCTCCAAGGAGTCTATTCTGCACAAGTAGCAGAACTTGTAGCCCTTACTAGAGCATGTCAATTGTCTGCATTGATGAAAGTCACCATTTACACTGATAGTCAATACGGGTTTGGGATTGTGCATGACTTTGGACAACTATGGTCACAGAGAGGTTTCCTGACTTCTTCAGGATCCCCAGTGAAAAATGGGGAGAGAATAAGGGAATTGTTACATGCCATTCAAGTGCCAGCTGAAGTTGCAGTGGTAAAGTGCAGTGCTCACACGAAAGGACAGGACTATGTGTCTCTGGGAAATGCCTATGCAGATCAAGTCGCAAGATTTTGTGCCTTGAACTGTATATTGCTAAGGGATGATTGGAATACAATAAGTGAACCAGAACTCGAACCAGCTGAAGCATTTGCCTTGAAGGTCGTAGATACAATAGAAGAACTAAAAGCACTACAGAATAATGTCAGGGAGGATGAAAGAGATTCCTGGATTAAATCACAATGTATAAAGAGACAAGACGAGCTATGGGTTTCACATGAGGGAAAATTTGTTTTGCCAAATAGTCTCTTATCACAGCTTGCGCGGTTCTATCATGGGCAAGCTCACCTAGGGAGAGATGCCATGATAAGATTGTTCAAAACTGATTGGTTTAACCCCAGATTTCGTCAAGCTGCAGAAGCAGTTTGCCATCGATGTGTCACTTGCCAACAGATGAACCCAGGAAAGGGGACGGTTGTGAACGCGAGTCACATTGGTAGGGCAAGCGGTCCTTTTAGCCGTATGCAGATGGACTTCATTGAGATGCCTGTGCATGGAGGTTTAAGATATGTGTTGGTGGTTGTGTGTATTTTTAGTCATTGGATTGAGGCATACCCCACACGTAGAAACGATAGCCTTACAGTTGCCAAGCTGTTATTGAGGGAGTTAATACCACGTTTCGGATTCACGATCTCTTTAGAATCAGATAGGGGAAGTCACTTCAATAACAAGGTGATAAGGTTACTTTGCGAAGCGCTGAACATTGAGCAAAAGCTGCACTGTAGCTATCGCCCTGAAGCATCAGGACTGGTGGAGCAGATGAATGGTACGCTGAAATCGAGAATGGCAAAAATATGTGCATCGACAAATTTGAAATGGCCTGACGCATTGCCCTTAGTGCTAATGTCAATGAGAAACACTCCTGATAGAAAAACTGGATTGTCTCCGCACGAAATTCTCATGGGCAGAGCTATGAGACTTCCTGCAGTTCCCGCAAACATGCTTTTGAATATTACAGATGATATGGTGTTAGACTACTGCAAAGGACTGGCTGACGTGGTTCGCTCTTTCTCTCACCAGGTGGAAGCGACCACCTTGCCACCGATCCAAGGTCCAGGACACGCACTGAAAGCAGGTGACTGGGTCGTGATAAAGAAGCACGTGAGGAAGTCGTGTCTGGAACCCCGTTGGAAAGGCCCTTTCCAAGTGATCCTGACGACAACTACCGCTGTGAAGTGCGCGGGGGTTCCCAACTGGATTCACGCCAGTCATACAAAGAAGGTGCTGTGTCCCACAGATGAGGAAGTTGAAGCGCTGAAATTACCAGTGCCTGATAAAACAGTGCCGAATGTTGAGACAGAACAAAAGCGAACTGAAAGCGAACAAGCCACAGCAGGAGAAAAAGAGATATTATTAGAGAACGAAGAGTCCGACTCACTTGGGGAAGACCAAGGAGAAAATTCAGACAGCGACGACGAAGCTGCAAGTGACAAGGAACCTGAAGCAGCTGAAAGTGATACAGAGCCTGAAGAAAGTAACGGTGACGAAGGGCTCGAAGAGAGTGAGAAGGCAGGAGAGCCTGAGCAGAAGGCGGCTTTCCCAGAAACAGACGATGCAGAAAAAGAAAAGGAAACCGTGACTGATTCCTCTGAAGGTGGGGACAAAGAAGAGCAGAACGAAAAAGCTCAAAACTCTACAGAAAAGATCGCAGGTCCATCAAATGGACACGGTGCAAAAAGAAGATTAAGTATCTCACCGATAAAAGAAAAGGGCAAAGAAGGTTTCAACGAGGGAGGAAGGCCAAAAGTGAAAGAGAAAAGAAAGGAAGTGACTGTCGTGGAACAATCGTCAAGTGAAGAAAAGGACTTGGCGAAGGAGGAGAGCGCCAGCGAAGCAGAATCGAAAAGAGAAGCAAAATTGAAAAGGAAAAGGATACCAAACCGGAGGTATTCCGGTCCTGAATGGGCATATGCAGTAAACGATGATTGGACTGATGAGTTTGTATCTCTAAGCATCGAGAACGAAGAAGAAGAAGAGATACCAATAGAAAAGAAAAGTTTCATAGACTCTGTTGATTGAAACGGAAGTAAATGGTATTGCTTGCTGCAATCTAACGTGAGACAAACAACCAGCTGAGACATTGCTAAAACCGAATTGAGACAAATGCTGCTAACCGATAAGTGACTGGCCTTTTGAAGAAGACGGTGTGAACATTGTGCTCGTTCCGCTTTGTAACTGAATTGCTAAGTAGTTTCATTTATAAGTGCTTTTAGCTCTCTGATTCTATACAGATCATGCCTAGGTACGCTATGCAGAATAATAGAAACAAATATTGTAAATATGTCTGTATAGGTTTGGTACTAACGTGTACTAATAATAATGGCAATTGTGTTTGGGATGCATGGGAAGGGTGAGAAGGAAAATATTGCTGCTTCTACTATTGTTCCTGTTACTGTCACTGAACTAACCCCATTGAAAAGACTAGCAATGGATGAGAGGCTCTTGCATGATAAGAAAGAGCTTTCGTATAACGTTTTCTATCGCTTATTAACAGAGTATGTTGAGACTATGGATGCGAAAGATTGTTATGTGTGTACCCAGATACCGACATCAGTAAAGGAAGGGGTGACTTATCACCACATGCCTCTTACATACGGGATTACATGTAGTATAGTAATGTCTAGGTTTTATGGTCAAGCTAACATACAGTATTTTTACTCGAATTATGATGTTACATTTGCTTATGTTCCTATAATAGCGCAGCTAAGCGAGACTGCAAAATATTGGGATTACAAAATTATGAGGGATTTTTTCGAGCCAATGCAACCTTTTGAAACGGCTCATGCTCATAGGGAGAATCTTACTTGCTCAGTCTCTGCTGTAGAAATAAGTTTTTTAGATCGCACAGATGATAGAAGGGCTCAAATGAAGGCGAAATTAGAAAAAGAACTACATAAGAGGACTTCAGTAGATAATTATGACTTTGCTGCTATAAAGACACAAGGGAAAATTGCTTTAAATGCTTGGCACGTAGGGAAATTTTGTATATATCGAGGTGAATCTTACTATGACAATATTTTTGTAGGAGCGAGTGAATGCAAACATACGTTTATCTTTAAGGCCAAATGGACATTCATGATGGACGGACTTGACCCTGTCATTCCAGGGGTGTATTACATTTGTGGGCATAATGCCTATTATCGTCTTCCAAAGGGATGGTGGGGAAGATGTTATTTGGGTATAGTGTTTCCAAAGGTTTATCAACTGGATGACATATCGATGATTGAAAAGACACCTGGATCCCATCGTATCCAGAGAAGAGAGACCGCAGCTGCTGTGGTAGGTGATATATTTGGAGCCATGATTCCTTCATTGGGAGTTGTGCTGAATTCCATCAAAATAAGAAAGTTGTCTACTATAGTGGATAACATGCTGACAAAGTTTTCAGGTGCTATAATACTGATGGATGCCGAACTTGCAGCGGAAAGAGCTATGACTCTTCAAAATAGGCTTGCTTTAGACATTCTTTTAGCAAAGGATGGAGACGTTTGCAAAATGATTGGTGCACGTCACTGCTGCACCTATATACCTGATAATAGTGTGAAGATTAAAACTATGCTTGCTAATCTAACAAAAGAAAGTGCAGATTTGAAAGAACTGAAAGAACCAGGAGTGTGGGAAAAGGTTGGAAAGGGACTTGCTTCAGTGGGACATTGGATTGGGGGAATTTGGAATGGAATATTATTGAAAATAATAGAAGGAATATTAATAGTGATAATTTGTGTATTTGGTATTTGGGGAATAAAAAGGGGAATAATAATGATTATGGAGAAAATTAAAAGAAGAAAGGAGGAGAAAATAATGAAAAGAATGGCAGAAGAATACAAAGCGCAAACTAGGGGAACTAAAAGGAAAAGGGAGCTGACAGAATTTTAATGGGATAAAATTTGTGGGCTAAATTTGTGTGATGACAAGTAGTCATCAGAGGAGGGATTGATGAAGCAGAAAATGAAGGTTTTGATTTATTAACGCATAAACGTAGTGTGAAACAATCATGTGTGATATTAACCGAACTAATAAAGATTGTACGGGGACAAAATGTGCCCTCAGAATAGATTGCCATCATTTATACGCGTGCTTTATATAACGTGGTGAATTAGAATTGCACTAATCCGACATAATCATGAACGTGTGCTACGTTTTGCTTATTTGAAATGTTTTAGCTTAGCATTACTTTAGCGGAGGCTTTGGCCTAGTTGCCTGGTCTCACGGTTTAGATGTTCGTATTTTTCCACTGTGCTATTAAACATGTAGTTCTGCTTGAAGCTGTACTTTTCCACAGAAACTGTTCACATGCTTATCTTAAAGTCAGTGCCAGCCTGGCATATTTTCTCTTTAATTCAAGGTCGACTTGCAGGTGCGGACAATGGAGGCTCTGAGAGTAAGCTAATCGAGAGACAATGTTGCAAATTACGTACCCATCTCCAAGGATAATGTATGCTTAAGTAAAAGCTTGAGAACTGTCGTTTTTGATCGGTCAATTTGAAGCTAACCTATGAACCCACCAATGGAGACCCTACTGGACTTGAACTGTTGTCTATAAAACCCAGGTGCACGAGAGGAAAGCTCTCTATCTTCGGACAACCCGCCATTTTGACTTCGTAGCTACTATGACCCATTTTGCTGCGACGCCATTTTGAGAGACTTTGATGCTTTCTCTAATCGAGAGAAAGAGACCTTAATGATTCTTGCCCTAGAGACTTTAACTTTGATTTGCCCCTTTGCATGAAGTAGTAATCTTATCTTGCCGCCGTGAGGCAATTGCTCCGTTCACCCCTCCCCTTTGTCCCGGCCCTATGCTGATCGAGAAACGATACCTGTGAGACGAAGAATTCATTGATTGCTGATCGGAATTGGTAATTATGAAAGGAAACTGTAAAATTGCATTGTGTTCCTTTTAGGTAACCAACTGCTGATTTTGATAAGGACCTAGCTAGGAGTTTTCTAAATTGATGTTGCCAAATTGTTTTGCATGAAGTCCCACATGCTGATGCTAATTTGAGGTTAGACGAGGATTCCATATGTCGTACGATGCAATTTGAGATCTTGTTATGCTGACTAAATGTATGCCATTAGTTCATTACAGATTATCGTATTAGTGCTTTGGATTGCCATTATCGAATGCCTTGTGATTCAAATGCTACATAGATTACACTTGTTTCGACGATATGGACAGCTATTAATGTTCATTTATGTTTATCATTTGGTGTTGAGACACATCTATATCGTGCTAGCTTTGTTAATATAGGGAAATAAATTCACTAACTTTGCAATAAACTGGTGTGGTTATTCCTGACTGAAAGGTCAGGGTTCGTCGAAATGTATTCTGGATTAATTGTTAAGTGTTATGTTGTTCAAGGTGTTGCTTATGTTCGTTATTGATTATCGATTTGATGTGATTGATCGATTAAGAGTACAGAGAGTTCCCACTAAGTCAAAAGATTCATCGGCCTAAAGAGCGTCCGAAAACAGGTAAAATTACTAGTACGGACCGCTCTATCAACTTCTTTAAAGATACATAGGTATTTTTGCCAACATATTTAATAATGTGTTGACGTTTGCACCTCTTTTAGATTTCATAAAGTGTTCCTTGACTAATATCACTAGTACATTCCATTACTTTGCAAGCCTGTCTGACGGATATTGTTTTTAACCTATAATAATTTCTAATCTTGTCAAATTGTTTTGCTGTTTACATATGGGGGTCCGATGTAGTTTACAATAGACAGAATTTCATTTGATCCTTTAGAAGGTCCACGAGATGGATGCTTAGTAGTGCTGCAGTAAACTGCAGCACTTGAGTTAGTAAAATGGGCCTAAAACCCATTTGGCTTTCTAAGTTATTATTGACCTTATACTGGCTGTACAGGAGGCGTATAGCATCATCGGACACACTAAGACCCATATTTACTAAAGTTTTTGACCAGTGCAAAGGAACACAATGCAGCTCATGGTATTTACTATCCAGTCCATAAGGTACCCTTTCTCAGCAGAAAAAACTCTCTTCATTATTTTAGAGTCCATTTTGTCAAGCTTGCTTCAGTGGGAAAAAGCAGCGTAAACACTCATTAGTTTTGATGCAAAACCTGTACTACAAAGATAGCCAGACTGGGCTTTGAGTAAAAAAAATGAAGTAGGGGTAAGCCAGGGTAAATGTGTTTATATCACAAAAAAACTATATGTTGCATGTGTCCTGCAGTCTACACCATAAATCCAATGTGTAGGCTTCTAGGCATATGGATTTTTACTATTAGAGAATGCTTACAGCACACATCCTATGCTAGACTGTGAGAATCTGTGCATTGTGCATCACAGCATTGTTTGAGCGCCAACAGAGTGGATGACAGCAACAGCCAAATCTTAGTAGGTAGAACTCTATGCTGTGTTTTTCCCCATGTGCAATGCAACAGAGCAAATTTGGTTGTTACGATGAGCTGTGTGACTAGTAAGTAAATCTGGGCCCAAGTTTCCTTATATTCAAATAATTTACTAATGGCAAAAAAGGTTAGCTGAAGAATTATTTAACTTTTTTATGTTGTGGGTAACCCACTTGGACTTGATGGATATCTAATACTGATGGAAAGCCTTTATATTAACACTAAATGCACTGGTTGCCCAACAGAGTAGTCCTCAGCTGAATAATGATGACGCATATGCTTTTTGTAATGAGTTACCTTATGTGAAGATGCATTGTTAATTGAAGATCATTTTCATATAAAAAACATAATCCATAAATTAACACTCGGAAGGGGAATTGTAAAAGCTCTTTGTGGATACAGGCTTAGATTCTCTGTCCTGTCAAGATTTTGTAGGATATTTAATGCTTTGGTGATTGTAAAAACATATGTAATGCCAGCTTGCCAAATGTGAAGAGGTTAATGAGAATACGAGTGAATCACTTGCCAATGTTGGGTAGTTTTGGAACGTGGATTGACTAAGAAAATTGCAAAAGATGTTGCAGCTTCTATAGCCTTTGCCAGTAAACATTAGAACATGTGATAGCTCACAGCAATGCATTAATGCAGGAAAGTGCTACGTTTATATGGTCTTTTTTAAGTTACAGTGATTGCAGAGCACATATTTTGAGTGCCTATCAAATTTTATACATTACCAAAAAGAATGTTTTTGAATCTATTATTGCCTAATCTTATCTTATGAATGCCAATCATCCTCTGGGCCTCCTCTCCAATACATCACTGGACCACACACCTCTGCACCTGTGGGCAACCACTATCGGCTTACCTACTAGGACTTCACAACTTCCCCCATCATCCCTCTCTTAGTCTGTCCATCACTTCCAATCCAGCCTTTCAAGGTCTGATCTGTTGGTTTCCCTGGATACCACCACCCACAGCAATCATGCTTCCCAAGGACTCTCTCCCCACCACCCCAAAGTGCCTCCCATCAAGCTGGGGAACATCTAGCAAGCTCAGCCACACCCGCTGATTACAAAACCAAAACAAGCAGATGTTGCTGAAAAAAGCCTGGTAACCCAAGGTCATAGCCATACACAAGGTAGAAGGAGGCTATGCCAGGCATGAAAAATTGTACATACACCATCCTACTGAAATATCACCACTAATCAATCTAAGCAGAAGAGGCTGCCAGTGGAATGAAGGGAGAGAAGTGCAAGGTGTAAAGGGTAAGTATAAATGAGTATATAAATGAGTATATAAAGCATACAGAGAAGGAAAAAAACTTCCAGAAACCAGAAACTAGGAGCATACCAGATGAATAATAGGAGTAGATAGAAGGAAGAGGAGAAGTGTGGGTAGTAAAACATAAAAACAGTGTCTGGATCACTGTCACATGCTAGACGGGCCTTTTGACTAGGCCTGGGAGTTGTTTTAAGCACACTAGAGTAATTGGAGTAATTTTGTGTTTCTCTTTGACACTGTATTACCAATAATAACAAGATTATGCCAGTTCCTGTAATTAGTAGTTTGGAGGAAAAATATCCTACTGCGAGAGCACAAGCTGCATGTTCTTTTGCATTTAGCATTATTTTCTTAATGCAAAATGCATGCTCACATCCATTTTGGACACAAGGGTAGATTTAGCTCTAGTAAGTTGGGGGAAAATCCTACTTCACGTGTGCATTTATCAAGCATGAGCAGATGCTCACGCTACTGTTCATCTTCTATTGTATTTAGCGCTATTACTTAGTGCAAAATGAATCCTGGTATCCATTTTGGATGTGAGGGCACATTTTGCAAAATAGCACTAAATGCAGAATAACTCTTCTTTTTAAAGTAGTTAGTAAAATTAACAAAGATAGGAGATCATCATTAAGTAGGGTTAGTCCAGAAACATCTCCCATAAGGCAGTGCTTACCCCCTACATCAATGTCTCAGAGGGTCTCGACTATTTCCAACAATGAGAACTATTTAAATATTGATGTTTCTGTGGTAGAGCAGGTTTGTTGTTCCGAACCTATTCAAGTACAGGATCGGACATTACCATTAAGGTCTCCTCTTACTCAATCTCCCATTAGGAGAGCGGTACGTGCCTGTAGGAAGGGGCCTGTCAAGAAAGCAGGGTGTCGGAAGCCAAAAAAAGCTGGCCTAACAGCTACCAATAGGGGAAATGTCCCTGAGCCCACCAATATTATTGAGGGGACTAGTCTGCACTCAAGTCAAATTGATCTTCTGGTTACAATTTTTGAATCTAAATTGGAAGTACTGATCAGTCCCCTGGTGGCCAAGGTAGAATTAGTGCTTCTTAGGGTTACTAGATTGGAAGGCCTTGTAGAATCTTGTCTGACTCGGTCCACTGTTCCACTGAGTACTCACTTAGACTCAATAGGCTCTATGGATAACCACCCAGTGGGTTCAGTTACACACTCTATAGTCAGTAATAGGGTGGAGGGCTTGGGGGCTACTGTTCAGGCCCCACCGACTGTAAGTGTGCTGACTGCCTCATCCTCGTCTACATCGCCAGTAGGGTCGGCTAGTGTACAAAATACTTTTAGTCGACCACGATCAATACAAAGGAGTACTCAGGACACTATAGGAGGGACAGTCATTGATAGAAGAAGTATAACTAGGCGACATAATTCTATTAATCTCCCGCCAGATTGTGCACCATATACTGTGGTTCTAACAAATGTCCCAGAGGTTGACTTGTGCTTGAATGGTTCTGGGATAGAAACGTATCCTGCTCTTAAAAACAAGACGCTTGCTTGGTTGAATAAGAACTGTGGATTTCCTTGTGCCCTTGCAAATGACATTTTATTTATCCGCAGAGTTAGCTGGATTGGCAATGGCCCTAAAAATAGAGGTGGAGACTGTATTATTATAAATTTTAAATACCCACAACACGTGGCAACAGTGCTTCTGAGAGCTGCAATTTTGCCAACTCTAGAAAATGCGGTTCTAGCTAGACCTCTTGGCTTTTTTTATAATCATGGGGCCAATACTCAATGTCGCTCGTTGTATGTGCAAGGGCAATGTTCAAATGAGAACGGAAGAGGTATGGATGCCTGTACCCCGAATGTATTTGTAAATATGTCCCGGTCTCAAATTAGGGGGGAGTCAAGTCGTCATCAGCTGACTTACAGGCAGACCGTTAACACTTTACCTCTTCACAATCGGTATGCTGCCTTATCTTCTATGGAGGAAAATGATTGACTGCCAAATGTCTTGGGAAATTCTTCCCAGTCTTCAGCATCGTCCATCAAGATTGCTACATGGAACATTGCTGGTTTAAAGAGCAAGTCTGGGATAGCCGAATGGGAAAGGACACTAAAATCTTTTGACGTCATTGCTTTACAAGAGACCTGGGATCAAACGAATAGCTTTTCCTTAGATGGCTTTTGTCATTTTTGCATTCCAGCTACAAACAGTGGCAGGAAGACCTAAGGGGGGACTATTAAGCCTTTTTAAACTGGATATGAAAGGCACCTTAACTCAATGCCCCTCGGGTTCAGTAAATTGTCTAATTGTTGAGCTTTCCACCCAGGATAAGGGTAAGATCCTTTTTATAAATTTTTATAACTCGCATGCTAATGATTGTACCAGTCAAAACCTGGATGACTTGGATACATTTTTGTCAGTCTATAGTATAAATGTTAATACTTTTGAGTTAATATTACTAGGGGACTTTAACATACATCCATGTACCCTACCATGTATTAGGAGGGATGAGGAAGGCCCTCCCTTTTCCTCAACTGCTCATCCAGAACATACTAGGCAGGGGGATTATCTTGAGTTTTTCCTCGCTAAATGGAATTTATATGAGTCTGGCTGTGGAGACGGGAATAGTAGGTCCCCTACGTTTAAGGGCAAAGAAAATGGTACTATTATAGATTATATTTATTTGTCTTCTTTTTTGTTAAATAGTGTTGTAAATTATTGTACTGAGGTGTCAGTTTTTAGTGATCATAATCCTGTTGTACTTGTTTTTAAGAACACTGAACTGATTTCTCTCAAATTAGTCGCAGAGAGTGGGGGCTTGAACCTTAAAGTCAAAGACCAGAATCGTAGGTTGAAGTGGACAAAAATAGTCCCTGAAACCTTTTTTCAGGAGGTTTTATCTAAAGTGGAGGATGAAATCTCTATATGTCTAGCGGAAAATCCAGATCCTAAGGAGGTTATAGTAGCATTTGATCAGATTTGCTTGGAAATTAATTGTAATCTCCAGGCTAAATCTAGCCAGAAGGCGCTAGAGGGCAATAGATGGTTTGATAAGGAATGCTCTAAAGCACATGGTGTACTACTAAAGGCATTAAAAACTATTCCTAAAGATCGATCAAAAATAGTAAATGCTAGGAAAGTGTATAAAATAACTATTCTAGAGAGGAAAAGGACTCTGAAAGATAACGCCTTGGCTCAAATCTTGGATCCAGATACCCTAAAAAACAGTGGTTTATTCTGGAAAATAATAAATCAGCCCTTTTTTTCTGATGAAACCAATACTCCTTTAGAGGCAAACATTCCAGATGAGGGCTGGATAAAACACTTTAGTCAGATATACTCTAATATTGGTCCTCCTGGTGGAATTTTAGTAGATGAAGTTGGGGAAATTTCCCCTGACAAGGTTGCAGTTATTTTTGCAGTCGCAGATGTTGAAAGGGCTATAGACTTAATCACAAAAAACAAAGCCCCGGGCCCAGATGGGGTACCTGGGGACGTTTTTAAAAGTTTTCCGAAATTTTGGTCTAAGGTATTATGCAAGGTTTTTAATAATCTTGCATTTGATAAAATCCCGTCTTCCTGGAAGAAATCTATAATTATACCAGTGTTTAAAAAGGGTAATAGGCAAGACCCATCTTGTTACAGGCCGATTTCACTGATTGAAAATTTTAGGTCGAGTTATTCTAAATAAACTGAACGATTGGTTAACAGAGAAAGGGGTCCTAGCAGATGTGCAGTATGGTTTTAGACCTAAAAGGAGTACTATAGATCAAGGCATGAATTTGTATTTATTAATAGAGAAATACACGAAGGCGAAGGAGGGTTCCATGTATCTGGGGTTCATGGACCTCTCGTTAGCCTTTGATCTTGTAAATCGATCTAAATTATGGAAAATCTTACTTGACATGGGACTGGACAAGGCTCTTGTTAACCTCTTAGTAGATTTACATACTGACCTAACAGCTTCTGTTAGAGTTACTACTGCGGGGCGATGCACTAGCCACTTTAACTCAGAAAGGGGAGTCAGGCAGGGGTGCATTCTGGCTCCCCTCCTTTTTACTATTTATATAAATGCCTTGGAATCCACACTAAAAGATGCTACCCAGGACACCCCACGGATAGGAGAACTCGGTATTCCAGTTCTCCTATACGCGGACGATGCTGTCCTGCTTTCTCGTACTGGTGTTGGTCTTCAACGATTATTGGACGCCTTTGAGGTTTTTATGACTTCCCTGGATTTAAAGA
Organism: Pleurodeles waltl; assembly: GCF_031143425.1. NCBI lineage: Eukaryota > Metazoa > Chordata > Amphibia > Caudata > Salamandridae > Pleurodeles > Pleurodeles waltl. The sequence continues at coordinate 1,448,474,099 of NC_090446.1, forward strand.
TCAACGTTAAAAAGTCTAAGATTATGATCATGGGTAAGGGTAATAAAAATAAACTCCCCAAAATGTTTACTTGTGGGAGGCAAGAACTGTGTAGAGTAGCAATATTTCCATACTTAGGGATCACTTTCGATGAGAAAGGTTCCTGGGGCCCCCAGATAAAAAATAGAAATGTTGCCCTTGTAAAGTCGTCTTCTGCTCTTCGGGGTTTTATGAATAAACTCGGGCGAGGCCAATTGTTAGTTTGCTAAAAATTTATGAAGCAAAATGCCTTGCAATAGCAACGCATGGAAGTGCGATATGGGGCTATTGCTCTATGGAAAGTATACAGATCACGGAAAATAAATGTTTAAGATCGGTTCTCTCTCTTCCCCAGTCTACTTCCACACACATTGTCCATACTGAATTGGGTGTGGGCTACATTTCAGAATTGATCAAACTGGCCCCCGTTCTAGCCTGGCTAAAGATCTGGCTGAATCAAGAAATTCCGCTCAACCACTCTATTTTAAAAGATTGCCTGCAGCTGGATAAAGTAAATAAAATAGCGTGGCTAGTTTATATCAAAAATTGTTTTGTTAGATTAGGGAGATCGGACCTTTTTTACTCCCCGGAATCAATAACTGTTAAAGATATTGGACTGATTAAAAGCGTGATGAAAGATCTGTTATGTTTAGAAAGAGAACAAGCTGAATATGAGAAACCATCGGTGCGGGCCAGTATCATTTTGAGTACTTATGTGGGACCTGAATTATATTTGTCTATTGTAAATCAACCCTTCCACCGGTTTCTACTTACACGTTTTCGGTTTAACCTGATCCATCTAACTCTTGGCCACTTTCAAACCTGGTCTCCTCCGGAAAAAGGAACGCCGTGTAATTGTGATAATTTTTCGATCCTGAATACAATGCATTTTTTGTTATTTTGTGACCATTACGCGGCCTTAAGAAAGAAATATTTGTTCCCAATTTTAAAGGAGGAGGGGTTTATACAGGCCAAACCTGCCCTCTTAATCTTACAGTTATTGCAGACCCCTAGGATTATGTTCCATGTTGCTAGTTTTTTAGTGGGAGCTGTTAGGGTTAATAAAAAGAAGTTCGCCATCAATCCGATTATTTTATTGTAATGAATTGAGTGATTAATTAACTTTTTATAGGAAAGGTAATTTTTGCGAATCTGGGAGAATATTAATGTTTCACGTTAAATGATGTTTTTAGGATGTTTTATTTTACTGACCCCCCTTTTTAAATATTGTAGATAATATGAATTGTTGATTGCCTGTAATATTTGATTGTACTGTTTTTATGTCTTTTTATGATATTTATTTATCGAAATAAAGTACTTTGACTGACTGACTAACTCTTCTTGTGAATGGGAGGGAGGAGTATAAATTATGTGTGTGTGGCAGAAGAGTGGAAATAAGACGTTTGGGTGGGAAACAGAAAAGACACAATTTAGAGGATAAAGATTTGTTGAAGAAAAGACCAGTGAGGGAACTGCTTACTTGGCAGCCATATCATTGCCTTGTTGTGTAGTCAAGTCCCAATTGCATATATTCATCTATAGCTTATCCCCCCTAAAAACCCTTCTGTTTTCCAGTCTCAACTGAATACCAAACACCACACATACTATTTAAAGTCCTGCAACAGAGAAGAGTACCCCTTAAAACTCTATGCTGTTTGTTGAGTACAGGCCCACAGTACTTTAAATACATAACACAAGATACATTTCTTTATCTGTTTTCTGCATCTCTGCAAGCTTCTTCTTCTCACCTGCTGCTGCTGATGTTATTATGCTTTCTTTGATATTCAGCATCACACCACCATGCATAAACAAACACAAAAAGGTTGGATTAATTTTAAATTGAATACTCCCAATCAGTGCTCATAAAGTTCATTCAGTAAGTTGGTGCGGGCACTTTAGTCATTGTTCCACAGTGAAAGATGGGGCTATCTATTTTCTGCCATCCACCATGTTACTGCATGTGGTTTTGTAATCATTCCAGGATAAACGCTGAGAAACTGTGCACTGCTGAGAAAAGTGTTTGGTAGTTGAGAGACTTCTGGTTAGAGCAGTGACTTTGGAGCTCTGAATTTAGACTTGTTTCCTTACTAACCTAAATCACATGGTAAACAGGTAGCACTACTAATACAAGAACATGTAGAAGAACGTTCATTGGCAAACATAATTACGTACAGTTGTGGTAGGTAATTAACAAGATTAACACATTACATTAAGCACACTGAACTTAAATAGTCAACAAAAGGGAAATAATGGAGAGGTTAAAAACATGGGCCTCTGAATTCATCAGGTTGTTCATGCTTGTGACTAATGTCTCCTTCACTCTGGTCAATTTGTTGAGTCTTATGTCTTTGATAAGACTGTTTGATAGTTAACCTTCTGCCACTTCTAATGCTCTTCAGCAAACTTGGACAAACACCATTGTGGGATGGACACTTGCGGATGGAACAGGAGTGCAGTGGTATGAAGGTTTTGAGATGAGGGAAGAGGTCTGTTAAGCTCTTTAATGCTTCTCCAGTGATTGCTTTTTAGATAAGGCATTGAACCCAGTGTAGAACCTGGTAATCTATGGTCATTCCTGCCACTGACTTGCTATGTTAGTTCAGTTGTTACTTAGCCAAGCCTCTAGTGGCATGTCTGATTTTCTGTTGGCATCCTTTACTAAGGAGCATATTTACAGTCTTTTGACACAGGGCTGTGTCACAAGCCTTCTTGCTGTGCTGCCCTGTTTCAAAAGAAACAGGCAGGAATATGCTGTATATAAAGTGCATTCCTGTCCCTTTCCCCTCTGCTGGTGCAAAATGGGCTGACAGGCGCCAATGCAGGCACCTTTGCACCATGGTGCAAGGGTGTCTGCATTACAGGGATGATTATTTTTGTGCAGAAAGGGACAGCTTCCTGCACAAAAAAATCACAAAGGGTGTTTCCCCTTTCTATGTGTGTTTCAGAATTAAACACACATAGAATAAGGAAAAATTAGGCGCAATAAAGATAGTTCCCCTCGTTGCACCTCCCTAATGCCTCCCCTGGGAAGGCATAGACTTTTGTTGCATTCCCAGGCTTACTAAATCTAGTAAATCTGTGAATGTGTCAAACGCCATGGGTGTTACATGGGAACACCCACTGAAATGCCCATGGCATGCCTCCCTGTCGCAGTGTAAGTCAATGCAGCAACTTGCTCTGCGTTGACTCAGTCCATATTTACAAGGCCATGAAAAGCTGCACAAGAGTTTCCAAGACTGATCTTTCCATGACTTACTGCATGTTCATAAAGGGTCAGCAGTGTCTGGCACTGAGAGGCCATTGGTGCTTTTATACACTGAAGACTGTAATGGTCTTTAAGAGTAAACTCTATTGCTTAATACATATAAGAAAAAGTCAGTGGACTCTCAGATTGACGAGAACGAGGATCTCAGATTGAAGATTACAGGGGTTTCCAAATAAAGAAGGGGAGAGGACTTTTAGGGTGAACTGCATTTAGGTAATACATGCACTGAACAATCAACCAGAGCAAAGAGGGCAGGGGTCTCTCAGAGTGAACTTTCATTTCTTAATATGTAGAACAAATAGGCTGGGGTCTCTGAGAGTGACCTCTCAGAGATAACTCTATTAGCTTATTATATTCACCAAAGAAGGCGGGGTCTCAGAACAAAGAGATACAGGTCTGACTGAACTCTCTGCACCTCGTATATACTATAAAAAAGGTCATCCGTCTCAGAGGGAAGAGGGAGAGGTCTTTCCGTGTAAACTTTCAAGTTCAAATGGACAAAAAGCGGTCTCTTGTAGAGAGAGCAAAAGTCTCCCAATGTGAAGGGAGCTGAGTTCTCTGGGAGTGAACTCCTATTGATTAGTATTTTGATCACGAAGGGTATGTAGATCTCTCTCAGTGACTGAAGTAGAGGTCTGTCGGAGTGAACTCTCATTACTTACCATCTATACGGTGAAGAATGTAGGGGTCTCTTAGAGGGAGCTCTTTTTGGTTAATACATACATTAGAGGTCTCTATGTCTGAACTGTCTTTGCTTAGTATATACCCTGAAAATGGCAGGGGTGTATTGGAGTAAAGAAAGCCGAGGTCTACCACAGTAAACTTTTCTTGCTTACAGTCTATGCTGTAGAAGGCATTGGTCTTAAAGGGTTTGGAGGGCAGGGCTCACTCAGCTGAGGTGTCTAGGTGTGAACAACTCAATATATTCACTACAGAATGCAGGGGTCTCAGAGTGAAGAGGCATAGTTCTCTCAGTGTGAACTCTCTTTACTTCATATATACTTTGAAAAAAGTAATCAGTCTAGCAGGAAGAGGGTATAGGTCAGTCAGTGTAATCTGTCATTGCAAAATGCACATGTTGAAGAAGCAGCTATCTCTCATAGTAAAGAAGGCAGGGATGTCTCAAGGTGATCTATATATATGCACTGAAGAGGGCAGGAGCCTCAGAGGAGAGTGCTGAGTCCTCCGGCAGTATACTCTTCTTACTTAGAGTATATGTTGAAGAAGGTAGTAGTCTCTAAGATTGGAGAGAGCAGGGGTCTATCAGAGTGAACTCTCATACATGCATTGAAGAAGCAGGTGTCTCTCAGAGTGAAAGGGGCATGTTTTTTTTAAACAAAGCTATTTTTGCTTTCTACATACAGAAGATGGCAGAGGTATTTCAGCGTCAACCTCCTTTACTTGGTATATCCTCTGAAAAAGGAAGGAGTCCCAGAAGGAAAGGGGCTGGGGCATCTTAGAATCCAGTCTCATTGGTTAGTATGTACACTGAAGAGGGCAGGGGTCTCTTTGAATTATGAATGCAGCTATCTCTCAAAGTTAACTCTTATCCCATAGTAAGGAAGAACCCAAAAGATCCACCTGCCACCTTTCACCTTGGAACCCACGGAGATCACCTGCAGTGTCCCCCAGGGCTCAGCCCTCAGCCCCACGCTTTTCAACGCATATATGACCCCGCTGGCCATCATCGTCAGATCCCACAGTCTCAATATAATTTCCTACGCAGATGACACCCAGCTCTTCCTCTTACTGACCGACGACCCCTCCACCACCAGAACCAACTTCCACAGATGCCTGACAAGCATCGCTGTCTGGATGAAGAACAACTGCCTGCAGCTCAACATAGACAAGACGGAAGTATTGATCTTTGGCAACAGCAGCAACACATGGAATGATTCCTGGTTGCCATCAGACCTAGGACCCACACCCACTCCCTCCAACCTTCCCAGAAACCTTGGAATCATCATTGACAGCAAGCTCACCATGAAATCACAGATCAACGCCGTCTTCTCTTCCTGCTTCCTCACTTTGCACATGCTATGTAAGATCTTCAAGTGGTTACCCCTACACACAAGACGCACCGTGACACAGGCCCTTATCACCACCCAACTGGACTACGACAATGCCCTCTATATAGGAATCGCCACACACCTCCTACAAAGACTTTAGACCATACACAACGCCGCAGCCCGACTCATCCTTGGCCTTCCCCAACAAACCTACATCACACCCCACTTCAGGCAACTCCACTGGCTCCCTGTGCAGAAGAGATGCAAATTCAACCTGTTGACCCACGCACACAAGGCTCTACACAATCAAGGACCCGCATACATTAACCACATCCTGAACTTCCACCAACCACTGAGAAGACTACGCTCTGCCTCCCTTTCACTTATCCATACTCCCTGCATCTACTGAAGCAGAAGTGGAGGGTGCTCCTTCTCTCACACCGCAGCGCTGCACCGCTGGAACTCTGGTCCATCACCTCACTTCTGGAATTCCGAATAGTCCTCTAGTCCTGGCTGTTTGAATAAGCCTCCGGGACCTGCAAGCGCCTGGATACCCTATGGGGTGGCTAGCCGTGCTTTATAAATCCTGATTGATTGATAGTGTTCATATGCTGAAGAGGCTAAGAGTCACTCAGAGTGAAGAGAGCAATTGCTGTCCCAGAGTGAACTCTCATTGCTTTAAATATACCGGACCTGACTCACAAAGGTAAACTTAGATCTGAAGGTTAAGTTTAAACATAAAATCTAGCTTTAGACCTGAAGTCAAAAGTTTAGACCTAAAGTCTAAGTTGAGACCTGAAGTCTAAGTTTAGACCTGAAGTCTAAGTTTAGACCTAAAGGTAAGTTTAGATCTGAAGTCTAAGTTTAGACCTGAAATCTTAACTTTAAACCTGAAGTCTGCCTTTAGACCTAAGTTAGACTTCAGGTCTAAAGTCAGACTTTGAGTCTAAACTTAGACTTCAGGTCTAAACTTGTACTTCAGGTCTAAACTTAGACATCAGGTCTAAAGACAGACTTTAGATCTAAATTCAGCCTTCAGGTCTACTGTTCGACTTTAGGCCTAAACTTTGACTTCAGGTCTGAAGTTAAAGGTTAAGTCTAAGTTTACCTTCGTGAATTGGGGCCACAATGAAGAAGCAGCTGTCTCTCAAATGGAAGAGAGCAGGGGTCTCTCCGGAGGAACTCTCTTTGCCTGCATTGCTTAGTTTGTACACTAAAGTGGGCAGGGTGTCTCAGAGGGAGTTACCTATGACTTCTTTTGAACACTGAAGAGTGGAGGGATACCTCAGATCGAAATGCTGTTGCATAGTCTATATACATTGAGGGGAATGGATGTCCCCTTGAGGGAGAGGTGCGCCACTATTTATTCAGTACCCTAAAAATGACAGTGTCACAGAGTGAACTTCCTATGGCCTATGCAGTTCACTGAAAAAGGGAAACTTCTTTTGAACATTCTATGGAGAAAAGTACTAAATTGCTGATGTTCCTAATGGATGTTCTAGGAAATATGCATGTATATGTACTCACCAGTCTTTTCATCTACTGGGGCGAAAGTCTTCATCTCCGGGAAGGGTGTTGAATGCAAACCTATAGTAAACAGCACGTGAACAATTACTACTTATATGTTGCACAGGTAAACTAAAAGTATAAGCTAAAGCCTGATAATGAAAACTGAGTAATTGCTCAGAAAGAGAAACGTTTATTGATGCCTAACAAAGGGAACTGTTATTTACTGGATTGGCATGGCAAGCAAAAAAAACTGATCGATTGAACCCAGATTTGTGACTGGGAGTGAATGTTTGATTTGTTCTGCAATCCATCCATCTGTTGTTTTTGCAAATGTTATTTACTCCAACATCAACAGTCATGGTGAAGTTTTGCTAAGCTAAAGAAAACCAGAATTTTCCAGTGTTAAATGACAGGACCAATGTGCATGTGAACAATGTAACATTATGAGGATACAAAAGAAAGTAACATTATGGGGATACATAAGTACGGTCGGTAAATTAAATTTAGCTTCTAAATGATGCCACACTGATATCCTTGGCCTTGTATAAATGATAATTTGGTCACTGGCACTGGAAATGAATTGAACATTACAGATAACATCCACACAGTGAATGATTCCGGCATGCTGCTGCAGTGCTTATATGTACTCCTAGATCAGCAACAGCCACCATAGAGGGTGACAAATAGGGGCACCCAACCTGCAGAATACATGGGAACACAGAGATATTTAAATATATCTAAAAATATTTCTAAATTAAAAAAAAAATCAGATTGTCCCCGTGGGCCTATACACAAGTTTGTTTCCTGGTACACTCTCTCGAGCATGTGGCCAAACCCTATAAGAGTTGTTGTGAGTGATACAGAGGCTCGCAGTCCAATACTTATGATTTCTTATACCTGCCCCAAACCATGGAATGAACGGATATGACAGGAGAAACATGGGAATGAGAGTACAGAAACCACGATAGGATCCGGAGGCCTCCAGACGGCCCCCAATCCCCCCACCAGAAATACACAGACCGACAAACTTAACTCGTTGGAAGTGGTTTTTATTATTAAAAACATTTCAAAACATCTTATAACTCTTAAAAACAAAATTATTTATAACAAGTATAAAAAAAAGATTATTCATTCCACAAACATTTTTATATTTACATGTCATGAGAGTTTTTGTGACCATAAATCAAATCTGACAGGATCCCTTTCTGTCCTGGCCCACCATTGGACCACACAGGTGACCCATGTCTCACCTGTATCCATAGGAGGGGCGGTTACCCTGACTACACTGTACCTTGTCCTCATGTTTCGGGTTCCGCCCCCCCCCTCCAAACACCAATCAGACTCGGGTGTAACGGGGCGGCCAAGAGCTGGAGCCCCATGTTCCCCCCAGCGATCTGAGCTCTCTTACCCCCTGATCTGGTGTGTACATCCGCTGGTTGGCTCAGAACTTCAGGATCCTATCCCAGGTGTCCTCCCGGGGGCCCAACCTTGGGGACCCCCCCTGTTGTTTCTAGTCACATTTATATCTCAGTTTCCGCCACGACGGCGACCAGGGACCAAAAGGTCCTTTGCCCTCCCCACCCAAGAAAAGACTGCGAGCAAAACCCCACATGTCACAGATAAATTGATCGGTCCCTTCATCGGATAAATGCACCTGGTCCCTGTGAAACATGTGGGTGCCCTTTAATAGTTTGTGGGGGATGTTCCATAAGCGCTCTGGGCCCGGGCAAAGCTTTGCCATCTCGGCGTTAAGCCTGTGAACAGACACATTGATAGTCCTCGATCTTATCCCTGCGCCCCATTTACGACGCAGCACCATGTGTGACCAAGCAATTGCTGCCTTTGGAAATTGTTTTGCCAATTTAGTGATTTCTAAAAATACTGTCTCCCTCAGTGCCTTACAGCCCAATCGCACCAAGTCGTTGCCTCCTAAGTGAATAATGATTAGATCCGTGGACTGCAGCCCCCCACATCCTCCACCTTGCACGATCGCCGGATTCGACCCATGGAGCTGTTGCACCCGGTACGCTGCCCGTCGAACAAATGAATGACCCAAAACCCAAAGTACACTTGGAGACATTTGACTGAAAAGAAAAGAAAAAGAGCGTGAGAGATCACATACAAGCATCAGTGCCGCCAGTATACCAAATCAGGCATGATGTTCCGCTTGTAACATTCTGACGACCACCCCCGATGCCTTTAACTGCGGTTGCCGGTAGGTCAGCGGCGGCTGCCAGCGTGGCTGCCCCTATTCTAAACGAATGGTAGGAGTATCCTTTTTGATCCACCCCAATTGCTTTTAGGGCCAACTTGAAGACTTCCGAGAACTGGTAGCGCAATGGGCATTCCCCGTTGGGGTGTATGAACAAGGCCGAAGAGCCTGCTGGAGGGCGGACCGCAAGGTATCTGTTTGTTAGCGCCACCGGGCATAAGGGGGATCCGGGCACGGCACAGAGTGTGATGCACGCTCCTTTTTTAAGCTGGTCTGTTTTTGATTTGCGCAACATTATAGACAGGGACCCTGCGCAGACAGTCACATCTTCCCACTGTAACCCCCCTGTGTGGTCGCCCCTGGAAGAACCCACCAATTCGCTGATGCGAAATGCCCCGTAAAAAGCCGCCCAGATATTTACAGCTACCACAATAGGGAATAATTCCAAAAAGGCTATGTTCTTGGTCCATCCCCTGCAGACCCAATCTTCCAACCAATTGGCCCTACACCACAATGTGCTCAGTATCGCGCCAAAGTTTATGCTACCTGCAGAATCAGTGTATAGACCCAGCGTGGGGCTGGATATCGCTTTGCGTGGCCAAATGACAGCTCCACTGAACGTTTGCAGAAAAAATCCCACAACCCTAAATCCTCCCTAACCCCAGACAAACGAGTGTGGTGATGTTTTTCCTTCAGCCCCACCATTGAATGAGCGATTGATCTGGAGAAGGGGCGGCCCATAGGAATAATTCTCAGCGCGAAATTCAGCTGGCCAACTAGTACCTGGAGCTGGTGAAGGGTCACTTTTTTCTGAGACAACATTGCACGAATGGACCCTTTGAAAGCTAGTAGCTTCTCCTGAGGCAAGCGACACTCCCCCGCCACTGAATCAATCTCAATCCCCAGGAAAGTGATGCAGGTAGAGGGTCCGACCGTTTTCTCTGGCGCCAAAGGTACCCCGAATTCCTCAAACAAAGCGATCAAAGCCCGGAGGGCCCACCCGCACTTGTCAGAACTAGGAGGGCCCAGTATTAGGAAATCATCCAGGTAATGAATGACCTCGCGGTGACCAGTACGAAGAGAAAAAACCCACTGAAGAAAGGAGCTGAATTGTTCAAAATAACTGCATGATATACTACAACCCATGGGCATGCATTGGTCATAGTAGTATTCTCCCAGAATCGCGGGCTCCAGCACGAATCCGGCCGCCTTAAAAAAGGTAAAGAAGGACTAGCCTTCTTGGGGGGCCCCCACCGGATTGTGGCGGCTGGATCCGGCCAGAAACCAACGATGGCCCCGCGTCTGGCCCCCTGCTGTACTTCCGCCCCAACGCCTCGCGAGGCGCGGGGTGGAAGTCCGCCCAGCACTGTGCACCTCTGGTGCAAAGAAAAGGGGGAGTGAGCCCAGCGCCTCGGAGGCCCCGACCCCTAACGGGCCACGCCCCCCCACTTTAGTGAGGGCGCCTTTCCCTACTCAAAGGAGAGCCTTAATGCCCGCTTAGTGTCAATCGTTATATTAAACCTCATAATTGCATCATCTTTCACGTCTTTAGGTGGGTGGCAAAGCCTCCGGTATCTCTTCCTGCAAGGATTGCTAAATGTCTTTTTATTATGCACTAAACCTATTTTGCCATTAGGTAAGTGCTTACTGAATCACAAAATGCGTTTAGAAATGCATACTAAATTGCAATTTAGAAGGAGTCTGTTAGGTGGTCCCTTCCAAATTGAGGTTAAAAATGCAGTGGTTTATGACTACAATTGTGATTGCAAATCCTTGGCGGATTACCGACTTCTCAAAGAAGGCGGTAACCCATTCATAAAGGGGAAAGGGTCCCCTTGTGACACCTAACCCCTGTATAAATGCAAAAAAATGTTTGTTTGGAAGGGGGCAGTGATCCCTAACTCTTAAGTAAGTTTTTTAAACAAAAGTCATTATTTTGTAAAACACAGCCCATTTTCTTTAAGGCACACGTTTAGCATTTAAAAAAATACTTTATTTAAATTGAATCACAGGCATGATGCTCACTATGCCACCATCCCTTTGGTGGCATCCAATTGCAATGAGTTGCAAATTGCGACCTACCTCATGAGTAGTAATGAGGTAGGTCGAATTGTGACTCACTCTGAATAGTGGTTTTGTAACCCAACCTATGAGTACATAGGTTGGTTTGTCCACAAACGGTGCGCAACTTGCCACCACTTTTTGCAAATCAATTTTTAGTACATCTAGCCCTATCTCACTGCCATCCAGTAAGATAATCATTCTCTTTCTGCTTTGCTCTGACCTTTGGCACCGGGAAGGCACTTATTGCAAGTGTATTGCAAATTCATCTCATGGCGATTCATAACACAATTGTGGCCAGCAGGGTGTTTAAAAGCAGTGTTTTGACTGTGGTTCTTGGTAGTTATAATTGGTGCCTTGGAGTATACAAAGCCACTGCATTTTCAGAGGCAGCTGCAGCAAATCCCAAGAAGAAGGGTGGGCGAGGGGGAGGGAGGGGGATTGAGGAGAATAAAATATATATATTTTTTAATTACTGTTTCAATGCCACCGCCGTTGCCGCTGCCTGCAGCCTCATTCCTCTGCTCTCCTGGTGTCCCAACAGTCCCTTGAACACCAGGACAGGCTCCCCATGCAATCCTGGTGCTGCTCTCATGCTATGCCTAGCACGAGAGAAGCATCAGGATTGGTCTGAGCAGCTTTTTCTGCTGTTCAGACAGTGCACAGGGGTCTGTGCATTTTCTCCAACCCGGCTGTCCAACACAGCCGAGTTGGAGACCCAAGTGTGCATGTCAGTTTGACTGGTATAAGACAGCCGGCCGGCCAAACTGGCATACACACTTAGTGCACTCCACTCCCTCTCTCCCCTCTCAGCCCTGCCCCTCCCTGCACATGCTGGCTGAGCCAGCAGCTGAAAAATAAAACAATAGTAAAATATTGTTTTATTTTTCAGCTGCTGGCTCAGCTAGTAGGGCGGCGGTCCTTTGCTGTTGCAAAGGAGCTGCCACTGATCATTTTTTTCATCTTGAATAAATGATTATTTTAGTGCATACCTGTGACCAACAAGGTTACAATTTTGAAATTACAAATCTCATTATAAACTGCTCTACACGCAGCACACCAGCTCACATATGTTGCAATTTATGAGAATAGATATCTTTCTCTTCCTCCTTCTTTCTCTCTCTCCACCTTCCTCTCTTTCTCTGGGTCAAAGTCTAATGATGAAAAACAAGGACCAATCTTCAAAAGTGCCACCGGCACAAACGAAGCACAGGTTGGGTGCTTCCTTTGATGCACACCAAAATGTAAAGCTCATCCTACCTTTATAATCTGGCATGTTTATTATCGCAGAACACAAAATATCTTGGAACATAAAGAAAAGAAACTTGAAAACTGAACTGTACTGAAAAATAAATACCTTTAACCCACTGAAATGGGGTCTTTGGATGGCAGTCCCCCTGTCCAAGCAAGGACCCTCACTCTAGTCAGGGTAATTCACACACAATCCAAATGATCCTTTGCCCACCCTCTGGTAGCTTGGCACTGAGCAGTCAGGATTAATTTAGAAGGCAATGTGTAAAATATTTGTGCAATAAATCATGCAATAACACAGTATAGCACCACAAAAATACATCAGACAGTGTTTAGAAAAATATATAATATTTATCTGATAAGATGCAGGTCAAAATGATTAAAATGCAATAAATATATGTTGCGATATCACAAAGTGATATGAAGTGTCTTTAGTCTTTAAAAAGCAATAAATGTCTCTTTCAAGCACAAAGTACCTGATTTGCATTCAAAATCCCTGCAAAGAACCGCAGAGGAGGAGATGCGTGAAAAACAATGGGATGTGCGCCAATTACTCTGGCCGCACACAGCGATGCGTCGTTTGGTTTTCACGCAGGGACGGGCGTGCATCGAGTTCCGGCGCTCTGTCTTAGATCCAGTTGCACGGTTTTCGGACGCCCCAGGAACGATGCGTGGATTTCTGGCGCTGACAGGACGAAGTCACAGGGGCTGCGTCGATCCGGTGGGCGTTGTGTGAAAATTTCTACCGCACAGCAGGCGCTGTGTCGATTCCTCTCTGGAAGTCAGGCTGCGTCGATACGGCTCGGCTGTGTGTCGATCCAGTGGGGCGTGAGTTGAATTTCCAGTCGCTACGCTGGCACTGCGTCAATCTTCTTGTTGCAAAGTCAGGCTGCGTCATTCTGGTTCGGCGTGCTGTGAATTTTTCACCGAAGCGCAGGCTGTGCATCGTTTCTGGTAGGCTGTGCATCGATTTTCACTGCACAAGGAGTCCTTCTTGTAGAGATGAAGTCTTTTTGGTCCTGGTCCAAGCCCTTGGAGAGCTCTTCTCACCACAGCCAGAGAGCAGCAAGGCAGCCGGGCAACAGCAAGGCATCAGTCCTTCACAGAAAGCAGTCAGGTGAGTCCTTTAGGCAGCCAGGCAGTTCTTCTTGGCAGGATGCAGGTTCTGGTTCAGGTTCTCTTCTCCAGGAAGTGTCTGAGTTCGTAGGGGCAGAGGCCCTGTTTAAATACCCAAATGCGCCTTTGAAGTGGGGGAGACTTCCAAGAGTGTCTTAGAAGTGCACAAGGTCCCCTTTTAGTCCAATCCTGTCTGCCAGGGTACCAGTAGGGAGTGTGGCAGTCCTTTGTGTGAGGGCAGGCTACTGACCTTTGACATATAAGTGTCAGGCCCTCCACCCTCCCAGCCCAGGAAGACCCATTCAAAATGCAGATGTATGCAAGTGAGGCTGAGTATCCTATGTTTGCGGTGTGTCTGAGTGAATGCCCCAGGGAGCTGTCAACTACACCCAGCCAGACATGGATTGTAAGGCACAGAAGGATTTAAGTGCAGAGAAATGCTCACTTTCTAAAAGTGGCATTTCTAAAATAGCAATATTAAATCCAACTTCACCATTCAGCAGGATTTTGTATCAGCATTCTGGCCATACTAAATATGACCTTCCTACTCCTTTCAGATCAGCAGCTACCACTCAAACAATAGATGAGGTTAGCCCCAGGCCTCACAGCAGTGTAAAACCGAATTTAGGAGTTTTACACTACCAGGACATGTAAACTACACAGGTACATGTCCTGCTTTTTGCCTACACAGCACCCTGCCCTATGGGTTACCTAGGGCACACCTTAGGGGTGACTTATATGAAGAAAAGGGGGAGTTCTAGGCTTGGCAAGTACTTTTAAATGCCAAGTCGAATTGGCAGTGAAACTTTACACACAGGCTTTGCAATGGCAGGCCTGAGACAAGGTTAAGGAGCTACTTAAGTGGGTGGCACAATCAGTGCTGCAGGACCACTAGTCACATTTAATCTACAGGCCCTGGGCACATATAGTGCACTTTACTAGGGATTTATAAGTAAATTAAATAATCCAATTGGGTATGATCCAATGTTACCATTTTTAAATGGAGAGAGCATATGCACTTTAGCACTGGTTAGCAGTGGTAAAGTGTGCAGAGTCTTGAAACCAGCAAAAACAGTATCTATAAAGTGGAGGGAGGCAGACAAAATGTTAGGGGTGACCACCCTAAGGCTGCCAGGTCTAACATGTGTCCCCCCAGCTGAAAGTGGACCTTGTGGTCATGCAGACCCACTCAGGCAAACCTAACATCTCCAGGCAGTATGCTCAAGATCATTTCCTAACAGACAATCTACAGGCATGGCAGGACTCACAGCTACTTTTAGAGTACCAGAGCCCCCCCCCCACTCAAAGGGAACCAGAGCCACCGGTAGGTGACTCTCACAATTGACAGCGACTATTATCTGGTGGAATGTATTAGGAACTATCTGCTCTGCTGACACCAGCTGACTCTTGACAGTAGTCAGACTGGCTCCTGTGTCACGCAGAGCCTCCACCCTTTGCCCATCAATGGTGACCCACTGCCTTTACTTTGAAGTATTGGCAGGCATGTGGGCTTTTGGCTCCATCTCCTTATCTCCCAGGGATACTAGGGACACCTCTATCTGACCCCCAAAGCTAACTGGGACTGTCTCCCCCCGAGCACTACACTAGCCAACCCAGGTGTCTGCCCTCCAGTGGTGGGCTGTGCTCTCTTGGAACACTGGGAGTCACCCAGCAGAGTATCTATGCTGGTAGCACTCTAAGCATTTGGGGATGAATTTCCCTATCTTGTTATAAAAGTACCCTGGTTTCTTCCCAAACTTAGAAGAAGAATGGTTACCACCGCCCCCCCCCCCCCCCGGGAATTGTTTTGGGGGCCTTTTGAGAGTTCCTTATCTTTATGTTTTTCTCCTCCCTCTTTCTTCTGTTGGGAACCCTGACCTCCTTTGTGGGTGTCCCCCCAGATGCCTTTGTGGACACTCTGGTGCTAACCCAGAGGTCCGCTTCCTCAGCACGCTTCCTGGGATCAGTCAGCTTACTATCTACTAAGTGCTTGTGCAACTCTGTAAAAGAAATCCTGAGCATATGCTCTCTTAGAATCAAAACATATAACCCTTTGTAATCATTTACTTTGCTGCCCCGCACCCATCCATTCAGTGCCTTATTGGAGAAATCAAAACAGTCTACCCAAGTTTGTGTGTTAAGTTTGGTGCTGTCCCTAAACCTCTGACTGTATTTTTCAGGGGTCAGCCCAATCTTGGCCAGTAAAGCGGCTTTTATGGGTGCATAGACATTCTGATCATGTGGATCTAGTGTATGGAGTGTGTACCTTCCCACTGCTGGTACATAAAACCACAAGGCCGCCCCCATTGCTCCTCCAAGGTCCCATGAGCCCTTAGTGCAACTTTATAGGCAGCCAACCACTTGTCAATGTCATCTCCCACCACAAAACGTGCCACCACATTTTTGGGTATATGAACTTTTCTCTCCCCAACAGGGCCTGCTTGAATGCTGCCACTATCACTGCTGGACTCAGAGTGTCTTGCCTTGATTTCCAGATCCTTGAGACTCAGTTCATGAGCCAACAAAAGCTTCTTTTCAGCCAAGGCTCTCTCAGCTGGTTTTGGTTCTCTCTTTGCCCTCCTTTTCTCCTGTTGAGCTTCAATTTTTAACCTTGCCATTTACAATTGAAATTCTCTCACCTCTCTCCTTTCCTCTGCGGTCAGGCCCTGATCAGAGACACTGCTCCCTGGTTTGGAAGGGGGCACAATTGCAGTGGTAACCTCCTCCACCAATGGCAAAAAATCCTCTGAGGGCCATCCTCTGGACCCTCCTCCTCAGCATCCTCCTCTGAATGGGCTTCTGCCCAGGCCCTCAGCGGCATTTGAAATTCTTCCTTTCTGGAGGCACCTTGGGTGGGTACTCCCATATCCCTGCAGAACTCTTTCAGCTGTTTGACAGTATATGTCTCCAGCATGGCTAGGTCAAAATCTTCATTTCCAGCTTGAGACCCAGCCACAGACACGTTGAGTGAGGATTTTAGTTAAAAACTGTCAGGTAGAAAACGAAATTGCAGAAAGTTTTTAAAAAATCACGTTGACCTTCAACTGGGGGTAGGTAGTGAACACTTAGCTATTGTATGTCACTGCACAAATACAAGTCCTGTTCTCACCGCTGATCACCAATGTTAGAAATGGGGTCTTTGGTTGGCCGTCTGTTACCCCCTGTCCAAGCAAGGACCCTCACTCTAGTCAGGGTAAGTCACACACAATCCAAATTATCCTGTGCCCACCCTCTGGTAGCTTGGCACTGAGCAGTCAGACTTAACTTAGAGGGCAATGTGTAAAGCATTTGTGCAAGAATGTCTCTTTCAAGCACAAAGTACCTGGTTCGCGTTCAAAATCTCCGCAAAGAACCGCAGAGGAGGAGATGTGTGGAAAACAAGGGGGTGTGCGTCGATTTCTCGGGCCGCACACGGCGATTCTGCATTTAGTTTTCACACAGGGACAGCCGCGCGTCGATTTACGGCGCTCTGTTGTGGATCCTCTTCGGATTGCAGGGTTTTCAGATGCCCCGGGGACGATGCGTGGATTTCCGGCGCTAACAGGACAAAGTCAAAGGGGCTGCATTGATCTGGTGGGCGTTGCGTGGAAATTTCTACTGCACTGCAGGCGATGCATCAATTCCTCTCTGGAAGTTGGGCTGCGTTGTTCTGGCTCAGCTGTGCGTTGATCCAGTGGGCCGTGCATCGAATTTCAGGTCACTGCACTGGCGCTGCTTCGATTTTCTTGTTGCAAAGTCGAGCTGCGTCGTTCCAGTTTGGCGTGCGATTAATTTTTCACCACGGCGCAGGCCGTGCATTGTTTCTGGCAGGCTGTGTGTCGATTTTCCCTACACAAGTGGTCCTTCTTGTACAGACGAAGTCTTTTTGGTCCTGAGACTTCAGAGAACAGGAGGCAAGCTCTATCTAAGCCTTTGGAGAGCACTTCTCACCACAGCCAGAGAGCAGCAAGGCAGCAGGGCAACAGCAAGGCAGCAGTCCTTCACAGAAAGCAGTCAGGTGAGTCCTTTGGGCTACCGGGCAGTTCTTCTTGGCAGGATGCAGGTTCTGGTTCAGGTTTTCTTCTCCAGGAAGTGTCTGAGTTCGTTGGGGAATACCCAAATGTGCCTTTGAAGTGGGGGAGACTTCAAATAGTGGTTAGAAGTGCACATGGTCCCCTTTCAGTCCAATCCTGTCTGCCAGGGTCCCAGTAGGGGGTGTGTCAGTCCTTTGTGTAAGGGCAGGCTACTGTCCTTTGACATGTAAGTGTCAGGCCTTCCACCCTCCCATCCCAGGAAGACCCATTCAAAATGCAGATGTATGCAAGTGAGGCTGAGTATCCTGTGTTTGGGGTGTGTCTGAGTGAATGCACCAGGGAGCTGTCAACTAAACCCAGCCATACGTGGATTGTAAGGCACAGAAGGAATTAAGTGCAGAGAAAAGCTCACTTTCTAAAAGTGGCATTTCTAAAATAGTAATATTAAATCTAACTTCACCAGTCAGCAGGATTTTGTATCACCATTCTGGCCTTACTAAATATGACCTTCCTACTCCTTTCAGATCAGCAGCTACCACTCACACAATATATGAGGTTAGCCCCATTGTTAGCCTATGAAGGCAGCAGGCCTCACAGCAGTGTAAAAACGAATTTAGGCGTTTTACACCACCAGGACATGTAAACTACACAGGTACATGTCCTGCCTTTTACCTACACAGCACCCTGCCCTGTGGGTTACCTAGGGCATACCTTAGGGGTGACTTATATGTAGAAAAAGGGGAGTTCAAGGCTTGGCAAGTACTTTTAAATGCTAAGTTGAATTGACAGTGAAACTGCACACACAGGCTTTGCAATAGCAGGCCTGAGACAAGGTTAAGGAGCTACTTAAGTGGGTGGCACAATCAGTGCTGCAGGCCTACTAGTAGCATTTAATATACAGGCCCTGGGCACATATGGTGCACTTTAGTAGGGGCTTATAAATAAATTAAATAATCCAATTGGGCATGAACCAATGTTGCCATGTTTAAAGGGAGAAAGCATATGCACTTTAGCACTGGTTAGCAGTGGTAAAGTGCGCAGAGTCTTGAAACCAGCAAAAACAGTATCTAAAAAGTGGAGGGAGGCAGGCAAAAAGTTAGGGGTTACCACCCTAAGGCTGTCAGGTCTAACACACTGAAAATGTGTTTTTTTATTTACAAAATCATAAGTACCTTGACTTCTACTCTGGGCACACTTGGATAGCTATGTTTTATTTATTAAAAAATAAAGTTAACTTTTTCAAGAGACTTGGAAGGATCCAATCTGCTCATGCGGACCTTTGGCCCCGTTCACACCAGGACCTGAACCCTTGGCATGCCCAATGTTTAGCTTGGTTAACAATGTTTTCAGTGCAAGGAATCAGTGCAAAGAATCCCTAACATTAAGACTGACATCTGTTGGTTCAAAGCAAGGTAAAATATGTGGGGCATCATGTACAATAATCACATTTTTAAAAAAGGGATTGCAAATTGTGTTCCGGCATTTTGCACATGCAACCTAATGACACCATGGTTGCACCGTATTTACAATGCAGCATCAAAATGTTTGGCACTATTGTGGCACTTTTCTACATTAGCATCAAAAATCTGATCTCTGAGCAGGCGTTAAAAATGACAGAAATAATGGTGCAGTGAAATGTTGTAAATTTCACTGCGCCATTTTTTCAGACCTCTCTCTGCCTAACCAGTGCTAAAGTGCCTATGCTCACTCTATAAAACATGGTTACATTGGCTTACACCTGATTGGCATATGTAGGCTCAGATTTAAGAGGGCCTAGCGCCTCCTTGCACCACCTTAGTGTCATTTGTTATGACGCCAATGTGGCCCTACGAGGCCAAATTTGCGATGCCATATTTACAAGTGGCGCAATGGGCCCCTATGTACTCTGCAGGATTAGCGCCAAAATTGTGGTGCTAATCCTGCACAGTACATCATTAGCGCCAAAAATGTTGACACTGTTGCCCCTACCCTGCACCATGGTGCGCTGTATATTAATATTAGGTACAGCACACTCATGGGGACGGTAACGGGGACCTAATGGGTGCAAGAAAAATTACGTTGAATTGAACGCAGTGCCACTTTTCTTAAATTCGGGCCTTAATTTACTTATATGTCCCTAGTGAAGTAGAATACCATATACACAGGACCTGTACATTAAATGCTACTAGTGGACCTACAGCACTTAGGGGCATATTTATACTTTTTGGTGCAAAACTGCACTAACGCAGTTTTGCATCAAATAGTTTTGCACCGGCTTGCACCATTCTTGAGCGCCAGCTGAGCACCATATTTATGGAATGGTGCAAGCCGGTGCAAAAGGTAGGCTAGCGTAAAAAAAATGATGTTAACTAGGTGGGGTGGCGGTATGGGAGAAGGGGGTTTTGCACCAAAAATTGACGTTAGGAAGGTTAGAGTAAAAAAACGTACTCTAACCAGCCTAGCATAATTTTCTGATGCAAAACCATCCATACCACATGTCTCCTGTCTTAGAAAAGACAGGAGTCATGCCCACCACTCCAGTGGCCAGCACAGGAGACCAGGGTCCCCTGGGCAAGGCCATTGCACCCAGTGCTATGTAGGAGGGCATTTCAGGGCCCCCAATGGCACTTAAAAAAATGACTTACCTGTACTTACCTATGCTTAACTGGGATGGGGTCTCCCATCCTCTGCTGTCCCTCTGGTGTGGGTGTGGGTGTGGATGGGGGTGTCCCTGGGGCCTGAGGAGGGCACCTGTGGGCTTATTTCATGGTGTTCCACCATGGAAATAGGACCACAGATCCCCTAATGCCTGCCCTGACCCAGGCGTTAAATGGTGCAAGCTTTGCACCATTATTTGACCCCTTCTCCCCCCGTGCCTGATTTTAGCACAGGGGATAAATATGGCACTAAGGCCATAAAGTCATTTTTTGCACGGGAATGCCTACCTTCCATTTCATTGATTCCATGTTTACAAAATGACTTTAACTCCATAACTATGGCCCTAGACGGGTCTACCGCCAAAGTATAAATATGGAGTTAGTTTTGCAACGAATTTATGTTAAAAAAAAGATGCAAATTCAACACAAAACAAGTATAAGTATGGCCCTTATTGTGCCACCTGCTGAAGTAGCCCCTTAAAACATGTCTCAGGTCTGCCACTGCAGCCTGAGAGTAATTTTAAACAGACAATTCGCTTTGGCAAAATAAACTGCATGCCAAGCTTTAAGCTCCCCTTTTATTACATATGAGTAGCCCTAGTTGTCCCATAGGGCATGGTGCATTGTAAGTTTAAGTTAGGATTTGGACTTCTAAGTTTTACATGTCCTGGTAGTGAAAAACTACTAAATTAGTTTTTTACTACTGTGAGGCCTACCTCTCCCATAGGATAACATTGGGTTTCCAAAACATAGACATTTTGGGGGTCATTCAGGGTCGGCGGGAGCACCGCCGACAGACCGGCGGTGCCCCGCAGGGCATTCTGACCGCGGCGGTTAGGCCGCGGTCAGACAAGGAAAACCGGCGGTCTCCCGCCGGTTTTCCGCTGCCCTTGGAATCCCCCATGGCGGCGCAGCTTGCTGCGCCGCCATGGGGGATTCTGACACCCCCTACCGCCATCCTGTTCCTGGCAGTTCGCCCGCCAGGAACAGGATTGCGGTAGGGGGTGCCGCGGGGCCCCTGGGGGCCCCTGCAGTGCCCATGCCAATGGCATGGGCACTGCAGGGGCCCCCGTAAGAGGGCCCCACTGTGTATTTCAGTGTCTGCAATGCAGACACTGAAATACGCGACGGGTGCAAACTGCACCCGTCGCACCCCTGCAACTACGCCGGCTCAATTCTGAGCCGGCGTCCTCGTTGCAGGGGCATTTCCTCTGGGCCGGCGGGCGCTCTTTTGGAGAGCGCCCGCCGGCCCAGAGGAAATGTCTGAATGGCCGCTGCGGTCTTTTGACCGCGGTGCGGTCATTTGGCGGCTCCCTCCAGACGGGCGGCTCCCGCCGCCCGCCGGGCTCAGAATGAGCCCCTTTGTGTTTGGTGTCTGAGAAATTGCAACTTCAAACCCTCTTTAATGGTTAAGTTGGATTTTAAGTTGAAAGTTTGAAAATGCCCCTTTTAGAAAGTTGGCATTTTCCTGCCCTAGCTATTTAATACCTGCAGTCATTTCCTGGGTCACATGACTGGGCGTAGTTAGTTTATTTCTCCCAGACAGCCCCACAATAGAGTGATAAGTTGTGCCTGAATGGGCCATCAACTGGCTGGATGGGGGTGGAGCGGGGCACTGCCCGACTTGCAGCTGAATAGTCTGTGCCTTCACACAAAGACTTGTTCATTCAGCCAGCTTGCAGGCAGGAAACGTCACAGTCTTCAAAAAGAATTCTCTAGAAACTTCTCCTGCTTAAACAAAAGTACCAGGTATAAAAATAGGACCCTCAGACCCACTTTTGAGTTCCCTTTCTCGACCTCAAGAAGGACTCTCAGAGGACTGACTGCTGTTGTGGCCTGCTGTGTACTCCACAAGACTGCTTGGCTGCACTTGCAATAACTGCTTTTATGCCTGGAGACTGCAATAGGCCCTCAAGAGGCCTGCCCTGCTATTTGAGCCTTGTTTCTGGTGATGAACCCAGGACTACCAGAGTGACTACAAGCGCTAGTTGGCCGGCCTCCTGATCAGAGTATCGGGCAGATAAGGCTCCAACCCTCGTTAAACACCATCTGGCCCAGCCTGAGTGAGTCCTGACCCCCTACGTGGTGCCTCTCCAGACCTGGACCCATGGTGATGGTGATGAAGGTCCCCAGAGAGACAAAATTCAAAACTTGGGATTTTTTTTTTTTTGCTAAAATTTGCTCTGAGAGAAGATCAAGACCAACATAATTGTCTATCGGCCTGGGGTCCATTGCTGGTCAGGCTGACTTTGTGGCAGCTTCCACCACGTTCTTCTCCACAGCACCATATTCTGTTCAGTGGTCCTTTGGCAAAGGGTATCTGGCCTCCTCTAACTCTCCTCAGCTACAACCTCCAGTTCTGTCCTGCTAGAGATTTTCAACTTCTAAAAAAGTGATTAAGTTAGAATGACGAAATCTTTACTGCATCTTCATCCAGCGGCACTTCAATGATGATATTCTCTTCTTGGAAATCACCTGCAGCCTTGCCCTGCTGAACTTTACTCTTTCAAAAAAATGTTCTTAAAAATTTCTTCAAAGTCTGAAGGTAAGCGCCAAATGGACCCAATCCATTGCGGCGGCCTGTATTTTTTTTACTTGACCTGGTCTTGCATGACTAGACCTCTGCTGTTTGAGCTTTGATCTTTAAGGCGCTATTTTTTTCCTTAAAAATTAAAAATTCATACCTACGGTTCTACTGATTGAATTTTTGTCGCTTTAGTCTCAACTAATTTGTTAGCATTTACTATATCCTTCTGAATTGGTGTTAGATTTTACTTGTGCTGTGTTTCCAATTTATTATTGTTTTTGTGATGCATAAATACTTCACACATTGTTTCTAAGCTAAGCCTAACTGCTTTTGTGCCAAGCTAACAAAGGGTTAAGTAC
Organism: Pleurodeles waltl; assembly: GCF_031143425.1. Taxonomy (NCBI): domain Eukaryota; kingdom Metazoa; phylum Chordata; class Amphibia; order Caudata; family Salamandridae; genus Pleurodeles; species Pleurodeles waltl. The sequence goes on from NC_090446.1 coordinate 1,448,497,075, forward strand.
AGGTTAATTTAGTGGCTTTTGTAGTTCATCCTCACAAGGATTGTGGCTGTAGCATGAGCAGGGGTCACCCCACATTCAACCAACAACCTAATGTCTCACAGCCACAATCACAGAGGCTGGCGGGCAATGGTCAGCAGACCACCATGCCTGTGATTGTTTTCAAATAAAGAAAAGGTTTTTAGAAATGTAGTCCATTTTCCTTAGAAGAAAAGGAATTGTGTCTCAAAAAGTTTTCTTTTTAAAAAAAGGTTCACTGGGAGTTATCTGCCTGAAATTGTTTTCAGGATTTGCAAAGGGGAAGTGGGCTGAAGGGGACCCCTCCCCCTGTGCGAATCAGATACCACCCTGTTAGATGTCTTTGTATCCAATCAATGGTTTGCAACTGCAAATACGGTCACAATTTATTGATTCATCACTCTCCAACTTGTGAATGGGGGGGGCGTCCTTTTCACACCCCCTTCTATTTGTGATTGGACAAGGTTGCAAAAGCCTTTTTACGAGTCATAAAGAGCTTTCTAACTAGTAAAAGTACTTAGTACATAATACATATGAGAAAGCCCTTTTGCAGTTGCAAATCCTGTGATTTTGCATATTCATCATGTTTTTAAACAAATGTTCTTCAGTTCCCATTGTGAAATTCTAGGTAGGATTATCTTATTTCAAGCACCCTTGGTCAGACAAACAGTCTAGGGTATGGACTTGCATTCTTTCGATGTTAATGGTAGGCGTCTAACACAATGCAGGTAAAGGTTCCTATGGTAATGAAATAAGCTGTCTTCAATTTTTTTGGAAGAACATTTTTTATTTATTTTCACAACAAATCATAACATAAGTAATACCTGTGGTAACATTTTCATCTGAATCAGAAGGATTTAAACACATTCTGGGGCGACATCTCCAGCAAAAGTATAAAGATATTACGAATTCAGCTATTAAACCTCCCAACTCTTGCTCCAAATCCTCCATTGCATTCATCCAGGGGCTCCATACATTAAAAACTTCCCGGTGCAGTTGGCTCTCGTGCATTGGATGTCATTAGCCTCCCATGCATTAATAGTTGGCAGTATGCGATTGGCATCTCCAGTATGTCAGATAACTTATGATGTATCCCTTACCAGCATGTCTGAGTCTTAGGGCATTCTCATAGTGTATGAAGAAAGGTTCCCATTCCGTTACAACCTCTAAGACACTGATCATTTTCAGCCCTCCCAAATCTGAACAGCTGCGTCAGTGTAAGTATGCCCTGTGTAGGATCTTCAGTTGCATCAGATGCTCTGGATATTGGCAGGTCTCGGTCAAGTCATCGTCTCCCATGCTATCCGAAACACATACCCACCACTCCTGCAACTTCACCAGGGAGTGGATAATTATTACGAAGGAGAGTACCATATAACTGAGATACAGGGTGTTTGTGCAGAGCTGTCCCAGTGATCCTGTACTCCGGGAGTCTCGTCAACTACCTCCTCAAATAAAACCTGCAAGGGTATGTCTAACCTGGACATATTGCAGGCATTGGCTCCCAGAGAGTTCAAATTGTCACTGTAGATCTGTGAATCATCCCTTCTTCTGTGCACACATCTCTAACCTTTGAAATACCTACTATGTTCCATTTATGGTACCCCTCCACTTTCTGCAGCTCTTTCAAGTTATCAGACTCCCACATTGGCATCTCCAGGGTTACCCTACCCTTCCATCCTAATAGAGAAGTCGCTGTCCTCCATGTCTGAACTGCATCTCTTGTAGAGTCCGGTAAATGTTGCAGCCGCCTCCTGCTGTTCTGTTGTCACATACCTGTCTGGGTCAATTGCTCACCTATCTGCCACCATTGATGGCTCCTGCTGCGCAGAAAAAGACCTTCATTGACAATCAACAATCTCACAGCCCAGAGCTATTGACAAAGATCTGTCAATGTCAATCCCCCATCAAACTGTTTTCTAGTTAGTGTGACCAATGCTATCCTCTGTACCCCTCAATATCATAGTAGGAGCTTAGTCTCCTGGTCAATGCAGCAAATATATCCCTGGAATTTGAGTAAATAAATATTTTCATAAAGAGCCGCTCTACCTATTAGTGACAACGGTAACTTTTGCCATTGACCAATGTCTCTGGCATAACCCTCCAATACCTGGGCAAGGTTTCGCTTGATTTTGAAGCACAAAGATCCCCAAATAAACAAAACCCTCAGTTTTCCTACCCACCGGGCACTCTCATCTTCACCTTTGGCACCCAGTCTGATAGTGGGAATGCACAGACTTACTCCAGTTTATACTAACTACTGAGTGATTCCTAAGGATGTCATTGGCATATTTGCTAATCCAAAAAGCATGAGGACAACGTACAACCCTGTCTTGTCCCTTTTCCCAGAGGATACTCCACTGACATACATGAATTAACTTTAACCCATGCCAGTGGACCATGGTATAACAGTCGAATCCAGGCTATAAATGTGGGACCAAAACCCATCTTTATCAAAATGGCCACAAGATATGGCCACTCCAGAAAAAATTAAGGGCTTATCTGCATATATTACCAGCAGGGATAGCTGGTTCTCCAATCTTCTCTGCTCGTGCCAAACAGCCAAACGGCTCTACGGGCCATATTCCCCAATTTGTCTGGGCGTGTCAAAACTTTCACCAACCTTTTCAGTCAGTTGGCTTAGGACTTGGCCAAGATCTTTGTCTCTAAATTTAACAATCAGATTGAGATTGAGATATGATGCAAAATCCTAAGCAGGCCTCCCCCTTTTTATGGATCATTACAACTGTGACATGCCGGAGATCCCTTGGTAGTATCCTACCTTTCCTTGCCCCGTCAAAAAGTCTCAACAATGAATCTGTGAAGTTACCCTTCAGATCCTTAAAAAAATCAGCAGGCAGGCCATTCAGACTCATTGTCTTCCCTGACAACATGTGCAATGGCCTCCGCCAGCTCATCCGCTTTCTAATCCTTATCAAGGTCTACCATGTCATCATCTGAGAGTCTTGGGGTTTGACTATCACCCACAAAACCCCTCCAACTCACTTTCCGATAAGACACACCTGGCTGTGTAGAGGCGTCCCAGTGATCGGGTAAACGTTCTGCCTATATCTCCCATTGTATGCACCAATGTCCCCTCCGGAGTGTGCACCTTTATGTATCCATTTTTCCTCTCATCTTTTCTGGACAACCATGCCAACAATTTTCCTGTTTTATCCCCCTTCTGCAAGCTAAAGTGTACTCAAGCTTCTTGCCAAGCAAGTGTCCTATAATCCTCCTGTAGTTGTTCTAGCCTGGCCCCAAACGGGGGCCGTAACATATTCCGCTTCCCAGATCCGACTCTGTCTCTTTCCTTCTTTTTCCAAATAGTAGGAGCTATTATCTGACCCCTAATTGCTGCTTTTAGGATTCCCATAGTACCACTTCAGAATCAACTGGCCCCTTATTCTCAGTGAAATAAAAATCTGTGGCTTGAGCAATATATTGTCTCGTGTTCCAGTCCATGAATTCCCAGACGTCTAGGCACCATTACAGTTTGATCGTCAACCTCGTGCCTGTAGCATCACCAACAGATATCCCAATACCTACACACTTGACATTGAGATACTAAAATACAATTCAGCATAAACATGGACTGCATATGATTAGTGGCAAATGAGAACTGTCTCGCTCCCAGAGGAATCACCCACCACAGATCAGCAACACTTGTGGCCCCAGTGAAGATAGACAACCTATTATCTGCTCTCCTCTGTCCACCTGGAGCCACATTCTATCTAGACTACTCTTTGCTGCCAAATTAAGGCACACCCACAATCAAAAGCACTTCTGGGCCGTCACCAACCATTCCCCCAACAGCTCCATCCCCAAGATTGCAACCCTGGGGGTAAGTTCCAGGAGGCCACCATCAGGTTTTCTTCATTCCACCTACCATCAACTACCACCTGGTAGCCTCTTGTGTCAACTGAAGTGTCTGTCACCTGGAATGGTAGTGTCTTATCTGCCAAGACTCCGACTCCTCTTGAACCATGTGAGAAGCCTGAATCCTTTGCCCTGGCTCGCCAACTCACAATTATTGCCAATGAAGTGAGTCTCCTTGAGAAGGAACACCTCTGGGTTATATTCCATCAAAATCCTACTTACAATTCCTCTCTTCAGTTTACTACCCAGCCTATTCACATTCCAGGAGAGAATCCTCAGAATCAACTGCAATTTACCCGAGCCAGTCATGTGAAAACCCCAATCACAGGACTACGGCAAGCACTCCCACCTGCACCGTGTTAGCTGTCACCACTGGTATATAATTACCCCCCCCACGCACCCCACCCTTCTAACCTGCTCGAGCGGATGGCTCCAAACTGCCCCCTGCCTTATGCACTAGATGTCTGTTGCCCTCTGATGCTTTTTAACGCTTCCAATAAACCAAATCAAAATTATTATACTTACAGTAGTCCCAATGAAGAGAATAGGAAAAAAGGAAGAAAAGAGAGAAAAGAGGTAAACATGGGGTGTGGCCCTGCAGACCAAATATGAAATGTGATACTGCATCCCCCCAAAAACATCTTTGCCTGTGCAACACAATAAACTTAGGCTGAGTCGAGGAGAAACTCCATCTCGCACCCACTCATGCAACAATGTCAAACGTCTTTGGGGCCACTACTGGCAATGACCCACCATCAATCCTGCTTCTGAGTGAACTGTCACTATCAGAATCTGTAGCTCCATGTTCCAGGGCGTCCCACTTGTTGAATGTAGCAAATTGTTGCTGCTGTTGAAGCTCTGCCGCAACTTTTGCTCTGACAGTAGTGGCCTTGATGGTCATCGGGGAGACTTTTGCCTTGATCCTAGGTCAATATCTCTCCCTAGGTCATTGCAAGTCGTGCGACTGGTCCTCCTCAAACTCTTTGTGGATTTCAAATCCATGCTGTTCCAGCCAATACGAGGCTTCAGAAGCCATAGCAAAAATTGGGGGTGGTATTCTGATCTGTTATCCTAAGTATCACAGGGTGAAAAAGAGCATATGGAATGCCCAATTTTCACCAGTATCTCTAAAGCTAAATAAAAGATTCTCTCTGTCTCTGAACTATGGTATTTGTTTACAGATCCTCCCTCCACTTCTAATAGACCATGTTGTATTGCTATCTGCAAGATGCTGTCTCGATCCCTAAAATGAAGCTGTCTCACCACCATGACTCCAAGCCAGACGGTAGCCTGCCAGGACCACAGTGTGCTCCTTCCACCGAAAAACGTTTGGAGACCTTCCCTTCCATCTTTGTATCGGATAACCACTGTTCCATGTATAACCCAGCACACTGCCCTTCCATCTACCCCAACAAACCCACCACACCCATATTGTTGCATCTGTACTCTGAACCTACCCTGTGCATCATCCAGTTTGCCTGTGAGACATTTCACCTCCTGCGCCACCTTCTGGACCGCAGGCTGAGTTTCCACAACCGTTGTTTCATTGACGCCATATTAGACTCAAGGTCAGACACCCAGTCTGCTATATTTCTAGGATTTGTACGAACTATCCCAAGGGCCAGAGTAACCACATCAATCCAAGCCTCAAGTGCAACCTATCTAGAAAGGCAGCCAATAATAGTTTCATATGAGTTTTGTTAGACCTGACATGCCTTAGGGTGGTCACCCCTAACTTTTTGCCTGCCTCCCTCCACTTTTTGGACCCTGTTTTGCTGGCTTTTAGACTCTGCGCACTTTACCACTGCTAACCAGTGCTAAAGTGCATATGCTCTCTCCCTTTTGAAACATGGTAACTTTGGATCATACCTGATTGGACTATTTAATTTACTTATAAGTCCCTAGTAATGTGCACTATATGTGCCTAGGACCTGTAGATTAAATGCTACTAGTGGACCTGCAGCACTGGTTGTGCCACCCACTTAAGTAGCCCCCTTAACCTTGTCTCAGGCTTGCCATTGCAAGGCCTGTGTGTGCAGTTTCACTGCCACTTCGACTTGGCATTTAAAAGTACTTGCCAAGCCTAGAACTCCCCTTTTTCTACATATAAGTCACCCCTAATGTGTGCCCTAGGTAACCCCTAGAGCAGGGTGCTGTGTAGGTAAAAGGCAGGACATGTACCTGTGTAGTTATATGTCCAGGTAGTGTAAAACTCCTAAATTCGTTTTTACACTACTGTGATGCCTGCTCCCTTCATAGGCTAACATTGGGGCTGCCCTCATACATTGTTGAAGTGGCAGCTGCTGATCTGAAAGGAGCAGGAAGGTCATATTTAGTATGGCTAGAATGGTAATACAAAATCCTGCTGACTGGTGAAGTCGGATTTAATATTACTATTCTAGAAATGCCACTTTTAGAAAGTGAGCATTTATTTGCACTTAAATCTTTCTGTGCCTTACAATCCACGTCTGGCTGGGCTTGGTTGACAGCTCCTTGTGCATTCACTCAGACACACCCCAAACACAGGGTACTCAGCCTCACTTGCATACATCTGCATTTTGAATGGGTCTTCCTGGGCTGGGAGGGTGGAGGGCCTGCTCTCACACAAAGGACTGCCACACCCCCTCCTGGGACCCTGGCAGACAGGATTGAACTGAAAGGGGACCTGGTGCACTTCTTAGCCACTCTTTGAAGTCTCCCCCACTTCAAAGGCACATTTGGGTATAAAACAGGGCCTCTGCCCTACCTCATCAGACACTTGCTGGAGAAGAAACCTGAACCAGAAACTACATCCTGCCAAGAAGAACTGCCTGGCTGCTCAAAGGACTCACCTGTCTGCTTTCTACAAAGGACTGCTGCCTTGCTGTTGGCCTGCTGCCTTGCTGAACTCTTGTCTGGCTGTGAAAGTGCTCTCCAAGGGCTTGGATAGAGCTTGCCTCCTGTTCCCTGAAGTCTCAGGACCAAGAAGACTTCTCTTTTTCACTTGGACGCTTCGTGCACCGAAATTTTCGACGCACAGCTTGTTACGTGGCGAGAAAAACACCGCACACCGACGCTGATCGACGTGACGCCTTCGGGACGACCGGAACTTCGACGCAGGGCCTCGCAAGAACAACGCCGCCCGACCTCCAGAGGAGAAATCGTTGCGACGCCTGCTGTGAGAGCGAAACTTCGACACGCAGCCCCACGGAACGATGCGCAGCCGGAAAACAAGCAGGAGAATCCACGCACACACCCGGGACATCTGGTAATCCCCGCGATCCACAGAAAGAGACTGTCCGCCTGCCGGAAAACGACGCACGACTTCCCCGCGTGAAAAATAACGACGCAAGTCCGTGTGTGCTGGGGAGAAATCGACGCACACACCATTTTTCCACGTATCTCTTCTTCTGTGGCCCTCTGAGGAGATTTTCCACTCCAAACCAGGTACTTTGTGCTTGAAAGAGACTTTGGCGGTCATTCTGACCCTGGCGGTAAAAACCGCCAGGGCCGTGGTCCGCGGGAGCACCGCCAACAGGCTGGCGGTGCTCCTTTGGGCATTCTGAAACGGAAAGTCGGCGGTCTCCCGCTGGCTTTCCGCTGCCCAGGGGAATCCTCCATGGCGGCGCAGCTTGCTGCGCCGTCATCGGGATTCCGACCGCCATCCTGTTCCTGGCGGTTTCGGCCGCCAGGAACAGGATGGCGGTATGGGGTGTCGTGGGGCCCCTGGGGGCCCTTTCAGTGCCCATGCCAATGGCATGGGCACTGCAGGGGCCCCCGTAAGAGGGCCCCACTTAGAATTTCAGTGTCTGCTTAGCAGACACTGAAATTCGCGACGGGTGCTACTGCACCCGTCGCACCCCTTCCACTCCGCCGGCTCCATTCGGAGCCGGCTTCCTCGTGGAAGGGTGTTTCCCGCTGGGCTGGCGGGCGGCCTTTTGGCGGTCGCCCGCCAGCCCAGTGGGAAACCCAGAATGACCGCTGCGGTCTTTTGGGTGATTCTCACCCTGGCGGGCGGCGGAGGCCGCCCGCCAGAGTTCCCCCCTCCAAAATACCGCTCCGCGGTCGCCCGCCAGCCCAGTGCAAAAGAGCCTTCCCACGAGGACGCCGGCTCAGAATTGAGCCGGCGGAGTGGGAAGGTGCGACGGGTGCAGTGGCACCCGTCGCGTATTTCAGTGTCTGCAAAGCAGACACTGAAATACAAAGTGGGGCCCTCTTACGGGGGCCCCTGCAGTGCCCATGCCATGCAGGGGCCCCACGACAACCCATACCGCCATCCTGTTCCTGGCGGGAGAACCGCCAGGAACAGGACGGCGGTATGGGCTGTCAGAATCCCCATGGCGGCGCAGCTTGAGGATTCTAAAGGGCAGCGGAAAACCGGCGGGAGACCGCCGGTTTTCCGCATCTGACCGCGGCAAAACCGCCGCGGTCAGAATGCCCTGCGGGGCACCGCCAGCCTGTTGGCGGTGCTCCCGCCAACCCTGGCCCGCCGGGGTCAGAATGTCCCCCTTTATATCACTTTTCAGTGATATCTCTACAAATTCACATTGAAACTTTATTCGTTTTGACCTACAGTTATCCTGATAAATATTATATATTTTTCTAAACACTGTGTGGTGTATTTTTGTGGTGCTATATGGTGGTATTGTATGATTTATTGCACAAATACTTTACACATTGCCTTCTAAGTTAAGCCTGACTGCTCGTGCCAAGCTACCAGAGGGTGGGCACTGGCTAATTTTGGATTGTGTGTGACTTACCCTGACTAGAGTGAGGGTTCTTGCTTGGACAGAGGGTAACCTGACTGCCAACCAAAAACCCCATTTCTAACATTGGTGATCAGCGGTGAGGATAGGACTTGTATTTGTGTAGTGACATACAGTAGTTAAGTATTTCACTACCTACCCACAGTTGAAGGTCAATTTGATTTTTATCTCTTTTTTCAAATTCGTTTTTCCTGACAATTTTCAAAAACTAAATCCTCACTCAACATGTCTCTGACTGGGTCTCAAATAGGAGACTTTGACCTAGTCCTGTTGGATACATATATGGTCAAACAGCTAAGAGGGTTCTGCAGGGCAATGAGGGTACCCACCCAAGGGGCCTCCAAAAAGGAGGACTTTCAAGTGGCGCTGAGGGCCTAGGCAGAAGCCCATTTAGAAGAGGATGATGAGGAAGAGAAGCCAGAAAATGGCCCCTCAGAGGATTTGTTGCTATCTGTGGATGATGTTACCACTGCAATTGTGCCCCCTTCCAGACCAGGGAGCAGTGTCTCTGTGCAAAGCCTGACCGCAGAGGAAAGGAGAGAGGAAAGGGAGTTCCAATTGCAAATGGCAAAACTGAAAATTGAGGCTCAACAAGAGGAAAGAAGGGCAGAGAGAGAAGCCAAGCAAGCTGAGGCTGAAGGAGCAGCCAAACAGATTCAAGATGAAGCTGAAAGGGCAGCCAAACAGGTGGAAGCTGAAAGAGCTTTGGCTGAAAAGAAACTATTATTGGCTCATGAACTGAGTCTCAAGGAGCTGGAGATCAAGGCAAGACAGTCTGAATCCAGCAATAATGGTGGCAGCATACAGACAGGACCTGCTGGAGAAAAGAAGGTCCGTATACCCAAAAATGTGGTGCCCAGTTTTGTGGTGGGAGATGACATAGATAAATGGTTAGCTGCTTATGAAGTTGCACTAAGGGCTCATGAGGTTCCTGAAGGGCAATGGGGGGTAGCTATGTGGGGTTATGTGCCGCCATTGGGGAGGGACACACTTCTCACATTGAATCAACCTGATCAAAACACATACCCACTTCAGAAAGCCACTTTATTTGCCAAGTTTGGGCTGACCCCTGAGGGATACCGTCAGAGGTTCAGGGACAGCACCAAACAAACCACACAAACATGGGTAGATTTCTTTGACTTTTCCAGTAAGGCACTGAATGGATGGGTGCGGGGCAACAAAGTAGATAATTATAAAGGGCTATATGACTTGATTCTGAGAGAACATATACTCAATGTTACCTATACAGAGTTGCGCCAGCACTTGGTAGATAGTAAGCTGACTGATCCCAGGAAGCTTGCTGAGGAAGCGGACCTCTGGGTTAGCACCAGAGTGTCCAAAAAGGTACCTGGGGGGGACTCCCACAAAGGTGGTAAGGGTTCCCAACAGAAGAAAGAGGGGGGAGATAAACTTACAGATAAGGAACTCTCAAAAGGCCCCCAAAAGAATTCCCAGGGAGGGGGTGGCAACCATTCCTTCTCCAGATTTGGGAAAAAGCCAGGGACATATGATAGGTCAGGGAAATCCAACCCCAAATGTATGGAGTGTTACCAGTATGGTCACTATAAAGGCGACCCCCAGTGCTCCAAAAGGGCACTGTCCACTACCGGACAGACACCTGGGTTGACCAGTGTAGCGCTTGGGGGGGGAGATGGACCCAGATAGCTTTGGGGAGCAGGTAGAGATTTCCCTAGTGTCCCTGGGAGAAAGAGAAATGGTGCCCAAAGCCCACATGCCCCGAAATACTTCAAAGTACAGGCAGTGGGTCACCATTAATTGGCAGAAGGTGGAGGCTCTGCGTGACACAGGAGCCAGTGTGACTACTATCCAGAGTCAGCTGGTGTCAACAGAGCAGATAGTCCCTAATACATTCCACCAGGTCATAGTCGCTGACAATCGTGAGAGTCACCTACCAGTGGCTCTGGTTCCCTTTGAGTGGGGGGGGGTCTCTGGTACTCTGAAAGTAGCTGTGAGTCCTGCCATGCCTGTAGATTGTCTGTTAGGCAATGATCTTGAGCATACTGCTTGGAAAGAAGTAGAGCTCAGATCTCACCTGGAGATGTTAGGGTTACCTGAGTGGGTCTGCATGACCACACGGTCCATGGCTGCCCGGGAAGGGAGTCAAGGGCGTCTGAAACCTGAAAAGATGGCCCAGACAACTGCCAAAGAGGGGGGCCAGGGGCGCGGGAAACCCGCCTCCAATGTTCCCACGGTGGTAGACGAGGCCCCTGAGGAAGAGGAGGCCCCTGAGCCAACCGGGGAGGACATAGCTGAACTTGCTGGCAGGCAAGTAGAGGGGGGGCCAACCAGGGAAGCATTCTGCAAGGCGCAGAAAGAATGCCCCACCCTTGAGGGTCTGAGGAAGCAGGCCACAGACCACGCAGCAGGTGATGCCTCTGGCGCTCACCATATTTACTGGGAGAATGATCTCCTTTACAGTGAGCGTAGGATTCCAGGTCCTGGGGCACACCGTGTGCTGGTCGTCCCCCAGTGTTACCGGAAATTCCTACTAGGCCTGGCTCACGACATTCCCCTGGCAGGACACCTGGGCCAAGACAAGACCTTTGACAGGCTTAACACCCACTTTCATTGGCCCAGAATGAGGAAAGCCTCAGATAACTTCTGCAGAGCTTGCCCCACCTGCCAGGCTAGTGGGAAGGCAGGGAAACGGCTTAAAGCTCCCCTGCTCCCACTCCCAGTCGTTGGCACCCCCTTTGAAAGGGTGGGCATCGACACTGTTGGTCCCTTGGACCCCAAAACTGCCTTGGGCAACAGGTTTATCCTGGTTTTGGTGGACCATGCCACCCGCTATCCAGAGGCAATCCCTCTGAGAACAGTGACTACAAAGGTGGTGACCAGAGCCCTGTTGGGAATATTTACCCGTGTGGGATTCCCTAAGGAGGTCGTGTCTGACAGGGGCACAAACTTCATGTCTGCATACATGAAGACCCTGTGGGATGAGTGTGGGGTGACCTACCGGTTTACCACCCCTTATCATCCTCAAACCAATGGGCTTGTTGAGAGATTCAACCAGACCCTGAAAGGCATGATTGGTGGCCTGACTGAGCCCATGAGGCGTAAGTGGGACGTCCTCTTACCCTGCCTGTTGTTTGCTTATAGAGAGGTGCCCCAGAAAGGGGTGGGGTTCAGCCCCTTTGAGCTTCTCTATGGTCACCCTGTCACGGGACCCCTAAGCATCGTTAAGGAGGGCTGGGAGAGAGCTCCCCAGGCCCCTCCCCAGGATGTGGTCAGCTACATGCTGGCCCTCCGCAAACATACCCAAAGCTTCTGGAAGCAGGCCCAGAGTAACCTCGAGGCCAGTCAAGAGGTGATGAAGGAGTGGTACGACCAGAAGGCCACCCTAGTTGAGTTCTCACCTGGAGACAAAGTTTGGGTGATGGAGCCAGTAGAGCCCAGGGCTCTCCAGGACCGCTGGACTGGCCCCTTTGAGATCAAGGAGCGTAAAGGGGAGGCCACTTACCTAGTGGACCTCAAGACCCCTAGGCAACCCCTAAGGGTCCTCCATCACAACCGGCTCAAACCTCACTTTGAGAGGTCTGAGGTCAGTATGCTCCTAGTCACCAATGAGGGCATGGAAGAGGAGAGTGAACCTCTCCCCGACCTCCTCGCTGTCAAAGAAGGGGGTGGGTCAGTAGGTGGTGTCATTCTCTCTGACTCCCTGACTCCAACACAGAGAGGGGACTGCTATGAGCTGTTAGAGCAGTTCTCCCCCCTGTTCTCCCTTACTCCTGGACTAACCCACCTCTGTGTGCATGACATTGCCACAGGTGACAGTGCCCCTGTAAAGAACATAATTTACAGGTTGTCAGATAAGGTAAAGGCCATCATCAAGGACGAGGTCTCCAAGATGTTGACTTTGGGGGTTATTGAGAAATCCAGTAGTCCCTGGGCCAGCCCCGTGGTATTGGTTCCCAAGGCTACTGCCCCAGGTGCGAAGCCAGAACTCCGGTTCTGTGTAGACTACCGGGGTCTCAATTCAGTCACCCGGACTGATGCTCACCCCATCCCCCGAGCTGATGAGCTCGTTGACATGCTAGGCGCTGCCAAGTTCCTGAGTACGTTCGATCTTACTTCCGGGTACTGGCAGATTGGCCTGACTGAGGGGGCTAAAGAAATATCCGCTTTTTCTACCCCTGATGGCCATTACCAATTCTGGGTGATGCCATTTGGGCTGAAAAATGCCCCCGCTACCTTCCAACGGTTGGTTAACGGGGTCCTAGCTGGTAAAGATGCCTTCTATGCAGCTTACCTAGACGACATAGCTGTCTACAGTTCCAGTTGGGAGGAACACCTGCTCCACCTCAAGGTGGTGCTTCAGGCCCTGCAACAGGCAGGCTTGACTATCAAGGCTAGTAAGTGCCAGATTGGGTAGGGTTCCGTGGTGTACTTGGGGCACCTAGTAGGTGGTGGCAGGGTGCAGCCGCTCCAGGCCAAGATTGAAACTATCAAGGCCTGGCAACCACCTAGAACACAGACTGAGGTGAGAGCCTTTTTGGGCCTCACTGGATACTACCGCAGGTTCGTCAAGGGCTATGGTGCCATTGTGTCCCCCTTGACAGAACTCACTTCCAAGAAACATCCTAGGTTGGTGAATTGGACAGAGGCCTGTCAGAAAGCCTTTGATTCTCTGAAGGAAGCCATGTGCACGGCCCCCGTGCTCAAGGCCCCTGACTACTCCCAGGAATTTATTGTTCAGACAGACGCTTCAGAGCATGGCATAAGGGCTGTTCTAGCACAGCTGAATGAGGAGGGCTCAGACCAACCAGTAGTCTTTATTAGCAGAAGACTATTACCACGGGAACAAAGGTGGAGTGCTATTGAGAGAGAAGCATTTGCTGTGGTCTGGGCACTGAAGAAGCTAAGACCCAACCTGTTTGGGTCTCACTTCCGGGTTCAGACAGACCACAGACCCCTCAGATGGCTCATGCAGATGAGGGGTGAGAATCCAAAACTCTTGAGATGGTCCATTTCCCTACAGGGGATGGACTTTACGGTGGAGCATCGCCCAGGGGTTGACCACACCAATGCTGATGGTCTCTCCAGATACTTCCGCCTTAGCGATGAGAGCTCCCAGGAGGTCGGGTAGCTCTCCCCACTTTCAGCTGGGGGGGACACATGTTAGACCTGACATGCCTTAGGGTGGTCACCCCTAACTTTTTGCCTGCCTCCCTCCACTTTTTGGACCCTGTTTTGCTGGCTTTTAGACTCTGCACACTTTACCACTGCTAACCAGTGCTAAAGTGCACATGCTCTCTCCCTTTTTAAACATGGTAACTTTGGATCATACCTGATTGGACTATTTAATTTACTTATAAGTCCCTAGTAATGTGCACTATATGTGCCTAGGACCTATAGATTAAATGCTACTAGTGGACCTGCAGCACTGGTTGTGCCACCCACTTAAGTAGCCCCCTTAACCTTGTCTCAGGCTTGCCATTGCAAGGCCTGTGTGTGCAGTTTCACTGCCACTTCGACTTGGCATTTAAAAGTACTTGCCAAGCCTAGAACTCCCCTTTTTCTACATATAAGTCACCCCTAATGTGTGCCCTAGGTAACCCCTAGAGCAGGGTGCTGTGTAGGTAAAAGGCAGGACATGTACCTGTGTAGTTATATGTCCAGGTAGTGTAAAACTCCTAAATTCGTTTTTACACTACTGTGATGCCTGCTCCCTTCATAGGCTAACATTGGGGCTGCCCTCATACATTGTTGAAGTGGCAGCTGCTGATCTGAAAGGAGCAGGAAGGTCATATTTAGTATGGCCAGAATGGTAATACAAAATCCTGCTGACTGGTGTAGTTGGATTTAATATTACTATTCTAGAAATGCCACTTTTAGAAAGTGAGGATTTATTTGCACTTAAATCTTTCTGTGCCTTACAATCCACGTCTGGCTGGGCTTGGTTGACAGCTCCTTGTGCATTCACTCAGACACACCCCAAACACAGGGTACTCAGCCTCACTTGCATACATCTGCATTTTGAATGGGTCTTCCTGGGCTGGGAGGGTGGAGGGCCTGCTTTCATACAAAGGACTGCCACACCCCCTACTGGGACCCTGGCAGACAGGATTGAACTGAAAGGGGACCTGGTGCACTTCTTAGCCACTCTTTGAAGTCTCCCCCACTTCAAAGGCACATTTGGGTATAAAACAGGGCCTCTGCCCTACCTCATCAGACACTTGCTGGAGAAGAAACCTGAACCAGAAACTACATCCTGCCAAGAAGAACTGCCTGGCTGCTCAAAGGACTCACCTGTCTGCTTTCTACAAAGGACTGCTGCCTTGCTGTTGGCCTGCTGCCTTGCTGCCTTGCTGCCTTGCTGAACTTTTGTCTGGCTGTAAAAGTGCTCTCCAAGGGCTTGGATAGAGCTTGCCTCCTGTTCCCTGAAGTCTCAGGACCAAAAAGACTTCACTTTTTCACTTGGATGCTTCGTGCGCCGAAATTTTCGACGCACAGCTTGTTCCGCGGTGAGAAAAACGCCGCACACCAACGCTGATTGACGCGACGCCTTTGGGACGACCGGAACTTCGCCGCACGGCCTCGCAAGGACAACGCCGCCCGACCTCCAGAGGAGAAATCGACGCGACGCCTGCCGTGAGAGCAAAACTTCGACGCGCAGCCCCGCAGAACGACGTGCAGCCGGAAAACAAGCAGGAGAATCCACGCACAGACCTTGGACATCTGGTAATCCCTGCAATCCACAGAAAGAGGCTGTCCGCGCACCGGAAAACGACGCACGACTTCCCGCGTGAAAAATAACGACGCAAGTCCGTGTGTGCTGGGGAGAAATCGACGCACACACCATTTTTCCGCGTATCTCTTCTTCTGTTGCCCTCTGAGGAGATTTTCCACTCCAAACCAGGTACTTTGTGCTTGAAAGAGACTTTGGCCCTCATTCTGACCCTGGCGGTGTCTCACCGCCAGGGCAGAGGGCAGAGGAAGCACCGCCAACAGGCTAGCGGTGCTTCCGGGGCATTCTGACCGCGGCGGTAAAGCCGCGGTCAGAAAAGGGGAACCGGCGTTTTCCCGCCGGTTTTCCCCTGCCCCAGGGAATCCTCCATGGCGGCGCTGCATGCAGCGCCGCCATGGGGATTCCGACCCCCTTCCCGCCAGCCTGGTTCTGGCGGTTTTCACTGCCAGAACCAGGCTGGCGGGAACGGGTGTCGTGGGGCCCCTGGGGGCCCCTGCAGTGCCCACTGGCATGGGCACTGCAGGGGCCCCCTAACAGGGCCCCAACAAGATTTTCAGTGTCTGCATAGCAGACCCTGAAAATCGCGACGGGTGCAACTGCACCAGTCGCACCCCAGCAAATCCGCCGGCTCCATTCGGAGCCGGCTTCATCTTTGCTGGGGCTTTCCCGCTGGGCCGGCGGGTGATCTTTTGAAGATCGCCCGCCGGCCCAGCGGGAAAGTCAAAATGCTCCCTGCGGTCATTTGACCGCGGGGCGGTGTTTGGGCGGTTTCCGCCCGGCGGGCAGCGCCCGCCGCCCGCCGGGGTCGGAATGACCCCCTTTGTTTGCTTTTTCAAGACTTAAGAAACTTTATATCACTTTTCAGTGATATCTCTACAAATTCATATTGCAACTTTATTCCTTTTGACCTACAGTTATCCTGATAAATATTATATATTTTTCTAAACACTGTGTGGTGTATTTTTGTGGTGCTATATGGTGGTATTGTATGATTTATTGCACAAATACTTTACACATTGCCTTCTAAGTTAAGGCTGACTGCTCGTGCCAAGCTACCAGAGGGTGGGCACAGGCTAATTTTGGATTGTGTGTGACTTACCCTGACTAGAGTGAGGGTTCTTACTTGGACAGAGGGTAACCTGACTGCCAACCAAAAACCCCATTTCTAACAAGTTTGAATACTCATTTCACCAGGCAGGTCTACAATCCCATGTGTAGGTCCCTCTGTATCTTTGCCTTGGGCATCCTTCATTCCTTTCAGACGCCCATCACTGGTCACTTCCATCCTGCACCAGTGTCACAGTTGTAGGCCTTACCCGCAGAACATACAGGCTTCGGCAGAGTCAGAAATGGGAGGTGTGATCACCTCAGGCTACCTCTTTCTCAGTGCTGTGCTCACCGTGCTCCTTATCAGCTTCACAAATGCAACTCAGGGGCCCAGGTGAAAGCAACATGCCCCCAACATCATGACCCCCAATATACCTCCACCTTGCCACCCAGCAGCAATGGCATAGACTCCCCTTACTGACAAGGCCTTCTGCACACCAGTCCACAAAGACGGCCCTACCTCCACCAACCTGACACAAGCCTCTGAGTCACACTCAGGTAGCAGTATCACTCCCACTGGAGCAGGCCGAGCATAGTCTCACAGTTTGAATGGGAGCTGTCAGGAGGACGGGCACGGGCACAAAGAAACATCCAAAACTGGGGGTTCCAGCACCGCACCACCAATGGCCGCCGTTCATCACAGCAGTCTTACCCAGCGGCTTACTTCCTCAAAAATGTCGCCCGAGAGCTCGAAGGCAAAGCTGGGGGTCACCTTCTTTCAGAGCAGGCTGCAGGCCTCAGTAGAAGTGCTTTGGGAGAAACAAATCAGGCCAACAAAAGGACAGGATGTCGCAGGCATCGCCCTCACACTCGTGGCCTGCTCAGTGGAACCACCAAAACTCTCTGTATTTCTGTGGCCTGGCAGCAGTGATCTCTGCTGATGAGCAACTTCTACTCCATATCCTCAGGCTTCACCGGGTCTCCACCACAGCTCCTATTGCCTTCCAGGTGCCTCAAGGTAGCTCCAATCCCCCCGATGAGGCGCAACCAGCCAAGATGCTTGCCCTCAAGAGCACAGGGAACAAAGAGCCACTGTGGTGCCATCTTAGGAGCAGCCGCTCCCGATTTCCTCAGCTGAAATCTCTGCAAATAGCCGCTGCCAGGGTGTCTGCTGCTGACACTGCCTCGGCCCCCAGGTGCCTCCAGTACTGGAATAGCTCCAATTGTGGACAGGGCTGCCCTCCAGAGTAAGATAACTGCCAGTCACGTGTCCTCAGGCGCAGGAGCCCAGAACTACATATCCTTCTCCACTGCACCTCAGGCCACACTCCCCATAGGTTCTACCCTTGAGTTCCTTTTTCTAGGATAAATCACTGAGTTGGATATTCTGAAATGGTTTAGTGTTTGAATCTGAGGCAATATATAGTTCAGTGTTTTCTGTCCCCGATTTCATATGTAGAATGCAGTGTTCTTATGGTAATTAATCGTGTTTGGTGTACTATAGTACTACGTTTCAAGGGTAATGTTCTGTGGTTGATGCTCTATAGCCCTTTTCGCCCATGGTAATATTTTGTTTTAAACAAAAAAGAGTTTACTTTCAATAGTGCTGCCTTTGAGCGATTGCTTGTAGTGTTGTAAATGTATGTAGCTGTTCCACATACTATTGCCCAGTGTTCCTTTGGTAATGTTATTTTCATAGCCTGTGCTTGTGGTTATATAGAAATGCCATAGCGATATGATATTTGTTTTATGGGTCCTCATTTAGAGTTTGGTAAATAGAGTATGTACCATCAGCATGGTGGAGTACTTTACTACTCCCATGCTGAAGTACTCGCCTGCTGAATCCAGAGATGTCCACCAGCCCAGTGGACATCTCTTGCATTGGGAGGGACCACAGTTACTACAGTTCCTTTCAATGCATTGAAAATCTAATGGATCACTCTGTCAACATGATGGAGCTGTATGGCAAACGTTCAATGTATTCTATTTTCAAAAACAAAATTCCAGAGCAGGAGTTTTAAAAAAAAACCAATGACCCCGCTTGCCATGGGAGCTATTTCCCATGGCATGAGGGTCATTTACAAGTTTTCATTGCCACTTACAGCTAGGTTTTACCGGACAGTGAAGGACACTGAAAACTGGCCATTTGACCGTCCAATCTAAATCAGGCATACGGTCAAATGGCCAAACCTTGATGTCCCTTTTTTCTGTCGGGCCATCAGAGGTGTATGTCAGCAACAGAGACCGTGAAGTCTATGCTGCTGATGTACTCCAGTTCGGTTTGGCAGAGAGAGTACTCCTTTGTCTTTGTGATGGAGTACTCTCTCTACCAAACTCTAATTCAGGTTCTTGATGTTTACTAAATTATCCCGGTTAAACCAGAACTTGTATCGATTTTTCATTTGTTTCATTGTTTAGTCTATTGATCTATGTGTTCATATTGCATATTAGTCCATCATTATGCCAAACGTACCTACATGTTGGAACTATGCTTCCCATTGGGTCTGGCTCTTGCTATATGGAAACACAATATTATGTATAATAGAAAAACTATGTATAATCCTCTCAATTTCATCTTCTTTAATGTGCAGCAATCTTGTATAGATAGTAGAACTAGTCCATCAAAACATTCAGAACATTAGGAGAGGCTGATTATAATGTAGGTATCTGTGTGCATGCAGAATGAACCAAGCATATTTGATTGTAATGAAGATAACAAGCCATCCAATAATGGTCCCTAGGGATTGATATGCATGTACTCATGCAACTATAAATATCCTACCAAAGGTAAATTTAACCAGCACATTTCTAGGGAAGACCTGAGTACCATTATTATCAAAGATGCTTTTGCCCACACCAGCCTGTACAGGACACAAGGTAAGCACTGTATACAAGTCCTTAAACGAATAAATAAACCCACAGTATTTCCAGAAATGAACAGCTTTCCTAATACTTGTCCATATGCAACTTTGCAAAAATACTTTTCTGTAAAATGCCCCTATGTTGTGTTCCTATAATATTGACGTATGTTTCTGAACCAGTCTGAACAAATCCTATCACCACTTTCCCTTAAAGTGAATTTTGTCATGCATGGATAGTTAATTCTGCCTTTTTAGACCTAGCCTGACCAACAGCTTTTAGCTGTCTGTAGGGAAAAGCATCTTGTGGCCCATACCAAAACCTTAAAGTGGGGATAGACCCCACCCATTGCTCACTATTGATTGTCTTTATTGTCATTCTCTTTGCTTCTTATTTGATGGTTTGTCTTCCTCTTCTTCTGTTTGTCCCTCCCTTGGAGCATAGCCTCTTTACCATAACATTGACTGGCTAACTTGTAGGCTTCCACAGCTCTCATTCAGGGAAATACATTTTTATTTGTCATTCAGAACTCCAATAGAATGCATGCCTTTTCTTGCTTTTCTTGCTCTCTCCCTTGTGTGATGCTTACCCACTCAAATACCTTTCCCTGCTTTCTGTGTTACTCGCCACCCTTCCCCACTGTTTGTCTTTGAAAAACCATAAACAGGTATATTTTTCATTGAGGAGACTAAATTTACAGTTAATTATTAAGACAGTTAATTATTCAATTAGAATCTTGTCCAAAGTTCTGAAATATCTAATGTTAAGCCTGTAAGGTTTTCCTATCTACATCATTAACAGTTTGTATAAATGAATAATACATATGACATTGTTAATAATGATTTGCAGCACTCTGAACTTACTGAAACTCTCCACCACTACAGATAAGCTCAGCAAGGCTGCTGGCAGCAGGTGAAGCAGTAGCATTCTTCTGGGGATGAGAAAGGGAACAGTGATACAATTGTAGAACATATTCAAATCCGAAAACATTTATGTATTTAGAAAGGCATTTGTATTGTTTGGGAGATAAGGCTTTACACTGCAGTGCTCTACAAATCTAGTCACCACTTCCTCCTGGCACTACAGAACATAGACTGTATTATATAGAAGATCTATGTAGCACTTACTAGCCCTGACGTGGCTTAGCATGCTGCTTCGTGGTCCCCAGAATGAGTTTTCAGTGTTAGTTGTAAGTGTTGCACTTAGTTGGATATTATGCAACATTATTAGAGTTAGTATAACCTAATAGTTGCATACAATTTCTAGTCTAAAGAAAAGCTAGACTTTAATTTATGTTTTTGATGCTGATGTTTTATTTGTTTGCATTCCTAATGTGTAATTTTCAAGGGTTTTGTTAGTTAAGTCAGTAGTGCCGTTTAGCACTATTTACGTATTTACAAAGATGTGCTATTGTGCTTTATTTCTCTACGTGTTTGCTTATTACCCCTGTTGGACTTGGCCATTTTTGGAAGGTCATTCCCAGACTTTTTGCCTTCTTCCCTGTTATCTGAAACCGTTTTTGTTGACTTATAGGCTTCTGCACACTTTACCACTACTGATCAGTGCTAAAGTGCTTATACCCTCTCCTTAAAACATGGTAAGATTGACTTGTACCCAACTGGCATATTTAATTTACTTGGACGTTCCTAGTAAGCTGGCACTACTTGTGACTAGGGCATGTAAATTAAATGCTGCTAGTGGGCCTGCAGCACTCATTGTGCCACCCACTTAGGTAGCACTTTAAACGTATCTCAGGTGTGCTATTGCAGCTTGTGTGTGTGCAGTTTTAAACTGCCATTTCGACCTGGCAAAATAAACCTTTTGCTAGGCTCAAACCTTCCTTTTTAATAAATATAAGTCACCCCTAGGCTAGGACCCAGCAGGTTTCAATGTATTTGAAAGGTAGGACATGTATTTTTAAAGCTTTACATGGCCTGGTATTGAAAAACCCCTCAACCTGTTTTTCACTATTGCAAGGACTGCCTCTCCCCTAGGATAACATTGAAGTTAGCTTATTACATTTTATAAGTGTATTTTCAACTGAGAACAGATGCTGTATTCATGTTGTGTATCTTTGGAAATGTAATGAAAAATCCTAACTTATGGTGGATTCTGATTTTAAGTTACAATTCTCAAAATGCCACTACTAGAAAGTTGGCATTTTCTTGCCTTAGCCATTTGATGCCCAGAGCCTGTCTCTGAGTCACATGACTGTGTGTAGTTGACAGTTGGGGTTTGTGTATTCCTCCTGGACAGCCACACACAATAGGGAGATTAGGTGTCCCTGGATGGGCCATCACTGGCAGAATGAAAGGAAGGAGCTGGATCCAGCCCTACTTACACTTGAATATGCTGTGTCCTGTCTCCACACCTGGGTCTGCAAACACCCTGTAGTTAGTCTGAGGCAAGGGTCAGGAAGGCAGAACATCTGTGGACTTCAAAGGCCTGCCTTTAGAAGCTAAGCTGAGTATATATTCTGGATCTCAGACACCATCACTTCAGTACTATTCTGGACCTGTGAATACTCTGCCAGGTTGAAGGACTATGTGGTGTGAAATGACTGCCACTCTGCTGGACTACTGCTCTGAAGGACTGCTGCCTTGCTGTGTTGACCTGCTGCCATCCAGGCTTAATGAAGGGCTGTACCTACATCTTTTGAACCCAGAACCCAGAGAGACACCAAGGGCTAGTTAGCTGGCCTCCTGATCTGAAGTCTCAGGATCACCAAAGTCTTCCAACGACCTTGCACCTCCACCTGGACTCTGCCATCCATGAGCCTATCCTGCCAAGAGGTGCCACCACAGTGCTTGACCCTTGGAAGTGGGCTTAATGTGCACTGCAAGCCTTTATGGGTCCAGCCAAATGAATGCCTTTCCTTTGCTGCACAGGGCAAACCCAAGCAGAACAGAAGCATTGCCACTGCTCCATGGATTGGACTCATTGCAAAGACCTGCATCACATCGGACCCTGTCAGAAAAGCTGCTGCGCGACGCATCCTTGGTACAGGCCCTTACATCACCCATTGTCAGCAGCCTCTACTCCGCATCGCAGTCTTGCAGCTCTTCGAATCTGACGCATTGCCCGACGGCACACTGCATCCCTAATGCCAGAATTTGCATCACAAGCCCCTTCAATGGGATCCTCAGAACTGACAAGTGACTTCAGCTGCACGACGCATCTTTGAAGCAGATCCTACCAACGCTCCGTAAAGCAGGATTTAAGGTACTCTGTTCAGCGGGCCTAACTGTGTCCATGTAGATGGCCCGCTGTCCATCGTGGTTGGCCTTAACTTGTGGCTTTGTCCTGTTTCGGCATGGCCAGATAGCCACAGTTGGCACTTTGTGCTTTTGATGGTATTTCCACCAAAATCTTTAAAATTGCATATCTCTGGTTATACTTATTGGATTTTTGTAATTTAGTATTGCACATATACTTTACACATTGCCTCTAAGTTAAGCCTGACTGATCTGTGACAAGCTACCAGAGGGTTGAGCCCAGGTTAATTTGTAGTAGGCTTGTACCTCATCCTGACAAGGATTGCGGTCGCTGGTTGAGCAGGGCTCACACCCCAGTCAACTAACAGCCCAAATTGTTACAACCCATCTAGTTAGCTGCCCTAGGGCGCAGTGTTACAGCATAACATCCAATGTATGCTGTGAAGTGTGGTGAGCTAGTGTCCTTAGGATGCAGAGTGAAGTTATGTGTTAGTGTTTATAGGATGCAGTGCAGTGGATAAGAGTTACTATGGTACACTGTTGTGTAGTGAGTAAACATGTGTAACAGGTCGGTTGGTGGCTTAATGTCCCTAGGATGAAATGCAGAATTTTGGTTCAGTGTGGTCTATTAGAATGTGTTAGATTTGTAACATTCCTTAAAATTCATCATGGTGAGCTGGCACCGTATGGTGCTGGATGGCCAGCTAGGTCCTCACTGTGCGCTTAAATTGTAATTCTCACTCAGGGGTTAATAGAACACCTCTGGGTGTTTCCATATGGTAAAAGCTTGCAAACACTATAAAATCTGAGTTTTCACACTGCAACATGGGGGAGAACCTCTACAAAATTCTATGCCCCTATTTCAAATTATGAGCCACAACATGATATGCAGATTGTGCGCACAGTCAATACTATATTCTGTGCTATAGGTATTCATCAGGTGTGCAGTTTGCACCCAGTTTCCCAACTTGTACTGAGGGCCTTATTATCCACTAAATGCAGTGCAGTGTAGTGTGTTAATTGTTAGATAATGCTGTGGAGGTTGTGGTGGTGGTGCTCCTAGGATAAAATGGTGTGTGTTTGCTTAGTGTCCCCATAATGCAATTGAGTGTTGTGGTTTAGTGCCACTAGGTTGCAGTGCAAGGTTATTCGTTAGTGCCCCTGAGATTCAGGTGCAGTCACTGTCCCTAGATTGCAAGGGAGGGTGGAGATATTGTGTCCCTAGAACAGAATGCAATACAGTGCACTCTGTTCAGATAGTTGTGCAAGGATTAAGTGCAGTGTTCCTTGTTACAGACATTGCAGAATCATGAGCATGTGATTCGAGAATGTAGTGACGAATTAAAGGTTAGTGTCCCTGGGAATAGCACAGTGCAGTTGGTTAGTGTCCAAGAGGTACCGTAATATGTGATGAGTTAGTTTCCGTTAGGTGCTGTTCTGTGTGGTGAGTTAGTTGGTATTAGGTGGTTTTCTGTGTGCTGAGTTAGTGTCCATTGGGTGCTGTTCTGTGTGCTGAGTTAGTGTCCCTAAGCTGCTATTCTATTTGATGAGTTAGTGTCCATTGGGTGCTGTTCTGTGTGCTGAGTTAGTGTCCCTAAGCTGCTATTCTATTTGATGAGTTAGTCTCCATTAGGTGCTGTTCTGTGTGCTGAGTTAGTGTCTATTAGGTGCTGTTCTGAGTGGTGAGTTAATGTCCATTAGGTGATGATCTGTGTGATGAGTTAGTGTCCATTTGGTCATGTTCTGTGTGCTTGCTGAGTTAGTGTCCATTAGGGGGTGTTCTGTGTGTTGAGTAAGTTGGCTTTAAGTGCTGTTCTGTGTGGTGAGTTAGTGTCCATTATGTGCTGTTCTGTGTGCTGAGTTAGTCTCCATTAGGTGCTGTTCTGCGTGCTGTGTTAGTGTCTATTAGGTGCTGTTCTGAGTGGTGAGTTAGTGTCCATTTGGTCATGTTCTGTGCGCGTCCTGAGTTACTGTCCGCCAGGTGCTGTTCTGTGTGCTAAGTTCATTGACATTAAGTGCTGTTCTGTGTGCTGAGTTTGTTGGCATTAGTTGCTGTTGGGCTAGTGTCCATTATTTGCAGTGTAATAAGTTTGGCTAGTATCACACGGCTGCAGTGGTTGAGGTATGTCTAGTCTACAGTACAGTGATGAACAATACTGTTTCCAATCATGCAGCGCAGTTTGTTAGGATTCAGTGCAGAGCGGTAGTTTATTGTCCCCACCATGAAGTATGATTGATAAGTGTACAGAGCGTAAAGAACATTTTGGTGGGTTAGTGACTGATACAAAGCAGCAGTTGGCTGCAATCAATGGATGCAGTGTAATGTGCCGCATTAGTGTGGCTACAAGCAGATTGATTAGGTTAGTGTCTGTAGGGTGCAATTTATTTTTTGTAGAAGGCGAACTCGACCCAAGGTATTGGAGCACTTTACCTGAGCACCAGTTACTTTACACAAAGACACATTCATTTTTGGTAGGCAAGGGGTGAGTAAGTGATTTGCCCAGAATTACAGGATGTTGAGCCGACTCCGAGACTCGAACCTGGTCCCCCAGCTCCAAAGCCGGCAGCTCTGGCCCTTAGCCACATCCTCTCCTGCGGATCCTGCTGTGTACTGGTTGGTGGGGTAGAGCTCTCCAGGTGCACCACAAGGTGAGAGTTCATGGTGCTAGGATGCTTTGCAGTGTCACTCATTAGGAGACAGTGCAGTGCGCTGGGTTGGCGCGTCTAGAGTGGAGTACTATTGTTTTGGACATCGCCTAGCAACAGCACCTTCTCCTTCTTGGACCACGAAGCCATAAAGGCAGAAACATCTGGTGTAGAAACAAGGGACTATGAATCCCATAGGTTTTTGAGGAGAATACAAATGAAACTTGGCCTCCAAAGCAGTATAAATCTGTCCCCCCTCAGCCTACAGTTTACATATATGGGCTTTGAGAATGCTCTGACATTAGTGTTTATGTCCAACCCTGACACTCATTCTAAAATTAGAAAAAGAGGACTTTGCTCCAATGTAATGGTTTTTATGGGGAGTATAAGCAGAGGAAGGGAGATCTGTGTGTTGAAGACTGTGAAATGCTTGGCTTGATTAACAAATACAAGAGCATAGCTGCAGTAACACATTGACCTCCAAACCACCCAGGCCCCCTTCACAGCCGGAGTGGAGGAAGCTTATTAGGCCCAAGAGATTCTTGATTTCCGCCGGACGGAGGTCTGCTTTAGTGTGAATTGCAGGAGATTCCCAAAGTAGTCCAACCTCACCACAAGAGACCTGAAGATGTCCATCTTGGGATGGCAAGAAAAAAGCTGCAGAGGATTGCACCAGTTAATTTTAATGAGGCCCATAAGTGCTGGACACGCTCTCATTTGGGCGGTACCCCAAAAGGCACCACAGACAATGTGATTTAACAGTTTGTCTTGGAGAGGGGAGCCATTATAATAATACATTGAACAAGAGCTCCCACTAAGAGATTGTGCAAAACGTGCAAACATTTTTGTCTATCTCGTGTGAAATGTTAATACTCTTGTAGTGTGCTTTTTACTTCATGGCTCTTCCAGTGTTTTTGAATGTTTGGATTTTGTTGCTATTTACATTAATGGATAGATTCCTATCTAGGACAGGAGACAGCTTCACATTACATGAAGGCTGCAATGTTAGTTTCTGCAGTGAATTTAATATCTCACAATTCTAAAACTAGTTTAAAGATTTTGAGGCACTTTTGAAGGTAGAAAGCAACACCTTCAATAATTCCACTTGCTAACTCTGTCAATGTGTACCATTTCTTGCTGGCCACTGGAGCTGTGCTCCTCAAGCCTTTGTGGAAGGCTGGTGTCTCTGTGTCACCCCAAGGAGGTGGACAGTGTTTCGAAATCAGCAGCAATAACAGCAGAATAATCTCACTATAGACAAATTAATCTTGAGAAAGAAAGATGACTGTTACCTGGAGGCCAGCAGAACCACGCATGGGCGACGGGAGGAGAATTCTTGAAGGACCTTCCGTTTGCGGTGGATCACCCAGTTGAACTGCGCGCGGTTGTGTCGCCAGCTATGTCTGGCTGGGTGTGCTGTGTTTGCCGATGTGCGATCAGACAGCAAACAGTTGCCGTGCCTCCAGCTTAGAATGAGATACCAAAAGGAAGGAAATTGCAGCAGACTTCATGTGACCACAAACCTACCCAGTTCCTATTTAGAGCTTCCTCCAGCACAGATGAAGAGATCAGAGCCACTCTTGGCTTGTGTCTTTTAGTTTGCTTGCCTCCATTCTCAGCCACACGCCTACGCCTGGGAGATGGCGCACAGGCAAACACTCATAGATAATATAGACAGAACAAATCTGGAAGTCTTGAAACATGAGTATAATTGAGAGTTTTCCTTACCAATCACGGTAGGGTGGATATTTAGGTAATCAGCTTTGCATTGTGTGCATACATAGAGGCAGAACAATTTGGTGACTGGCGTCAAAAGGAATCGTGTGCACTAATCAGGAAAGATTACTGTGTCCCCTCCCTGATGGCCATTGAAAGGCATTGGACAGTTCTGAATCTCCTAATTATGGTGGCTTAGAGCGCCCCTGTGTTTGCAAACATCCCTCATCCATTGGGTTGTCTACACGCTAGTGGCCTCATTTGCATAAATGGAAGATACAAAGTACTGCCTGGGACAACAATTGTTCAGTACCTTAGGGGACTCAAAGTGAAAGAGGGCGGGCATCGGATCCTCTGGCTATGGATTTCAATACTGTGCAAAATAAAATACATCAGAACAAAGAGAGGACTGGGACCGCACATGGTTCGCGTGGTGTCAGCCCACTTGCCTCCTAAAGAAACATGGACTATGGGCACAGCAGGGAGCGTAAAGAAATATCTACATAGGACCCATTCATAAAGACTTGCCTGTGAGTAGGTGTGACCTGCACCTAACTTATTCCAGAATTTTCTTCAGTAAGTCAACTATTCATGAAAAAAGTATTGCACATCGAGCCCTCCTACCTGTGTTGTTTCGCCACTGAAACACCACCTAAGAGCCTTTGCAAATTTGCCAGCAAAAAATCTGACGTGTGAACTAAATTTGTGCTAGCTCTCCTCCAGGTTTTCGCTCCCAAGTTAAACGTGTACAAAATAGGAGGAGGCCCACACACATGGAGTTTGAGGCCGATTTAAGTTTGTTAATTGACCGTTTTTTATTTGTAATTGTCGGCGGTGTGATCTCCAAGCATGAACTGCACGGTTGGCCACTTTGTGCTCATCTGTACTTACGCACTAATTCAGCAAGCATTGACAATGTGGCTAGGACTGCCATTAATGAGCGCGTGCAAATAGTTTTTCCTCGTGTTCGCATTTCCATGTGTAAGTTCCTTGAAGCCAGACCTATTGTCTTTGGTTATAATAGTAGTAAAGGCGGTAGAGGTGGTAATAATGTCAGTATCAAGCGGAAGCACGTCAGAGCAACAGTAATGTCAGCCAGTCACGAGGGAGGTGCGGACCCGAAACACATCTATGCATATTGGATTCGATAGGTGTGGCCAATAGACAATTAAAACTCCGGAAACCTGAAAATTAGTTTATGACTTTAAAAACATAGCCCTTCACAAACCACGGGAAAGCAGTCGGTCACTGGTATTGATGACGCAGAAATGAAGGTTTTACATTTATTAGCGCTTAAACATAGTATCGCAATAATTAAGTGTGACTTTAGCCGAACTAGTAAAGATTGTACGGGGACAAATGTGCCCTCAGAGTAGTTTGCCAACATTTATAAGCGTGCTTTATATAACGTGATGTATTAGAATTGTACGAATCTGACATAATCATAAACGTGTGCCATGATTTGCTTGTTAGAAATGCTTTAGCTTAGCATAACTTTAGTGGAGGCTTTGGCCTAGTTGCCTTGTCTCACGGTTTAGATGCTTGTATTTTTCCAATGTGCTAATTAAACGTGTATTCTTGCTTGAAGCTGTACTTTTCCAGTGAGATCGGTTCACATGCTTATCTTTAAGGTTTCGTGCCAGCCTGGCATCTTCTTCTTTGCTCCAAGGTCAATCTGCAGGTGCGGACAATGGAAGCTCTGAAAGTGAGTTAATTGGTAAAATATGTTGCAACTTACGTTCCCGACTCCAAGGATAATGTATGCCTAGGTAGAAGCTTGTAAATTGTTGTTTTTGATTGGACAATTTGAAGCCAACCTATGAACCCTCCAATGGAAGACCCTACTGGATTTGAACTGTTGTCTATTTAAACCAGGTGCACAAGAAGAAAGCGGCCATTACAGACATTATCCGCCATTACCAGCCATTACGAGCCCATTACGAACTTTACCCGCCATTTTGCAGGACATTGCAGCTATTATGGCCCATCTTGCTGCGACGCCATTTTGAAAGAGACTGTGATGCTTTCTCTAATTGAGAGAAAGAGACTTTAAGTAATTCTCGCCCTAGAGACTTTAACTTTGATTTGTCCCTTTTGCATGAAGTAGTAGTTTTATCTTGCCGCTGTGAGGCAACTGCCCCGTCCACCCTGCCCCTTTGCCCCGTCCCATGCTGATCGAATCCGGTACCTGTGAGACGAAGACTTCCTTGAATGCTGATTGAATTTGGTAAATATGAAAGAAGATGTACAATTGCATTGTGTTTCTTTTTAGGTAACCAACTGCTGATTTTGATAAGAGCCCTAGTTAGGAGTTTTCCAAATTAATGTTGCTAAATTGTTTTTGCATGAAATCCCACATGCAGATGCTAATTTGAGGTTAGATGAGGATCCATTTGTTGCACGATGCAATTTGAGACCTTGTTGTGCTGACCAATGTATGCAATTAGCTCATTACAGATTATAGTTTTAGTGGTTTGCGTTGCCATCATAGAAGGCATTGTTATTCAAATGCTGCATAGATTGCATCTTTTCCGTCGTTATGGACAGCTATTAATGTTCATTTACATATATCATTTGGTGTTGAGACACATTTATATTGTGCTAGCTTTGTTAATATAGGGAAATAAATGCGCTAACTTTGAATAAACTGGTGTGGTTATTCATGACCGAAAGGTCATGGTTCGCCGAAATGTATTCTGGATTAATTGTGAAGTGTTATGTTGATCAGGGCATTGCTTATGTTCGTTATTGATTATTGATTGTTGATTTTGATTGATTACTCCCGAGTGAGGAGAGTCCCACTTGGTCAAAAGATTCATCGACCTAAGAGCGTCCATATACAGGTAATTTAGTAGGTCGGAACGCTCTATCAGTAGATGGTAGCAGAGGATGGTTACGCCCTTTGGGACCCCTTACTCTTAAAATACATGGTGTTGAATTAATGGTTTCGCCCTTTGGGATCCTGCTCGAGAGGTATATGGTGTTGAATTAGATTTTTCTTGGGTAAAACAGATTGAGAGAATGATGATGGGCTAAGTCCCCCGCGACTTTCCCGGGATCTCGGAGCTTGCGAATGGAGAGAATGGAGATGTGGAATCGGCGTTGGTGGTACTAGTGACGGTATGAGTGAAGTTAGGGTTTTGCGCTTGCACAGCTTATTGCCGCAGATTGTGTGAAAAGGTTGCGAGGATTTTAGAGAATAGCGGAGGTGCGACTCCGACTGTAGGAGTAGGGAAGTCATCGAACTTCATAGAGAATAGCGGAGGTGCGACTCCGAGTGTGAGAGTAGGGAAGTCGTCGAACTTCATGTGCATGTGGCGCTTTGTGCAGAAAAAGGTCCACGTGGTTGTTGTTGTTGAGACGGGCCCTGCGAGGTCAAGAGACTCCGGAGTATGTTGAAAAGTGTATGAGACACTTGTTTTATGTTGTGGTCTGGTCGGTTTAATAGGTTGATCGGGCGTGGTCAACGAGTCGGTACGTGTGTTAAGGGAGTGAAAGAAACTTCGACTTCGGGCTTTGACAAATTCTAAGTGCACTAGAATAGATCATTGACAAGTTGAGAGCAGAGTCTGCGGGTCAGATTTGCTTGCGAAAGTGGGGACCGAGAAAGATGGAATAACTGCCGAGGCTAGTGAAAAATCCCTAAGGTCCTGAAGCGATTGTGTTACCCTTCCTGTAGTAAACCGACAGATCTGTTTTATTATTATTTGGTTGCTCGCGATACATGCTAGAAGTTGATATGAGAGGAGCTGAGTGAAGGAGGACTAGCCGCGAGGCTTTGTCAGCCGCAGTGTGTGTGAGTGTGACGTCACTAGGAGCCGCGCTGGGATAGGTTGGTTGGTGAGAAGGGTCGCGCACGGATTGGACGCAGTCCGTGGGGCTCGATTGGAAGGGGAAAGGCAAGCGAAGAGTATTCCGGGAATTAAAGTCACCCATTGATTACAAACTTTGTGAAACAAAAGACGAGAAAATGAAATTTTTTAAAGCATTAAAGAGTGCGATGAAGGGAGAGTCTTACATTAAAGCGAGCGTAGGAGAGGAGACGCCACCCGAAGGTACACCCGCTTACATTGTAATGGAGGAAAAGGGGGTAGCTCCGTGCCTTTGGCTAAAGCAATGGCACAAGTTGACAGAGAAACATGGGAGCGTAGCGTTCCCGATCCATGGGACATTCAATATAAGGATCCTAGAGAATTTGAGATTTGCGATGTACGACATGAAGGTACCCCCAAGGCCAGCACAGTTTGAGGCTCTAGCGATTTGGGAACTAATGGCTAGACAGCAACAGCAAAAGAAGTTCGAGACCAGGATAAGGAAGGTAGAAAAGACACTAGCGGACGCTAGGTGGGATAATTCACAGAAGGTGTGGAGGTCAGATATATTGCAGGGGATAAAATTGTTTCCCGCAATTGCTAAGGAAGAAGAGGCGACAGGTAAGAAAGCTACCTGTAAGACAGACAGGAGGTGTTCCAGAGATAGAGAAGACGAGTTAGAGGATGAGGAGTTCATCATGCAATTGCTGAACGACCGTCCACCACCTTATGCAGAGAGTGGACAAGGTCCAAGTACCAGTTCTGCCCCTCCGGCACCGGTACAGAGTAATGAAACTCCGAATACAGAAAGGCCATCGGGATCTAAGGACCCGAGTTTACTGTTCACCCCGCAGATACCGCAGGTTAGGAGAATATATCCAGATGTGCCTATATTGAAAACAGCAGAAGATTATCAGCCGCAGGTCCCAAGGTACTACAGCAGTGACAACGGTATGGGAACGATTCTAGATCCAACCGTAATGGGAGTACAGAATGGTCACAACCCAACATTGGCACACGCTGAATCAACCCAGCTTTTGATGCCTCAAAAGCAGATGCAGGGGGGAACCTCACATGCTCAGATGACGGGGAGTCAGACGGGCATGCCGGCAATGATGACCCATAGTGTGGGAATGAACATGCCTCAAAACATGGGAAATGGACAAAACCCAGATGCGATATCCCTACCCATTACTGTAGGTCCACCGGTACCTTTGTACAGTCAGCCTAATTCAGGTATGAGCGGTCAAGGATTAATGGTGCAGAATGGGATGGAAAGGAGGTGCATAGAAAACACTCCAGAGACAACTCCGATAGTGGCTCAGCCAACTGGATCTGGGTCCTTGATGGAGTTTAGTCCCATATGTGCTCAGTCAACAGTGGTGAGGTCGAGTCCCCCACTGATAATACCGCTATCATCGAACACTGAAAAGTTGCCGCAACCATCAATGGCAGTCGATGTGAACGCTACACTGATGGGGTTGAATGCGCAACAGCTGACACAATGGTTCAACAGTCTGAATTCCACACAAAGCTCAGCCAGTGGGAAGGGAGAAGACTATTTGAACAGGGTAAGGTTGAACATGGAAGCAGAAGAATTGGTGGAAGGGACTATGGGTGTGAATAGGTTAGAGTCCTATTCAGAAGAGGAGCTGAGGTATCTATGTCCCAGGATTACGAGAGAAGTGAACAAGGTACATAGAAGGTTGCAAGAAATAGCTGACAAAAACGGGGTTGAGATAGACAAGACAAAACACTTGAGCAGGAGCTATAGATTGGATTTCGGGACCACAGACTTTGAACACAAGAGGTCACCAGGCATGAAAACGCACCTTAGAGAATTGCTGCAGAGTGCACAAGTGTGGAGGTGCTTAGACAAATGGGAAAGCAGGTGGGCAAAGAAAAAGGAAAAGAAGCAAGACAGTGTCCCAGAGCAGAAGGAGAAAAGACCACAGAGTAGTGATGCAATAGCCATGTTACCAATGAGGGAGACAGCAGGGGGAAAATTAATACATGTACCGTGGCACAGAAGCGACATTCAGTCCTTTACGGATGATTTTCCCAAACTGAGAGAGAAACCGATTGAATGGTATCAACAGACTGATAGGTTTGTGAAGCTTGCAAAATGTCTTTGGGAAGACCTGAACACCCTCTTTGAGATTGTGGTTCCGGCAGATTTGTGGGAAGAATGCAAAAGGGCTGTAGGTTGGCCGACAAGTGAACCAGAGAGAGACAGGGATACAGGTGCACCGTCACCTATGGTGATGAGCTTGTACTACAAGGTGATTGAGCATTTGAAGACGAAGGTTGCAGCGAAAAATGTGGATTGGCAGAAGATTGATCGGACTGCCCAAGAGGCTAAAGAGTCAATTCATGGTTACTATGAGAGGTTGTTGAAGGCGTTTAAGAACTACAGTGGCACGGAAACAATAGAGGCGAAGGACATGCTTCATTTTGTGTTTAGATTTGTGGAAGGGCTGAGACCAGAGATAAGTCAGATGATAAAGACGCATTTGATTTGTTGGCAGTCGAAACCGATTGATGAGGTGTTGAATTATGCGAAATACTGTAGCGACGAAATTGAAGTGAAACAGAAAAGGTTGAAGGAGAAGGTGATGATGATGCAGCTTAAAGCAGCTCAGACAGGGTTGCAAGGGTTGCAAGGGTTCCAACAGCAGATACCGCAGCCGCAGCCGCAGGGAAATATGGTGTATCAGCCACAGGCGAGAGGCAGAGGCAGAGGAGGTTTCGGGAGTAATGGTCCGGATTTGAGCACTGTTGTGACTTCGAATGGTGTGCAGGCAATGAAAAGGGTGATGTCGTGTCACGTGTGCGGAATCGTCGGACATTGGAAACGCGAGTGCCCGATGATGGTGCAGGAAGGTGCAGGTGTTGGTCAGCAAAACAATGATGTCAATGCATTCCAGACAATGAGGGGACCGAAAATGAGAGGTCCAAACCCAAGTTTTCAGACCATAAATCAGCTGCAGGGATTACAGCCCATGCAGCCGCAGCAGATGCAGATGCCCCGTATGCAGATGACGCAAATGCAGCCAATGCAACAGCAGTTACCCATGGTACCTAATCAGCAAATGCAAATACCTTTGGCACCAATGAGTCAGCAGCAAGTGATGGTTCCTCCACAGGTCTCGAGTCAGGTGATGAGTACAAATGGCACAGTACAACAGTTTCCATTAAACAGTGAGAATGGAATAAACGATGGATGGGAGAGTGAAAGTTCAGATGAGGAGGGAAATTGTGTGCAGCATCCTTGGAAGTTGATCAAAAGGGTCCATATGTGGAGGGAAGAGTTATGGGTCATCGTGTCTCCTTCTTGGTTGACACAGGAGCCACACGTTCAACTGTTAGGAGTATTGAAGTAC
The DNA here is from genome assembly GCF_031143425.1 of Pleurodeles waltl. Lineage (NCBI taxonomy): Eukaryota > Metazoa > Chordata > Amphibia > Caudata > Salamandridae > Pleurodeles > Pleurodeles waltl. The sequence goes on from NC_090446.1 coordinate 1,448,531,101, forward strand.
CAAATTTGCCCCTCTCAGGGAGAACAGTTCAAGTGGTGGGAGTAGCAAACAGGTACCTGACGAACCCAATCACAGATCCAGTACCAATCAGCATTGGTAACTACCAAGGGTTACATAACTTTGTGGTATGTGACTCAAGCCCGATAGCACTGTTAGGGAGAGACCTATTGTGCAAATTGGGATGTTCAATCATGTGTTCGTACGATGGAATTAGAATTCAGACGAGCAGTGATGGGGAAGAAGAGGACAGTGCAGAAGGGGACGAGATGGAAATTGTCGATGAAAAATATCCTATGATTAACCTTCTTCCGATGTTAACTGAAGAAGATATTCCAGCTGAATTACGGGAAACAGTCGGAAAAGAAGTGTGGGATATGACAGGAAAAGAGGTGGGATTGGTGAAAGGAGTGGAACCAGTGAAAGTGACAGTAAAACCCAATGTAACCTTTCCCCAGACCCCACAATACCACATGGCACAAGACACCCTTATGAAAGTCGCCCAACTCATTGACGAGTTTGTAAAACAGGGAGTACTGAAAGAAGTGTTAAGCAGTCCATGTAATTCACCAATTATGGGACTAATAAAGCCGAGTGGAAAGGTCCGAATTGTGCAGGACTTGAGGAAAATAAATGACATCATAGTCAAATGCTGCCCTGTAGTACCGAATCCAGCTGAGATAATGTTTCAAGTCCCTTGCGATGCTCAGTGGTTCTCAGTCATCGACTTGTCACAAGCATTCTTTTCGGTGCCTCTTCATGAGGACAGCCAATTTCTCTTTTGTTTCAAATTCTTAGACAGAGTTTACAGTTGGTGTCGAATTCCCCAAGGGTTTTCTGAGTCACCGTCAATTTTCAATCAGATTCTAAAGAAAGACTTGGAAGCGCTAGAATTGCCATTCGAGTCAGTCCTAGTACAGTACATTGATGACTTACTGATTGCATCCAAGACAGAAAGTGGCTGCACAGCCGACACCATTGCCCTACTGAACCACTTGGGAAGGAATGGACACAAGGTGTCTCCTTCAAAGTTGCAGTTCTGTCAGAAGAAAGTGAAGTACTTGGGTCATCAAATAGAGAAAGGGTCACAGAGAATAATGAAGGAAAGAATAACAAGTGTACTTCAAATGAGTCCACCAAAGACGAGGAGGGAAGTGAGGAAGTTTTGGGGGATGGTGAGCTACTGTCGCCAGTGGATCCCCAACTTCTCAACTCTAGCAAAGCCTTTACTGAAACTGACCCAGAAGGATGCCTTGGATGAAATTGAGCTGAAAGGAGATGAGATGGATGCTTTTATTGAATTGAAAGAATGCATGTGTAGGGCTCCAGCTTTAGGTATGCCTGATTACACAAAGCCTTTCACATTGTTTTGTCATGAACGTGATGCATGTTCTTTGTCTGTCTTGACCCAAGCCCATGGTGGCATAAACAGACCAGTAGCATATTTTTCAGCTACTTTGGATCCGGTCGCAGCAGCACTTCCAGGGTGTTTGCGCGCCTTAGCAGCAGTTGGTATCAGCCTCACTCAGAGTGAAGGAATAGTGATGGGACACCCATTAACAGTCATGGTCCCTCACTCAGTTGAGATACTTTTGACCCGCTCCCGAACACAACACATGACTGGAGCAAGACTCACAAGGTATGAGACAATAATTCTGGGCTCACCGAATGTGCAGCTGAAAAGGTGCACTACGTTGAATCCAGCAACCTTGCTTCCCGGTGAAAATGCTGAAATTGAGAACGCTGAAGACGTCGAGCATGACTGCCTTCAGGTGACTGAATTTTGCACAAAACCCCGACCTGACATTAAGGATACTAAGCTTGATGAAAATGACCAAATTGTTTTTGTTGATGGATCATGTTTAAGAGATGCATTGGGAATAATGAAAGCAGGATATGCTGTATGTACTGTAACAGGTGTCCTGGAAGCGTCTTGGCTTCAAGGAGTTTATTCTGCACAAGTAGCAGAGCTTGTAGCCCTTACAAGAGCATGCCAACTGTCCGCATTGATGAAGGTTACCATTTACACTGATAGTCAGTATGAGTTTGGAATTGTGCACGACTTTGGGCAACTATGGTCACAGAGAGGTTTCCTAACTTCTTCAGGGTCACCAGTGAAAAACGGGGAGAGAATAAGGGAATTGTTACACGCCATTCAAATGCCAGCCGAAATTGCAGTGGTAAAGTGTAGTGCTCATACAAAAGGACAGGACTATGTTTCCTTGGGAAATGCATATGCGGATCAGGTCGCAAGATTTTGTGCCCTGAACTGTATATTGCTCCGGGATGAATGGAATTCGATAAATGAGCCAGAGCTTGAACCAGCTGAAGCATTTGCTTTGAAAGTCGTAGATACAATGGATGAACTAAAAACATTACAGAATAGCGTCAGGGAGGATGAAAAAGCTTCTTGGATTAAATCACAATGTACAAAGAGACCAGATGAGATATGGGTTTCAAATGAGGGAAAATTTGTTTTACCAAATTGTCTCTTATCGCAGCTAGCGCGGTTCTATCATGGGCAGGCTCACCTGGGAAGAGATGCCATGATAAGATTGTTCAAAACTGATTGGTTTAACCCCAGATTTCGTCAAGTTGCAGAAGCAATTTGCCATCGATGTGTCATTTGTCAGCAGATGAACCCAGGAAAGGGAACAGTTGTGAACGTGAGCCACATTGGCAGGGCCGGTGGCCCGTTCAGCAGGATGCAGATGGACTTTATTGAGATGCCTGTGCATGGAGGTCTGAAGTATGTGTTGGTGATTGTGTGCATTTTTAGTCACTGGATTGAAGCATACCCCACACGTAGAAATGACAGCCTTACAGTTGCAAAACTATTGTTGAGGGAGTTGATACCACGTTTCGGATTCCCGATCTCTTTAGAATCAGATAGGGGAAGTCACTTCAATAACGAGGTGATAAAGTTGCTTTGCGAAGCGCTGAACATTGAGCAAAAACTGCATTGTAGCTATCGCCCTGAAGCCTCAGGACTGGTGGAGCAAATGAATGGTACACTGAAATCAAGAATGGCGAAAAGATGTGCATCGACAAATTTGAAATGGCCTGACGCATTGCCTTTGGTGTTAATGTCAATGAGAAACACCCCTGACAGAAAGACTGGATTGTCCCCGCACGAAATTCTCATGGGCAGGGCTATGAGACTTCCTGCAGTTCCCGCAAACGCGCTTTTGAATATTACAGATGATATGGTGTTAGACTACTGCAAGGGTCTGGCTGACGTGGTTCGCTCTTTCTCTCACCAGGTGGAAGCAACCACCTTGCCACCGATCCAAGGTCCAGGACACGCACTGAAAGCAGGTGACTGGGTCGTGGTAAAGAAGCACGTGAGGAAGTTGTGTCTGGAACCCCGTTGGAAAGGCCCTTTCCAAGTGATCCTGACAACCACTACCGCTGTGAAGTGTGCGGGAGTTCCCAACTGGATCCACGCCAGTCACACAAAGAAAGTGTTGTGTCCTACAGATGAGGAAGTTGAAGCGCTGAAACTGCCAGTAACCGATAACAAAGTGCCGAGCGCTGAGACAGAGCAAAACAGAACTAGAAGCGAACAGGCAGAAATAGTCGAGAGAGAAATATTCTCTGAGGACGAAGCAACCGATTCACTTGGGGAAGACCAAGAAGAAACCTCAGACAGCGACGAAGCAGCTGAAGGTGACAAAGAGCCTGAAGCAGCTGAGGGTGACAAAGAGCCTGAAGCAGCTGAAGGTGACAAAGAGCCTGAAGCAGCTGAAAGTGACAAAGAGCCTGAAGAAAGTAACAGTGACGAAGGGCTCGAAAGAGGTGAAAAGGCAGGAGAGCCTGATCAGAGGAGGGCTTTCCCAGAAGCAGACGGTACAGACAAAGAAAAGGAAAACCTGATTGACTCCCCAGAAGGAGGGGACCAGGCAGAACAGAACAAAACTGTTCAAACTTCTTCAGAAGAGATCGCAGGTCCATCAAGTGGACACAGTGTAAAGAGAAAACAAAGTATATCACCAGTAAAAGTAAGGACTAGAGAAAATTTGAACGACAGTGAAGGGCCAAGAGTAAAAGAGAAAAGAAAGGAAGTGTCTGTCGTGACACCGACATCGAGTGCAGAAAAAAGACTTGGCCAAAGAGGAAAGTACCAGTGAGGCAGAGTCAAAGAGAGATGCAAAATTGAAAAGGAAAAGGATACCAAACAGGAGATATTCCGGTCCAGAGTGGGCATATGTAGTCCATGACGATTGGACTGACAAATTTGTATCTCTTAGCCTCGAGAACGAAGAAGAAGAGATACCAATAGAAAAGAAAAGTTTTATGGACACTGTTGATTGAAAAGCTGGTAAATGACATTGCTTGCTATAATCTAACGTGATACAACCAGCTGAGACATTGCTAAACCAGATGAGACATTTGCTAACTTGATAAAGACTTTGAAAACCTGATTGACTTTTTTAAACACGATTTGAGACAACGTTGACAACTGAGAAAAAAAAAAAAGAGATTGAGTTATTGAACTTTGAAAGAAAAAAAAAAAAAAAATGAGTTATTGCCGAACTGAGTTATTGCTGAATTGAGACTGAGTTATTGCCGAATTGAGACAAACGCTGCTAACCGATAAGTGACTTGGCTCCTGAAGAAAACTGTGTGAACATTGCGCTCGTTCAGCTTTGTAACTAAATTGCTAAATCGTTTCTCTTATAGGTGCTTCTAGCTCTCTGATTCTATACAGATCATGACACAAAACAGTAGAAAGAAATATTGTAAATATGTGTGTATAGGCTTGATAGTTGCATGTGTACTAATAATAATGGCAATAGTGCTTGGAATGCATGGTAAGGGTGAGAATGAGAAAATTGATGCCTCTACTTTTGCTCCTGTTACTGTCACTGAACTAACCGCACTGAAAAGACTAGAATTAGATGAGAGACACTTGCATGAAAAGAAGGAACTCTTGTATAATGTTTTCTATCGCTTGCTAACAGAATACGTTGAGACTATGGATGCGAAAGATTGTTACGTGTGTACACAGATACCGACATCGGTAACGGAAGGGGTGACTTATCATCACATGCCTCTTACATATGGGATTACATGTAGTATAGTAACTTCTAGATTTTATGGTCAAACCAACATACAGTATTTTTACTCAAATTATGATGTTACCTTTGCATATGTTCCTATAATCACGCAACTTAGCCAGATTGCTAAAGATTGGGATGCTAAAATAATGAGGGAATTTTTCGAGCCAATGCTACCTTTTGAAACGGCTCACGCTCATAGGGAAAATCTTACCTGCTCCCTCTGAGCAGTAGAAATAAGCTTTTTAGATCGCACGGATGATAGAAGGGCACACATGAATGCGAAATTAGAAAAGGAGCTACATAAGAGGACTTCAGTAGATAATTATGCTTTTGCCGCAATAAGAACACAAGGGAGAATAGCTTTAGATGCTTGGCATGTAGGGAAATTTTGTATATATCGAGGTGAATCTTATTATGACAATATTTTTGTGGGTGCGAGTGAATGTAAACATACGTTTATCTTTAAGGCCAAATGGACATTCATGCTGAACGGACTTGACCCTGTCATACCAGGTGTATCTTACATTTGCGGGCATAATGCCTATTATCGTCTTCCAAAGGGATGGTGGGGGAGATGTTATTTGGGTATAGTGTTCCCAAAGGTTTATCAACTGGATGACCTATCGATGATTCCAAAGACATCTGGATCCCATTGTATCCAGAAAAGAGAGACCGCAGCTGCTGTGGTGGGAGATATATTTGGAGCCATGATTCCTTCATTGGGAGTTGTGTTGAATTCCATCAAAATAAGAAAGTTGTCTACTATAGTGGATAACATGTTGACAAAGTTTTCAGGTGCTATAATCCTGATGGATGCTGAACTTGCAGCGGAAAGAGCTATGACTCTTCAAAATAGGCTTGCCTTAGACATTCTTTTAGCAAAGGATGGCGGCGTTTGCAAAATGCTTGGTGCGCGACACTGTTGCACGTATATTCCAGATAACAGTGTGAAGATTAAAACAATGCTTGCGAATTTAACGAAAGAGAGTGCAGACTTGAAGGAACTGAAAGAACCAGGAGTTTGGGAGAAGGTTGGAAAGGGAATTGCGTCAGTGGGAAGTTGGCTTGGTGGCATTTGGAATGGAATATTATTAAAAATAATACAGGGAATTCTAATAGTTCTGATTTGCATCTTTGGAATTTGGGGAATAAAAAGGGGAATAATAATGATCATGGAAAGAATTAAAAGAAGGAAGGAAGAGAAAATGATGAAAAGAATGGCAGAAGAATACAAAGCAAGAACAAGGGGAACTAAAAGGCAGAGGGAACTGACAGAATTTTAATGGAATAAAATTTGTGGGCATGGTTTGGTGTGATGACAAGTAGTCATCAGAGGAGGGATTGATGACGCAGAAATGAAGGTTTTACATTTATTAGCGCTTAAACGTAGTATCGCAATAATTAAGTGTGACTTTAGCCGAACTAGTAAAGATTGTACGGGGACAAATGTGCCCTCAGAGTAGTTTGCCAACATTTATAAGCGTGCTTTATATAACGTGATGTATTAGAATTGTACGAATCTGACATAATCATAAATGTGTGCCATGATTTGCTTGTTAGAAATGCTTTAGCTTAGCATAACTTTAGTGGAGGCTTTGGCCTAGTTGCCTTGTCTCACGGTTTAGATGCTCGTATTTTTCCAATGTGCTAATTAAACGTGTATTCTTGCTTGAAGCTGTACTTTTCCAGTGAGATCGGTTCACATGCTTATCTTTAAGGTTTCGTGCCAGCCTGGCATCTTCTTCTTTGCTCCAAGGTCAATCTGCAGGTGCGGACAATGGAAGCTCTGAAAGTGAGTTAATTGGTAAAATATGTTGCAACTTACGTTCCCGACTCCAAGGATAATGTATGCCTAGGTAGAAGCTTGTAAATTGTTGTTTTTGATTGGACAATTTGAAGCCAACCTATGAACCCTCCAATGGAAGACCCTACTGGATTTGAACTGTTGTCTATTTAAACCAGGTGCACAAGAAGAAAGCGGCCATTACAGACATTATCCGCCATTACCAGCCATTACGAGCCCATTACGAACTTTACCCGCCATTTTGCAGGACATTGCAGCTATTATGGCCCATCTAGCTGCGACGCCATTTTGAAAGAGACTGTGATGCTTTCTCTAATCGAGAGAAAGAGACTTTAAGTAATTCTCGCCCTAGAGACTTTAACTTTGATTTGTCCCTTTTGCATGAAGTAGTAGTTTTATCTTGCCGCTGTGAGGCAACTGCCCCGTCCACCCTGCCCCTTTGCCCCGTCCCATGCTGATCGAATCCGGTACCTGTGAGACGAAGACTTCCTTGAATGCTGATTAAATTTGGTAAATATGAAAGAAGATGTACAATTGCATTGTGTTTCTTTTTAGGTAACCAACTGCTGATTTTGATAAGAGCCCTAGTTAGGAGTTTTCCAAATTAATGTTGCTAAATTGTTTATGCATGAAATCCCACATGCAGATGCTAATTTGAGGTTAGATGAGGATCCATTTGTTGCACGATGCAATTTGAGACCTTGTTGTGCTGACCAATGTATGCAATTAGCTCATTACAGATTATAGTTTTAGTGGTTTGCGTTGCCATCATAGAAGGCATTGTTATTCAAATGCTGCATAGATTGCATCTTTTCCGTCGTTATGGACAGCTATTAATGTTCATTTACATATATCATTTGGTGTTGAGACACATTTATATTGTGCTAGCTTTGTTAATATAGGGAAATAAATGCGCTAACTTTGAATAAACTGGTGTGGTTATTCATGACCGAAAGGTCATGGTTCGCCTAAATGTATTCTGGATTAATTGTGAAGTGTTATGTTGATCAGGGCATTGCTTATGTTCGTTATTGATTATTGATTGTTGATTTTGATTGATTACTCCCGAGTGAGGAGAGTCCCACTTGGTCAAAAGATTCATCGACCTAAGAGCGTCCAGATACAGGTAATTTAGTAGGTCGGAACGCTCTATCAGTATCAAACGTGAGAAAGCTCAAATCCTGAAAATGTATCACGATTTATCACGATTTGTGGGGAACAACACTGCACAAGAGCATGCAGCATTGCACTGTTCAGCGGCAGGTTTATTAAGTGTTGCACTGCCATGATTTCAGTGGTCACGCTTGTGTTGAAAATGTATTGTTCACACAACACAAAATGCGATGTTGCCTTGTGCCATGGCGCACAGGCGAGCGAGTTAAGTCTTGTATGAGGTTCATACTGGAGACACACTCTGCAATCCCTGCTAACAGACAACAACTCTTGGATCAATAACAGTTCACGCGTACTACGCGTTGAAATATCTATTGGTGTAATTAGTTTGCCACTGTTTGCACCTGTTTTCATTTGGCAGTGGAGGTGCGCACTTTTGCATGTGGAACTGGCTTTATGTGGAGCCTTGGGGTGTGTGGACAGCACGCGCTCTATTACGCCCGCTTTGTGGACAGTGTTAGTGAATTGGTGCTACGACTCGCTGGTGTTTCAGTGCTTCACTTGTGTTAAGTTTCTTCATAAAATCATTCGTGAACAAAAGTCGCTCAAGGATGCTCTCTACCAGCGCTGCTGTGCATTGCACCTCCTACGTCTCATCGTGACCGTGCTAAAGTTGAGTAAGTTTGAGCATCAGTCCCCATGTGGAAGTCCTCTTGGGATCTAGTGATCCAGTGAGGGTGTTCCGCATGTCCAAAAGTTTACGTGATGTGCCCCATTACAGCACTTTACTGTCTCCCCAACCAGAGTCAAGAAGGTAAGGCTTAATCCAGGACGAGTGCGTGAGGTTAGAACTCAGATATAGGTTGACTTACATGCCCAGACACATTTTATTTTTCTAAAGAAAAGGAAAACACTGAAAGTCATCAAACGCCAGAAGTGTCTAGGACCTCCTTGGCGTGGGCACCTGCCCCAAACGCCGTTCTATCTCCTTAGCACTAAGCACTATACTTTCAGTTTAACATGGAGCACGGTGACCAACGTTACATGCAGGAAGGTGTGAGTGGACACACCCAGCTTATTTATTTTCAAAAGTCCTAGTATCTCGAGTTATTCATGTTCTTTTTTTAAGTTAGTGAGAACAGTTACTGAGGCCAAGTCGAGCAACCTTTGTGTGGGTCGGGTACCAATTAACGCTAGGTGTCTCCGAGGTGGTCCTAGCCGCAGTGGGAATGTATTTAAGAAACTACCAGTTGCAGAAGTGATTTTTCAGTTGTTTGGTAATCCGAGGGACGCCAGGGGGTGTAAAGGCTGGTTACTGGGCTACTCGGCAGAACAAGGCACTCTTTGCCTTGGCTTCAACCTGTGATATCTCTGAAACCATGATGGCAAGAAAAAACAGGATAAACTCCCCCAGACAATGGCTTGGGACTCCGGGGGTCAAGGTCACGGTTTCTCAGTACTTCCAAAGATCTTTGTGAGTGTTAGGTACAGACACCCCAGCACACTAGGGCATTAAGACACAGCAACTCACAGTTTTCAATTCTTGAAGGTCATGGGCCCATAAGTAATTTTGCTTCTTTTCTTGACCACCTGACTCTGGCGACGTCATTTATACAGGGGCTGTCTCAATCTTTGAGGATGGTCTGTTCAGGTCTTTCTAACAGCTGTCTTTGGTGACCTGTGGGGCCGGTCTCTTATTCCAGCTAAGGATACTCAACTTCATGGGCAGGCAGGTTGATGCATCTACGGCCAGGTGGCTCTGCACAAGCATGTGTAGGCTTAGGGACAGTCTACACTGAGAGTAGCAATGCAACAATAGTCTAACTCTTTGCTCTTCAATGCTCTTCTGCTCGTGGGCTGGTACACAGATCCTCCATGTTATTGAGTCAAAAGGCTGAACCAAGTAATGTCTGGAAAAATAAATATTTCTAGTCAGGTGGTTTGCAATTTATAAGATTTCCATTGGCACCTCCATTTGTGGGGAAATTGTCCCAGTGTGATGACTTTGTGGTCTACGGTCTCCTCTGTGACTGCTTTAGGCTGGCTCAAGCGAAATGTGAAATGGTAGCTGACATGAAGTCAGTCATCGCCATAGATATGCAGATTTTAAACAGGAAGTGGGAGTAGCTAGTTTCACTCAGTCAGGAAAGTGCACCTCCCCCAAACCAAGAGACACTAGCTTCAGGATGAGCATAGGAGCAGTGCATTTACAGGCTGCCTTGGCTAGGATGGAGATGGTTCTCCAGCACCTAGCACCCACCACATTTTCTAGCACACACGCTTTGTGTCCTATGGACACAAATGCTCACCCATCACATAACGTACAGGCTGTTCCAACCCATGCTTTAACCACACATAATGGAGATATAAGGCCCCAGTATACCACCCAGTTATGGGAAACTCCATAGATGTTTCACAGAGAAAACTAGGATGTCTTTATTCCCAAGGGCTGCAGGTAAAAACGCCTCCAGTCTGCCTGTAAACCTATGTTTTGAGTCCCTTACAGGCTGAATACAGGAAATGTCAATCACCCTCTCAAAGAGATGTCCATGTTGTGTGCAGAATCCATCATCCAGTACTTAATTTCATATGCTTGAATGTTCTAAATTATAAAAATCCAGTACGTATAAGACTTATCTTAACAGAGCCATATTGTGCAGAGCTGCGTGACTGTGGTCAAGAAGACAAGGTCACAAAATTGCCTAAGAACACAAGTTCAACTGAAGTTTAGAGATGACTTTTGCGGTGGGACATTAAAGGAAGTGTAACTCCTTAGCAGCTAATTTTTAATTTAAAAAGGCTTTAAGCTCTGAAACACACGGGTCACTGAAGGATGTCTCAGTAATGAACAGACAAAAAGTAAGATATAGACAGGAAGCACAAATCCTTGGTAAAGCAGAACCCTCTAATGTCTTAGTCTGCCAAAAAGTTACCTCAGAGTACAGCAGGTGAATGACCGATTCAGCAATATTTTTCAGTGAGTAAGTATAGCATGTCCTTGACATAACCCTGACTTACCCCTAGGCTTGTATGAGTAAATCACCAGTAATACCCAAGAAGCCGAATAAAAGGCCTTGGTATCCTTGCATGCAGTGGCTGCTTTAGACAGAAAATGAAAACAAAACCACTGGCTAGTAATGTCAGCCTATTTACCTACATATTGCAGTCTCAAAATAATCAGCTTAGTCTAGTTCTTTGCCTTATTGTAATTTATGGGTTGTTAGCATTTGCCACTTCTAGTTCATAGCCGTCCAACAACTTCACTTCTAAAGATCATCGAACCCTTACTATAAAAGAAGCAAGGTCCAGGGTCTCTACCTATGGCCTCTCCTACAACTAGGTCATCACAATCTTTTAAAGAGTAGATCAATTTTGCCCCTTGTTATGATTGCTTAAGAATAACTAATGAATCCTCACAATTCCCACCCCTGCTTTCACAGCCGAATAATGTGGGTCTTGTTTTTGAAATTATCTTTTAGTACAAATATTTACCTGAGTGTTGGAAATGGCCTTTCTGCAGGGTCAACCTCCAAAACTTTTGGCCTTCCTCCTTCTCTTTTTCTGACCTCATTTTCGCTGGTTTTAGGACTCTGCTCACTTTGCCACTGCTAACCAGTGCCAACGTGCATATGCTTTCTCCTTAAAACATGGTAACATTGGCTCATACTCAAGTGGCTCATTTAATTTACTTATAAGTCCTTAGTCAAGGGCACTATATGTGCCCAGGACATGTAAATTTAATGCTACTAGTTGGCTGCAGCACTGGTTGTGCCACCCACATAAGTAGCATCCTAACCATGTCTCAGGCTTGACACTACAGGGCCTGTGTGTGCAGTTTCACTGCCGCTTTGACTTGGCATTTAAAAATAATTGCCAAGCCTTAAAACTCCCCTTTTTCTACATAAATGTCATCCATAAGGTAGGCCCTAGGTAGCCCATAGGGCAGGGTGCCATGTAGGTAAAAGGCAGGACATGAACGTGTGTGCTCTACATGTCCTAGTAGTGTAAACTCCTAAATTCATTTTACACTGCTGTGAGGCCTGCTCCTTTCATAGGATAGCATTAGGGCTACCCTCATATACTGTTTGAGTGGTAGATTCTGATCTGAAAGGAGTAACCAGGTCATATTTAGTATGGCCAGAATGGTAATAGAAAATCCTGCTTATTGGTAAAGTTGGATTTAATATTTCTATTCCAGAAATGCCACTTTTAGAAAGTGAGCATTTCTCTACACCTAAATCCTTCTGTGCCTTACAATCCACGTCTGGCTAGGTTAGTTGACAGCTCCCTTGTGCATTTCACTCAGAAAACCCCAAACACAGGATGCTCAGTCACACCTGCACACATCTGCATGCTGAATGGGTCTTCCTGGGCTGGGAGGGTGGAGGGCCTGACACTTACATTTGAAAGGACAGTGGCCTGCCCTCACACAATGGACTGCCAAACCCCCTACTGGGACCCTGGCAGACAGGATGGAACTGAAGGGGACCTGGTGCACTTCTAAGCCACCCTTTGAAGTCTCCCCACCTCAAAGGCACATTTGGGTATTTAAACAGGGCCTCTGACCCTACCAACTCAGACACTTCTGGACAAGATACCACTGGAGAAGAATCCCTGAACCAGAATCTGCAACCTGCCAAGAGGAACTGCCTGGCTGCCCAAAATACTCACCTGACTGCATTTCCTGCAAAGGACTGCTGCCCTGCTGTTGCCCTGCTGCCTTGGTGCCCTCTGGCTCTGCTGAGAAGTGCTCTCCAAGGGCTTGAATAGAGCTTGCCTCCTGTTCCTTTAAGTCTCAGGACCAAAAAGACTTCATTCTGCAAAAGAACTCCTTGTGCAGCGAAAATTCGACATGCAGCCTGCAAGAAACGACGCACAGCCTGCATTGCGGTGGGAAAATTACCACACGCCGAACCGGATCGACGCAGCCTGACTTCCCGAATAGGAGATGAACGCACTTCCAGTGTTGCGACCGGAAATTCGACACACGGCCCACTGGATCGACGCAAAGCCGAACCAGAATGACGCAACCTGACTTCCTGCGAGAAGAATCAACGCAGTGCCTGCAGTGCGGCAGAAATTTCCATGCATCGCCCACCGGATCGACGCAGCCCCTGTGACTTCGTCCTGCACGGCCAGGATTTCAACACATCGTCCCCGGGGCGTCCGAAAACCCAGCAACTCGAAGAGGATCCCAATCTACGCACTGGAAAACGACAGAAAGCCTGCCTTGCGTGAAAACTCAACAATGCATCGTCTGTGCGCGCTGGAAAAATTGACTCACACCTCCCTGTTTTCCACGCAACTTGCAGGGAATTTGAATGCAAACCAGGTACTTTGTGCTTGCAGGAAACATTTGTTGCTTTATAAAGACTAAAGACTCATTTTATCATTTTCTACAGTGATAATTCAAAGTGTAGTTATCAAATCATAATCGTTTTGATCTACATTTAATCAGATAAATATTAGATATTTTTCTAAATACTGTGTGGTGTATTTTTGAGGTGTCATACTGTGTTATTGCATGAGTTAATGCACAAATACTTTACACATTGCCTGACTGCTCAGTGCCAAGCTACCAGAGGGTGGGCACAGGGAAATTTGGATTGTGTGTGACTTACCCTGACTAGAGTGAGGGTCCTTGCTTGGACAGGGGGTAACCTGACTGCCAACCGAAGACCCCATTTTTAACAATGAGCAATATGGATAAAAATACTTGAGCACAGCATATCCCCTGTCTTTCAAGAATGTTAACAGCCCTCCCAGATAAGCACTTGAACTACAACAGAACACAACTCTACTTACAGGTACCGGCTTCAGATTTGAAAGAAGGGAGCAGGCAGGGCCTGGCCATGATCAAGATAGCTGGCATCGTCTAAGCCTTCCTGAGTATCCATTCCCATACAGCATTATGGATGACAACATCTTCCCCTTTTGCAGTCCTGTTGACAGTGGAGAAAACATTGCAGCGATTCTGTGACCTGCAGGTCGCTGGACGGCAAGAGGCCAGGCCCATGACTGCTGGGTAATTGCCACATCACCAGACCTAGGTTACAAAGCACAAGAGGGAGTTGCCAAATGGTGGAGGAGCCTGGCGTCATCCGCACACAACTTTGTAGACCTGGGCAGACTAGTGCTTTTCTTGTGGTACCCTGGCAAGGAGTAGGTGACTGCAGAGGGAGACCACACAACGGAGCTACAGTACACTGCATGGGAGTAGCTTCCCATGTAACGGGTAATGGCCAGTGAACTCCTCAGTGCTTGGACCCATTGCACTCCAACTGCACACCTACAAAGTTACCCAGAGATTTCGCTTTTGGGGCTGGAAAGATTCCCACTCCCCAGCAAGACACTTTCTTGACCAGCCTTGGGTGAGTCAGCTCTTGTGTGAGTGCATTCCCCATTTATGCCAAAACCCCCACTTATCTACTAGCCTCTGCAGTTTGGAACTGCCTTACCTGTCTATCAGTGCCAGCTTCACTCAGACCTGCATGCGTGAGGGCTCTAGGCTGCAAGTCCAGTGCTCCTGTTACCTTCCTCCATTCAACACCTGTTGAAACGACAGATGTATATCTCCAATTGGATTCCTGCTGGGGTTTTTGTGTGCCTCCCCTCACTTTTCTCGTCTCCTGTCTTTAGCAGCAGATGTTAAAAGACTTGTAACCACTCAACATGCACTATTTCTCCTTTCAAAGCAGAGGGAAGCAGGAACATCTGATCTCTCCTGTCTTGGTGAAGACTACTGATAAGGTGGACATATTTTGCACATATTTTGCACATACGTCTCACTGCCCTAGAAGCAGAGAGATCTGAATAATTTTTACTTCACTACATGATAGCATGTCAAGACTGAAGCCCCAGAGGCAAATGCTCATTGTGGAAGCAGTTTCTTGTAGACAGAGAAAGAACCAAGGGGCTAAAAATTCCACCACCATGACTGATATCGCCATAGAGTCAATGCTACAGAACTCACAACCAAAGTGACAGCTGTCCAAGGGAGCACAGCAGACATGGATACTGAGATTATAGCCAACCTAGCTGACATCTCAGCTTTGAAAACTAGACTGGATGCAAACGAACATCGCATAGCCACTGCCAAGGACCAACATGATCAAATTAATAGGGTGTCAGATTGGGGCCAGAAACCATAGTTGCTCCACAAGAAATCTATGGACTTTTAGGATAGGAGAAAGATGGACAAGGCTAGGATCTCAAGAGTGTTGGTAAATGCTGAGGGCAACTGCATTGTGGCTTTCTTGAGCAACTTTCTCCCTACACTACTGGAGATGACTTTTACCTCCACCTTTGACTTCCAGTGAACCCATAGAGCGTCTTGAAATGCACATCCAAAGTAGTGTCCACAAGGCGTATCCTGGCTTCTCATTGTGAAAATACGCATTATTAGTAGGGATGGTGGTGAGACCCCACCAAGAAATAATGTCACTATTCTGTATTGGGTCGATTTAGGTTACATTAATTTAAGAATTAGCTCCCTCCTAGGTAATGTGGCACAGCGCAGTCAAGAATTACTGATAAGAAAAAAATGTAATGTATTTATCAGTACCGAACCAGTTAATAGGTTGACACACAATACAATAAAAATTGCACTCCGTTTTATGAAAATATAACACCAAAATGACAAAAATCAGATCGGGGAAAATATGATTTTTAAGAGTTTTAGAGTTTTGTAGCACCAAAGGTGCAAAGAATTGACCACGGTTATCTGGTCAGACTACACTGGGTCAAAGTCAAAAGTTAGGGCAGACCAAGATGGAGCATGGGTCAGCTACATTGATCAGATTTGTCCCAGTGAAAAGTTTACCTTCTGACTTTGACCCTGATTGTAAGGTGGTTGGAATTACAAATTGTTGGTTATTTAACTCATCCGATAATTACCGGTTGCATTAAATAACTGAACCTTTGTTACATTTTGGCAGGTCAAACGTTTCCAAATTTAACAGGGGAACAATATGATTTTTACTGTATCATGCATATTTTGGTGCATATATCACCGAAATCTGTTTGTTATTCTCCAACAATTCGTAATGGGTGGTATTTATCACACTTGGTAAATAACATACCCCATGGTATTGTTATTTATCATGTGTAATAAATAGCACCTATATGCGTAATCAGGGCCTTTTTTCTGAAGTAATTTACTCATCAGTGGGGCAGGCTGATGCCTTGATGTTGGCAGGGTGCTTCTCGGCTCTGACCCCAGTGAAATACCTTTTGTGGATGTAGAAATGCTTTCACCGGGCAAAACGGCAGACTGAATGTGATCAGCATTGTGGAAATGGCTGCAGCGGTGTGACTGCAGTTCTGTGGTGGTGTTTGGGTCTTTTAAGATAACGTTTGGAAAAAGTTTACAGGGCCTTTTGGGCACCACTTGGTAGGTTAGGACTCAATCTCCCAGAAGCCACCATCAGTTGGAACTGGTCATCTGGGCTCTCCTTTACTGCAGGCTTTGTCGCGTGGGCTCTCATTATCCTAAATGAGACTACTGGATTTCTAGGTAGCAGGATCGTTCACGGTGTGGGGGACTGAGTCTGACCCACTTGGAAGGACCTCTGTCACCCTAAATCCGGTTTTGCTCCGGCTAACTAGCAGTGCCTCATCTCTCCCAAGGGGAAGGGATGATTGGGCAGCCGAGCGCATGATATCTTTGGAACGTCTCAGGGAAGTCGTGGTCACTCAGATCCAAACCAACTCTCTCATTTACAATATGATCTCATATACAAATGACAAAAGCAGTTTAAGTTTTATATATATTGTTTTAATAAAACAACTGCATTTTAGATATTAAGGCGTGAGCCGCAATAAACAGAACCATACAACACAGTAGGATTGAAATAGTCACGAGGAGAGTGAAACATAAGAATAACGCTATCATGGTGTTAACAATTTCTACTCTCGCTCAGATAGTTCTATTTCGAGCACAGCATGTTAAGCTCCTAACTTGCCTTTCAGATTCCCTGGGAAGACATCAACCCTCATACCTGAGCAGAGGCCTGTGATCTGGTTCAGCATCTGCAACGAGGCAGTCAGCGTCTAGCTGTGGTTCCCTGGTCGGAATCTCCCTCTTGCATGTATTGGGACAAGGAAGTGTTTTTATAACTAACATGTCAGCGTGATCACAAAATGTCCCTACGCAAGAATGCCAAAGACTAAACTCCTACCACGTCTATCGGCAATGTACCAGACTATATCCTTGACTGAAGCACAGAGTGAACAGGAATGTGTTATTGAGAACTCCAGTGCTGAAGTAGGCTAAACAGTATGATATAAAAAATAAAACAAGACCCTAGAACTGGTTATTTGAAAAATAACAGTACGAAGCCGAACAAAAAGCATTTAGAGCAAAGTGCACAGAGGCTCTAAGCTGAGAGCAAATAAATAAAATACATCCAGGGCAAAGTATACAAAGGCCTAAAGCCTGAAGCTAATGCGCAAAGGATACATAAAACTGACCACACTACAGCTTCTTATAGTGTTTGTGCTCCTAGAGCTTAACAGGAAGCTAGCCAACTATCTCTTTTAGTCCACTCTTCTGTCCTGGGTTCAAGCGGGAGCAGGTTCAGCCTTTGAGGTTTCTCTCCACAGGTAAAAGAGCAGGGTCAGTCCTCAAGCCAAGGGTGCCACTTTTGTACCTGGCACTTGCTTGTGGATGTGGATGAATCTCTAATCAATAAGGAAACAATTGCCAGGGGAAACCCTACCCACTGTGGCATTATTTTCTGGGGGATTGGCACTAAAAAATTCCCACAGTGCACCTCTGCCCAAATTCAAGGTGCCAAAACATTTCTTCCATGGGTCAAGGCTATTGGCACACCCCTGAGGTGTGTCTAGGGAAATGAGGAACTCCCACTGAGAAACCAGTGTAGCCCCCCCCCACTGGCCTTGATGCCAATCTGGCTACTCACACTATGGCAGCGGTAGGCCTAGGTGTGCTTTCAGTATTTCTGTAGCAGGGTGTTAGAAAGGGGGTCTTTGGTTGGCAGTCAGGTTACCCCCTGTCCAAGCAAGGACCCTCACTCTAGTCAGGATAACTCACACACAATCCGAATTATCCTGTGCCCACCCTCAGGTAGCTTGGCACTGAGCAGTCAAGCTTAACTTAGAAGGCAATGTGTAAAGTATTTTTGCAATAAATCATACAATAGCACCACAAAAATACACCACACAGTGTTTAGAAAAATATATAATAATTATCTGGTAAGATGCAGGTCAAAACGATTAAAATGCAATAAGTATATGTTGAGATATCACTGAAAAGTGATATAAAGTGTCTCAAGTCTTTTAAAAGCAAAACAAAGTCTCTTTCAAGCACAAAGTACCTGGTTTGCGTGAAAAATCTCCGCAAAGAACTGCAGAGGAGGAGATGTGTGGAAACAAAGGGGTGTGCATCGATTCCTCGGGCCTCACACGGTGATGCGTCGTTTAGTTTTTGCGCAGGGACGGCTTTACTTCGATTTCCGGCACTTGGTCATGGATCCTCTTTGGGTTGCGGGGTTATCAGACGCCCGGGGATGATGCGTGGATTTCCTGCGCTGGCAGGACGAAGACACAGGAGCTGCGTTGATCCGGTAGGCATTGCGTAATTTTTTTTACCGCACGGCAGGTGCTGCGTCGATTCCTCCCTGGAAGTGGGGCTGTGTCGTTCCGGCTCGGCTGTGCGTCGATCCGGTGAGGCCATGCACTGAAGTTCCAGTCGCTACACTGGCGCGGCGTCGATCTTCTCATTGCGAAGTCGGGCTGCGTTGTTTCGGCGTGCAGTGAGATTTTCACCGTGATGCAGGCTGTGCGTCGTTTATAGCAGGCTGTGAGTCGAATTTCGCCACACAAAGAGTTCTTCTTGTAGAGATGAAGTCTTTTTGGTCCTGAGACTTCAGGGAACATGAGGCAAGCTCTATCCAAGCCCTTGGAGAGCACTTCTTCACCACAGCCAGAGAGCAGCAAGGCAGCAGGGCAACAGCAAAGCAGCAGTCCTTCACAGAAAGAAGACAGGTCAGTCCTTTTAGCAGCCAGGCAGGTCTTCTTGGCATGATGCAGGTTCTGGTTCAGCTTCTCTTCTCCAGGAAGTGTCTGAGGTGGTAAGGCAGCGGCCCTGTTTATATACCCAAATGTGCCTTTGAAGTGGGAGAGACTTCAAAGAGTGGCTTAGAAGTGCACCAGGTCCCCTTTCAGTTCATTCCTGTCTGCCAGGGTCCCAGTAAGGGGTGTGGCAGTCCTTTGTGTGAGGACAGGCCATCCACCCTCCCAGCCAAGGAAGACTCATTCAAAACGCAGATGTATGCAAGTGAGGCTGAGTATCCTGTGTTTGGGGTGTGTCTGAGTGAATGCACAAGGAGCTGCCAACTAAACCCAGCCAGATGTGGATTGTAAGGCACAGAAAGATTTAAGTGCAGAGAAATGCTCACTTTCTAAAAGTGGTATTTCTAAAATAGTAATAGTAATATTAAATCCAACTTCACCAGTCAGCAGGATTTTGTATCACCATTCTGGCCATACTAAATATGACCTTCCTACTCCTTTCAGATCAGCAGCTACCACTCAAACAATGTATGATGGCAGCCCCAATGTTAACATATGAAGGGAGCAGGCCTGACATCAGTGTAAAAATGAATTTAAGAGTTTTACACTACCAGGACATGTAAACTACATAGGTACGTGTCCTGCCTTTTGCCTAGACAGCACCCTGCCCTAGGAGGTACCCAGGGCACACCTTAGGGGTGACTTATATGTAGAAAAAGGGGAGTTTTAGGCTTGGCAAGTACTTTTAAATGCCAAGTCGAATTGGCAGTGAAACTGCATACACAGGCCTTACAATGGCAGGCCTGAGACAAGGTAAAGGGGCTACTTAAATGGGTGGCACAATCAGTGCTGGAGGCCCACTAGTAGCATTTAATCTACAGGCCCTGGGCACATATAGTGCACTCTACCTGGGACTTATAAGTAAATGAAATAGTCCAATTGGGTATGATCCAAAGTTACCATGTTTAAAAGGAGAGAGCATATGCACTTTAGCACTGGTTAGCAGTGGTAAAGTGTGCAGTCTTAAAACCAGCAAAAACAGTATCCAAAAAGTCGAGGGAGGCAGGCAAAAAGTTAGGGGTGACCACCCTAAGTCTGTCAGGTCTAACACAGGGGTTGCCCCTTTGAAGCTTGTACAGTTGGTGGCCACATCCTCCCCAGGCCATTCTATCAGGTGTGGATACACCTCTTCCCAGCCAAAGCCCTTTTGATCCCTTTCCTGAGAGCAATTAACACCTACCAGCAGGCTGCAAGGTGAGTTGGGGATTATCTAAGCAAAGGCTACTAGAGGCTTTAGGCAGGACAATGCAAACTTCTATAAAGGGCATTTTCAAAATAGTAATTTGAAATCAGACTCAACCATCAGATTGGATTTTCAATTGGTATTTATATATGTCCTTCAGTCATGGGTCTAGGAATTCCCAAACCATAGTTAAACATTGGATGGTGTCTTAGGAGTCAGTAAACTGGAACTAAATCTAGCACAAAGTAGATGAAAAAAGTTGAAATGATTCTGCAAAAAGGGCTTTTCCTCAGAGTCATCATTATGGTTGCAAAATGCAACAATTAACCCCTTGTCCACCAAAATACATAACATATTTATTTCAGAGGACTCCTCCCATGAGAATACTATTAAGAGGAAAGAATTCCTGGTCTTCATCCTACAACTACAGAAGCAAAATACCAGAAATGACCTGGTGGAACCCATCACCAGGTTGATTGTGGTAGATAGCAAAAATAAAGAATTCTATGAACCAGAAGACCTGGAGATGTTTTGGGATAAACTTGGCATGGGGACTATGAACATGTCCCATTAGCCAGATGATGTATGTTCTAGTGCTCTAGGACATATGAATGGGAATCACGCTGAAGCCTCAGCCCTGGTGGTGAAAACAGACAGGCTGGAATCTATTAAAAAGAGGTGGGCATACTGATGGGGCAGTGGTGCAAGAAAGGCTCAGATCCCCCAATAAGTATTAAAGGCGCCATGGGAATTCCCCATTTTCGATTATCCATCTGAGAAAATGAATACGATTGGAGGAAATTCACATTTACTCATTTTAACAAATCAACACTTGACTCTTTCGCTGTACATATCGCTTGGTCGTATAGTCGGATCTGTCCCCCTCTCATCACAGTCTGGTGGAGAATGTTATAGGTATGCCTTTGGTGAAATCAAAATTATTCTGCATTAATTTGTGTAATTTGTTGGAACTTGTGTGTGAAATCAGGAGCAGTGGCAGAGAGCAGCAACGGCACGTGGCTGCCTTTGTGTATGATTGAAGTGCTGGGAACACTTGATTGAAGTCTGTTTACAATGTGTTGTTTCTTTTAGTGAATTTAACTAGCAGCAGTGAATATTAAAGTAAAAACAGTGATGTCACAGACACATTAACCATCAAAGGTGGTGTCAGCAGAGAAACTGTCAACAGATCTATCAGATGACTAAGGTTTTGCCAAAGTGGGTGTAAATACACTGACTAAGCCTGTTCCCACTGTCTGGCCTCACATAATGCCACCACATTCTGTTATAATAACAATGCCTATTGGAATATAGATTGAAGACAACTTTGTTATGAAACAGGCTTTATACATACTTTCCCGGAGGCCAGCTACATTTATCTGACTACCAGGGAGATCAAAATACAACGTTCTTTAAGCTGACATTATAAGCCACTTGAACAGCTTGAAGCTACAACACAAACCATGGCTGATGTAGGTCAAATCTACAGATTGTCATTTGGGTAAACCAGGACTATTCACTAACCTTTCTTCCATGTCAAAATATGATTTGGTCTAGGTCAAATCTGCATTTTTGACATCTGATAAGCAATGAAGCAGGTTGTTGAATTAACCAAATCCACAGTAAGATCTATAATCTTCTAAAAGCTGTTCCTTCTAATAACTCACAGCTTAATTTTGTTTTGAACGCTCATCCTCAATTCCTTCTTACCTGTTTTAGGCTTGGGATGAGTAGGAAATTGGGGTATTACTTGAGGGGAGTGAGTACCCACTTCAAGTAATAGCCACAACTCTTGTCAGGGTAAACCAGTGAAGTTACTTAGTAAACCTGAGCTCATCCCTCTGCTAATTATGGCAAAAAGCAGCCAAGCTTAACTTAGAGGAAACGTGTAAAGTATTTATGCAGTAAGAAACAAGTAATAAAGTCAAAACACACACAAAAAATAAAAAAACAATAAAAAAAAACAGAGTACATTTCAATAAATAAAATCACACCAAAGTAGCAAACTTTCAATAAGTGAAATCGGAGTTCTGAATTTTTAAAGTTTACATATAAACCTAGCACCAAAAATGAGTTGAATACCAACTACTGTCATCTGCTTGCGCTTGCACGGTACCTAGCAGCAAGTTAAGGCAGACAGCAATTGAGTGTGGGTCAGAAGTTTTACCTGCAACTTTTACCTGCAGGTTTTTTCAGATGGTGAAGGCTGCAGGTTGTAGCCGAAGAGATCTTCACAAGGCTGAATACCTTCTATTTGATGTTTGCTGAATCAGATTTGTTGCTGTGTAAAACTGACATCGGGAGCAACCTGAATCTTTGGCCTAGCAGCAACACACCTTTGTTTGATTGGCTTGGTTGCTCCCAGTCCTCCAGAGAATCTTAAAGGCAAAAATGTTTCTAAGTCCCATGTTTCAGAAGAATATAGGCAGAGTACACATTGACACCAGCCAAGGGTCCAGGTACCTGGTGAGAGCACTTAGGAGTCAACACTCACTTTAGCAGAGGTTATCAGCAGGGTCCAGGGAAGGTCCAGATGGAACTGGTCCACTGAGCAGTTGCATAAACAGGCTTCTTGTAGTTTGTTGTGTCTCTGTAGCTTGAACAGGAAGTCAGTCTTTGGAGTCCACCTCTGTTCTGCAAAGAAGAGGGACAGCAGGTCCAGTCTTCTAAGCTTTTTGTGGGTCACAGACAGCAGGCCAAGTCCTCTTCTGTTCTTCCACATCTCCAGAAAGTGTTTCTTGGATGGTAATGTGGGTGCTGCATTTATTAATGGCACCAACCTCTAGGATTAGGTGACTCCTGACCCCTCCCTAACCAATAGGGTAAAAGTTCACAGGGGCAACTCTACCCACTTTTTCAGCACTTCTTGTGTGCCCTACTGAAAATGATCTCCCAGTACCCCCAAGATGCTGAAACCCTTCTCTCAGAGCCTGTGTGCCCACCCCAGAGGTATGTCCAGGACATGTTTAATTTTAAACTTCTACTTGTCCTTCTTTTAAATACCATGCATTCTGGTTTATAGGCAATAAGGCCTACTTGGGGGTCACTGATTAATATTTAAAACAATAGGCAGTAAAGCCCACTTAAGGCCTACTTAGGCATAACTGATTTATATTTAAAAGGATAGATTAAGCCTGTGAAAAGGTTTTTTTTCATAGATACTGCACAGCAAGACTACAAATGGCACGCCTGCAGTCACGTTTGTACTTTCACTGCAGTAGGTGGCATAATGGGTGCTACAGCCCACCAGTGACATTTACGTTACAGGCCCTAGGTACCTTTGTATCATATACTAGGGACGTACAGGTAAGTTAAATATAACAATCAGGGGTATGACAATTTCAGCCTGTTGAAAGGGTGAGTACACACACTTAACCACTGGTTAGGAGAACCAGTCAACAGTCAAGGCAAAAATCTGTATGCATGCCACGCAGAAGATGGTCATTGCAAAGGGATGGTTCATCATATATTGGTTTTTTTAACGTTTCAGCATGCATGATACTTTGACATTTTGCCCATGTAATCTTATATCTTCCCAACAAACTATGCTTTTACTTCTGTGCTTCTTGTTCTCCTCCCTGCCAATGGTATTGGTTTCTCTCCATAAACCGTTAAAGTCAAACAGGCCAAACCAGCTGTTGTAAATTTGCAGGCACTACCCGATGAAATGACATATATGACTTTGGTTAGTTTTTTAAGGAGCCTGCAGAAATCAGAAGTAGTATTTTGTGTTAATCTGTGTTATCTTTGTTTTGGCTATATATATCATTTGTTGCTATCCATTTACCCATTGTTTGGTATTTAGCACCCTTTTTCTTCTAAATAATTTCGGTTAACCATATTTTAACTTGTATCTTTGTTTTATTTTTGGAATTGCATCTTATTGTATTTTGTTTTTATCTATAAGGTAATTGTATGGCTGAATAGAAAAAGTTTTGATGATGATGATGACGTATATAGGAAGATTGAGAAGAGATTGAGTCATGTGAAGTTTGCTAATTGGGTGGGAATTAAATGCAATAGGTGGAGAGAAGAGTGCAAGAAAGCATGTTTTCCACACAAATTCGAGGGAGGGAAATCCATGACTGTGTAGTGGTGTTGGTTAATGGAAAAACATGGAATAAAGGTAAAATGCCTGTAGTGCCAGAACGAGTGACGAGGTAAGTATGTCATAGGATCGTGAAGGGGATAGCTACTGATACGAGATGGGTACATAGACATTATTTAGGTGTAGCCAGGGGTCGCGAGTGTGACCCCTTGCCTGCCCCTTGCTACCCCTGGCACTGCCTTAGCGACCCCTGGCCTCACAGGTGTCAAAATCAGCACCAGGAACACCGTGGCAGCTGGTCATATAGATGTTGTTTAGGGCTCCACTCACTTTGTTTTCTCTCAGTTTTTTTATTACACTAATAGTAAATAATGCTTCATTATTCAATTAGTGTTAACAGTGAATAATGCTTCATATAATAGAAAATGGAGGACAATTAGCTGGAATATAATTTTCTCAGCCAGTTGAGGTAAGTAAAAAATGCTTTTATATTGTGTGTGTGTATTTGCAAGTGAGTGTGTGTTTATATGTGTATATGTAAGCATGTGTGTTTGAGTGAAATTGAAGGTAAAAGGGCATGTGATGTCACTTCCGCTACTTCTGGCATTTTGGTGAATACAATTTTTTCTAGTATTTGCGTCAATAGTTTTTCAGTTCTATTAAGGACACACAGGCGAGGATTATGCTTCTTGTTTTATGTTTTAATAATCACAGCAACCAATTAGTACAAAGTTAGAAGATGACTACATATCCCATGAACATGCTATTATCACATGACCAATCATAGAGAGTATCCCTATATAACTGTGGGCAACATAACGTTTCCTCTTTCTTTGCAGAAGTCTGATAACAGTTAAACAGTCTCTAGATCCTGAAATGACAGGACCAAACCAGAAGGAAGAACTCTAAATACGACGGGAGTGCAACACATGGCCAGAAACCCACAAGGCCAAACCAACTACGAGAGCTAATGAAGAGGAGAAGGATTAGGATTCTCAGAGGATACCAGAAGGGAGGAACCAGGTTCAATTCTCAGCATTTCCTAAAGGAGAGATAATACCAAAGCAGTAAACACTAATCCGTAAAATGTGTCACCACATTCACAAACAAAATAGGGAGGGAAGAAGAGGAACAGTCATAAATGTCATCAATAAAATGATTAAACATTACACTTTAAAATACTCATTCATAATACAACTCGGGGGGGAAGAAACCACTAGACACCAGGGATTTTTTAATTTTTTTAATGAACTAAAGGGGAGCGGCCCCTTGGGCAAGGGCCGCTCCCCAGGGGGGAAATCATTTTTGCAGAGACATGAAAGGAAAGGAAAGGAAAGGCCTTTCCTTCCATGTCTCTGCAAGCATTTCTGCTGCCCGATCGTAATGCGATCGGGCAGCAGAAATGCCCACTAGACACCAGGGATTTTTTTTTTGTGTGAAATGAACATAAGGAGAGCGGCCCTGTGGGCAAGGGCCGCTCCCCAGGGGGGCAAATCATTTTTAGGCCATTTCTGCCCCCAGCGGGGGCAGAAAACCCCCTAGACACCAGGGATTTTTTTTTCTTTTATGTTTAGGGAGCGACCCCTTCAGCAAGGGTCCCTCCCTGGGGGGCCAAGTTGTTTCTCGGCCTGATTATATTAGGCCGATCTGCCCCCGGGGGGGGGCAGAAACCACTACACACTAGGGAATTTATTTTTTATCATATACTTATGTATAGGGGGAGCGGCCCCTTGGGTAAGGGCTGCTCCCCAGGAGGGAAAAACATTTTTGCCCATTTCTGCCCCAGCAGAAAACCCCTAGACACCAATGATTTTTTTCTTTTATGTTTAAGGAGCGACCCCTTCAGCAAGGGTCACTTCCTGGGGGCCAAATTGTTTCTAGGCCATTTCTGCCCCCCCCCGGGGGCGGAAACCACTAGACATCAGTTTTTTTTTAATCTTATACTTACATATAAGGGGAGCGGCCCCTTGGGTAAGGTCTGCTCCCCAGGGGGGGCAAAATATCTTTAGGCCTTTTCTGCCCCCCCTTGGAGGCAGATCGGCCTAATATAATTCAGCCGATCTGCCTCTGGGGGGGCAGAAACCTCTAGACACCAGGGATATGTATATTTTTTTATTTACTTTATGTTTTTATGAATGGGGAGCGAACCCCTATGCAAGGGTCACTCCCCTGGGGAGCAAATTGTATTTAGGCCATTGGGGCAGATCAGCCTATTTTTGTTAGGTCAATCTGCCCCCAAGGGGTGCAGAAATCACTAGACACCAGGGATTGGTGTGTATGTGTGTGGTTTTTTTTTGGGGGGGGCTGCCCCTTGGGCAAGGGTCGCTCCCCATGGGGGCACATTACTGTTGGCCATATCTGCCCCCCTTGGTGGAAGGCCCATCTGCCCCCCTCGGGGGCAGAAAGTCCACCAGAGAACAGGGTAGATTTGTTTTCAAAATAAGAGGGTGGGGGTATGGCCATACCCCCACCCGAAATAAATGGGGCCAAAGTTGTTCTGCCCACCAGTGGGCAGATGGGGCAATTACCCCAGATCCACACCCCTGGGGTGGGGGGGGGTCAGAAAGTCTACTAGATGGCATGGAATTAAAAAAAAAATAGTGGGGTGGTGGCTACTAACCAGTATGGGCCTGGTTATGCCCCCACCCCAACTGAAGGGGGTAATAGTCTTTCAGCTCTTCCCCCGCACACTAAAACATTTTATCCTACGGCAAGCAAGAAGACATTTGATTATTTTGGGTTTTGGTTTTACATTTGGTCAATGAGAGCTTGGTACTCTCGAAATCGTCCCACTTGGAATGGTGAGGGCTGCACTTTTTTGACTTTGGGACGCTGCCATGTAGAAACATCCACAAGACCCAGACACATCTGAAAACTAAACATCTGGTTGATTCCAGGGTGGTGTGCTTCACATCCACCCGCACCATTTTCTTACCCACAATGCCCTGCAAACCTCCAACTTTGCTGAAAATCACACATTTTTCCCACATTTTTGTGATGGATACTTCCAGAATCTGCATGAATCCACAAAATTCCTATCACCCAAAATTGTCCAATCTATACCGATAAAATTTCTGCTGCACTTGTCAGTCTAAAAATGTTTTTTTTCAAACTGCCCTTTTGGACCCGCTTTGGTTCCCCCTCAATTTCGACATGTTTTTGGCTCTTCCCTGTCACAGGCACTTGGCCCACCTACACAAGTGAGGTATCGTTTTTACTGGGAGACGTTGGTTGGTAGGAAATGTGTCCCAGTGCGGTGATCCCACACAGAAATAAGGGGAAAAAGTGTTTTTTTTAGCTAAATTTGAGTTAAGAAGTAATTGGGGAATCCACGCAAGTCACACCTCCCTGGATTCCCTTGGGTGTCTAGTTTTCAGAAATGTCTGGGTTTGGTAGGTTTCCCTAGATGGCTGCTGAGCCCAGGACCAAAAACGCAGGTTGCCCCCTCCCCAAAAACAGGTAGTTTTGTATTTGATAATTTTGATGTGTCCAGATGGAGTTTTGGGGCATTTCCTGTCGCGGGCACTAGGCCTACCCACACAAGTGAGGTATCACGTTTATCGGGAGGCTTGGGGGAACGCTGGGTGGATGGAAATTTGTGGCTCCTCTCAGATTCCAGAACTTTCTGTCACCGAAATGTGAGGAGAAAGTGTTTTTTTAGTGAAATTTTGAGGTTTGCAAAGGATTCTGAGTAACAGAACCTGGTGAGAGCCCCAGAAGTCACCCCATCTTGAATTCCCCTAGGTGTTTAATTTTCAAAAATGCACAGGTTTGGTAGGTTTCCCTAGGTGCCGGCTGAGCTAGAGGCCAAAATACACAGGTAGGCACTTTGCAAAAAACAGCTCTGTTTTCTTTGGGAAAATGTGATGTGTCCATTTTGTGTTTTGGGCATCTCCTGTCACGGGGACTAGGCCTACCCACACAAGTGAGGTACCATTTTTATCGGGAGACATGGGGGAACGCTGGGTGGAAGGGAATTCGTGGCTTCTCTCAGATTCCAGAACTTTCTGTCACCGAAATGTGAGGAAAAAGTCTCTTTTTGGCCAAATGTGGAAGTTTGCAAAGGATTCTGGGTAACAGAACCTGGTCAGAGCCCCACATGTCACCCCATCTTGGATTCCCCTAGGTGTCTAGTTTTTAAAAATGTGCAGGTTTGCTAGGTTTCCCTATGTGCCGGCTGAGTTAGAGGCCAAAATCTACAGCTAGGAACTTTGCAAAAAACAAGTCAGATTTCAATGTAAAAATGTGATGTGTCCATGTTGCGTTTCCTGTCGCGAGCATCAGGCCTACTCACGCAAGTGGAGTACCTTTTTTATCGGGAGACTTGGGGGAACACAGAATAGCAAAACAACTGTTATTGCCCCTTGTCTTTCTCTTCATTTTTTCCTTCCAAAGGTAAGACAGTGTGTAAAAAAGACGTGTAATTGAGAAATGCCCTGTAATTCCCATGTTAGTATGGGCACCCCAGAACTCAGAGATGTGCAAATAACCACTGCATCTCAACACCTTATCTTGTGCCAATTTTGGAAATACAAAGGTTTTTTTGATACCTATTTTTCATTCTTTATATTTCAGCAAATGAATTTTTGTATACCACGTATAGAATGAAAACCCATTGCAAGGTGCAGCTCATTTATTGGCTCTGGGTACCTAGGGTCCAGTAGACGTAACGGTAAATTGATTTAAAAAATCTGACATCACAGGAAAAAGTTACAGAGTAAAACATTGAGAAAAATTGTTGTTTTTTTTCACCTCAATTTCAATAGATTATTTATTTCAGCTGTTATTTTCTGTAGGAAACCCTTGTAGGATCTACACAAATGACCCCTTGCTGAATTCAGAATTTTGTCTACTTTTCAGAAATGTTTAGCTTTCTGGGATCCAGCACTGGTTTCACACCCATTTGCATCACTAAGTGGAAGGAGGCTGAAAGCACAAAAAATAGTAAAAATGGGGTATGTCCCAGTAAAATGCCCAAAATGTGTTGAAAAATTGGGTTTTCTGATTCAAGTCTGCCTATTCCTGAAAACTGGGAAGATGGTGATTGTAGCACCACAAACCCTTTGTTGATGCCAATTTCAGGGGAAAAAACACAAGCCTTCTTCTGCAGCCCTTTTTCACATTTTGTTTTAAAAAAACGAAATTTTTGCTGTATTTTGGCTAATTTCTTGGTCTCCATGAGGGGAACCCACAAAGTCTGGGTAACTCTAGAATCCCTAGGATGTTGCAAAAAAAAGGACGCAAATGTGTGTGGGTAGCTTATGTGGACAAAAAGTTATAAGGGCCTAAGCGCGAACTGCCCCAAATAGCCAAAAAAAGGCTTGGCACCTGAGGGGGAAAAGGCCTGGCAGCGAAGGGGTTAAAAGTGGACTCAGAAGCCCAAACAGCCACCTTTAGAATGTCTTCTTGACGAGAACCCAATGAAAATGATTTGGAAGCAATGGCACCCCTGGCAGAGTGAGCATCAAACTTGGAGATATCAATACCTGCTTCATTTAGAAGTCATCACATTCATCTAGCCAGAGTAGCTGATGACACTGGATGAAACTTTTTTTGCAATGCAATCAACAATTGACCACTCTTGTCAGAACAAAATTCAGCAGTACTCACCTCATACACCTTCAGATACTGAACTGCATAGATTTTTTCATTATCCAGAAAACTAGGATACAAAACCGTCCTAGAATGACAGTGATGAACGAGATATAGAGAAAGTCACCCCTTCAGGTGAAAACACTTTCCCTGCCAAGTCTAGAGCCCGTACATTGGAAACCCGCTTGGAAGAGATTAGGCACAGAGGCATGGTAAGCTTAGCAGAAAGCAACTTCCTAGAAAGATATTTATTGGCAGGCCAAGATTTAAAAAAAACCTAAAACTAAATTGACGTCCCAAAGGAAATAATACTTAGGCAAAGTGGGATTGGTCAAGTTATTACCTTGCAAGAGTGTGCACACAATAGGGAGCTCGCCAACATGTTTGCCATCAATAGGCAAATGACCAGCCGATATGGCCTATCTGAAACTGTTCACAGATCTGTAGGCCATGCCAGAAGAAGCTAGGGAAGTTAAAAAATGAATAATCAAAGACCAATCTGCTGGAGAGGGATCAGCACCCCGTGCACAGCACCAATTACTCCAGCGCTTCCAAGCAGAGGCGTTTTGCTTGTGGGTACCCGCTGACCAGGCCCTGGAGATACATTCAGTAGACTCTCGCAAAAGGCTTGGGAGACTCCATCTCTGCCTTAAAGTCTCCAATCTAGAAGAGAGAGGTGTTTCGACTGAACTAAAGGATGAGGAAGACTCAAGGGATCCTAAAGTAGGTTCTAAGCTAATGGAAGAAGTACTTGAGAGGCACAGCTCATTTCCAGGACTACCGGAAACCAAGCCTGTGCCTTCTAGAGGTCACAAGAATCAGCTCTGCTCTCTGATGACGGATGGGGATCATCATGAATGGAGGGAAGGCATAATCCAGGAACAGGGACCAATCATGAAGAAAATAATCAGTTGATAATGCTTCCGGATACGGGCGCCAGCTGAAAAAACGGGGAAGCTGCCGATTGGGACAGGAGGCTAAAAGGTCTATTGAGGAAGGACCCCAATGATATTGGAGAGAGAGGAAGGCCCTTGGATTCAATCTCCAATTTCTAAAGTCCCTCAGGTGGTGAAACTGCCAGTCCACCACAAACCTTTTCCGACCCAGAAGATTTTCCTCTACCACGGATATCCAATGTTGAAAGCAAAAGTGCCAAAGGTCTTTGGCAATCTCCGCCAGCATGCGGGATCGTGTCCCACCCAGCCTGTTGACATATTTCACTGCGGAGATGTTGTCCATCCGAAGGAGGATGCAACAATCTGTTCTTTCTGGGGAGAGGCTCCAGATCGTGAAAGAGCCCTCCAAACGTTCGAAGCAATTGATATGAAGGTCCAGTTCCACCCTGGTCCATCGGCCTCCTGTGGATATCTGTCCACATCAGGCTCCCCAGGCCCTGTCATCGGACTCAATCATGATCTCGAGGAATGATCCAAAGATCGTTCTGCCATTCGAGTCATCCATGTGCTCCAGCCACCACTGGATCTCTGTCTTTGCTTCCTGAGATAGGGGAATCAGGTCTGAATAACTGAGGCCCCTCTGAAGGTGAGAGATCTTCAGACCTTGAAGGGCCTGATAATGGAGGGGTCCTGGGAAGATGGCATGTACTGAAGAAGAAAGTAGACCCACCATGCCGGCTATGCATCTCAAACATACCGTTTGTTTGCACAAAATCGATTTCAGTTCTTTCTTGATGTTGCGAGGGGGAAGAATAAATTGGGTCAGGACAGACTCCACCTGAAAACACAGAAATTCCACCCACTGGGAAGCAGCTAGAATGGATTTCTGACTGTTCACAATAAATTGAAGGTCCTAAAGGAGAGAGATTGTCCATTGCAAGTGAGTGAGAAGAAGTAGGGGGCACTGCGCCATTATGATGATGGCATTGAGATAAATAATTAAACGATCATCTCTGGCACGAAGAGACTCTACTATCGGCCACATCACTTTTGTGAAGCACAAAGGGCCGAAGAAAGACCGAATGGTAGGACTTTGGACTTGAAGCACAAACCCTGCCAAAGAAACTGCAGAAAACGTTGATGAGGTGGAGAAATAGGAATGGTCAAATAGGCATCTTTCAGGTCTATTCAGACTATCCAGCCCTTTTCTTGCAATATATCTCGTAACAAATGGATACCCTCCATCATGAAATGGCGGTAGACGATCCACCTGTTGAAATCCTTCAGATTGAGGACCAAACAGGATCCACAACCCTTCTTCTCCATCAGGAAAATAGGGCTAAAAAAACCGCAAGGGTGAGGAAGAGTTTCCGCTATAACAGCTTTGACGAGAAGATCAGACACCTCAGAGGAGATAAATTCCTGATCTCCTAGGGAAAAATACATCTCAGTGGGAATGACCCCCTGAACCGGAGAATCGTAGAACTCCAACTTGTAAACCTGAATGGATTCTAGTACCCAGGGGTCCTGAGTAATTGTCTGCTAATTGTGAAGGAACAACCTAGTCCGTCCCCCCCAAAATCACATCTGAAATAGGAATTAGGCTCACCTGTAGTACCGGAGTCCTGATAGGAGGATTGGGAGCCTCTAGGCTTTCCTCTCCGGAAGTGGTTGTGACCCGCCCTTTCTCGTGAAGGATAGAAGGTGGAGGAGGGGGAGGTATCCTGGTAACCCCCTCTGTACTGTTGATAGTAGCCTCTTTGAGGACCTTGTAGAAAGCTGTGACTGAAGGCTCGCACCAAAAGGGTCCGACCCTGCCAAAAGGTGAGCTAAGTAACTTCTTGACAGAGCCTTGAGCTTTATAAAGATTCATGTATGTAGCTGGAAATTTGGACAGTTCCTTAAGGAAAGGAGAACTGAACAGAAGACTTTGAGCCAAGGGGTCCGACTCTGAAGTGGGAAGATCAGTCAGCTTGGGGTTCATCTTAATGAGAATAGAGCAGCTTTGTTTGCTGGAAATAGAGCAATTGTCGTTTCCTAGGAAAAACAAGGCTGTTTGGGCCCAGCCTACCAGAATGTAAGGGTGAATGGGGGCTCCAGGCTCCTTGCGTGGAAGGACATCTCCAAAAGTTTTGTGAGTGGACCAGAGATGTCCAATAGCTTATCCTGGCACCCACGCCAAGCGCAATCATGCCCTTCTTAGGATCTTCTGATTTTTTTTTTAAGATAGGTGACCAGAGTAGGGTCAATCTGTTGGATCTCAGTGACCTTAGGAAAATCTGGTCTAGGACATTCAGACCATAATCGAGAACTAATGTCCTTCTCAAAACCCTGTCGTATATGGGCCTGGACATATTCTGCCACCTCCGTCGAGGGGTCCACAGGAACAACCTAGAATGAATAATATTCTGAGGATCAAACAAGAGGACTTTAGGAGGTTTGGGGTCAACATGAGTATGATGAGATATCTTCTGACTCTTGCAAGGAGCGGCATCTTCATTGTCAACTCGTTTCTGAGCGGTGGAAGAATCAAAATTCCAGTTTTTTGGGATGAGTAGTATAGTCGTGTTATTTAGCAAAGAATCGCACCAGTTTTTCAAAATCCGCTTCATGATGATTAGTATTAGTCTTAGGCTCAGATGAGTCCTGAAGGACAGAAGATTCCCCACTGTGAGCCGTTGAGGCAGGAAGCAGGCCTTGGTGTCCGACAAAACAAAACAGGTGTTGTTTAATTGGCTGAATCACCTTGGCCAAGGCAACATTTACAGTGTGGTCAACCCCCAGCATCCAGC
Source organism: Pleurodeles waltl (assembly GCF_031143425.1). Classification (NCBI taxonomy): domain Eukaryota; kingdom Metazoa; phylum Chordata; class Amphibia; order Caudata; family Salamandridae; genus Pleurodeles; species Pleurodeles waltl. Next base: position 1,448,564,683 of record NC_090446.1, read on the forward strand.
GCACAGACCAAGTCCTGTTCAAATGACCCCGCAGAGTCGTCGTATTTGTAACCTTCCCCAGACTCTTCCTCATATTCAACCATTATTGGTGAGGAAATGGTACAAAAACCAGGTATCAGTAATACTTCCAAAGGAAGAGGGAGGAACTACTAAAACAATCTCCCAGGGCAGACAATACAATTCAACCAAAAGGGGGTTGGTTGAGATTAAAGAAAAATAGAATATGGAAGGAGATCTGCCCACAAGAAAAAGGCAAAGCCTTAAAAATATTATTAACGGAGAGCAGCTCGGGCAGAGAAGATACTTGCTTCTCAACATGTTCTGCAGCACTGGAATCGAAACCGGACGTGAAGCCAGTATAGCGCTTGTAAGCACGATGCCCCAAAGCAATTGAAATAATAAGAGGACAGCATGACTATGCATTGCACTGCCTCGCTCCCCAGCTCCCATTCCACAACCTGAATGCGCAAGGTGAAGAGCGCCGAGGATGGAGGATGGAATGCTCCCGGATCGCGATCGCATGTGAAACTAGTTAAAGTCACCAAATAACTCTGTGAACACCAGGTCAATTAGAGAACACCCACTTCTCAGTGTGAAGGCCTGTGACCAACCACAGAGGAGTCTAATGATTGCACCGTGAGGCGCTGCCTGGGGAGGAGACATAGCGTGTTAGATACGGGTGAAATTGGGGTCAATCGATCACATCGAGATAGCAATTAGCAAACGTATACATTTAACTTTAAGTATGAGAAAATAGAGAAATGGCACTTTACTGGCTGCGGAGCAGCAGAGAAAGAGGACGTGTTCTATTGCCCACAGGTTGTGTAGGGCTATTCTCTATGGTTGGTCATGTGATACTAGCATGTTCATGGGACATGCACTAATTTTCTAACTTTGAGCTGATTGGCTGCTGTAATTATTAAAGCACAGAAGGAGAAGCATAATCCGAGCCTCAGGTCCTGACATAGAATTGACATTCTTGGATGGGTACAAGGTTAAAAAGTGAAATGGATGGTGAGGAGACCAATTTTTTTGTCTGAATTTATGTGGCTTACAGTAAGGGTGAGTAAAACTTGCATAAAGTTTTGTAATTTCTGGAAAATTCAGCAAAATTATCCATAATTATGTGAAATGCAAATATTTTGGAATTAAATGCGTTCTTGTGTTCATTTTCAACTTGAGGACTCATTTTGTGCTAAAAAAGTGGCACAACAAACAAAAGTGCATCAAACAACTGCTGCTTACACTAGTGGCTTACATTGGTCCTAAACTCCTGCGCTATCATTTTGCAGCAGAAATGGGCATAATTACGCGGCGTGCCATAATGGCGTCCTTTTAGAGGTTTCCCATAACAAGCAACAAAAAAACCACAATATTATACAAAATACTCCAATGTGGTAATATTTCAATAACAAAACCCTTTTGCAGTACTGTCTAGAGTCTAAGTATATTTTGACTATGGGTACACTACATGTCAGTTCTTCTTGTGTATGATATATAGGTGTGGTCAATTTACATTGATATTCTTTAAATAGGTTCATGTTCCTGCAGGTAGTTTTTGAGTATTATTGGTGAAAAAAGAAGGGGAAATGTTGGTTTGTGGTTATTCATTTTTCCAGAACTTGTAATGAGTGGGTATCATGGAATTCTCTATTTTCCAACCACGACACTTGAAAGCAGCTGATTGTAGGGTGGTGGTGGACCTGTGTGTGTCTGGACTGAAATGACAATGCTATTCATCGCCATACCTCTTGACGCTCGGTTTTTAGTTCGGAAAGTTTTTTGACGTTCCTCGAAGAGGGCTACACAGTCAGAATCAAACCAAGTATTGCGTGGTTTCCTGTGTTGTTTCTGTGTGGCTGGATTGCAGTTAATGATGGGCTGGTGGCCCCCTTTGAGGTGCGTTGTGACGTCAACAGTAGCTTGTTGTCTCGCATCGGAATGCTGTCTCTCTGTAGGAGTTCCACTAGTCTCTCTGCCTTGCATCTTTGCCCTCGAATAAGCCTATTAGCAAAGCATTTCCTTTTTCTGTCAGTAGTTGTGGTTTCATACAGAATTTAAAGTAGTAATTTATACGTATTTATGGAAAAGGATTTGTAAATTGGCCAAAAGAGAGGAACAACTTTCATGGTGAACGTTTGTGAAATGATTTATTGTGTGGATAAACAACGAGCAGTGCATTTCCTGCAAGATATCATCTTCAAAACAAGTTGTTCTTTTACAGAGTTTTAGAAAGACTTTTAGAAAGCAATTCCCCTTTCCTTTAACCAATAGGACAATGCAACCTATTTTTTTTTTAATGCTAATACAGATTAATGGGTACAACAACCTTTGCTGGCATGCAAGTGGAGGTCTTCTTCCTGCCTTGGGTTCAGAAACCGCAAGTGCTCTGGTGAGACACCATCACTATTCTCACCACTAGAAGTCAACTGGACCTTGGGACCTAGCGAGGAGTGTGGGAACTGTATTCCTTCAATTTACACCAACAACATGCATGATCAATTTAAACACCATGACCAATTTAGACATAAAAAGACTCCAAACTGAATTAAGTTTCAAAGCTTTATTACAATCCCAAAATCAATGTAGCATATATGGTGCACAAAACTAAACATACATGATACCCATAGGTTGACAAAAAACGTCTAAAGATAATGGGCATATTTATGAAAAGTGGTGCTGCACTTTCTGCAACACCACCTTTCTTGTGCCCCTTAGCTCCCCCCTAACCCCACCATGTGTGTGCCGTATTTTAAATACGGTGCACTATGCAATACGGCGACTAGTGGCAAACTTTAATATGCTAGTCAAAAATTGTGACGCTAATCCTGCAAAGCACCCAGAGGCCTATTGTTTACAATGGAAGCCAACTTTTAACGCCTGCTCTGAGAAGGTGTTAAACGTGCCATACATATGGTGGAAGGAAATCTCTTTGGTGCAGGCATAATGTAGCACAAAGGGTTACAAAGTGGTGCAATGCATGCATTGCACTGCTTTGTAAATATGGTGCAGCCTTTTTTTGCCTTCTAATGGCACAGCAGCGTAAAAATATTAGGCTAATGTGGCATTGGAATGGTGCTAGGGGCTCTGAAATATGCCCCCAAGCCTACTAAACATCAATACCGTTAAGCACTCTGAAAGAATAACATAAATTAACAAAACTACAAGATGCACATGTACTTCAGGTTTCAAAGCAGATGATGGTGATATTTCAGAGCTGGGCTATCCTTAATTTGTACACAAATTTGGACTTGCATGTGTGGGAACGGGCTAACACACGCGGGCAAAAATAATAGAAGAGACAAAAATAATTTGGAAAATCATCTAACTAGGGTTACTATCTATACAATGTGTGCTGGAGTAATTATCTGTGTTGAAAAAGGAAACAAAAGAAACAGTTAGTTTATACCTCTCCTCATGGGACAGCAGACAGGCAAGTTTCGTTGAGTACAATGTACACTGTTCTTGTGACATCAGTAGAAGGCGGCATCAGGACAATGCAGAACATGGGCAGGTCAGCAGTTCAGAATTGATAGGTGTTGGACTTTTTTGCTTATGCAGGGTCATCCCCAATCGTTTTGCCTCCTGCCTCCTAATTTCTTCTGACCTGTTGCTGTTGGCTTTTAAACTCTGAGCACTTTAACACTGCTAACCAGTGCTAAAGTGCATATGCTCTCTGTGTAAATTATATGTGATTGGTTTATCCGTGATTGGCATATTTGATTTACTAGTAAGTCCCTGGTAAAGTGCGCTAGAGGTGCCAGGGCCTGTAAATCAAATGCTACTAGCGGGCCTGTAGCACTGGTTGTGCCACCCACATGAGTAGCTCTGTAATCATGTCTCAGACCTGCCACTGCAGTGTCCGTGTGTGCAGTTTTAACTGTAAATTCGACTTGGCAAGTGTACCCACTTGCCAGGCCTAAACCTTCCCTTTTCTTACATGAAAGGCACCCCTAAGGTAGGCTCTAGGTAGCCCCATAGGGCAGGGTGCAGTGTATGGTTAAGGTGGGACATATAGTAATGTGTTTTATATGTCCAGACAGTGAAATATTGCTAAATTCATTTTTCACTGTTGCAAGGCCTGACATAGGTTAACATGGGGGCTACCTTTAAATCTGATTAAAGTGTAGATTCCCTTTGGGAGCGGATGGACATGTGGAATTTAGGGTCTCTGAGCGCACAATTTAAAAATAATTTATTTAGTAAAGTTGATTTTAAGATTGTGTGTTTGAAAATGCCACTTTTAGAAAGTGAGCATTTTCTTGCTTATACCATTTCTGTGACTCTGCCTGTTTGTGGATTCCCTGTCTGGGTCAGTTTGACAGTTGGGCTGGTTGCACCTCACACTAGACAGTGACACAAAAGGAGCTGGGGTGTAGTCTGCATTTCCTGATGAGCCATCTGTGCTAGGAGGGAGGGGAGGAGTGTTCACTTACAGCTGAAAGGGCTGTGCCTGTCCTCACACAATGCAGTCTCCGACCCCCTGGTGAGTGTCTTTGGCCTGGCCTGGGCAAGGCAGGATTTCACATTCAAAAGAGACTTTACTTTGAAGTAGGCGTACTTCAAAGGAGAAATTGGGTATAAGAAGTACACCCAAAACCACAGACTTTAGAACAATTCTGGAAACAAGAGGAACCTCTGCCTGGAGAAGAGCTGAGGAAGAAGAGCTGCCCTGCCTGTGACTGTGCTTTGTGGAGCTATCCTGCAGTTGCTGCTTCTGCCAGAGTACGAGGGCAAAGACTGGACTTTGTGTGCCTTTCATCTTGTGAAGAAATCTCCAAGGGCTTGATTTAGAGCTTGCCTCCTGTTGTTTAAAGTCTCTGGGACAGCAAAGACTTCTCTCTGCCAGCACCTGGATTCTCTGGAGAGACTCCTGCTCAGACAAGAGGTGCCCTATCCAGTCCCTGGGCCCTTGAAAGGAAAGCTGGTGGAAATTCAAGAAAATTGACTTCGGATGACTTCCGACCAACTCCGCTGCTGAATCCGGTGACGCAGACTGCAACCGACTCCGTGATCTTTGCTGGAACGCACCGACCTTCACAGGCCCGACGCCGCTGCAGCCCCGCTGAAGTCCGCGACTCCGTGGAAGTAGCCACACCACGTCGTGACCGACGCCGCTCGAAGTGCGCGGATTAAACTTTTCGCACAGACGCCGCGATCCCCGACTTTGCGCATCGACTTGTTTTCACTCTTCACCAAAGGTACTATACTTGGGGGTCTACGCGACTCCGTGTCTGGCACCGCTGGTGTCGGCTTGTTGGGAACGACTCTGTCACAACGCCGTGTTAACACCTCATCGAAGCATTTTGTGTTTCTAAGCGCTATTTTTGAGTTTAATCTTTAAAAATTCATAACTTGACCTGTGTATGTCGGAATATTGTCGTTCTGGTCTTGTTTTGTTTAGATAAATATTTCCTACTTTTCTAAACTGGTGTTGTGTCATTTTGTAGTGATTTCATTAAGTTAGTGTGTGTGTTGGTACACATACTTTACACCTAGCACTCTGAAGTTAAGCCTACTGCTCTGCCAAGCTACCAAGGGGGTAAGCAGGGGTTAGCTGAGGTTGATTCTCTTTTACCCTGACTAGAGTGAGGGTCCTTGCTGGAACAGGGGGTAACCTGACTGTCAACCAAAGACCCCATTTCTAACAATAGGACATATTAGTACTGAACAGCATAAGCAATAGTGCAATTAGAAGGATAACTTTAATTCTTCAGAAGACATCTAACGATCATAGGGATTAAGGAGAAGAGAGAGAAAGCTGCACCACGGCCAGCACCACTGGCATGTCTAAACGGACCCTAGGAGACTCACAGACAGTAACAGACTGCCTAAAAGTTTCAAAGTCTCTCACTAATTAGAAATAACCACATGCTTAGAATTGTTCCTTCAGGTGGGCTAATCATACACACAAAGTTCAGCATATAGTGGCAGCCGTTGACACCATCAAGTTTGCAACATTCAGACGGTCTCAGAGAATTTAGATGATCATTCCAATCAAGTCATACAGTTCCGCCAAAATATTACATTTTCTAGTGGATTGCAACATTTGGGTCTTCTCTCACAGTACACAGGATAAGCTAAGAAATTCTCACATGCGATTTATTAAAATTGCTTGTCTTGCATAGCTAGAACAAATACTGTTACTTTGTAAAGTCAAAACATGTTCTCAATCTTTAATACAATAGGACATTCAACATCACGTCAGCAACTTAAGAAATAATTAAGGTCAGAGAGAAACAGAATAAACATGTAATTTCCCTTTACTGCTGCAGAAAAAAAAACTACAGGCCTAGTCAAGCTAAGAAAGCCTACATACATTCTAATTCTACTGAGTACATGTGAAACCTAATAGTGTACCTTACAATTTAAATCAATATGAAAAGCAAGTTAGTTACTGTAGGATTATTTACGACGTATCAGAACAGTTTAATTCATGTTCATTTATTACTTCAATGCCTAATATTCATCTAATAAAATACTTTTAACGTTAATATATATCAGTACTTCATTTAATATAAATGCAAAATATCCCTCACGTTAAAACACGCTATCAAATACAAATGTAGGCTACATTGTCCACCCTATTTCAAATGTGCACAGTTTGACCTGGTTCTTTTTATAAGGTCATCCCCAAACTGTTTGCCTTCCTCCTCCTATTTTTTATGACCTCTTTTTGTTAACGTTAGGATTCTGAGCACTTTACTACTGCTGATCAGTGCTAAAGTGCATGTGCTCTCCCTTCTAAACTTGGTTTGATTGGCTTACACCTAATTGGCACACTTAATTTGCCTGTAGGTCCCTTTTACACTGGTATCCCTATACCCAGGGCCTGTAAATTAGATGTTATTAGTGGGCCTGCAGCACAGCTTTTGCCACCCACAGAAGTAGCCTTTCAAACTTGTCTCAGGCCTGCTACCGCAGAGTCTGCATGCGCAGTTCACTGCCACAGGGACCTGGCATCTAAAATTTACTTGCCAGACCTAGAACTCCCCTTTTACTTCATATAAGTCACCCCTAAGGTAGGACCTAGCTAATTCTATAGGCAGGGTGCTATATATGTAAAAGGTAGGATATATGTATTTATGTATTACATATCCTGGTAGTGACAAACAGTTTATCTACTTTCTCACTACTGTGAGTGCTGCCTCTCTCATAGGATTGCATTGGAAATGCCCTAACATATGTCAAAGTGGTAGTGTCTGATCTATTAGGGGTGGCATAGGCATGTTTGGCATGGTTGTAATAGTAGTGTAAAATGCTGTTTACTGGTGTAGGTGGATTTGTTTATTACCAATATAGAAATGCCACTTTTAGAAAGTGAGCATTTCTCTGTTCTTAGGACTCTGGTGTTTTGCAGCTTACCTCCAATCCACGTCTGGGGCAGATTGACATCTGGGCTTTGTGCATACTTTTCAGACAACCTGTACACAGGGAGGGTTGAGGTGTCACAAGAGTGCATCTGCACACTGAATGGTCTTCCTGGGCTGGGAGAAGTAGAGTCGGGGCACACATGCATTTGTAAAGACTGTACCCTGACCTCACACAATGGGCTTGTTTACCCCCCACTGATGTTTGGATGCAGTGCTAAAGGAGAGAGGGGACATTTCTGAAACCTGTTAGTGCTGGTTGGAACCCTCTCTTCCCATTTTGTGGAGCTGTGAAAAATGAGTATAAGTACACAGGGCTGTCCCCCACAATTTTTAGATCAGAAAAGACACAGCTATTTGTCTACGACCATTTAGGCAGTCAGTGACAATTGCACTTAGGATATATGTAACACAGCTTTGATGCCACAACTCTGAGGAAAGCATATGTAATTGGTAGCAGGAGTGGTGTTCCTTCAGAAGTCTAGGGAAGGATTATGGACACCTGTAAATTATGGAAATGAGTGGACATGATATGAATGGAGATTGATGGACTCAGTGAGGAAGTGATGGTGAAGAAGAGGATTATATTTTATGTGGTTCTTTTTGTTGGGCTCCCCTATCTATCAGTCCTGATGAAGACCCTGATGGAGCCTTTATTTGCCCCAGGAGTGTGAGGGGGTTGAAACATCAACGATATTGCTCTTACCTGGATTGGTTGGATTATTTTTGGAGAGAATTTAGAATGGGGGATAGGACCTTATATATATTTTTTTGAAGAAATACTGTGATGATTGAAATGTGGTGAAAGGTTTAACCAACAGGCTTTTTTGTCTTTTAAGTGTATATATGTTTAAGAATTATTTCTGGAATGGTTTGAGGGATTATCTCTTTTTCTTTACTATCAGCACATGAACACTTTAAATCATTTACACTGCTTTTTCTCTCTTTTTTCTATGATAGAATGGGGGCTTATGAATTGTATTCAAATGAAGTTATTTATGAGATAAAATGTAATAAATTGTTTCCTTGAGATAAATTGAAGGGTAATGGTATGTATGTATGTGGTAAGTGTTTTTTAAGGTTTTTGCCTAGGGGTGTTGTTTTTTGTAACAACTCTGAGGCCGGCAGCACAGCCAATCACAATGAGCACTATAAATAAGATGACAAACAGTAGAACAACACAAAGTAAAACTGGTCTGCTCCCATTTCTTACCCATGTTGGCTCACCCCCTCGTCTATACCCCCACGTGTCAATTGAAGAAGTTGCTACGTCCCCTCTCCTGCCCAACAATGAGATGGGGAGCTTTGGGCGTGCAGTACGGGCCTGTACTGTACCCTAGCAGTCGTAAGACTTTCAAGTATGTGGGGCATGGAATTTCATTGAATTCAGAAGACAAAATTTGTACGAAGTGCGCCCATAGGGTGGTGAAGTCTGCGGCCCCAGCAAGTACCAAAGTTTATGCAGCCAAGAGGTGTGGTTGGAAACTCTATCTGTGCCCCAGAGAGGTAATATAGTCTGATGGGCTGCATTGATGGCTAGAGCCATCTGACGACTCCTGAGAGAGTGCAGAGGGAATGTAAGTGGATTAGACAGGCCGAGTATAGTATATGTCGGTAGTCTAGGGATCTCTGTGTGGAATGCCTTGTCTATTTCATCTAAGATGCCACTCCAATGTCATTTTTGCTTGAGGCAGTGCCATCATAAGTGTATTAGTGTGCTAGTGTTACCACACCTTCTCCAGCAGGCATCTGGTTTGGAGTGGTCCCAGGTGTGTATCCGTGCTGGAGTATAATACCAGTACGAGGCAATTTTATGAACTGGTTCGGTGCCCGCCACACTGTAAGAGGTATGGTGGAACCTATTGTGTATGTCACTCCATTCTTCATCCGATAGCTCTCTCCCTGTCTCGTTCTACCCACCTTCGCTAGATGCTGCTGGAAGGATGTGCCAGGAACAGCCTTGGGGCTTCTCTGCTGTTGTCCCGACCTGTGACCTGCTAGGTCACTGAGAGGAGCTGCCACTGCCTCTTGAACCCTTGTGCTGGCCTGCTTGCTTGGGCCCTGCAGCCCTGTTCCCCCATTGCCGTCTCCAGAGGGTAGGTGGTGGGCCACCTTTCCCCCTGCATCTCCCCTTTCTCAAAGCGCAAGGAGGGGGCTTTATTACTTCAACGTGAGGGAAGCAATGTGCTTGGCTGCTTATCCTCCATGTCTGGTGTGGATTGAACCACTCCCTCCTGTCTGGGAGGTGGAAGCTCTCGCATTTTCCTAGTGCGAACACCGAGTGGCTCTGGAGGAACCCTTCTTTATTTGGGCAGCTCCCACAGCGCATGAGGAGAGCTTTATTAATGGCGGGAATCTGAAACAGCTTGTGAGGAGTGATGTTTGTGCTGGATACAGCTTGAAAGGAGTGCACCCTACATGCTTGGGGCTAGGCCCTGCTCCACCTCAGAGGGGTGACGAGGAGCCCATTGACATATTGGTGGGAAGCACGGACACCGCACGCTGTCTGTAGTGCCCCCAGGGCACAATCCCACCTCCCCTTTGGAGCCACGTCACCGCCGGGCCTGGGAGTCCTGGGGAATTACAGCCACCCCAGAGGAGAACACGCTGCCTGGAGCATGCCATACTTACTTGAGGTGAAGTGCCTCCACCATTTACCGCCTGGAACAAAGGGAGCTGGGGCTGCATTGCCTGCGTGGGCGGCCCGACACAACTGCCGGAGCGTAGAAGCCAGCTGGTGGCCGAAGATGTCAGAGGCCTCCCCCGGGATGGGCAACTCATGGAGGAGAGGGTAGCGGTCCGGGAGAGCCCAGGACGTGCTCCCCTGAAGGACGCAGCTGAAGAGGAAGCCACATATGTTGACAGCAGCTCCTGTGTGGATATGGGCGGCTATCCAGAGTTCTTCCCAGGTGGAGGACCCAGAGGTATCTCCCCACCTACTAGGGCAGTGCGTGTGCCCCCACCTGTGGCAGCATACCAGTATGGGGTCATAGCTGATGTCGCTCGCAGGGGGGGAAGGAAACTTTGACAGTGGTCCTGTCCTTCCAAGCCCTCTTGTTTTCTTCATTGTACCGCATTCATGTGAGAAGGAGCGTTGGAGCTCCAGAGGGGAAGGAGTGTGCCCTGGTTACCACAGTTCTCATAAAAGAAGCCCAGTTGCTCGGTGTCTTTCATGTAGAAGGAGCCATGCAGTGGTTAACCACTATGCTCTGGTGTTCTATTACCCTGACATGTTTATGCCCTCCTGTATTGTGTTCATTTTTGTATGACCTGACTGAGGATTCTGTGGTGCACTGTTTGGCCTGGTTGGGAGGGACAGGTGTATTTTCAGGTACTAGCTTGCCTACAGGGTGGGTAATGTTTTATAGGATCTGTGCCCTATGGTAGCGTTTTCATGCCGTATGCATTTATGTTGGTGACAAGGGCTTGCCATCTGGGGAACGTTTAATTTTATTTGAACTCATGATGATGTCTCAGCCTCTCTAATAATATGGTTATTCTGACCAGCGCATTGTGGGTGTCTGACCTATACCATATAGGAATATTTAATTTTATGTGCGTTCATGAGGATGTCCTGGCATTCCTGATAACGGGCGTCATTACGACACTGGCGGCCGGCGGTAAGCTGGGTGTAACACTGCCAACAGGCTGGCGGAGTTCCGCCAGCTGTTATGATTGTGGCGCAATAGCACGGCCATACCTCAGGCCTCTTCACTGTTATAATCCCCAGGGCAGCGGTGCTTGCACCGCTGCCCTGAGTATTATGAGTCCCCGACTGCCAGCCTGGCCATGGCGGTAAACACCACCATGGAAAGGCTGGCGGTAAGGGGGACTTGGGGTGCCCCTGGGGGCCCCTGAAGTGCCAATGCACTTGGCATGGGCAGTGCAGGGGCCCCCAGGCATAGCCCCGTCGCTCATTTCACCGCCCGAATTTCGGGCAGTGAAATGCGCAATGGGTGCAACTGCACCCGCTGCACATCAGCATTGCCGCCGGCTCTATTATGAGCCAGCATTAATGTTGATGTGACTTTACCGCTTGGCCAGCGAATGGTAACACTGTTACCGTCCGCTGGCCCAGCGGAAAAGTCATAATAGGGAGCCAGAAATACCACCGGCACTGGCAGTATTCTGTCTCCCGCAGCCTCGCGGTCTTTTTAAAAGACCGCCGAGGTTGTAATGAGGGCTATTGTGTTTATTCTGAAGTGGGCCTTTTTGGAGGCAATGACAACCTGACTACTGCTTGTGTTGCAGAATACCAGTAACCTACATGTTTACCTGACTACTGCTTATTTTCACAGATAACTAGTAAACTGCTTGGGGAGCAGGGTATTACTGATACATGTTGTGTTTGGTTTAATGATGTTGTGTGCAATACAGTTCATTTTTTATATAACTTGTTGTGTTTCCTTTGTGGTGTACTTATTGTGTCACTTTTGTTGTGTGTGTTGTGTGTCTTGTGCAAACGCTTTACACATGACTGCTCATGCCAACCTACCAAGGGGGTGAACAGGGGATATCTTGGGTGTGTAACTCCCTCGCCCTACCTAGAGTGATGGGTTCTGCCTGGCTTAGGTGCATACCCTAGCCAACCAGAAACCCCATTTCTAACATGCACATTTTCATTTCTGTGTTATTTTCTCTGTTAGGTCTTTTAAATGAAGGCTAATTAGTCACCATATGCTAACTTCTATGACACTAATATATTAATAAAATGTTATCTCTCTCAGTCACTCCTTTGACAGCACTCTAAGCCATCACAAAATAACTTGTCTCATTTGAAATAAGACAAATCACATCTTGTAGTCTGATAATACATAGTTCTAGGTCTATGATAATTGTCAATTCTCTTCATAGTCTGATAATATCTGTTTCTGTTATTCTCCATTTCCATTTCTTCCCTCCTCTGTCTATTTAGTATTCTTTGTCTTTTCCAGAAATTGTAAGCCTTGTAAAATCCAAGTCCACACATTATGCACACTGTCACAATCAATAAAGGTTTCAGGATCATTCTCACAAATCCATTTTTCCAAATTGCCAAGCCAATATCCTTCTTTTGAGAATCCTTCACCTATTGTTTCCAACACATTTGTCTGTTTCAGGTCATTAAAGTCATGTTTCAGACTCATCAGATTAGATAGGTATCTCCTTATCTCTTTACTGTTATCAGGAATGTAAGTGCAGCAGTGCTGAGTCTTCAAAACTTGACAGACTCTCCCTTCCATGCCCAAAAACATTCTGACATCTTTCTGTGTAACTGGGGGGTTAGTTTGCATAATAGCCGCTACTCTCTCTCGGGACACTTTCCCTGCACCTTTCTCAATTTGGTGAAATAAACACTTTACTTCCTTCTGGCAACACTGTAGTTTGGTAGGAGAAATGTTATGTCCTTTTTTGCCCAAATAAGTTAACAACGCTATAGTTTCTTGTCTGCAAGTTTTTCCCGTATTGGATGCAACCATCAAATCATCAATACATTGCACTAAAGCAGACTGAAATGGCTTATTTAAAGACTCTAAATTCTTCTTCAAAATTTGATTAAAAATGGATGGAGATTCTGCACACTCCTATGGAGTATGGATTACTGCACCATGAATATACATGGTTGCCAAATCTAAATAAGAAAAGGAATTCACTATCCTCGTGTAAAGGCACTGATAAAAATGCTTGTGACAAGTCAATAACTGAACACCATTCTGCTTCACATGGAATCAGTGTCATCACTACAGTATTTTGGATAATGCAATACTTCATCAATAGGCTTTCCCTGCCAGCAAATCAAATGATTCCAAATCATATTGCTAATTTCAGGCTTCAATCCTTGAATGATTCTGAAAACAAAATGAATCATATCTCTCTGTTCAATAATCTCTGTGCCACTGTATTGTTTGAATGCTTGCAACAATCTCTCAAAATAAGCATGAACAGACTCCGCCTCCTGAGCTGTCCTGTCAATTCCTTACCAATCATCATCTTTGAGGGAAACTCTAGTTTTCAAAAACTCAATCACCTTGTTATAGCTTTTCATCACTTCTTCAAACGGCGCACCTGTCACTTGGTGGCTCTCGCATTGGCCAGTCAACACTCCGCTTACACTCAACCCACAAATCTGCTGGAACCACAATCTCACATAAAGTGTTGCGATCTTCCCACAGGCACTTTGCAAGCTTACCAAATCTCTCTGTTTTCTGATACCATTCCAACGGTTTCTCCCTCAACTTTGGTTAATCATTTGTTAATAAACATTTATTCCCTCCTGGAATTTCTCTCATTAGCATAATTTTTACAGCTTCCTCAGCCTGCTGTACATCATTTGAAGATGCAATAGGCTTTTTCTTCTGTTCTCTTTTCTTTGCGCATCTGCCTTCTCATTTATCTAATGCTCTCCACGTTTGTATGTTCTGTATCAATTCTTTAATATGAATTTTCTTTCCAGGTGATCTCATATTCGCAATGTCTCTTGAATCAAATTCTAATCTTTAACTTTTCTTTAACTGCTTGGATTTTTTCACCTAAATCTCTTATTTCTCAGCTAAAGTGAATAACCTCTCAGAAACCTGTCCTGATTGAAGTGTAATATCCTTGCACATGAAGCGTAATTCGTTTTCATTGTAAGAATCTAATCTGTCCAATTCAAGTGTTCCCTCAATCATTTCATTTAGTTACGATTTTAATCGAGCCATGTTCTATGCCTTCTCTCCCTCAGGTGTGTTTCCTGCAGCTGATGCTCCACTCAAATTATCTACCCATTCAGTCAATCCTTGTAAACCAGTATTGTTACTACTATTACGGGGTGTAAGCTGTGGAAGACTACATAGAGCTCTCACAGCTTGCTCCTGAGCCATCCCAGATGAACCCATTGAGCATGGGGGACATGTTATATCAATCAACAGACCCACTCTATTATGTGTCTGGTTCGAACCAAAGGAATTCATAGGAGTCACGGCTGGCACAGAAGTGCTCAATCTCTCCATCTCTGTATTAGTTCCAAAAGGGGAATTCATTGCTGATACTGGATTTGGAATCTAGGGACCACTCTCATTATCACCCTGGGCTTACAACGGGACTACTGGACCTATTTTCACAGGAACTGTCAATGCATCTGGCCCTGACAAATTTGTTTGACTTGACTGGAACATTCATTCTTTACCTTGACCAGTTAATACTGTGCCAAAAATCTGATTTGACTGATTTGGGGCAGTGTTCTGTGGTGTCATTACTGGGGAGTACATAGACATTGCTTGCCTTTGGTTCACAATCTGTGCAGGTGTCTGTACATTAGGTGTACACTCAGTCTGTAGTATGTACATTAGGTGTAGACTCAGACTAAGTCATTCCTGCATTCTGAATTGACCGCGGCATCACTGAGGCTGTAGTCAAAACTGGAACTGTCGAATAAATCTCTGGCACCTGTGCAACATTAGCAGTAGGTACATTTGGAATTTTCTGAGCCTGGCTATATACAACTGTAGCTGTAGCTATACTCTGACTACATTCTGGCTTACTGATGCAAATGTATTATATGGTGGGGGACAATTCTGTAATAACTAGATTATAAATTCAATATCTGAATCACTTTCAGTGTCCGCTACCTTTCTGTTTTCACCTAACTTCTGTTCTGGATCTTCCTCAGAATTCTTTGTGGCTTTACGTTTAACACTCCCATTACCTTCCTGTGTAATTGCTGGGTATAACTTCACTGCATTTAATGTATCTGCTCTCCACATTCTCTGCTCCTCATCCCATCTGGTTACTGCTAAAGTCTTTTCTGCCTTCCTCATTCTTCTTTAAAATTTCTGAGCCTCTTTCTTCCTCATGACCAATTCCCAAATGGCAAGTGCCTCAAATTGTGCAGGTCTAGGAAGGGGTTTTGATTCACCCTCCTCTAATACTTTTAAATTAAAAAATCCGTAACAGGGAAAAGCTAAAGTACCTTCCTTCTCAGTTATTTTACACTATTGATTTACCCATAGACATGCCGAAACTACTCTTTATTCCATTACATGAAAAATGCTAATGCACCCTCAGGTGGAGTAGGCTCACCGTCCCTAACTGTAATAAAAACATCTCCTCTCAAAGTACTCCTTAAAGCTTTGAAAAACTTCATTTTTACACACACATATAATTCACAAACACAAATTCTACAAAAGCCAGGAAGTAATTTTGATCCCACAATCCTCTTCACGAGCTGTTCTCAACCTAAAGCAGTACAGTCTTGTCCACCAATCCGTGCGCTGCTTTTCTCACCAACCGACCTATCCCAACGGGGACCAAATTACATCATGCTCACTTCACTCTGCAGCTGCAACTCAGAGCCATCTCATACACCTCTCACGCATACACTTGAAATGGAAATATTGCAAGCACAAAAACCAAACCTGTCTGCTCACTACGGGTAGGACTCGAATGCTTTGAAAGTTGTACGGAGCTTTTGACTGTGGGCTCTTGCACAAACGGCTACTCTTCCGGCTTTGGCTTTCTCACAAACGCAAGTAAGATTTGACCCACAAATCTTACTCCGATTGATATGGATTCTGCCTGTGCACTCAGGATTCCCCTAATATCAACCAACAACTCACACTCTCAAGGAATCTATTGGTATCGTCGACATCGCTCAATCAACCAACACCTCACTGCAGATAATAAATTAAGCAAGTGTCTTCATACACTTGTGCAGTACTCCGGAGTCTTAGGCCTTGCAGGACCCGTAAACAACAACAACCATGTGGACAATTTTTAACACAAAGGGCAACATTCACTTGGAATACGGCAACTCCCCACTCTCATTTACCTGGAGTATGCAAACTCCCTACTCACTTCATACACTACACTTCACTGCAATTTACCCAAAGCATTGCAAACGCAAACCCTACTCAAAAGTCATATCGTACACTTGTAACTCAACGCTGGAATTTCTTCAACCCCTACACTTCATCAAGAACAACTCACAATGTAGGCAAAATCCAATTCCCCTCCTCATAGGGTAAAGCCATAACTCTGCTACCAAAAACTGCTGGCTCGCAAGTGGAGGTCTTCTTCCCCCCTTGGGTTCAGAAACCGCAAACGCTCTGATGAGACACCATCCCTATTCTCACCACTAGAAGTAGACTGGACCTAGGGACCTTGCGAAATTCCTTCAATTTACACCAACACCAACAACATGAAAGGCGTAATCAATTTAAACACTGTTGGACCTGGCTTTTTGACGGGGTCATCCCCAAACTTTTTGCCTCCTTCCTCCTATTTTTTCTGACCTGTTGTTGTTGGCTTTTGACCTCTGGGCACTTTACCACTGCTAACCAGTGCTAAAGTGCATATGCTCTCTGTGTAAATTGTACTATTGATTGGTTTATCCATGATTGGCTATTTGATTTACTTATAAGTCCCTAGTAGAGTGCACTATATGTGCCTGGGGCCTGTAGACTAAATGCTACTAGTGGGCCTGCAGCACTGGTTGTGCCACCCACTTCAGTAGCCCCTTAACCTTGTCTCAGGCCTGCCATTGCAAGGCCTGCGTGTGCAGTTTCACTGCCAGTCCGACTTGGCATTTAAAAGTACTTGACAAGCCTAGAACTCCCCTTTTTCTACATATAAGTCACCCCTAATGTGTACCCTAGGTAACCCCTAGAGCAGGGTGCTGTGTGGGTAAAAGGCAGGACATGTACCTGTGTAGTTATATGTCCTGGTAGTGTAAAACTCCTAAATTTGTTTTTACACTACTGTGAGGCCTGCTCCCTTCATAGGCTAACATTGGGGCTGCCCTCATACACTGTTGGAGTGGCAGCTGCTGACCTGAAAGGAGCAGGAAGGTCATATTTAGTATGGCCAGAATGGTAATATAGAGTCCTGCTGACTGGTGAAGTCGGATTTAATATTACTATTCTAGAAATGCCACTTTTATAAAGTGAGCATTTCTTTGCACTTAAATCTTTCTGTGCCCTTCAATCCACGTCTGGCTAGGTTTAGTTGACAGCTCCTTGTGCATTCACTCAGACACACCCCAAACACAGGGTACTCAGCCTCACTTGCATACATCTGCATTTTGAATGGGTCTTCCTGGGCTGGGAGGGTGGAGGGCATGCCCTCACACATAGGACTGCCACACCCCCTACTGGGACTCTGGCAGACAGGATTGAACTGAAAGGGGGCCTGGTGCATTTCTTAGACACTCTTTGAAGTCACCCCCACTTCAAAGGCACAACTTAGTATAAAACAGGGCCTCTGCCCTACCTCATCAGACACTTGCTGGAGAAGAAACCTGAACCAGAAACTACATCCTGCCAAGAAGAACTGCCTCGCTGCTCAAAGGACTCACCTGTCTGCTTTCTCCAAAGGACTGCTGCCTTGCTGTTGGCCTGCTGCCTTGCTGAACTCTTGTCTGGCTGTAAAAGTGCTCTCCAAGGGCTTGGATAGAGCTTGCCTCCTGTTCCCTGAAGTCTCAGAACCAAAAAGACTTCATCTCTACAAGAAAGACTCCTTGTGCGGCGAAATTTGACGCACAGCCTGCCAGAAATGACGCACAGCCTGCACCACAGTGAAAATTTCACTGCACGCCGAACCGGAATGACACAGCCCGACTTCGCAACGAGAAGATCGATGCAGCGCCAGCGTAGCGACCGGAAATTCGACACACGGCCCACCGATTAGATGCACAGCTGAGCCGGAACGACGCAGCCCGACTTCCAGAGAGAAATCGATGCAGCGCCTGCCATTCGATAGAAAACGCAACGGCCACCAAATCGACGCAGCTCCTGTGACTTCGTCCTGCCAGGTAAGGAAATCAACGCATCGTTCCCGGTGCGTCTGAAAACCCCAAAACCCGAAGAGGATCCACGACCAAGCGCCAGAAATCGACGCGCATCTCCTGCTCTGCGGTTCTTTGGGGAGATTTTGCAAGTGAATGAGGTACTTTGTGCTTGAAAGAGACTTTGTTTGCTTTTAAAAGACTTAAGACACTTTATATCACTTTTACAGTGATATCTGAACATATACTTATTGCATTTTAATCGTTTTGATCTGCATCTTACCAGATAAATATTATATATTTTTCTAAACACTGTGTGGTGTATGTTTGTGGTGCTATATGGTGTTATTCAATCAATCAATCAATCAAATGATTTATAGAGCGCGCTACTTACCTGTTAGGGTCTCAAGGCGCTGGGGGGGGCAAGCTACTGGTCATAAAGACATGTCTTGAGGCATTTCCTGAATGTCAAGAGGTCTTGGGTCTGGCGAAGGCCCAATATTGTATGATTTATTGCACAAATACTTTACACATTGCCTTCTAAGTTAAGCCTGACTGCTCAGTGCCAAGCTACCAGAGGCTGGGCACAGGTTAATTTGGATTGTGTGTGACTTACCCTGACTAGAGTGAGGGTCCTTGCTTGGACAGGGGTTAACCTGACTGCCAGCCAAAGACCCCATTTCTAACAGGGTGTATGTTGTGAGGTGCGTGGGTGGTGTAGGTGATGGTGGTGTGTGGCTCTGGTCTTGTCTGTGGTTGTAGTGTCTATCTCGTCGCAATTGTTTGTAATGGTAAAGGGTTGTGGGTAATGTGGGGGGGTGTTTTATAGTGGTGTGGGTGTGTGGTGTGTGTATGGGTGTCAGGTGTGTGTTGTTTGAATTGCCCAATGTGGTGCTGTTTTGTTTGAGTGTGTGTATTTTGAGCGCAGCGGTATGTACTGCCAATGGTTTACCGCCATGGAATGTCTGCTGTGGTAATTCGTGGGTCATAATGTTGTGGGCGTTGTTCTGTTGGCGTAACGGTGTGGGTTTTGATACCGCTAGTTTATCACTGACCTGGTGGACTTGTGTGTGTGGCTGGATAGTGACGGATTGGTATGTGTGTGTCATAATATGATGAATGGATATCCGCTGCGGCAGTGGTATGTTGGCGACAGTCAGCATGGCGGTAAGTGGGATTTACAGCAAATGTCTTAATGAGGGCCTAAATCTACTAAGCATCAATACCGTTAAGCACTCTAAAAGAATAATATAAATGAACAAAACTACAATATGCACATTTACTTCAGGTTTCAAAGCAGATGATGGTGATATCAGTAAATCATCAAATTCAATGATTAACATTTAATTTCAGAGCTGGGCTATCCTTAACTCTAATATGAATTTGGATGTGCATGTGTGGGAACAGGCTAAAACATGTGGGCAAAAATAAAAGAAGAGACAAAAATCATTTGGAAAATCATATAACTAGGGTTACCATCTATAAAATATGTGCTGGTGTAATTATCTGAGTTGAAAAAGGAAACAAAGAAAACACATTTATTTTATACCTCTTCTCATGGGACAGCAGAGAGGCAAGTTATGTTTAGTAGAATGTTCACAGTTCTTGTAACATCAGTAGACAGCAGCATCAGGACAATGCAGAACGTGGACTGCATATGGGACAGGTCAGCAGTTCAGAACTGATTGGACATGTTAGTACTGAACAGCATAAGCAATAGGGAAATTAGGAAGATAAATTCAGAAGACATCCAACGGTCATAGGGATTAAGGAGAAGATAGAGAAAGCTGTGCCACATCCAGGATCACCAGCATATCTAAACAGACCCCAACAGACTCCCAGACAGTAACAGACTGCCTAAAAGTTTCACAGTCTCTCATTAATTAGAAATGACCTCAGGCTTGTGATTGGTCCTCCAGGTGGGCTCATCGCCCACACAAAATTCAGCATCAAATGGCAGCCACTGACACCATCAAGTTTGCACCTATTCCGGATTTTCTCAGAGAAATTAGATGATCATTCCAATGAATGCATACAGTTCCACCACAAAAATACATTTTCTAGTTGATTGCAACATCAGGATCTTCTCTCACAGTGCACAGGATGAGCTAAACAATTCTCACATGAGATTCATAAAGTGTATTTGTTTTGCACGGCAGCTAGATCAAATACTGTTACTTTGTAAACATCGAAACATGTTCTCAATCTTTAATGCAATAAGACAACATGACGTTAGCAACCTAAGAAATAATTCAGGTCGGAGGGAAACAGAATAAACATGTAATTTTCTTCTACTGCTGCAAAAATAAAACTTCAGGCCTGGTTAAGCTAAGAAAGCCTACATACATTCTAATTCAATTGAATACATTTAAAGCCTGATTGCACACCTTACAATTTAAATCAATATGCAAAGCAAGTTATTTACTGTAGGATTATTTACGACATATCAGAACAGTTTAAACGTGCATTTATTTTCTGCACACATGTAACTTCACGTTAATAATTTCATTTAAACCAGCACAAGTACGATTAAATCATGTTCATTTAATGCTTCAAATTTAAATATTCATCTGATAAAATACTTTTAACGTTAATTCATATCAGTACTTCATTTAATATAAATGCTAAATATTCCACACGTTAAAACATGCTGTCAAAAACAAATGTAGGTCACTTTTGTCCACCATATTTCAAACGTGTACACTTGCATTTCAGTGTTATTTTCTGTTAGGCCTTTTAAATGAAGGCTAACTAGTCACCATATGGTAACTTCTGTGCCACCAATATATTAATAAAATGTGATCTCTCTAACCTGTAAAAAAAAAGAACAGACTTTACCCAACAGCCAATCAGAGATCAGTTTCAGTATGTTTTATTGTGAGATGTTACCCTTCCGTTAAACTCCTATACCCTTGACAAGCTGATTATCTGCCATGCAAAGGGGATTACTCACCTCTCTCTGAGCCCCATGGTTGATTTTGATCTGTGACTGCTAATAGGCTGACGTGTTGACAGTCTACATCTGCATGCCTGAGGCTTTGCCAACACCTCTCTCTAGACATTGAGGGCCTGATTACAACTTTGGCGGAGGGGGTTAATCCGTCCCAAATGTGACGGATATCCCGCCGGCCATATTAAGAGTCCATTATATCCTATGGAACTCGTAATACGGTGGGCAGGGTATCCGTCACATTTGGGACGGATTAACCCCTTCCACCAACATTTTAATCAGGTCCTGAGTCTCCAACATAGTTACAGGCAGACCCTTTGTTTTCTATGACTCCCACAGCCACAGTAGCCACACAAGCTTGTTACGACCTGGATGAGAGCGATCACTGCATAGCATCACGTTTGCCAGTGACTACTCACAGGTCTTGCATAGGCACCTTACTGTGTGAAAATCTTCCAGTTTTCCTCAAGGCTAATCATCTTCTGGCACAATATCAGCAAGTGTGGGCAGTGTTGGCTGCTTTCATGTCATTGTAGCCCGAGGTCTGCCACCTGAGCTATGTTAACCATCGGACTGAAATTGCAGTAAATTTAAGGTCAAACATGCGATATGATGTTATACGATTTTGCATTCTCACCATTGAGGATATACATAAGCGGCTTATGGTCAGTGAGAATGGTGAATCTCCTCCTCCACACATATGCTGGAAACTTTTTCACGGGCCCCAAACATCCCAAAAGTACTCTTTCAATAACAGAATGAAGCACTTTTGATCTTCTGAAACTTCGAGAAGCAAAGAACAGAACAGCCCCAAGGCCGATGCTGTTGGTGTCTACCATGATAAAGCAACGTAACCATAAGTCATAAGATTTGACAGCCTTGACAGTTACTAACTCCCTTTTTCTTCACGCAGACACACCTTTACCCTCTTCCCTCAATTGAACAAAGCATCTTTCTGCAATATGTTAGATAGACAACTCATGTGTGAACCATTCGCAGGTAAATAATATGAGAAGATTTCATATAACCTCAAAAACTATTTCAAACCAGCTTTATCTATGTGGGAAAAAGCATCCTCGACAGCTTGAGCCAAACTAGGATGCTGAAGTAGCCCATCTGAAGAGAATATGGCCCTCATTACAACCCTGGCGGTTGGTGATAAAGTGGCAGTAATACCACCAACAGGCCGGCAGTAAAAAAAATGGAATCATGACCACGGCGGAAACCGCCAACACAGACAGCCACTTTAGCACTCCGACCGCCATGGCGGTAGCAACAAACACCACAGCGGTAACCGCCAACAGCCAAGCGGAAGACAATGTACCGCCCACTGCATTACAACACGCCTATCCGCCAGCTTTTCTGGGATGGTACCAACGCCATCAAAAGCACGGCGGAAACAGAACACTGAAGGGAAACGACTCACCTCTCGACACTCAAGGAAGAACCGCGACACCATGAAGCCCGAACTGCAGAACTTCCCCATACTGGTGTACCTTCTCATACACCAGGAACATGTACGCCGGCGAAGACGACCACGATGAGTACTGCACCTAGCACACAGGGGAGGGGGAGGAAAAAGAGAGTGACACACACACGCAACACGCAACACCCCCACCCCCACCCTCATTTCCAACACTATACACACAAACATATGCAACAACATTACATATACACCCCGTAACCCTCAGGAATAACACAAGGACAAACGGAATGGAGTAAAATGAGTGTAATATAAGTAAGTATTAGAAATACGTTCAGAAAGAAATAAACAGTATGTACAATATATACAATATATACAAAAGGAGGGACAGTGCCCACTCCAAAATGTCTGAGGCCCACGGGGCCATAACACATTGGCCAAGGCCACACTTGACTCCTGCCTCAATACGGAGAGAACACTGCAGGGGCATCAGGTCAAAAACACACATGCACCTCAGGGGGATGGGGAATGGGGGGGCACCCCAGCCGGAAGATGGTACAACACCACTGGCCTGGAGGGGGCTCCATGCCCACTGCTTGGTCCTGGGGAGTGCAAAGCCACATTCTCTCAAGTGGGTTGTTTGCCCACTGCTTGGTCCTGGGGAGTGCAAAGCCACAGTCTCTCTAGTGGGTGGTTTTCCCACTGCTTGGTCCTGGGGAGTGCAAAGCCACAGTCTCTTTAGTGGGTGGTTTCCCCACTGCTTGGTCCTGGGGAGTGCAAAGCCACAGTCTCTCTAGTGGGTGGTTTGCCCTCTGCTTGGTCCTGGGGAGTGCAAAGCCACAGTCTCTCAAGTGGATGCCTTCTTCCAGTGGTTCTGGAGGGGGCTTTGTGCCCAGTGTGCTTCATCCTGGCAAGGAGGGGCTGAGTGGATGCCTTCTTCCAGTGGTTGTGGAGGGGGCTTTGCACCCAGTGTGCTTCATCCTGGCAAGGAGGGGCTGAGTGGATGCCTTCTTCCAGTGGTTCTGGAGGGGGCCTTGTGCCCAGTATGCTTCATCCTGGCAAGTAGGGGCTGAGTGGATGCCTTCTTCCAGTGGTTCTGGAGGGGGCTTTGTGCCCAGTGTGCTCCATCCTGGATGGGGCAAGGTCACAGTCTCTCACCTGGGTGTCACACCCACAGGTGTTGCAGGGGCCAGGACGCACTGCAGCCCATGTAGTCACGACTACACACTGCTCTCCGGCGGTGACGGCTGCTCAGTGTATGCCAGTTGCGCTGCAGGTGGCGGTGCAGGCAGTGGTGGTGGTAGCCTCCAGGCCTTCACCTGCAGCCTTGGATGGCTGCCCACTGGGGCTGCTGCTGCTGCTGGCAGTGGTGCTGCTGGCGGCAGGGCAGGTGGCGGTGCTGGTGGCGGGTCAGGTGGCGGTGCTGGCCGCTGTGCAGGTGGCGGGGCTGGCCGCGGTGCAGGTGGCGGTGCAGGCAGTGGTGGTGGTAGCCTCCAGGCCATCATATAATTCACAATCTCCATACTTGAATTTGTTCAAAGGGTGTTTATGTGCTAATAGGTGGAGGGGATATTGCAATGGGCTTGGTTGGTGACGGAGGAAAGTCCAGGGTAGTGTCCATTCAATTTGTATCACAGGTACATTGTCCAAAGGGGCATAGGAAGTGGAGCAATGGCAGTTCAAGGTGGACAGGGTGACAGAGTGGGACAGAAGGGTGACAATCAGGAGAGCCCTATTTCCTGACGGGGGTCTTGGCAATGTTCTCTGGCTTCTGCCTGGATCGCAGCGACAGTTTGCGGGGTGGTTCTCCTTCTGCTGGGGGTTGGGTGCTGGTGGCCTGTTGGTCCTGTGGCAGGGCCTCCTGTCCACTAGCGCCGGCGGAGGTAGAGGGCTGTTCATCATTTTGGCTAGTGTCAGGGGCCCGTTGGTGTGCCACTGCCTCCCTCATGATGTTGGCCATGTCTGCCAGCACCCCTGCAATGGTGACCAGGGTGGTGTGGATGTCTTTCAGGTCCTCCCTGATCCCCAGGTGCTGTCCCTCCTGCAGCCGCTGGGTCTCCTGCAACTTGTACAGTATCTGGCCCATGGTCTCCTGGGAATGGTGGTATGCTCCCAAGATGTTGGTGAGTGCCTTGTGGAGAGTCGGTTCCCTTGGCCTGTCCTCCCCCTGTCGCACAGCAGTCCTCCCAGCTTCCCTGTTGTCCTGTGCCTCTGTCCCCTGAACGGTGTGCCCACTGCCACTGACCCCAGGTCCCTGATCGTCCTGGGTTTGTGGGGTTGCCTGGGTTCCCTGTAGTGGTGGACACACTGCTGATTGACGTGTCCTGGGGACAGAGGAATGGGCCCACTGGGTGGGTGCTGTGGTAGTGCTTCCTGAGAGGGGAGGCTCTGCGGTGGTTTGGGACTGTGGCTGGGTCACCGACTGTCCAGAGGTCCCTGATGGGCCAGGTTGGTCATCGTGATCCAGGTGTGCGGAGCTGCTGTCATCACTGTGGGCCTCTTCGGGGGGGTACTGGATGTGGCTGGCACCTCCTCTCCGGTGACGTTGAGTGGGGGTCCTGTGGGGATGTAAATGCAGTGTTTTGGCTTGTGTGAGTTGTGCTTGGTTTGGCAAAGTGATTGTCACTAGTGTGCATGCTGTGGTGATGGGTGTCCATGCAGGTCTGTGATGGGGGTCCATGCATTGGTGTTGCATGCAGGTCATGGTATTGGGATGGGTGGGTTGTGATGGTGGGGTATATGTGAGGTGGTGGAGTGATGGGGGTGAGGGTAGGGGTTGTTGTTTGTGATGGCATGCAGGTAGGGTGGGGGATAAAGTAGTAAAGATTTGACTTACCAGAGTCCAGTCCTCCTGCTACTCCTGCGAGGCCCTCAGGATGCATGATCGCCAAGACTTGCTCCTCCCATGTTGTAAGTTGTGGGGGGAGGAGGTGGGGGTCCACCTCTGTACAGCTACCTGGTGTCTTGCTACCACGGAACGCACCTTCCCCCGTAGGTCGTTCCACCTCTTCCTGAAATCATCCCTTGTTCTTGGGTGCTGTCCCACGGCGTTGACCCTGTCCACGACTCTCTGCCATAGCTCCATCTTCCTAGCAATGGACGTCTGCTGCACCTGTGATCCGAATAGCTGTGGCTCTACCCAGATGATTTCCTCAACCATGACCCTTAGCTCCTCCTCTG
This sequence comes from Pleurodeles waltl, assembly GCF_031143425.1. Lineage (NCBI taxonomy): Eukaryota > Metazoa > Chordata > Amphibia > Caudata > Salamandridae > Pleurodeles > Pleurodeles waltl. The sequence goes on from NC_090446.1 coordinate 1,448,590,347, forward strand.
AGAACGTGGGGTGTCTTTGTGGTGCCATGGGTGTAGTGTGAGTGGTATGTGTGAGGGTGTGTGTGATGATGTGTTGGGGTGTGTGCTGTGAGGTGTGTGGATGGTGTATGGGTCTCAGATTCAGTGGGTGCTCCTGGCTTGTCTCTCTCTCAGTTGGCAATATTTATTTTCATTGTAAGGGGTTGTGGGTACTGTGGGTGTGTGTTTTATTTTGGATTGGGTGAGTGGGTGTGGTGTGTGTATGTGTGTCAGGTGTGTGTAGTTCGAATTGTCCAATGTGGTGTAGTTTGTTTAGTGTGTGTGTATTTTGAGCGTGGCGGTCTGTACTGCCAATGGTTTACTGCAGTTGAATGTCTGCCGCAGTGATTCGTGGGTCATGATGATGTGGGCGTAGTTCTGTTGGCGAAACAGTGTGGGTTTTGGTACCTCAAGTTTATCACTGACCTTTGGACTGGTAGACTTGTGTGTGTGTCTGTATAGTGGCGGATTTCTCTGTGTGGGTCATAAAACCCGTAGCAGTATACCGCCGCGGTCACGGTATGTTGGCGGCTGTCAGCATGGCTATAAGCAGCATTTACCACCAATGTTGTAATGAGGGCCTATATGTCTTATGTATGCTACTTCTCACTAGAAGAATTCACATTTTAGAACAATTCCTATTGAAATGAAAAACAATAAGCACACATTCTACAATGCTTTATGATGCTCGCACCAGTTAGAACCAAAATCCAAAATATCATCTTAAAAGACAATAACACCTTCCATTTCTTTTAACATATGATTCACAACAATACTAAAAGGTCCCAAATGGAGAAACAAAAGCTGTTAAACTGCGGTACTCAGGATCAAGCTCTACCTGGTGTAAATAGAAGCTAATTGTGGCTTGCTGAACCAAACAGTTCATCCCAATGTATTTAAAATGTCATTAATTTTCGGTAACAAATGAGAGTAAACCGACAATTCTTTATTTTTAGATATTGCAATTCGTCACGAACTTGGAGGCTGACAGTACATTTATGTGCTTCCACTAAAATAGAAATTCAAAGGAAAGACTCTATTGGTTCAATAATCCCGTTAGCAGAAATTAAATTGTTCCTTCTTCAGATCATCATTGATACTGAAAAGTACTCCTTGTACTTTGTGTAATTGGAAAGGCCCCATCCCTTTTCCTGATGTTGTGCTTGGGCCGAGAAATTCGACCTAAATCACTCAATATTTCTCAAGGGTAACCTGCTTTAATAAACACTCAAACCAGTTTTACTCACAAATGACTAATATTTGTCCTTTGCCACAGACCTCAAAACCATCACAAACAGACCTTAGTGCAACCTGTTTAACAATTTGACTGCAACATGAATCTTTCCTTGCATGCACTTACAATTAAAATCAGTTCAATGCTCCTACCCTCATATGAAATGCTACACCTTCCTGGAGGTTGAAGTACCCTGCTGTGAGACCTGTCAGCCTTAGGGTGGTCTTCCGCTAATATTTTTGCCTGCTTGCCTCTGTCGCGTAGGCTCTCATTATTCTAATGAGACTACAGGATTTGAGCGGCAGAATTGCCTGCGGTGTGGGGGACTGGGTCTAACCCACTACAGGTGACACCTGTCGGCCTAATCCGGGTTTTGCTCCGGCTAACTAGCAGTGCCTCATCTCTACCTAAGAGCAGGGATGATTGGGCAGCTGAGCGCATGACACAATTGACTCCTCAGGGAAATCGTGGTCACTCAGATCGCATCCGTTTCTCTCAGTTACATTAGGCTTAAATATACAAGGACAGTCAGAGGTAGTATATGTTTCAATAAGGTTTTAATGAAGCAACTGCATCTTACATAAGAAAGCATGCACTGCAATAACCAGGACGATCAATCAATCAATCAATCAGAAATTTGCAAAGCGCACTACTCACCTGTGAGGGTCTCAAGGCATTAAGGGGGAGGGGGGAGGTTTTGGCTACTACTGCTCGAAAAGCCAGGGCTTGAGAAGTTTCCAAAAGGTAAGGAGGTCTTCGGTCTGATGCAAGTGGGTGGGAAGAGTGTTCCACATCTTGGCGGCGAGGTGCGAGATTGATTTGCCGCCGGTTGTAGTTCTACGGACACGTGGGACGGTTGCGAGGGCGAGGGCGGCGGAGCGGAGATGCCGGGTCGGGGTGTAGAAGGAGAGCCGTCTGTTGAGGTATTCTGGTCCGCTATTGTGCAGTGCTTTGTGAGCATGGGTGAGGAGTTTGAAGGTGATTCTCTTGTTGACTGGAAGCCAGTGCAGGTCTCTCAGATGGCCTGTGATGTGGCAGTGGCAGGGGATGTCGAGGATGAGGCGTGCGGACGCGTCCTGGATGCGTTGCAGCTTCTTCTGGAGTTTGGCCGTGGTTCCTGCGTAGAGGGCAATGCCGTAGTCCAATTTGCTGCTTACAAGGGCTTGGGTGACTGTTCTTCTAGTTTCAGTGGGGATCCATTTGTAGATCTTTCCGAACATGTGGAGGTTGTTGAAGCAGGAGGAGGAGATTGCGTTGACTTGCTGGGTCATGGATAATGAGGAATCCAAGATGAATCCTAGGTTGCTTGCGTGGTCGGTGGGAGTCGGAGTGGCTCCGAGAGAGGCAGGCCACCAGGAGTCATCCCATGCGGAGGGAGTGGAGCCGAAGATGAGGACTTCCGTCTTGTCTGAATTGAGTTTGAGGCAGCTGTTATTCATCCATTCAGCGATGGCCTTCATTCCTTTGTGGAGGTTGCTCTTGGAGGAGTCCTTGGTGAGGGAGAGGATCAGCTGGGTGTCGTCGGCGTATGAGATGATGTTGAAGTTGTGGGATCAGGCGGTGTTAGCGAGCTGGGTAATGTAGATGTTGAAGAGGGTTGGGCTGAGGGACAAACCCTGGGGTACGTCGCAGATGATTTCGGTGGCCTCCTAGCGGAATGGGGTGAGGCGGACTCTTTGGGTTCTGCCGGTGAGAAAGGAGGTGACCCAGTCCAGGGCTCTGTCGCAGATTCATGCATTGCTGAGGCGTGAGCGTAGGGTGTGGTGGCAGATGGTGTGGAACGCAGCCGAGAGGTCCAGGAGGAGGAGGGCCGTGGTTTTGCCATTGTCCAGTATGGTTATGATGTTGTCGGTGGCAGCGATGAGGACAGTATTGGTACTGTGGTTGCTGCAGGAATCCGGATTGGGAAGGGTTCAGGGTGCAGTTCTCCTCAGTGAAGTGGGTTATTTGACTGTTGACAACCTTCGCGATGACTTTTACCAGGAAGGGGAGCAGGGAGATAGGCCGGAAATTCTTGAGGTCCTTTGGGTCCGCCTTGGGTTTTTTGAGGAGGGCGTTGATCTTGGCGTGTTTCCAGCTCTCCGGGAAGGTGGCGGACTCAAAGGAGCTGTTAATGATCTTCCGTAGTTAGGGTGCGATAACGGAGCTGGCTTTGTTGAGGATGTCGTGAGGGCAGGGGTCAGATGGTGAGCCGGAGTGGATGGTGTTCATGATTTTGATGGTGTTATTGTCGTTGATGGGGGTCTAGGAGAGCAGGAGGTTGGTCGGAGGTGAATCTGTGATGTTGGTGGTTGCCGGGTGGGTCTGGGTGCTGAAGCTGTAGTGGATGTCTGCAATCTTGCGGTGGAAGTAGGAGGCTAGGGAGTCGCAGAGGTCTTGAAATGACAGGATCTCCTTGCCGTTTGAGCTGAGGTTGGAGAGTTTCTTCACCATGTTGAAGAGCTCCTTGTGGCTGTGTGCGTTGTTGATTCGGTCTTTGAAGGCAGTTCTCTTGGCGGTTCAGATGAGTTGGTGGTGTGTGCGGATGGCATTTTTGAAGGCTGTGAGGTTGTCCAGAGTCTGCTCTTGGCACCACTTTCTTTCAAGTCTGCAGCAAGTTTGTTTAGATTCGAGGAGGTCGGCTGTAAACCAAAAGGCCCTTCTGTCGGTGCGTCTGTTGGAGGGATTCTTCATCGGGGTAAGAAAGTTGGCACAGGTGTCGATCAATTGCCTGAAGTTGCAGGCAGCTACGTCAGTGTTGGTGGTGTCGATGAGTGGGTTCCAGGAGAGGGTCGCAATGAGGTGGCCTTCGGTGACCTTGTCCCAATTGCAGTGGGAGTTCTGTTGTGGGTGGTGGTGTGTTGTGGGTTTCCTGAAGGAGAAGTGGATGCAGCAGTGGTCTGTCCAGTCGAGTTCCGTGGATGAAGTATGACAGGATTAAACTAGTGACGAGGAAAGTAAAGCATAAAAATAACACTACCAGATTGCCACTAGAATCATTAAACTAATTCCTACCTAGGCTATAGTAGAGCACAGCATGTTAAGCTCTAGTTCTGCCCTTCAGGTTCCCCTGGGAAGACATCATCCCTCATACCTGAGCAAGAGGCCTGAAGTCTGCATCAGCAGCTGTAGCGAAGCATTCATCTGGCTGGAATCTCCCTCTAACCTGTATGGGACAGGGAAGTGTTTTTTATAATAAAACAGCTGATGTTCTAAGAAAATGTCCTTACGTAAGGATGTGTATGTTTCTTTGAATACCAGAGACAAAGCTTTACCATGTTTACCAGCAACCTATCTCACTGCAGCCTTGAGAAAAGCATAGAGTGAAAGAAATGTCTTGTTTAAGAACGCAGTGCTGGCCTAGGCAAAGAACAGCTAGATAGAGAGAAATAAAACAAGACCGCAAATGAGGCTATTGTTAAAATAATAAACAAAGCTGAATAAAATATATCTAGGTTAAAGTGTACAGCGGCAGGCGTAGTGTGCTAAAATAATGTGCATGGAGCTATAACTAAAATGGCTACACAACACCCTCCCCTTGCCGGTTCAAAGGTGGTTCAAAAGCCTAATTGTGTATAAAAGCTACTAAAATTTAACCTAAGGCATATATAAAAATGTAAATAATGGCAAGTTAAAAGACACAAGCATATATAAGAGGACAATTTAAAAATGTTAACTTATGGCGTAAAAAGGCCGCATTTCAAGAGTCAGAGTCATTTTGGACATTGCCAATAGAATCCGGGATAATTGAAGGCAGGAAATCTTCCACTTCGGCACGTGGTAAAGTAAGAAACTCATCTCCAGGAAGAACCAGGGAGCATTCATGTTCCAGAGCCAGAGCGTCAGCCAAGGCAGCAGCAATAATGAGTTCAGAGCTGCATCCTCCATGAAGGGCAACTCATAAGCAGCTCCCCGTAGCAAATGCACCCTCAACGTGCATGTCTGGTAATGAGCCCTCAGCGAGAACATCAACAGATCAGCATCCAATAAAAGCAAGCGCTGCGTAGAAAGCCAAACTTTCAGTGCATTTTCGAATGAGCACCAGAGGCACTGAAACACGGGCTGCACACAATGCAAAACCGGTCTGAGACCAGTCACACTCCAGTTGCTCAAGGAATGTTGCTCTGAAATACTGCATCATGCGTTCACGACACAGCTGCGCTGGTGGAAGCGCTTTCATTCCTCGTTGTTGCGGTGGGACAGTCATTGCGCAGAAAAAGTAGCAATAGCAAAATGCCACCTATTATAGCCAAAGTTATCGGAAATCCCCCGAAAATACTGGAGAATATAGAGTAGATGGCTGATGGTATTAAACCGAATATAGAGGAGAACATGTGAACAAAACCAGAACCAACAGCCTTAAAAAATGTTTGCGTTTCCAGTAGTACTGGATGCATTAAATATTCCTCCCACAAGCTCACCAAAGTGTCTCGGAAAGTTAGTACTTAAACGGGACTGAATCACTGCTGATGACCTTGCCACCTGAAGTGCGTAGGTCTCGCGTGCAGATGTGAGCGCCACATGTTTTTGGAACAATAAGGCCTTAAGTCTGCTCAACTTGTCAAAATTCACATTTGAAACAGTGATATGGGGCCAAATCTCAGCTACTTCTCTCAGTCTTGTGGGAGAAAAAAGTATGTTCCCGCAGCATGTAACAACCTTAGAGACCAAGACAACACAAACTAATCTGGCTTGCATCCCACAACAGTTTTTACTATTGAGGAGGACATAGCTGCCATTTGATAGCACCTGGAATGCAGGTTTAATCAAGGGGACTGGAACTCCCTTCAGATCTTTAGATAACAAGCCAAGTTTGCTGCTGAAGCTTTACACACTGCATGCAAGGACTGCGTTCAAACCATTGAATGGCTGACAGAAGTCTCTCATTCACTACCGCTAAGAAAGACCTCTTTGATGCCACTGAGACATTTGTACAAGAAGGGCGGCTGCCACACCTCATGGATGTAACTATCTCCCAACCTTTCATATCTACCTACTGGAATGTGTTTTAAGCAAAACGTGAATTGGAGTGTTGAAATAGGCAGATTAATAACCCTGTGTATTAACCACTCAGCACAAGGTATTTCAGCCACAGTAAAAGGCAACTTTTCTAACTTTTCAATACTTAACATGGCATAAGTCGCTTCTTTCTTAGCCATTAGTTGTTGTTGCCAGGTTAAATTAAATGTGGAAAATATGTCCCTTGCGCTAACATGTTGCCAAGGAACGCACAATGCTTCAAATGTTTGAAGTGTCCAACCCAACTGCATAATGGACCTTAGTTGACTCTGTCCATGGTGTAACAAAGACATATCACTTTGTATTATGTCTATTCCAGAAGAAACAATGTTGTTTAAGGTGTGTATCTGGTCAGACAGGGTATTAATCCCATTATCTACAACAGCTAATGCCTTCTGTAAGTTTTCCTGGTCTGACCAGGCAGCAGCTTCTTGCTGGGGAAGCTTCCAAATTTCATTATATACTGCATATAAGAAGAGCTTTCTGCATTGTTTTCTGCGGCCTAACAGGAAGTGCTGTAAGTCAGTGTTATTAGACAGGAGACTGAGGTGTTATCTAACAGCATCTAGTGAGGAACTGTTTAACCATTGCTGGCATAGTTTCCCTACACTGTATGTTGTTACTATACCCACATGTTCAGATGACACATAGCGAGGGTCCGGTCTACTAGCTCTAAAATCCCCTGTGGAGTTTAAAAAACATTTATGACACCTATTGGTATCTATTAGCCACAATAACCACCCGCCAGGACATGACAGTGAAGCGTAAAACATGCCATTCTGGACCCATTCATCGAGCTGATCTTCAGTTGCATTTATATATTTTTGCCATTTGTAAAAATTTTCAAGGACAGGAATACTGGGAGTATTCAAATCCTTAATTTTTGCTAAGCCTAAGCAACTAGTTTGTTGTACAGTGTCATTTAAAAATATCATTTGGACCAACATGGCCGACCGGTTGTGAAGCCCGGAGGCGCCGCGACCACACACCCCGCAGACACATTATTTCAGTGTCTGGGGGGGCCTCTCACTGATACGGCCCACGGGACGATGCTGGGAATCCTGGGGGTGCAGTGAGGTGAGGCAGAGGAGCTTGGTGACAGTTTGCGCCGGCGCGGGTGGTGCCCGATAGCGGAGAGCCGGAGCGCGGGTCGGGAGCGTTGATGCTCGCGCTTTGGGGCGACCCCGAGAAAGGCGAGGGGCACCCCTGGATTGGGGGACACAGTGGCGTCCTTGGCAGCCCGGCGAGGGGGGCAGTGGGGCCAAGCGATAAGGGTGGACCGTGGCCGTACCTGGAGAGAAGCGAGCGACAGAGCGGCCCCGGCGACGAGAGTGAGCAAGGGACAGAGGAGTGGAGGAAGTTGGCTGGTGACCCCTCCCATAGAGAACTGGGGGGGCAGCGGCGGGCCCCTAGATACCCGGTTCTGGGGCATGCCTGACTTTGTTGCCTGACCTTAAAATGCCACCCAGTGTGGGCCCACGTGGAGCTTCCATAATGGAGGAATAGCAATATGGACACTCCTCTTCCCCTGCATAGGTTTTTCCTGGCGTTTTCAGTGCAGTGAGTCATGTCCCGGTGAGGAGCAGCTGGGGGCCAGCAGAAGAAGTGGTACATATTGTGGCAAGAGGAGCACCAGTGAGAGTGGGGTCTGGGGGACGTCTATGCCTTGATGGAAGCTACAATCTAATAGGGTCTCTAGTTATTTTGCGCCATTGGATCCGGGGTGCTTGCATCGCCACGGTCAGGTGACATGGCACTCACCAAAGAGGACCTTTTGTCGTCCCTCTGCACCTTTAAGTTGGAATTGCGAGAGGAACACATGGATGACTTTAAGACCGCACTGGAGGCGCTATAATCAGACGTTATTAGTCGCGTTACCTCTCTTCAGACAGAAGTGGATTCCGTGAGGACCCATACGTTAGATCTCAAAACACAGGTCCAAGAGATAAAGCAACAAGTAAGTCCCCTGGAGAAGGAGGTCTCACAGCTCAAGTCGCAACTCCATCTTTCGATACTCAAATGTGAGGACTTGGAAACCCGTCCTGAAGAGAAAACATTGGAGTGCGGGGGCAGGAGGAAGGCAGTGAGGGACCGGATCTGGAGTTGTTTGTGGTGGGTCTCTTCTCCACCTTCTTGGGCAACGACCACCCAGAAGTCCAGATTGAAAGGGTGCACAGGGTGGGGAGTCGATCCAACACTGAGAATAAGAGACCCCATGACATCCTGGTGAAATTGAGCTCATTCAAGGTCAAGGAGCTCATCCTTCAAAGGGCGAGGCAACAGGACTTTGTGTCATTTCAAGGAGCTCAGTGCACACTTTTCCAGGACATTGCTCCAGCCACGTTGCTCCGGCGGCAGCGATTCTGTCCGCTCACGGATGCGTTGAAAGAGCAAAATGTTAGGTACAGATGGACATTCCCCTTTGGCATTGCTTTTGAACTTAATAACAACAAACCCAACCAATTTGTGGAGTATGGGGAGGTGGCGGCTGCTCGGGGGTTGCAGGAGAAGAGTGCAGACGTCGGACTTGCTGAGGACCCCTCCGTGCCCTCCTCTGGGGATCACTGGAGGCAGCCGCGGAAGGGGAGGAAAGCCCCCAAGATTTAGACAGGTGCACCTGACCCACGTCAGCTGAAGGTTCGCCTAGGGGAGGAGAAAAGGATTCCGGATGGGGGCCGTGTGGGAGCCCTCTGGCCCCGCTAAGGGGGGGGACAGGCCGTAAGGGTGCTGGTGGTGTGAGCGCTTCCAGTGTGTTTCCCTACCACCCCTCCAATAAGTGTCAAAGGAGGTCCCTACACCGGACACTGTGAGCTCTTTTGAATGTGGTCTGTCCAGTGGGGAGGCGGATGAATACCCCTTCCCGACCATGAGGACCACACGGAGATTTCCGTATCAGTCTCAGCGACTTCTAGTTTCTATGTTGTTACTTTTCTTGTTGTTATTTTTGATGTTTGATTTCTGTTTGTTGTCCCTACTACACGTGGATGAACAGCCTGGGGGGGCAGGAGAAGCCTGGGGGTCGTGGGATGGAGGGGGGACCCTGGGGATCCCGAGTGACACCCTAGGTCAGATGTACTCACGGGCGAGGCCTTCTTAGCAGCACTGATATGACGCTATATTTTCTAACAAGGAAAGTTAAGGGGCTTAAGTCCCATAATAAGCGGACACAGCTGCGGACATTCTTTGACGACCACCAATATGATATTGTGGCTTTGCAGGGAACACATCTCAAGAAGGGCGAAGGTCACAGACTACAGCACAAACACTATCTGCAGATATATACTGCCTCAGCGGCAACAAAGCCTTGTGGGGTGGCCTTGCTGTTCCATAGATCCATACACTTCCAACTATCGGGGTCAAAACTATATAAGGAGGGTAGATTCTTGTTGGTCAAGGGCTCCCTGGGGGGACGGGTTTGTACGATAGCTACACTCTATGCACCTAACAGTGGCCAAACACAGTTCCTATTGCACTTCCTTACTGTGCTGGGGGTTTTTGCGGAGGGTGAGATAGTGCTTCTGGGAGACTTTAACTTGATTTGGGACACTGCTCAGGACATGACACATCCCCAGAGACCGCTTACAACTGCCTTTGCGAAATCCGTTAAGACGGCACTTCACAGTTTGGGGCTTCTTGATTCTTGGTGCACGTTTTACCCGACAGTAAAAAAAATTGGAATTCCAACCGTGGCGGAAACCGCCAACAAAGACAGCCACTTTAACACTCCGACCGCCACGGCGGTACAAACAAACGGCTTGGCGGTCACCAGGAGGACAATGTACCGCCCACAGTATCACAACCTACCAATCCGCCACCTTTTCCGGGGAAGATTCACCGCGAACAAAAACACGGCGGAAACAGGACTTTGAAGGGAAAACGCTCACCTCTACACACCCCACGAGGAATCCGGACGCCATGGAACCCAAACTCCAGATCCTGCCAGCCCTCATCTTCTTGCTCCTCTACCAGGAACACGAACGCCGGCGGCAAAGACCACGGTGAGTACTGCACCTACAACACAGGGGAGGGAAAAAACAGGGACACACACACGCAATACGCAACACCCCCACCCCCACCCTCACCCACGACAACACACACACTAATACACCATGATACATTACAGTTACACCCTCCAACCACCCCTGGAAGAATGCAAGGACAAAAGGAAATGAGTGTAACCATTGTAATATATTAACATCCAGTACGCAAAAATATATATATACACTATAAACAAAATATACATCAAGAATAGTAGTCCAGGTAGTGCTCCATTGAAGTCCGTGGAACACCTGGCCCACACGGTATGGGCGAGGCCCACACTCAATCCCCGAACATGACGGAGAGAACACTGCAGGGGCATCAGATAGCAATAAAACAGGCACCTCAGGGGGAAGGGAAAGGGGGGGGGCACCTCAGCCGGTTGAGTGCATGACGCCAAATCCACGAGGGGGCCACATGCCCACTGTAGGAAGTTGGCTCTGTATGTACTATTTCAAAGTAAGAAATAGCATGCACAGAGTCCAAGGGTTCCCCTTAGAGGTAAGATAGTGGCAAAAATAGATAATTCTAATGCTCTATTTTGTGGATAGTATTGTCAAGCAGTAGGCTTATCAGAGGGTAGTGTTAAGCATTTGTTGTACACACACAGGCAATAAATGAGGAACACACACACTCAAAGACAATTCCAGGCCAATAGGTTTTTATATAGAAAAATATCTTTTCTTAGTTTATTTTAAGAACCACAGGTTCAAGATTTACAAGTAATACTTCAAATGAAAGGTATTTCACTCAGGTATCTTAGGAACTTTGAATCAACACAATATCATGTACAGTTTTAGCAAAAATGGCAATAAGCCATTTTAAAACTAGACAGTGCAATTTTCAACAGTTCCTGGGGGAAGTAAATATTGGTTAGTTTTGCAGGTAAGTAAAACACCTACAGGGTTCAAAGTTGGGTCCAAAGTAGCCCACCGTTGGGGGTTCAGGGCAACCCCAAAGTTACCACACCAGCAGCTCAGGGCCGGTCAGGTGCAGAGGTCAAAGTGGTGCCCAAAACACATAGGCTTCAATGGAGAAGGGGGTGCCCCAGTTTCAGTCTGCCAGCAGGTAAGTACCTGCGACTTCGGAGGGCAGACCAGGGGGGTTTTGTAGGGCACCGGGGGGACACAAGTCAGCACAAAAAGTACACCCTCAGCGGCACAGGGGCGGGCGGGTGCAGAGTGGAAACAGGCGTCAGGTTTGCAATTGGTTTCAATGGGAGACCCAGGGGTCTCTTCAGCGAAGCAGGCAGGCAAGGGGGGGCTCCTCGGGGTAGCCACTACCTGGGCAAGGGAGAGGGCCACCTGGGGGTCACTTCTGCACTGGAGGTCGGATCCTTCAGGTCCTGGGGGCTGCAGGTGCAGTGTCTTTACCAGGCGTCGGGTTCTTTGAAGCAGGCAGTCGCGGTCAGGGGGAGCCTCTGGATTCCCTCGGCAGGCGTCGCTGTGGGATCTCAGGGGGGTCAACTCTGGCTACTCACGGGCTTGCAGTCACTGGGGAGTCCTCCCTGTAGTGTTGTTTCTCTGCAGGTCGAGCCGGGGATGTCGGGTGCAGAGTGGAAAGTCTCACGCTTCTGGCGGGAAACGTGGAGTCCTTTAAAAGTTGTTTCTTTGTTGCAAGTTTCAGTCTTTGTGGAACAGGGCCGCTGTCCTCAGGAGTTCTTGGTCCTTTTAGATGCATGGTAGTCCTCTGAGGCTTCAGAGGTCACTGGACCCTGGGGGATGCGTCGCTGTTGCAGTTTTTCTTGAAGTGGGGAGACAGGCCGGTAGGGCTGGGGCCAAAGCAGTTGGTGTCTCCGTCTTCTCTGCAGGGCTTCAGGTCAGCAGTCCTTCTTCGTCTTCAGGTTGCAGGAATCTGTTTTCCTAGGTTCTGAGGGCCCCTAAATACTCAATTTAGGGGTGTGTTTAGGTCTGGGGGGTTAGTAGCCAATGGCTACTAGCCCTGAGGGTGGTTACACCCTCTTTGTGCCTCCTCCCTGAGGGGAGGGGATCACATCCCTAATCCTATTGGGGGAATCCTCCATCTGCAAGATGGAGGATTTCTAAAAGTCAGAGTCACCTCAGCTCAGGACACCTTAGGGGTTGTCCTGACTGGCCAGTGACTCCTTGTTTTTCTCATTATCTCCTCTGGCCTTGCCGCCAAAAGTGGGGCCGTGGCCGGAGGGGGCGGGCATCTCCACTAGCTGGGATGCCCTGTGGCGCTGTAACAAAGGGGGTGAGCCTTTGAGGCTCACCGCCAGGTGTTACAGTTCCTGCAGGGGGAGGTGAGAAGCACCTCCACCCAGTACAGGCTTTGTTACTAGCCACAGAGTGACAAAGGCACTCTCCCCATGTGGCCTGCAACATGTCTGGTATGTGGCCGGCTGGCAAAATTAGTCAGCCCACACTGGAAGTCGGGTATGTTTTCAGGGGGCATCTCTAAGATGCTCCCTAGGGTGTATTTCCCAATAAAATGTACACTGGCATCAGTGTGCATTTATTGTGCTGAGAAGTTTGATACCGAACTTCCCAGTTTTCAGTGTAGCCATTATGGTGCTGTGGAGTTCGTGTATGACAGACTCCCAGACCATATACTCTTGTGGCTACCCTGCTCTTACAATGTCTAAGGTTTTGCTTAGACACTGTAGGGGCATAGTGCACCTATGCCCACACCTATGGTATATTGCACCCTGCCTTAGGGCTGTAAGGCCTGCTAGAGGGGTGACTTATCTATGCCATGGGCAGTGTGAGGTTGGCATGGCACCCTGAGGGGAGTGCCATGTCGACTTAGTAATTTTCTCCCCACCAGCACACACAAGTTGGCAAACAGTGTCTCTGTGCTGAGTGAGGGGTCCCCAGGGTGGCATAAGACATGCTGCAGCCCTTAGAGACCTTCCCTGGCATCAGGGCCCTTGGTACCTGGGGTACCAGTTACAAGGGACTTACCTGGATGTCAGGGTGTGCCAATTGTGGAGACAAAGGTACAGGTTAGGGAAAGAACACTGGCACTGGGGCCTGGTTAGCTGGCCTCAGTACACTTTCAAATCATAACTTGGCATCAGCAAAGGCAAAAAGTCAGGGGGTAACCATGCCAAGGAGACATTTCCTTACACCCACTGTTCCATCCTGGGGAGTGCAAAGCCACAGTGTCTCAAGTCTCTACAGTGGGTGGTTTGCCCACTGTTCCATCCTGGGGAGTGCAAAGCCACAGTCTCTCAAGTGGATAACAGTCTCCACTGGTTCTGGAGGGGGCTTTGTGCCCAGAGTGCTTCATCTTGCCAAGGACTGAGGTAGTGGATGCCTTTCTCTACTGGTTCTGGAGGGGGCTTTGTGCCCAGAGTGCTTCATCCTGCCAAGGACTGAGGTAGTGGATGTCAGAGTCACCAGATCCTCGGGGTCTGTGCACGTTCCCAACACGTCCACCACTGAACAGCTCCAAGACTCTGATAGATAAATCACAGAGACTGAGAGAGTCCAAGAGGGGAAGAGGGGATTAGGAAGGGAACAGCTGGGAAGGAGAGTTGTAGTAAGAAAAAGGTTAGAACACACAATATGAAAATTATATCTCCTGAAATCAAAACTAGACTATGATTCTAAGCCTAGTCACTCTGAAAACATGAACAATCTAAGAGTTAAGTTTAAAATGACTACGTTTCAAGATGGCCGGATACCTGTAGGGGAATCAAGATGAATTAAATGAAAACTTTCTTATTCAACTACTTTCCTTTATATGAGAATCAGAAAAAACATTCTGACTAAATTTTAAACCAGTCATATAAATCCTGTTTTGAGAATGTATACTAGGACCATACAATATTGCATTTAGAAACTATGGCCTTCTGTGTACTCTTAAAATGTTTCAACACAAATTGCGCATATTGCAGATATATATATTTTTTGACTTTTTGACTGGAGGAACGGCATCGCGGCAGGGCAGGAGCCCTTTAAAAGCTGAAATAGCGCTCCCGCTCGCGGGACGCGCTTTTTGACTGTCTGCACCTGGGGGCCAGGAGGAACGTCATCGCGGCAGGGCAGGAGCCCTTTAAAAGCTGAAATAGCGCTCCCGCTCGCGGGACGCGCTTTTTGACTGTCTGCACCTGGGGGCCAGGAGGAACGTCATCGCGGCAGGGCAGGAGCCCTTTAAAAGCTGAAGTAGCGCTCCCGCTCGCGGGACGTGCGCGGGCGCGCCCAGGCCAAGGGCAGGCCCGTCCTGCGCCCGTCGGAAACCAGAGAAGGCTGGGCTGGGCCCCCCCTCTTTCATTTGCCATTGAGGATCCCCAGGCCTCCAAGGAGAAGAGAAACGCTATTTTTACCCAACAAGTTCAAAGAATCATTGTCTTTTTTGGGCTGGACGGCGGCCCCTTTGGAAGCCTTGGAATCTGCTTCTTCCGCTGGCAGGATTCAGCTTTAGGAACACCCGAGGATCCACCATACGCTGGATACCCAAGTGACAATTTCCTTCTCTTTTATCATTCATCTAGTATATTCTGACTTTACACTCAACCAGATTGTTACTTGTTGGTAAAGTACCTTCTCTTTGCATCTCACTTTGGCTAGCCATTTAATTAATCTAGTTGGGGTGGCGCTATTCCGGCACAGGTAACATAATCAACCAGCTTAACTTTATACATCCTCACTTCCCTATATTTTACTTAGAGTAACACCCTATCAAATATGGGGAAAAGGAAGCATCCAACATTGAACCATCCCTCAAATTTAAAAGATAGTACATCCATACTAAAGTATATCTCTGGGGCCATGGGGATGATAGACAAACAAATTGCCAATGTAGAGGGGAAAATTTTGACATCCAAAGACTACACTGCACAATCACCAACGAAGGTGGTGATAATTGACGATTATACTCAACGCAATAATGAAGCCCTGAATAAAGACGCTATAGAAAAAAATGGCTGCATCCAAAATACTTCAGACTCAATATCCATATTGGATGACCTCCCACCTGCACCTAAACGCCGAAGAAAGCCGCCCCTAGAGAAGGCAGATAATACCTCTAAAAAAAAATCTCCCAAGAACGATCTGGTACCCACACTTGATCGAAAGCCCCCAAAGAAACCGTCTCGAAAGAAACTCCCAATCAATCCAGCTGATACAACTCGAACTCTCCTCGCAAACCTTTATGACCTGATAAATAGTATGAAATCAGCAATCAGGGCCACATTGGACTCCTTGTCGGAACGCTTAAAAGTGGTGGAGTGCAAAGTTGACGCGGGCGAGGGAATTATAAAGTCTCTAAATATAGAGACCTTACATGATACTAAACAAGACTTCAGGGTAATACAGCCGATCCAAACTTTTGAGTGTAATTCTCAACCCTTTCCCCAGGATAGGGCTGACGATTCACCCTTGATCCCAAAGATCCTGATTAATTCACAGGTACCACCTATATCTCCAATCTCCAGTTATACACAATTGACTCACAAGCCTCCGATTAGAGCACAATCATTCCCACAAGCACCAATTATTAATCACGAATCAGCTACATTACCGAATATACCACCACTAGTTAGGACAAAGCACCCCCAGACAACCAAAGGGAGGGTCCATTGTATTGGAATAAGACCTCCAAAGCCTATATATTTACCAAGCGACCTCCTACATCTTCCTCCGGAGGCAACCCCATATGTTGTGGTCCTGGCAAACGTCCCTCCCATAGGCGATCAATATCGGGAAACGTGGCCGGCATTGAGGAACAAGGCCCTGAATTGGATAGGAACTCGCCTGGGTCCTGGGATGGTGGGGGTCCTTTTTGATGACATAAAAATGGCCAGAAGAGTCAAGTGGATAGGAAATAGGGAGAAAGTAGTGGAAGGAGACTGTGTGGTCCTTTCATTCAAGACCCCTGATCTGGTGCATAGCATTATCCATAAACTAGGCACCAGGCAAGTCACCTGTCAAGGACCCCGGGGGGGTGTTTCAAGGAACTTGCAATCCGTAAACGATCACGTATTTAATCCCCCGGACTCTATTCCCCTTAGTAACAGATTTCAATCACTTAACACGCTAGAAGATTTGGATTGACTAACTAGGCTTAAGAGAGATTCCCCATACAAAGAGGCACTGATTGCAAAAATAGAAAAGCCCACCAAGAATAGGGGAGATGTACTTTGCGAAACGGAACCCGACAGAAACATCTCAGATACCCATTTGAATCCGGGAAACCTTCCCTCTCCAATAACTTACACTCTAGATGATGGATTATCCACTTCAAGTACAGAGAAGGAGTGCCCTCAACCCCTCCAACATATGAAAACAGCTATACTCTATTGGAATGTGGCAGGCCTAACCAATAAGATTAACAACGAGCTTTGGGTGAATTTTATTGAGGAGTTTACCTGTATATGTCTCCAGGAGACCTGGACTCCAAATCCTGCCCATATAAATGGCTACAAGACATTTCACACACCAGCTGTGCAGACCAATCATGGCAGGCCAAAAGGAGGCTTATGTACATATATTTCTAACAAGGTGTGGTTACACAACTCAAAAATGCAAATTACGAAACCCTATTATCAACTGATAGAGTCTAACTTCGACCAGAATACGCATTTAGTACTCATCAACTTTTATAATAATGCACTGCCAAGGGAAGTTTTTAAAATTTTAACAGAGATGAGCGAGGATTTAGAGAGAATATGTGCAAGCAATAGACGCGAGACTCTCATCATATGGGGGGGTGACTTTAATGTACATCTTTGTAAGGAATCCACGGGAAGGGTGTGTGGTTGGGATACCGAAGATATTGGCATAGGGCCACACTTCTCACATACCACTCAAGGAGATGCAATGAATCTAGTGGCCCAAAAATTTAACCTGTCTTTTGTAAATGATTTATGCTCAAAAGAGCTACAGTTTAAACCAACATTCAATGGAAGGGGTGCTAATACAGTGATTGATTATATCTTAATGTCAACTCATTTTGCACATTATTTTACTAATTACACAATTCACGATATTGCAATAAGTGACCACTTCCCCCAAAGCTTGGAACTGTTACTAACTTCTGCCCTAGAGGCTAAAGTTGGAAAGGTGACAATGGCAAATGATATTGAATTAACTCCGGGTAATGGCTATACATTAAGATGGTCTCGAACTGACCCACAGGCATTACTGAAACACATATTAAGTGAACATAACCAAGCGTTCATTGATTGCCTCGGCGAAGATACGGCCCCAGGAAAACGCATAAGTGCTTTCCTACAGATAACGCAAGCCGTGAAAGAAACTCTTTTGATCAGGACGGGAGGGGCAGGGGGAAAAAAAAAGGAAACTGGCTGGTTTGACCATGACTGCACGAAAGCCCATACAAGACTTAAAAAAGCCCTAAGTGCCCCTATAAGATGCTCGATCGAAATACGTACCTGTAGACAGGCATACAAAATAGCCCTACAAAAGAGGAAACTTGCTTTGAAAGGGGAGTTATGGGATAACCTACACAGAGCTAGTCTTATGAAAGATAATGTCCTCTTCTGGAAAATAATAAATACACCTGTTCTAGGTAACAGTGATACTCCCAGAATGGAAATTGCAATCCCGGAGGAGGACTGGATTACGTATTTCTCTAGGATATACTGCCAATTTAATGACAGAGCCCTGGACCATTTAATGGCCTCGGACCCCCAGGGAGTCCTACACCCAGAAGTATCACCTCAGTTTACTTTAGAGGAGGTAGCGGAAGCCATAAACACAAGTAAAGCCGAGAAAGCGCCGGGCCCTGATGGCGTCCCAATTGACTTATACAAAGCTAACATTCATTTATGGGGCCCTTTATTGACGCAGGTATTGAGGGCTTTCTGTTCACAAGGCCTCCCACCGACCTGGCACGACTCCATTATTATACCCATATACAAAAAAGGCGATCGCCTCAACCCACCCTGTTATAGGCCTATTTCTCTCCTTGATACATCAGCCAAAATAGCGGTGAGAATAATCTTAAATAGACTCCAAACATGGGCGGAAGAAAATAATATTCTATCCCCAGTGCAGTATGGATTCCATACAGGACTAGGCACTGTTGAACAGGCTCTGAATCTAACCATCTTAGTGGCTAAGTATACGAAGATCAGAGAGGGCAATTTGCACCTGGCCTTTATTGACTTATCGTCAGCATTTGACTGCGTCCTGCACGAGAAGTTATGGGACATTCTAATAAGAATGGGTGTCGAACCAACAATACTCTATTTTATAAGGGATTTGTACACAGGCTGTAGAGCAAGAGTAAGGTACGGGACGAGAGGGGAATGTACCAGGTCCTTTGGAATATACAGAGGTTGTGCGCCAAGGCTGCGTTCTTGCTCCACTTCTATTCTCATTATACATAAATAATCTAGAAAGAGAACTGACAGGTAAATGCAAAGACCTTCCTCAAATAGGCAATCGCCCCGTCCCTACACTTCTTTATGCAGATGATGCAGTACTCATGGCCAGGACACCGCTAGCCCTCCAGAAACTTTTAACTACTTTCATAAATTATATGACAGACCTGGGACTCACAGTTAACCGCTCAAAAACTTTTATAATGAACTGCGGTAGGAAACTGAGTAAGTCCTATAATTTTATTATCCACGAGGATAAGGTGAAGATAGCCCCTACCTTTTCATATCTGGGCATAATGTTCGCCAAACAGGCCACTTGGGCACACTGTGTGAAGCTAAAAAAAGATCAGCTTATTAAAACAACAGCGGCCTTGAAAATCTTTTCCAAAAAGATAGGGGGGATTACCCTGATAAACATGGTAAAGATCTACAAGGCCAAGTGTATCCCGGCGGCCACTTATGGAGCATGCATTTGGGGGTATACTTACTGCAATGCGATTCTGACAGTGGAAAACGATTTCCTTAGACATTTGTTAATTATACCAAATAGCACATCATCATACATCAGTCACGCAGAACTTGGGGTCCACTATGTGATCGATTTGATAAAAATCCAGCCATTAATATTATGGCACAAGGTGTGGACCACTGAATATACTGGACTAAACAAGGCCATTTTATCTGATTGCACAAGGCTAACAAACTCGCTCAGAGTTCCCTGGTTGAACTATATCATGACTTTTTTTTAAAGAATGGGTTGCAAAGACTATTACTTAAACCCACAATCACTGGAAAAAATAACCAGGAGAGAACTGAGGGCCATGTCATTGAAGCATTTGGAAGAACAGAGATGGGAAGAGGAATCAAAAAAATCGACCGTAATGTCTAACCAACTAATTTTGTGTACGGATACCATTCAGCCTTACCTAGTGAGCGTGGCAAACCCTCGACATCGATTTGTTCTTACAAGACTCCGTTTAGATATCTTCCATCGGTTAGTAACTTTCCCGACCATGAATGACTGGAGTACATTTTTAAGAGTTTGTCCTTGTGACGCGAAGGCCCCCCAATCCACAATGCATGTGGTCCTTTTCTGCAAATTTTATGATTCACAAAGAAAACGGTTTTTACTGCCTCTTTTAAGGTTGATTAATTTGCGTCGGTGCCACGACGCGTATTTTAGCTTACAGCTTTTATCCTCAATTGAAATGTGTGGAATTTTAGCAAACTTTTTATGCTCAGTATTGACTGTAAGGAAGTCTATAGGAGTTTTGGATTAATCTCATTGGATTGTTTGGTATTCTGTACCTTATGGAAAATACAAAAGCGAAAAACAAAAACTGCAAGGATATTTGACTTGGTATTGGTGTAAACCTACTTGGGGTTTATATACCTGTATAGAATGAATCTAGAAGTGATTGCACTTCCCCTCCTTTTATTACTTATTTCCTTTCTACATACTTATTTATTATTATTAAATGTGTTATTACTCGATACTTTTATGGCTGGTTGAAAGCCGAATAAAGTCTGTTTGATGATGATGATATATAGTAAACACCTTAAAAGGATTGTGCACCATGAATAACACAATATGGATTCAGGAAACAAATCACATAACTTGTCAACTTGAATATTACATAATAAATATCTTAGAATAGTAGCATACAATAAACAACATGAATTAAACTCGAGGAGAGAATCGTGCGTCTTGCCAATTCGAGTGTTACCATGTAAAATACCAAGAAATGGTAGCACGCAATCAATATCAAAGTCAAATCATCATTAATCGAATCGCGCGTCTTGCCAATTCGTAAAACACGATGTAAATGTCAAGGAATAACAGCTCACAATAAATAACAAGATCAAAGTACAATGAAATGAATCGCGCTTCTTTTGCCGATTCTTAAGCCACCATGTAAAATGTCAAGAAATGGTAGCGCTCAATGAACAACAAAGTTAAATGCTCATGAAACGAGTTGTGCGTCTTGCCAATTCGTAAAACCTCATCATGTAAATGTCAAGAAATAGTAGCGCGCAATGGACAACAATGTTTACACACCATAAAATGAATCACGCGTCTTGCCGATTCTTAAGCCACCATGTAAATGTCAAGAAATGGTAGCGCGCAATGAATAACAAAGTCAAACCTTTATGAAATAAATCGCGCGTCTTGCCTATTTGTAAACTACCATATAAATGTCAAGAAATGGTAGCGCGCAAGTAATCTGTTACTCATTTAAGAATTTAAACCAAGAATATGAAAATTCTAAATAACGGTGTCAGACAGTCCAACCACCATCTTACCGCCTGGAACAATGACCAATGAAGGATTAGGGCAGAAGACTGGAAGATCCAAATAGGCCGCCGGGACAGGAGCTCAGGAAGAAGCTGCTGCTCTGCACCGGGACCTCTGAACAGTGAGCAGTGGGAGCCGGGCTGGCTCTCCTCCACAGAGTCTCGGCCCATCCCAGAACCACGCCCAGGCATGCCGCAGGGAAAGTCTCCGGAAGGCCCTGGAAAGGGGCTACACCCCAACACACCCTGAAAACCCGCAGCAACACACCACAAAGGAACAGCATCCGTAAGCATATCAAAAACAAGCCTTCAGGATCGAACTCTGCAATGCAAAAGGTCAAACCACAACACATCAGCACAATGCATAAACTACCCTGTTTTGAGAGTGCTGGGCCCCTGCACTCTTGTCGCCAATAGAGCGCGCACTGCTCTGGTGTTGACAGTGGATGTCTTTCTCCACTGGTTCTGGAGGGGGCTTTGTGCCCAGAGTGCTTCATCCTGCCAAGGACTGAGGTAGTGGATGTGATACTCCACTGGTTCTGGAGGGGGCTTGGTGCCCAGAGTGCTTCATCCTGTTCGTGAAGGACTCAGTGCCCTTGGCGCTCATGGGCCAGCTGTGCTTGTTGCAACGGTGTCATTGGCAGCGGTGCTTGTTGCGGCGGTGCCCTGTTCAGCGGTGCTTGTTGCGGCGGTGCCCTGTTCAGCGGTGCTTGTGGCGGCGGTGCCCTGTTCAGCGGTGCTTGTGCCGGCGGTGCCCTGTTCAGCGGTGCTTGTGGTGGCGGGGTCCTTTACAGTGACTCAGCTGCTGGAGGTCCATCATGGCCCAGCGGGGCTGGTGCTGGCGGTCCTGTCTGGCCCAGCGGGGCTGGTGCTGGCGGTGATCTCCTAGGCAGCAGGGCTGGTGGCGGTGGCCTCCTGGGCAGCGGGGGTGATGGCGGTGGCCTCCTGGGCAGCAGGGCTGGTGCTGGCCTCCTGGGCAGCAGGGCTGGTGGCGGTGGCCTCCTGGGCAGCGGGGATGATTGCGGTGACCTCCTGGGCAGCAGGGCTGGTGCTGGTGGTGGCATCCTGGGCAGCAGGGTTGGTGGCGGTGGCCTCCTGGGCAGCGGGGATGATGGCGGTGGCCTCCTGGGCAGCAGGGCTGGTGGCGGTGGCCTCCTGGGCAGCGGGGATGATGGCGGTGGCCTCCTGGGCAGCAGGGCTGGTGCTGGCGGTAGCCTACTGGGCAGCAGGGCTGGTGCTGGCGGTGGCCTCCTGGTCAGCGGGGATGATGGCGGTGGCCTCCTGGGCAGCAGGGCTGGTGCTGGCGGTGGCCTCCTGGGCAGCTGAGCTGGTGGTAGTGGCCTCCTGGGCAGCAGGGCTGGTGCTGGCAGTGGCCTCCTGGGCAGCAGGGCTGGTGGCGGTGGCCTCCTGGGCAGCGGGGATGATGGCGGTCTTCTCCGCCGTGCTGCTCTTCCCAGACTTGCTGACTTTCTTGTGGCCCTTCCCCACCCCACCTTGGAAGGTGTCGCAACAGACTCCCCACTCCCACCTGTACTCCTGGGAGCGGCTTTGGTGGCTGGAGTCTTCCCCCTCTCCCGCCGGGCACTGGCCAACTTTTGATGCTTGACAGGTGGGGGACTGTCTGTGCTGTGGCTCCATGCCACACTGGCAGCCCTGGTGGCCGGTGCACTCCAGATTCCGGTCACTACAGGCACCACTGGCCTCGGAGATGTTGTGGCTGAGGTGCTAGGTTGGGACCTGGAGAGTCGGGCCCTAGGAGACGGACGGGGTGGGGGAGGTGAGGGAAAGAGGTCAAGGTTGGACAGGAAAGGTTTCTAGCTGGAGGGGGAGTTGGGAGTGGAAGAAGAGGTTGTGGTTGTAGGAGGTGTTCGTTTGGTGACTTTGGGTGAAGGTGCATGCGCTGGAGGCTGTCGTGAGGTGGATGGCTGTTGGGTGGGTGTGTGCCTGCGTTTGTGTATCTTGGGAGGTGGCGTCACAGACACACTGGGAGAGGACACAGGGGACATGTGAATGGCAGTGGGGGTGGTGACTGCACGTGAGCGGGGTGTGGTGGTGTGTGTGCTGGTGATGGAAGTAGTGGCTGTAGATGTAGTGCATGCAGGTGTGAGTGTAGACGAGACTGGGAGGGAGGAGGGAGACGAGGAGGAGGGGGACACAGTGGAGGCAGTGGATGTTGGTGTGTTTGCATGTGTGTGATGCTTGCGTGAGTGCCTGTGGGATGTGTGGTGCTTATGTTTGGCAGAGCTTCCCTTGTGTGTTGACGTGTGTGCATGCTGGTCTGAAGGTGTGCTTGGGATAGGCTGAGGTACAGGGGATTGGGTCTGGGTGGAGGAAGTTGGAGGGGGGAGGCTAGAGACAGGGACAATGGCTGCCATCAGTGCTGAGGCCAGAGTCTGAAAAGCTCGCTGAAGGGCCGCCTGTCCAGAATGAATGCCCTCCAGGAATGCATTTGTTTGTTGCAACTGCCTTTCTACACCCTGGATGGCATTCAAAATGGTAGACTGCCCAACAGTGAGGGACCTGAGGAGGTCAATGGCCTCCTCACTGAGGGCAGCAGGGGTGACTGGGGCAGGGCCTGAGGTGCCTGGGGCGAAGGTGATGCCCACCCTCCTGGGTGAGTGGGCACGGGGCAAAGGCCGAGGGGCTGCTGGGAGGGCGGTGCTGGTAGGGGGGCTGGTAAGGGAGCTCCCATCAGAGGATGAGTCCGTGTCACTGTTGTCAGCTCCTGTCCCCGCCGTAGAGCTCACCTCACCCTCCGTCCCACTGGTGAACTCCGAGTCCATTGTCTCGCCCTCCAGGGCCATGTGGGATGCAGCTCCCTCCTGCTCCGGTGCCATTCCTCCTCCGCCTGATGATGCTAATGCGCACAAGAACAGGGAGACCACAAAAAGGGGGACGACGACAGAAGAAAGACATGTTGAATGCATGCATTACCGCTACCGTTGGCGGACATGACAAACACAGAAGCCCCCTGCACTACGCTGCGCACTTGGGGTCCACTGTTCAATCCCTGAGACATGGCCTACAAGGCTATGGCCGACATTTGCACAGATGGATGACACAGGAGCCTGACTAGGTGTACTTGGCACTGTACACAGGTGGGGTGGGGTGCCACAGGGTCTGCCAGACAAGAGGACCTAACTAGCACACTCGCCCTGGCCTAGGGAAACCCACAGCCCACCTCCCCTACCCAGACACCTCCACTGCGCGCAAAATCAGCAGAATGAGAGTGTACTCACCCCCTTGTGGCTGCTGTGATGCCCTCAAGCGCCCATCCAACTCCGGGTACGCCACCGCCAGGATCCTGAACATCGGGGGGTCATGGTGCAAAGGGCACCCCTCCCATGTTGGGAGGCCATCCCCAGCTGGGCCTCCGCCATCTTCTTGCTCCAGCGGCGAATGTCCTCCCATCTCTTACGGAAGTGGGTGCTCCGTCTGTGGTAGACCCCCAGGGTCCGGACGTCCTTGGCGATGACACGCCAAATATTTTTTTTCTGGTGGGCGCTGACCTACATGATTTGTACAGGGGGGAAAGAAAAGTTATTACCAACTACACCGTCACAGTCATTGGCCCCCATCCCTACCCTTGCCATGTGGCACATGCACTCACCGTCGTTTCATGCACGCCTCAATCTCCCCCCCCATCTTTCATCCACCCCACTCCACACAGGCATAGCCCATACAGCATGCTCCCAGTGTACTCACCTGTTTGTCTGGAGGACCGTAGAGTAGCGCGTACTGGGGGAGGACCCCATCCACGAGTTTCTCCAACTCGTCCGATGTGAAGGCAGGGGCCCTTTCCCCAGACGCTCAAGCCATTGTCTCTTCCAGACCGAGGTCACAGCAGCACTTGCAGTGTAGGTCCTCTCTTGTCGAAGATCAGGTATCGAGTGATTGAACAGATAGAAAATGGCGGCCACGTCCGCAGCGGTGCGTACCGTCACCGCTGGTGTACATCGTCATTGGCTCCTGGGACCCATAGGGTCCAATGTTAACCAATGCAGAATTGCGCTGCGGTCTTCGACCGCCTACCGCGACGGTGTACAACGCTGGCGCAGTTACCTCACTGTCAACACCAGGACAGTGCGCGCTCTACGGGCATCTAGAATGCAAAAACCCAACACTTGCAAGATAAAGTAATTTATGCATTGTGATGATATGCTATTGTTTAACCTTTTGCATCGCAGAATTCCATCGAAAAGATTCATTTTTAAGGTGCTTATACATACTGTACATTTACAATGTATTGCTGCAGACATTCAGAGTGTGTTAGGGTGTGGTCCCTTTCCAGGGCCTTCTGGAGACTTTCCCTGCAACATGCCTGGGCGTGGTTCTAGGCTGGGCCAAGACTCTATAAAAGAGAGTCAGCCCAACTTCCAGGGCTCACTATTCAGAGCTTCTTCCTGAGCTCCTGTCCCGGCGGCCTATTTGGATTTTCCAGTCTTCTGCACTCATCTCTCATTGGTGATCACTGTTTCCAGGCGGTAAGACGGTGTTTGGACATTTCCCAACACCGTAATTGAGAATCTTCATATTCTTGCTTTTAATTCTTAAATGAATAACAGATTACTTGTGCGCTGCCATTTTTTGACATTTGTACAGTGGTTTGCAAATAGGGAGGATGCGCAATTTATTCCATAAAGATTTGACTTCGTTATTACATTATTGTTCATTGCACGCTGATATTTCTTGACATTTACATGATGTTTTACGAGTTGGCAAGACGTGCAACTCGTTTCATGAGCATTTAACTTTGTTGCTCATTGCGCGCTATCTTTTCTTGACATTTACATGGTGGCATTCGAGTCGGCGAAACGCACGATTCACTTCTCGGGTGTAATTCATGCTGTTCATTGTGCGCTATCATTTTCTGGCATTTACATGGTGGCATTCGAATCGGCAACACGCGTGATTCTTTCCTCGAGTGTTTTTTCATGTTGTTCATTGTGTGCTACTATTTCTTGGCATTTGTATGGTGGCATTTGAATCGACAAGGCGCGCAATTCTTTCCCTGAGTGCTTTTCATGTTGTTTATTGTGTGCTACTATTTCTTGGCATTTGTATGGTGGCATTTGAATCGGCAAGACGCGCAATTCTTTCCTCGTGTATAAATAATGTAAGTTACTGTGCGCTACCATTATAAGACATTTTCTTGGTAGCATTTCAAGTTGACACGTCCCGTGATTTATTCCTTGAATCTACGTTGTGTGATTTCATGGTGCACAAACCTTTATGGTGTTTAATACTCATATAAAAATCTGCAATGTGCGCAATTTACTTCCAAATGTTTTTTCTGAGATGACCACAACAATACCAGAATTTTAGATGTAATGCTGTGTGTTCCTGATATGTATTCATAAAAGGAGATTCATATGGTTGTTTAGAAATTGCTCAGAGTGTTTCCTGATTCTCATGCTAAAGAAAGTACTTGAATCTAAAAGTCCTATTTAACTTTTCCTGTTTCCTCCTCAGGTATTCGGTTATCTAAAGCCTAGTCAGTTTTGGGATTATTCCAGGGTTGTTCATGTTTTTTCGGAAAAGACGAAGCTTAGAGTTGTAGCATGGTACTGATTTCATGAGATGTAATTTTGATGTTGTGTTTTAACCTTTTGCTTCCTACAGGTCTCCTTCCCAGCTGTTCCTGTCCTAATCCCCTTTTCCCCACTTGGACTCTCTTAGACTCTGTGATAAATCTAATCAGACTATTGGAGCTGTCTTGTGGTGGAAGTGTTGGGAACGTGCACGGACCCCGAGGATCTGGTGACTCTGACACTCACATCCCATTGTCCCACCTTACAGGTCAGGCAGCCGCCATTTCAGGGGCCCACATGGCTTTATTTTTAACTGCATCACACATACCTAGGCCTAGCCTCAACACTCATACTGGGCAAATTTCGGATTAGGATTCGTGTTCTGTGTAAACTGTGGGTACGTACCTCTGGTTGGTTGACTCTGTTCTCGCTGTTGTCCTTCATAGGCACAGTCCGCTGGGACATGTGAGGAGATGTTGGCATCCTCCGCTGTACAGACAGCTGGTGGACCTGTCGACAATGGAGGAAAGACATGTGATCATCACCTACAGGCTTGATCGTGCCACATTCCTGGAACTGTGTGCCCAGTTGGAGCCAGATCTGATGTCAGCTATCCGCCATCCCACAGGAATCCCCCCTCAAGTGCAGGTGCTGTCAGTACTCCATTTCCTTGCAAGTGGGTCATTTCAAACAACTGTGGCCATAGCATCAGGGATGTCCCAGCCTATGTTTTCCAACGTGTTGTCCAGAGTGTTGTCTGCCCTGCTGAAACACATGCAGAGCTACATCGTTTTCCCTCAGGTGGAGGATTTGCCTGCAGTGAAAGGTGACTTCTATGCCCTGGGACATATCCCCAACCTCATAGGTGCCATTGATGGGACACATGTGGCCTTGGTACCCCCCCGTAGGAGTGAACAGGTGTACAGAAACCGGAAGAGTTATCATTCCATGAATGTGCAGATGGTGTGTTTGGCAGACCAGTACATCTCCCATGTAAACGCCAAATTCCCTGGCTCAGTGCATGACGCTTACATCCTGTGGAATAGCAGCATCCCTTATGTGATGGGTCAACTCCAGAGGCACCATGTGTGGCTATTAGGTGAGCACCTGGAAGCAAGTCAGTAGGAATGGTTGTCTGGGTCTGGGGATATCCCTACAGGTTAGTGTGTGTCTAACAGTTGTCCCTCGCCATTTGCAGGTGACTCTGGTTACC
This sequence comes from Pleurodeles waltl, assembly GCF_031143425.1. Lineage (NCBI taxonomy): Eukaryota > Metazoa > Chordata > Amphibia > Caudata > Salamandridae > Pleurodeles > Pleurodeles waltl. Next base: position 1,448,617,988 of record NC_090446.1, read on the forward strand.
CCAACCTGTCATGGCTACTGACCCCAGTGAGGAATCCCAGGACAAGGGCAGAGGAATGCTACAATGAGGCCCATGGGCGAACTCGGCGGATAATAGAGTGGACCTTCGGCCTCCTGAAGGCCATGTTCAGGTGCCTCCATATGACAAGTGGATCCCTATTCTACTCACCAAAGAAGGTGTTCCAGATCATCATGGCCTGCTGTATGCTTCCCAACTTGGCTTTGCGATGACAGGTGCCTTTTCTGCAGGAGGATGGTCCAGATGGCGGTGTTGTTGCAGCTGTGGAGCCTGTGGACAGTGAAGACGAGGAAGCCGAAGAAGAGGACATCGACAACAGGAACTCAGTGATCCTGTAATATTTCCAGTGAGACACAGGTAAGAATTCAAACCTGCCTACTACATGGTGTTTAACACTAGTACCTCTCTACTGTCTGTCCTTTTCACCCAGTGTATGGTCACTGAGTTGTCACTTTCCCTTATGATTTCACAGATGTGGGTCCCATTGTGTGACATCTGCTTTGTTTCCTCATGGACTAGAGCTGTGTGACATAGGTATGTTGACATTACATTTGAAAGAGCATTTTGACACTGTAATTGCTAATACACAATTTCGAAATCACAGACTGACACCAGATTGTTTTGTGGTTCAAGGGTGTTCATTTAAGTGCTCAATATTGGAGGGGGTTGTAAAATGGTGAGGGGTGATGGTGGAGGAATGTCCATGGCAGAGTCCAGTCTATTAGTCTCACAGGTGCATTGTCCAAAGGGGCATAGGAAGTGGAGCTGGGGCAGTTTGAGGATGGACAGGGTGACAAAGTGGGACAGAAGGTGGACATTCAGGGTGGTCTCATTTCTTTGCGGGGGTCTTGGCATCGTTCTCTGTCCTGGATCTCAGGGACCGTTTGCGGGGTGGTTCTCCCTCTGCAGGGGGTGGGGTGCTGGTGTGGTGGTCCTGTGGCGGGGACGGAGGTGGTGGGCAGTTCATCGTTCAGGCTTGTTGTGCCACAGTGTCCCTCCTGGTGTTGAGTACTTCCTTCAGCACCCCTACGATGGTGCCCAGGGTGGAATTGATGGATCTGAGTTCCTCCCTGAAGCCGAAATACTGTTCCTCCTGCAGGCGCTGGGTCTCCTGAAAGTTGCCATCGTCTCCTGGGAGTGGTGGTAGGCTCCCATGATGTTGGAGAGGGCCTCGTGGAGAGTGGGTTTCCTTGGCCTGTCCTCCCCCTGTCGCACAGCAGCCCTCCCAGTTTCCCTGTGTTCCTGGGCCTCCGTCCCCTGGACTGTGTGCCCACTACCACTGCCCCCAGGTCCCTGTTTTTGTTGGGGTGGTGGGTTAGCCTGGGTTCCCTGTAGTGGTGGACACACTGCTGATTGACGTGTCCTGGGGACAGAGGTATGGGCCCGCTGGGTGGGTGCTGTGCTGGTGTTTCCAGAGGGGGGTAGCTCTGTGGTGGCCTGTGACTCTGTGAGGGGAACCGACTGTCCTGAGGTCCCCGATGGGCCAGGCTGGTCATCTAGATCCAGTTGGACAGAGCTGCTGTCATCACTGTGGGCCTCTTCTGTTGGTGGTGTGGACATGTGTGGACCCTCCTGTCCGGTGACGTTGGGTAGGGGTCCTGCAGGGGTATAAAAGGATGTTTATTACATCTGTGTGTGCCATGGTGTGCAATAGGTGGGTGACCGTGTACCCCAGTGCTTGCATTCCTGTGTGGGCCATTGTGTGATGGTGGTTTAGGGGGGGTGTATGGGTATGTGCAGTGGCCATGCTTTGGTGATGGGTGTCCATGCTTTGTTGTTGAATGCAGGGTTTGGTGTTAGGGTGTGTGGTTTGTGATGTTGGGACATTTGTGAGGAGTTGGAGTGATGGGGTGAGGGTGGGGGTATGTGATGGCATGCAGGTAGGGTGGGGAAAGTAATAGTAAAGATTTGACTTATCAGAGTCCATTCCTCCATCTACTCCTGCGAGGCCCTCAGGATGCAGAATCGCCTAGACCTGCTCCTCCCATGTTGTTAGTTGTGGGGGAGGAGGTGGGGGTCCGCCGCCAGTCCGCTGAACCGCGAGGTGGTGTCTTGAGACCACGGAACGCACCTTCCCCCGTAGGTCATTCCACCTCTTCCTGATGTCATCCCGATTTCTTGGGTGCTGTCCCACAGCATTGACCCTGTCCACGATTCTTCGCCATAGCTCCATCTTCCTAGCTATGGAGGTGTGCTGCACCTGTGTTCTGAATAGCTGTGGCTCTACCTGGACGATTTCTCCACCATGACCCTGAGCTCCTCCTCAGAGAACCTGGGGTGTCTTTGACGTGCCATGGGGTGGTGTGGGTGATGTGTGGGGTGGTGTGTGTAGTGATAAGTGGGGTGATATTTAGTGGTGTGTTGTATGAGGTGCGTGGAAGTTATGTGGGTGATGGTATTGTGTGCCTGTGGATGCTTGGTAGTAGTTTGTAGTGTCTCTCTCTGGCCTTCTCTCGGTTATTTTGTCATAGGGGTTTGTGGGTGATGTGGGTGTGTGTTTTATATTGTAATGGGTGTGTGGGAGTGGTGTGTGTATGTGTATCAGGTGTGTGTATTTGGAATTGTCCAATGTGGCTGTGTTTTGTATATGTGTGTGTATTTTGAGCGCAGAGGTGTGTACCGCCCATGGAATACCGCGGTTGCAAGACCACTGCATGGATTCGTGTGTCATGATAGTGTGGGCGTATTTCTGTTGGCGTGACGGTGGAGGTTTTGTTTTCGCCAGTTTATCACTGACCTTTGGTGTGGTGGACTTGTGTGGGTGTCTGAATTTTGGCGGATTCCGAGCTGTGGGTCTTAATAGCTGTGGCGGATTTCCGCGGCCACGGCGGTGTGTTGGCGGTCTTCTGCACAGCGGTAAGCGGCATTTACCGCCAATGTTGTAATGACCCCCTATACGTTTTTCTTCAACTCTCATAGATCCTACTCCAGGATTGATTATATATTTCTAAGCCAGCCACTTCGACAATCTCTCCGATCTGCAATGATCCACCCGATAATCATATCTGATCACGCACCGGTTGAGGTGGGTTTGGAGTGGTCCCTCCCGAGGTCACAGAGTGGATGTTGGTATTTTCCCCACATTTTATCCCGCGACCCGACGACTAGAGACGAGTGGCGGAGAGCTATCAGGGACTTTTTTCAGAGTAATAAACCAGGGGGCACTCCTCTCCCCATCACCTGGGATGCGTTTAAAGCTGTCCTCACGGGCACATGTATCTCTTTAGTGACCTCACTTTATTGGTTGAAAGCTGAAGAAAGACTAGGGCCCTCATTACAACCTTGACGTGTGGCAGAGGCCGCCCGCCAAGGTTGGACCGCCGAGCGGCCGCCAATGCGGCCGCAATTCCGCCAGCCGCATTACAACATCCCTACCAGCCCAGCGGGGATGTCGGCCGTAATATTGGAGCCGGCTCCTAATGGAGGCGGCAGTGTTGCGGCTGTGCAGACAGTGAAAAGCAGGATGGGGCTGTGCCTGGGGGCCCCTGCACTGCCCATGCCTGGGCCCCGTGACTCCCCTTCCCACCAGCCGGAAGGGGAGTCATAATCCCCAGGGCAGCGCTGCTGCGCTGCCCTGGTGGATTTTAACCGCCAGGACAACAATGGCGGGAAACCGCCGGTCCCGGCGTTGCGACTGCGACGCTACTGCTGCGGTCATAATACGCCAAATTGTACCGCCAGCCTGTTGGCGGTAAAATCGCCAAAACAACCCTGGCGGTCTTTGACCGCCAGGGTTGTAATGAGGCCCTAGGTTTGGAGAGTGCATTGAAGGAGGCTGAACAGGCCCATAAACTTTCCCATACCTTGCAGACTCAGAGGTAAGTAACTTCAATTAAAGGCAAATTGCAATCTATTTACACAGAGCAGAAGTGGCATTGTTAAGGCTCCAGAGATCTTATTGTTTCAGTGGAAACAAAATAGGCACTCTCCTGGCCAGGCAATTGCGTGTTCAGCAATCTAAGGGCAATATAGCGCAAGTGCGGGATGAATCAGTGGAGCATTATTCGGAAGCGGAGAAAGCGCCAGCTTTCAGGAACTTTTATACTTGATTGTATAAATCAGATAATCCGAGTGCTTTCGCCCAGGAGAGTTATTTGCGCCACACTCAGCTCCCGCAGGTTTCTCGTGACACTAGCTAGTTTCTGGTGGCCCCATTCACCACAGACGAAGTGTGGGATGCCATTGACTCCCTTCCACTACACAAAGCACCAGGTCCTGATGGATTTACTGGGGATTTTTAAAAAACTTTTGGGGCCGAGCTCATTCCCCACCTGGTTGATCTGTTCAATTTCATAAGAACCAAGTACGCACTTTCCCCCATTATGGGGGAAGCCCTGATCACACTTATTCCTAAGGAGGGGAAGGACCCCAGCTCTGTTCCTCCTATAGGCCTATCCCCCTGGTTAATTTAGAAGGGTCATCCTCCTTATGGAAAAGGTGACGAAGATGCAGGTCCCGGCTATGCTGTTGGCATTGGACACTGAAAAGGCTTTTGACCGGGTGGAATGGTCCTTTTTGGTAGCGACCATGCAGCGTTTTGGGTTTGGGTGATGGTAATGAGCAACTCTTCGGGTCACAGGTCACAAATATGCATCAATGGGGTGATTTCAGATTTCTTTGACCTCTCCAGGGGAACCAGACAGGGGTGCCCCCTTTCCACACAGCTTTTTGCTCTTATCGTGGAACCTCTGGCAGCCCGGATAAGGGCCGATCCGAACTTTCAAGGCATTCACTTTGGCTCTGATCAACATGAGATCTCATTGTTTGCCAATGACATCTTGCTTTTTGTTACTCACCCACGTACGACCCTTTGGGCAATTTAGGAGGAGTTGGGTCTCTTTGAGCAGGTAGCAGGCTTCAACGTGAATAGGGAGAAATCCTATATCCTTAACTTAACAGTTCCTCCCGCTGAAATGAGTGTGTTAGCTGCCACTTCCCCATTTGTATGGGCCAAGAAAGAGATTCTATACCTGGGAGTACGTCTCACGCCCAAGGTGGGTGACCTATTTAAGGCACATTTTCCACCCCTCCTTAGGACACTAAGTGCAGATTTTAAGAGATGGTCAACACTCTCGCACTCATGGTTAGGTCGTATCAATACCATCAAGATGACGGTTCTCCCACGCTTTTTATATTTGTTCCAAAGCCTGCCCATTGACATTCCTCCGGATTTTTATACCAAGCTTCGTAGGTTGTTCACTCGGTTTATTTGACAAAACGCAAGAGCTTGGCTCTCCAATAAACTGCTTATGTGCCCTAGAGACAGGGGAGGCTTGGCCCTCCCAGACCCACTCACTTATCATAGAGCGGAACAGCTCTGTGTTATCGCTGAGTGGTCCTTCCGAGAATCGGACAAGTTGTGACTGCACAAGGATAGGGCAGTGACGGGGTGGACACTGTGGGATGTGCTGTGGAAACCTAAAGGCGACCACCTGAAGAACGCTTATCTCAGCACCCCCACGGCTACTACCCTCAAGTTATGGGACTCGGTGACAAGCGCCTACCGGCTCAAGACCTTTCCCTCACCCATACCCCAATCCACTATAACACGGCCTTTCCCCCGGGAGCTACTCCAGGTCCTTTTGATAAGTGGAGGTAGGGGGGTTGTTTGACGATTGCTGATCTTTTCCATGGGGATCTTGTACGTACATTCGAGAATTGCTGTAGAGACTTCCATTTACCCATTTCTGAGCGCTTTCATTATAATCAATTACTCCACTTGGTTACTTAGCCCCATATGCGGGCGTCAGCCATGAGGGATCTTCCTCCCATTGAGAGATTTGTTCAGCAGGGGGAGTAGCGCAGAGTAGTATTTCTACACTATATAGTTTGTTGATGTCAGCGCAGCGCACTGACACCCCGTCATTTGGCCTTTTGGGAGCAGATTTTGGAGTCCCCAGTGGAGGAGGGTCTTTGGCCCCGCCTGTTTCAGGACATAGTCAAATACAACTGCTCCATGGGCACTAGAGAAGCACACTATAAACTCCTCTACAATTGGTACCTCTAATTAAAAAAAATCTATCCCCAGGCGTCTGGTAGGTGTTGGCGGGGATGTGGGATGTTGGGAGATTTTAGGCATATCTGGTGGGACTGTCTCATTATACGCCCCTACTGGAACGAAATTCTGTCCCTTCTAAAAGAGATCTTGGGCTACCCCATCCCAGCCTCACCGGCACATATTTTATTGGGCCTCCATGCTCCGGAATTGCAGCACCAAACACAGGGTGACCGCTCTATTCTTTGGCTGGCACTGGGTGCAGCGAAGACGGTACTAGCGTCATATTTGAAGAAAACAGAACCACCCCCAATAGCACTGTGGTACTCTAGACTGTGGTGCGGGCTCGCTATGGAGTGCTTTTCTGATAAACTGGAAAATTCTAGGAGGAGTATTGACTACATTTGGGACCCTGTGGTAAGGTTCCTTTCCAGGGGCATTCCGTTTCCAACCTTTAGCCCGCGTCTTAGGGCTCTGCACCTTTCCCACGTGTAAGACCCAGTTCATGGGGAGAGACACTGGGGAGGGATTGGGGGTATGGCGCCTCAGGGACAGATGAGCCCCCTGCCTTTCAATGTTCTAGGCTCAGACTTTATACAATGAGCTGCAGGAGATGGGACACATAGTTTGGTTGTTTATATTGTGGGTTTTTGTTTTTCTCTTTCTTCTTTCTTCTTCCCTTTTTCTGTTTGTGATATCACAGATGTCTGTGCTTTGGCACTTACTCCGAGTGGAAATGTTTGAGATCTGTTTGGGCTGGAGCTCCACCTTCTGTTGAACATTGTCAGGACTACCATTGTGGTGAGGGGGGGGGGGCTGAAGCACCTGGTATATTGCCCGAGCCTATTTATGATTCAAATTGCTTATATCACTGTTTTTCTTAAACGATAAATGTTAATAAAAACAGTTTAACAAAAAAATATATATAATTTAAAGCTTCCTTCTCACTTACTTGCCAGTTTCTTGTTCCCCACACACTTTTCAAGTCAATTGACTTCAGCCATTATTCATAGCCTTCTATAGCCAACCAGGAAAAAAAGGAATCCAAATAAATAAATTTTGTATCTGTCAATAATATATGTACATTTTCCATTGATGGCAATTTAAAATAATATGACTCAGCATTTTTAACATTGTGCCCATAAAAATATGCAAACATTTCCGAATACGTTTTAGAACTCCCCTGTGGTGGAGTTGGACAATGTTCCCATTGTGTGTAATTAAAAATAGCAAAACATATCACCATAATTCTCTTTGGATTGCTAAACATCCTCATTTTCAAATACACTATAATACTGCAATTCAGTCATCATGGAATCAACTGTTTTCACATCCCAGTGATCAGAAAAAACTCTGGGTATTATTACATCGTTCATTGAAAGTTTAAACACATATGGTATTTGAATGACCTCTGTGGGGCCGTATATATCAAATGTGACATTATCCCAAACAATCCCATCCAGAATTGGTATAGCAGAAATGTTCACGAAAGACAAGTCTCTGCAGACTTTGTGAGAAGACAAATGTGGTTTAGGACCTCATCCACCAGTTCAACTGTTGATCTTTCTAGAAGAAAATGACCATGTATTAATAAAAAGAACGTTATAACAAAGCCAATCCAAAGGAGAAAAGCTAACGCAGTCAAAGAAAGCCACAGATAGTTCCATGGGAAAATAAAGTAATTTGTTTTAAGGCAGTTTATCAGCTTATGTGTTTTTGGCAGTTCAGATGTAGAAGAGGCAAAAGAGTCCGATAAAGTGTCGTTGACATTGGCAAAGTATCCAGAAGCAGTTCGTGCAAAAGCTGGAGCTATATTTGTTGGAGGAGAACTGGAAGGGGTCTCCTGAGGTAGTTCATAATAAATGACGCCATCCGTCTGTGTTGAAGTTGTGTCAATTGATCAGTACTTTCAGTATTGCTTGTTGTAACAGATGTTAGTGGAACTAATGCAAGATCATTTTCCACCCTCCCCAAGCTCGGAGAGCTGTCAGCGTTGCTGCTTAAAACTTGTAGAGGGACTTCTTGACCAGTAGTGAGAGGTACTCAGGAACTACTGGCTGCTCCTCTTAGTCTGCTGTGCAGGATCGGCCACATGGTGTAACTTGGCATTGTCGATAGATACAAAGCGTTTATCTTTAGCACCGGCCAACGGTGGTAGAATGACAGTTCTGGTACCATATATTCCCAAGACTGGGACCGGTGCACGATAAGAAGGACCAAACTCCTTTTTCCCAGTGACCTTTTCCCGTACTAGATCCCCAACTTTAGGAATCCACCTGGTAGGTGTTACTGGTACATCCTTAATTCCTGTGGAGGCAGCACTAGCAGAAGCGTTGTCGTCACGGAACTGTTGTAATTCCTGCAAGACAGTGACACGTTCATTGTTGTCAAATGGTGTTTCTGCCACCTCCACGCCAGAACCTTCAAGATCTGGAACATACATTTGAATTCCAAACAGGCCCTCAAATGAAGTACAACCCCCCCAAGGACCTTCTGGGCAGATTGTTAAGTGCTCTCTGTACTCCATACAGGTGGGTAAGCCAACTACGACCTGTACCTAAGACTGGCTGTTAAGGACTGCTTTAAATCACGGTTTCGTCACTCCACAACACTATTTCCCTTGGGATGAAATGGAGATGAGTAATGGAGTTGGACCCTTAACGAAGCCATGGCATCCCTGAATGCCCTTGAGGCGAAAGCAGGGCCCTGGTCCGAGTGGAAATCCGCAACTGCATATGTACCGATAAAGACTTGCAAATCTTTAATAACAGTCTGAGCGTCAGCCGAGCATTGTGGCTACACCCATAGAAATCTGGAGCATGAGTCAACAGCATTGTAATGGTTTGTTGGAAATTAGGAGGGGTGTCTGTGGTGGGCGTTTGACGGTGGAACCCTTAATTTGTTGGCAGATGTTGTAAGGAAATGCCTCCTTGGCATGGTTACCCCCTGACTTTTTGCCTTTGCTGATGACAAGTTTTGATTGAAAGTGTGCTGGGACCCTGCTAACCAGGCCCCAGCACCAGTGTTCTTTCCCCAAACTGTACCTTTGCTTCCACAATTGGCACAGCCCTGGCACTCAGATAAGTCCCTTGTAACTGGTACCCCTCTAAGGGCTGCAGCTTATCTTATGCCACCCTGGGGACCCCTCACTCAGCACATGCACACTGACTCACAGCTTGTGTGTGCTGGTGGGGAGAAAATGACTAAGTCAACATGGCACTCCCCTCAGAGTGCCATGCCAACCTCATACTGCCTGTGGCATAGGTAAGTCACCCCTCTAGCAGGCCTTACAGCCCTAAGGCAAGTTGCACTACACCACAGGTGAGGACATATGTGCATGAGCACTATGCCCCTACAGTGTCTAAGCAAAACCTTAGGCATTGTAAGTGCAGGGTAGCATAAGAGTATATGGTCTGGGAGTTTGTCAAACACGAACTCCACAGATCCGTAATGGCAACACTGAAATCTGAGAAGTTTGGTATCAAATTTCTCAGCACAATAAATGCACACTGATGCCAGTGTGGAATGTATTGTAACATGCACCCAGAGGGCATCTTAGAGATGCCCCCTGAATACCAACTCGACTTCTAGTGTGGGGCTGACCAGTTTCTGCCAGTCTGCCACAACCAGACGAGTTGCTGGCCACATGGGGATAGTGCCATTGTCACTCTGTGGCCAGGAACAAAGCCTGCACTGGGTGGAGGTGCTTCACACCTCCCCCTCCAGGAACTGTAACACCCGGCGGTGAGCCTCAAAGGCTCACCCCCTTTGTTACAGTGCCACAGGGCATCCCAGCTAGTGGAGATGCCCGCCCCTCTGGCCACTGCCCCCACTTTTGGCGGCAAGCTGGAGGAGATAATTAGAAAAACAAGGAGGAGTCACCCACCAGTCAGAACAGCCCCTAAGGTGTCCTGAGCTAAGGTGACCCCTGCCTTTAGAAATCCTCCATCTTAGTTTTGGAGGATTCCCCCAATAGGATTAGGGATGTGCCCCTGCTCCCCACCGGGAGGAGACACAAAGAGGGTGTAGCCACCCTCCATGACAGTAGCCACTGGCTACTGCCCTCCCAGACCTAAACACACCCCTAAATCTAGTATTTAGGGGCCCCCAAGAACCCAGGAAATCAGATTCCTGCAACCTGAACTAAAGAAGAAGGACTGCTGACCTACAAGCCTGCAGACGGATGACGACAACTGCTTTGGCCCCAACCCTACCAGCCTTTCTCCTGAATCGAAAACCTGCAACCAGCGACGCATCCAACAGGGACCAGCAACCTCTGAAGCCTCAGAGGACTGCCCTGAATCCCAGGACCAAGAAACTTCAGTGAGCAGCGGCTCTGCTCAACAACCTGCAACAAACTTGCAACTTTTCTTCAACTTTAAAGACCTCACTCTTCCTGCCGGAAGCGTGAGACTTCACACTCTGCACCCGACGCCCCCGACTTGAGATCCAGAGAACCGACACCACAGGGAGGACTCCCCGGTGGCTGCGACCCCGAAAGTAGCCCAAGACGACCCCCTTGAACCCCCACAGTGATGCCTGCAGAGAGAATCCAGAGGCTCCCCCTGACTGCGACTGCCTGTAACGAGGGACCCGACGCCTGGACCAAGCACTGCACCTGCAGCCCCCAGGATCTGAAAGAACCAAACCTCAGTGCAGGAGTGACCCCCAGGTGACCCTCTGCCTAGCCCAGGTGGTGGCTGGCCCGAGAAGCCCCCCTGTGCCTGCCTGCACCGCTAGAGTGACCTCCGGGTCCCTCCATTGAAACCTATACAAAACTCGATGCCTGCTTAGCACACTGCACTCTGCCACCCTTGTGCCACTGAGGGTCTGTTTTGTGTGCCTACTTGTGTCCCCCCCCAGTGCTCTACAAAACCCCCTGGTCTGCCCCCCGAGGAAGTGGGTACTTACCTGCTGGCAGACTGGAACCGGAGCACCCCTGTTCTCCATAGGCACCTATGTGTTTTGGGCACCTCTTTGACATCTGCACCTGATCGGCCCTGAGCTGCTGGTGTGGTAACTTTGGGGTTGCCTTGAACCCCCAACAGTGGGCTGCCTATGCCCAGGAACTTAGACTTGTAAGTGTCTTACTTACCTCACAATCTAACCAATACTTACCTCCCCCAGGAACAGTTGATTTTTGCACTGTCTACTTTTAAAATAGCTTATTGCCGTTTTAACAAAAACTGTATATGTTATTGCTCTAATTCAAAGTTCCTAACTTACCTGTGTGTAGTACCTTGCATTTTATGTATTTACTTCAAATCTTGAACTTGTGGTTCTAAAAATAAATTAAGAAAATATATTTTTCTACATAAAAACTATTGGCCTGGAGTGAAGTCTTTGAGTGTGTGTTCCTCATTTATTGCCTGTGTGTGTATAACAAATGCTTAACCCTACCCTCTGATAAGCCTACTGCTCGACCACACTACCACAAAATAGAGCATTAGAATTATCTAATGTTGCCACTATCTTACCTCTAAGGGGAACCTTTGGACTCTGTGCACACTATTTCTTACTTTGAAATAGTATATACAGAGCCAACTTCCTACAGATGTCACAACAAAGGACATACTGCTTGGCCTGTTTGTATAGACCTGGCCACCAATAACGTGCTTGCAACAATGATATTGTAGCCGCCACACCAGCTTGGGCAGATGCAACCCCCTCATGCACTGCTTTAATCAACTCTGATCTTATGTCTTTGTTGGGAATTACTCGAACCCCCACGCCTGGTATTTTTACTTTGGCGTCTAGGCAGCCTCCCATTCGATAGGAATATTTATCAGGAAATGCTTTTGGATAGGGCGTACCTTCAGCCGTGGCTTTCACGCAGCCCATATGTCATCGTCCGGCTTTGTTCCAGAACGGGTTACTGCAGCAACATCAGACGTAGCTACTGCTGATTTGGCGGCTTCATCAGCCAGTGTATTTCCAGCAATGTGTATTCCAACGTGTATGTACAACATGGACGTTTGGTAGCTTTGTCTTCAGATCCACTACTTTCCCCCACAAAAGTCTGTGTTTGGTGGTGTTGCCTTTATTATCTCTGAACCCACTCTGGCGCCAGTAATGCAGGTATTCATTAAAGGACTGGACACGATAATACGAATCACAGACAATCAGTGTTAGCTGTGCAGGATCTGTGTGTTCCAGTGCCATCGCCAGAGCCTTTAGCTCTGCTAGTTGTGCTGTGCAATGCCCTAGGGTTTGCATGAATGTATGCTGGGGACAAAATGTATTATCCTCTATGTAGCCACTTACGACTGCTCAAGCAGTGGAGTATTGATGTTTTGTCACTATTGCAGGTTGTGCTGAGCCATCGGTGGACATGACTCTGATATTGATCAATAAGCAGTGTATTTGCTGTAGTCGACATCAGTGGCTGTCAAAGACGTTGCCCATTGAATGCAACGTGGATGTAATGCTTTGGCGTTAGGAACGCTGACTTTGGTAACTGCCTCAAGGGCTGGGATTGGAGAGACAACAATAATGCAATTGCCTTGGACTAGTGGTCTTTTTTTAATGACGGCCATCTGAACAGCAGTGAGAATTTATATCAGTGGGAGCAAAGCGTTGTTCTGCTGCTGAATACAAATGTGATTTGTATGCAATCGGGACTCTCTCACCCTCATTGAAAGTTACATAGGTAAAACCAATGTCACCAGCAATTACTCTGATGACCAGATGTTTTTTGTTGTCCCTTGTGTGTAAGTGTTGTGCTGCAAGCATGTCTGTTTGCAAAGCTCAGAAAATGCCTGTGTGTTTTTGACTGTCCAAAATCAGGATGCATTAAGTCATGTAAAGGTTTTATGTTGATGTATCCTCAATCAGCCCCACCCTCTTCAATGTCTACATGGCACCGCTCGCAAACATCATCCGATCCCACGGCCTCAACATCATCTCCCACGCGGATGACACTCAGCTGATCCTCTCTCTCACGAAGGACCCCGCAACCGCCAAGACCAACCTCCACATCGGACTTCACGCCATCGCCAACTGGATGGAGGCAAGCCACCTCAAACTGAATTCGGAGAAGACCAAGATCATCATCTTCGGCTCCAACAAATCAGCATGGGAAGAATCCTGGTGGCCTGCCACTCTGGGAGCCGCCCCAGCGCCCACCACCCACGCACGCAACCTCGGCTTCATACTGGACTCATCGCTCACTATGACCCAGCAAGTGAACACCATCTCATCCTCATGTTTTAACACCCTTTGCATGCTTCGTAAGACCTTCAGATGGATCCCCATTGAAACCAGAAGAATGGTCATCCACGCTCTTGTCAGCAGCAGACTGGACTACGGTAACGCTCTCTGCGTGGGAACAACGGCCAAGCTCCAGAGAAAACTTCAGCGGATCCAGAACGCCTCTGCACGACTCATCCTCAACCTCTCTCGCCATGAACACATCTCAGCCTACCTCAGAGACCTCCACTGGCTCCCCATCAACAAAAGGATCATCTTCAAACTCCTAACCCATGCTCACAAAGCTCTCCACGACGCCGGACCTGCCTACCTCAACGAGTGTTTCAACTTCCACGCCCCGAAACGTCAGCTCCACTCTGCCAACCTCACCCTAGCCACCGACCCCTGCGTCCACCGCACCACAGCCGGCGTCAAATCCTTCTCCCACCTTGCCACCAAAACCTGGAACTCCCTCCCCGTCAACATGCATCTGACCCAGGACCTCCTGACCTTCAGGAAGCGCCTCAAGACTTGGTTCTTCAAGCAGTAGCACCCCCCCCCCCCCAGCGTTAGTTGAGACCCTACCGGGTGAGTAGCATGCTTAACAAATAACTGATTGATTGATTGATTGATGCATAATCTGGAATGTAAGTTCTGCCAAAATTTAGGAAACGCAATAGAGATGGGAGTTTTTTTATTGTATTTGGAGGTTGTAACTGTGCACATTTTTCCAAGAATTGTGGCGCTAGGCTCTTTCCTTCACTTGATAGCTCGTATCCCAGAAACAGGAAGCTAAGGAAGGCTATTTTTGTTTTTTTTTATTGAATTTGTAGCCGAACTCAGCAAATCCCACAACAATGCAGGCTACCCATCTTAAATGTTGCAGTAATTCATCATCTGTGAGATAAATATCATCTACATAGGACAATGCTTCAGGGTCAATGTCGTGCAATATTGAGGTCACACGAGCTGCGAACAGTCCTGGACTGTTCTTGTATCCCTGGGGTAAACAACAGAATTTTTGTGAGAGTCTAGTGCGCTGAAACATGCTAAGCTTCTACTATCAGTGGAAATGTCCAGTGTTGTTTTGAATTTTTTGCACACTATGTTGTTCTTGAGTGCTGTGCTACGTGAGTTTTGTATAGCGTATGTGCGTGTATGACTATTTAAATGTCTGTAGTCTAAGAGTATTCGGTACGAATGGTCTGGTTTAGCTACTGGGAATAAGGGATTATTCATTGGTGAGACACAGGGTTTGTTTACGCCCTGGTACTCCAGTTGTGTGAGGATTTTACTCACGGGTGCTTTAGCATCATGTTTTATTGGATACTGAGGTTGATTTTTAATAGGGATTACATGATAGGGGGAATCTTTATCCCACCCTATGGGGGTTGCGATATATTGCGGGTACCTGCGCCAATGCTAAATTGATGGCGTAGGATTCTGCGAGCTCTTCGGGGACAAGGGGCTAGAAATCTTCCCCATGTGGGCAGGTACGGACAAATTTAGGTGGCCAATCTCTTTCAACCAGTAGAATATCATATATATTTATGATGCGGTCCCAAAAGATTACCTCTATTGTGCGCTCTATGTCTCCTAACTGTAACGTTACTTTATACGCCCTATTGGGCATGGAGACACGCATGTCTGCAGTTTCTACTTGGAGGAAGTCATCAGTTGCTTTCACCTCCAGATGCTCCAAAAGATTCCGGCAAACTATTGTGACCTATGCCGCACTGTCTAATAGCGCTAATGCCCACTTCTTGTTCTTCAATAGAGCCCTCTTCTTAAGTGGCATGTTGAACTGCAACCGCTGCCACCTTTTTCTTTTTGAATTGGGGTTTTTGCTGGGGAAGTTTCTCTTCTTTTTTAACAGAAACTTCTGTTTAGCATTGTGATTCCTGTCTTGGTTTCACGTACTCAGTTCTTCGCTCTGACTGCCCACCTCTCTCACTGCGTTTTTTCTGGTGAGTCCTGAAAGGAACAAGATTGGGGTGTATCAGTATATTGATATCTGTCAGACGTTTTTATATTATCTCTATTTCTGAGTTTATATCTATTCTGTGGGGTCTCCATATGAGATTATCCCCTTTCTTTTTTAGGTGTTTGTTGTTTTTTATCCCAGCGTTTCTTAGTACCCCCAGGAGCTTGCTTGGTAGAATCTTTATTAGATTTACCCTGAAATTGTGGATTTGTGGGTATGACCCCCAAACTATCTTGACCAATGCTACAGTAGGTCTCAGCGATAATCTTTGGCGGCTCACGTTCTAGATCCTGTGGAGGAACATCCCAAAGCTGCATGCGTACTGCTAGTGCAACCGCTTCCCCTTTAAGGTTATTTAATATATTTGGGAATACTGTGGCAAAGTTGCCCATCAGCTGCATCGCCAAGTCCAGGGCCAGGGCAGCCCCGAATTCATCTTGAATTTGCTTCAACACTTCTGGTAAATTGGCAAGTGTCAGTGTACCGTGTGCAGTAGTATAGAGTGTGGCAAATACCGTGCCCCAAGTATTACAGTTATCTACAGTGGGAACCATCCCAAATGGCAAACACATAGCTAATATTCTGTGTTTATCCTGAGGTTCCATATGGGGGAAAAACTGCTTCCAGCGCTTTTATTTTTTGAGCTAACCAAAACGGAATTTCTTCTCGTTTGGCGGGTACTTTACCCATGATCGAATGTACAGTCGCAGGATTAATTCCTGGCGTCACTGCATGTGGTTGCGCTGGTGCAGCACGTGCTGGGTTTGTATTCAATGTTTGCATTACAAACTGCACTAATCATCTGTATATTGCATTCAGATCAGCGTATAAGCCTCATACTTCAGCTGCAGTTCAATTCGCTGCAGCAGGGTGTGGTGTATAAGTGGCCAATAAAGGCCAGGTTGGACCATCATTACTTAGAGGACCTAATCTAACATGTCAAATTGTGTGGGTTAGGGTGCCATCAAGCCAATTATCATGTTCTTGATAAGATAGAAGTATTTCTAGATATGCATATGCTCTGTATTGTGCAGGTACAGGTGTATAGTGATACAATGTATTTGTGTTCTCGTCAGCTGCTGGAAATGTGACCCAAAAATAAAAAAGTTCTGTTCTATAGGCTGAGTGAGCCTCAACAACAAATGTAACTGGACTCCTCTGGGCCGTTAGGCCATGTGCCAGTAAATGTGCAGTAAGGGTTGTCGCATATTGGTTGCGATAGCTACCTGTTGTGGATTCGCCATAATGAATGGTAAGTTTTGTTCAGAGATAAGCACACCAAATGGGGATTATCCTTATAGAGTTCAAGCTTGAACAACCTACAGCGTTAGTTAGGTACTCCCTATTTAGCTGAGAAGGAAATCCTTAATACCACAGACGTCTCCATATATAGTACTGAGGTGTCTTTGTATGTAGTGAGACAGAGATACTCAGGAGGACCCAAAAAATTAGAGCCTGACCAAACGTTGACGGCGCCATGTCACGTAGGCTCTCAATATTCTGATGAGACTACTAGATTTGAGCAGCAGAATCGCCTGCGGTGTGGAGGACTGAGTCTAACCCACTACAGGTGACATCTGTTGGCCTAATCCGTGTTTTGCTCTGGCTAACTAGCAGTGCCTCATCTCTACCTAAGAGCAGGGATGATTGGGCAACCGAGCACATAACACAGTTGACTCCTCAGGGAAATCGTGGTCACTCAGATCGCATCCGTTTCTCTCAGTTACATTAGTCACACATATACAAGGACAGTCAGAGGCAGTATATGTTTCAATAACGTTATGATGAAGTAACTGCATCTTAGATAATAAAGCATGTACTGCAATAACCAGGACGATGAAGCATGACAGGAATAAAATAGTGACGAGGAGAGTACGGCATAGAAATAACACTACCATATTGCCACTAGAATCATTAAACTAATTCTTACCTAGGCTATATTAGAGCACAGCATGTTAAGCTCTAGCCCTTCAGGTCACCCTGGGAAGACATCATCCCTCATACCTGAGCAAGAGGCCTGAAGTCTGCATCAGCAGCTGTAGCGAAGCATTCAGCAATCAGCATACATTCGTGGTCATCTGGCTGGAATCTCCCTCTAACATGTATGGGACAGGGAAGTGTTTTTTATAATAAAACAGCTGATGTTCTAAGAAACTGTCCCTACATAAGGATTTATATGTGTCTATGAATATCAGAGACAAAGCATTATCACGTTTACCGGCTACCTTTCTTACTGCAGCCTTGAGAGAAGCACAGAGTGAAAGAAAGTTCTTGTTTAAGAACGCAGTGCTGGCCTAGGCAAAAAACAGCTAGATAGAAAGAAATAAAACAAGACCGCAAATGTGGCTATTGTTAAAATAATAAACAAAGCTAAATAAAATATATCTAGGTTAAAGTGCACAGCGTGAGGTCTAGTGTGCTAAAATAATGAGCTATAACTAAAATGGCTACACAACACCTCAATATTCTCTGGATTTTTGCTCTGTTGGCCTTAGGACTCTGTGCACTTTACCACTGCTAACTAGTGCTAAAGTGCACGTGCCCACTCCCCTAAACATGGTTTGATTGGCACATACCTGATTGGCATAGTTCATTTACATGTAAGTCACTTGTAGAGTGGTATACCATATATCCAGGGCCTGTAAATTAAATGTTACCAGTGGGCCTGCAGCACGTATTGTGCCACCCTCTTAAGTGGCACTTTAAAACCTGTCCCAGGCCTACTACTGCGGCCTGAAGGCAATGCCCCACTGCCATGTCGACTTGGCATTTAAAACCCCTTTTCCAAGCCTTAAACTCCCCTTTTAACACATATGTCACCCCTAAGGTAGGCCCTAAGTAGCACATAGTGCAGTGTGCTGTGTAATTAAAAGGCAGGACATGCACTTTTTAGTTTTACATGATTTAGTAGTGAAAAACTCCCAAATTTGTTTTCTCACTACCCCTCCCATAGGGTAACATTGTGGATTACTTATTACAATGAATACATTGTAATTCCTAAACCAGAGGTGATAGATATGTCATGTTTGGTACCTATGAACTTGATAAACTCTTTAATGGTAAAGTTGGATTTTTCATCACAAGTTTGAAAATGCCACTTTTAAAAAGTTGACATTTTCCTGCCCTTAGCCCTCTGTGCCTGCAACCTGCCTTAGGTCACATGACTGGGTGTAACTGACAGTTGGGGCTTTGTGAATTCACCTCAGACAGTCACACAACAGGGTTATTAGCAGAGCCTGAATGGGCCATTGACTGACTTGATGGGGGTGTGGAGCTTAGCACAGCCCCACTTGCAACTGAATAGGCTGGGCTATGTCCCCACACAATAGGCTTAACAACCCTGTATTGTCAGTGCAGCCAGCTAGGAGCTAGGGCAGGGGGGCAGGACATTCCTGGAACTTCAGAGAACCCTTCTTGAAACTTCTCCCAACTTCTAGGAGCAGGGCACCAAGGTATAAAAACAAGCGCTCTCAGTCCTGCTCCTCAGTTCACCACTCTCAGAGGACTGCCTGCTGCTGTGACCTGCTGTGCACTCTGCCATACTGCTGCTGTACCTGGAAGGACTGCTTTGCTGACTGGAGCTAGCCTGGGACCTTCAGAGTCCAGCCCTGCATCAACACCTGCACCCAGGCCTCCAGAAGTGACTCCAAGGGCTAGTTCAGCTGGCCTCCTGTTTTGAGCCACAGGGACATAGGCTGCCACGTCTTAAACCTGCACCTGGACTCAGCCTATGTGAGTCTTGCACCCCAAGAAGTCTCTCTCCACTCCTAGACCATTGGTTGTGGAGCTAAAGGTGCCCAGGTGGCCATTTTTTTAAACTGAGGACTTGCTATTTTGAATCTTAAATGTTAAAATTCAGAACTCTGGTTCTACTAATTGGATTTTCATGGCTTTGGTGTCAAATAATTTAAACACGTTTTCTCTATTTTTCTAAATTGGTTTGGGATTTGTATTGTGTTGTGTTTTTACTGTGTTTCTGTTTGTGTACTGCATAAATACTTACCACGTTGCCTCTAAGTTTAGCTTGACTGCTTTTTGTGCCTTGCTTACCAGGGAGGCACAGGTTAATTTAGTGATTTTTTTGTAGTGCAGCCTGCAAGGGATTGTGGCTCTTGCTTGACCAGGGTTCAAACCCCAGTCAACCAACAACCCAATTTCTCACACCTGTCTACTCAAACATTTGGTGATGATACTTATCCTGATTCCAGAGCCAAATAGGAACATTAAGAGTTTGATCACCAACTTTGCTGTCATCATATGGATTCACACACTCTAAAGTGCCACCAGACCTAATTCCAGCATCTTTCAGAACTAAGACCATATCTTTTAATTCTCTTTCTACAGACACATTAACAACCTTCTCATTCACCTCTGCAACTTTAGTCACACCATGGGGCATATTTAAGAGCCCCTAGCACCACCGGAGCATCACTTTTTGTTACGCTCCGGTGGCGCTATGACCTGCGACGTATTTACAAGGTGGCATTAAGCCACTTTTGTGGCTTAATGCCACCTTGTAAATACAGCCCCTTCACACAAAGCACTTTGCATGGAAGGGGCATGCAATGGGTGTTGCTGTGGGTGTGCTCAGCAATACCTATTGCACTTTGACGCTGCCTCAGATTTATGAGTTTTCATAAACCTGAGGCAGCGCTAAAATCCAACGCCACCCCAGTGGCATTAGTATGGTGCAACGAGAAGAAATACATTTTGCAGCACACATAGAAAGAGCAAATCACCATTTAGGATTGTTTTTGTGCAGGAAGCTGTTCCATCTTCCTCTCAACTCTGCCATCCTTGCACTATGGTGCAAGGGTGGCTGCATTGGTACACGGCAGCAAATTTAGCACCGTCGCAGAGGGAAACACAGGGGTGCGCCACATTCTAGTGAATATGGCACATCCCTGCATTTTGAAAATGATGGTGTGCGACATTGCCAAATTTGGCACAACGCCGCACACCGTCATTTTCTACTAAATCTGGCCCCATGTTTGTAACTTTGACACATCTTCTCAAAATTCCCTTCTTTGTTGCCCAGCCTATAAATAGCATTCTTGGCAGGACATGGTTTGCTCCCTTGAGAGTGTGGAGGACACTTCTACTGATAAAATATGGTCCTCTGCCTGTTATTTGTTTTGACCGTGTCAGATGATTGTCCCACACTTCTGTCATGCTTGGTATTATTAGTGCATACAGAGTCTGAATGTTTTTTCCATCAGTTAAAACAGAAGTATGAGAATTTTCAAAACTTTTAGCATTGCGAATTGTCTCTTTCAATGAAGAATTTCCCATTGTTAAGAATTGCTGCTGGTTATCACAGTAATCCACAAATTGTTTGCTGACTAGTTGGTCACTTTACTCTCAAAATTGTCAGTCTATGAATAGTCAATATAAAGCCATGATATATGGGTCAACAATTTTTCCTGAAATATTTGTGTTTCAAAACTACCAAACATGGTTGCACATCAAAGCAAGTTTCCATTTTCTTTACCACTTCTTTGCAGCCGTCTAACTCCTTACCACAACAAAAATGATTTAAAAAATGCTTACTTGATTAAATATCCCGTGAACAGAGGGGTATACGCGTATGGATTCCACATCTATGTGACTGTAATGAACTGCAGGAGTTTGAAGGATGATTTAACTGGTCTGAGCATCTCTGATACCTAAGTGCACTTCAGAATTCGGATCATTTTTCTAAACACTGGTGTGTGCACCACAGATTCTGCAAGTGCTTCATTGTGGTTGCTAGGACACTAGTGCAGTTCAGTGATCTTTCCGAATAGAAGACTGAAAGGTTGTGCAGATGCAACGCGGATTAAGGATGCACCTGCTGTCGGGCAACAGCAGACAGTAAAAGATTCAGCCACACGTTGTTTCCTGACAGGCTGTATGCTTGTCAGTTGTAATGACGAGAGCACCAGAAAGTGATGGACCGAAGTAAATCGTTCTTTATCACTCACCTTGTGGAGATAAACATGCCAACATCATCCCATGCTTCTCAAGAAGTGTTTCAGGAAGTCCTTACAAACATTCTGTCTCTCAAACATCAACATTCTTGTGGTGACTCAACTACATTCCATAGAACGTGAGACCAGACCTACAGTGAAGATACGATTACAGCAGAAATCCCCCCTGCAACATGCAGCAGAAAACCACAAAAAGCTCTGTTGCCTGAGGCAAATTACTGTAGGAGAAGCAAAGCTGTCTGAAGCATGAGCCTTTAAGATCAAGGTTTGTGTAAAATCAGTTGTTGCACATCTGTCTCATGCCTTTCTATATGATCTATCAGGGTCGGATTGGGAAGGTGGGCAGTTGCCCCAGAGCCTCAGTCACCTGTGGGCTGGTGCTTTTAGGGCCTTTGTAAACCAGCTCAAGAGACTTGGGGGCATATTTATAAGCCCCTAGCGGCACCCGGTGCCACTTTAGTGTAATTGTTTTTTATGCTAATGAGGCCCAACAAGGCCAAAATCCTCATGCCACATTTACAAAGTGGTGCAATGCATGCATTGCGCCACTTCGTAACCCTTTGCACTACATTATGCCTGCGCCAGGAATAATGTATGCAAAGGGGGTGTTCTCCCGTTAGGGGGGCTATAAAAATGGTGCAAGGAAATCTAACAGATGCTCAGAGCTGGCGTTAAAAGGGGGCTTCCATTATTTATAATGGGCCGCTATGTACTGTGTAGGAGTAGCACAAATATTTTGGCGCTACTCCTGCAGAGTACATCAATAGCGTCATGAAAAATGACGGTATTACCCCCTACCCTGCGCTATGGTGGACCGTATTTTAAATATAGGGCTCACACATTGTGGCGGTAGGGAGGCGGTAAAGAGTACAAGAAAAGTGGCACTGCTCACAGTGCGGTGACACTTTTCTTGAATATGCCCCTTACTTTCTTTCCCATTCCCCACCACTTTAATATGCCACCATTATCTCTAGCACTCCTTTGCATGCTGTAAATTGAGGCTGGGCCCAAGTGTTGCTTTAGCCTTTGGGGCATTCTCACCGCTACGCCTTCCTTCGCGTAGCCGGCCTTACCAGAAGTAGTGTCACCCAGCATTGGCCCATCTTGTTTAAGCCATGATGGATGTGGGGAGGGTGAGAGTATGCTGGGGCCTCGCTGGGTGGCCAGGTGAAGTTCCCATTCTCACCCAAGCCCCCTTGGAGCAGCAGTCTTGTGCTTTCCTTGACACCTCCCCGCCAGGTCATTGCCCTGAGGCTATTGTGGGCTGGGGTAAGAGAATGGCCTCCGTAGCTGCCAGGTGTTGTCACCTAAGCTCCAGTGTCTTTTAGGCCTTAATTGGGGGTGAGAGGGTTGCATGAAACTGAATGTAGTTCCATGGTCAGAGCTGCAGACGTTGGTCTGAGTCCCAGCGTCAGGTCAACACCCTGTGATTCTGGGTGAATCACTTAATCTCCCCTAAAATAAAATCACCTCATCTGAAATAAAAATGAATTTTATCTTTCGCAATATAATTGGTGCTCATGTAAATTACACCAGTGACTTTGGACCCAGTTTACACTATATAAAAATGCAAAAAAAACGAAATGGTGATCCTTGAAAGGGACAATCAGGGAATATGGGCCACTTTTTTGGGAGTGCCCAGGCCTAATTGTGATCCCAATCCGATAGTGTGATCTACATGCCCGGAGGCATAGCTGTGTTGTCTCAAACATATCACTGTACAAAGTGTGGTAGACAATACTCCACCCAGGTCTTAAAGCCTAATGTGTTGTCTGAATGAATGTGCCATGGGCAAACCTCTCCTGTCTCTGTCTTATTAGCTTTGTCACTTAGCAACGACTTTGTTAACCTAGGGACAGATCTTTCCTTCTCGGCCTAAGTTTATGAGAACGTGAGTCTGTTAGAGACATATTGCCTCAGAGAAAGTTCTGCTGTTCGAGACATGAGTTTGCGTGACCTTTGTGGCCTTAAGGACAGCTCTGCCATAATTCTTAATCTGACAAATTTGTGATGAGGGACCTCTGAGGTTAAAAACCTGTTTCAGGTAGAACCTTTATTAAAAGTAAATAACTATTTTGTGAGGTCAAGGCAGGACCTGGGGAAAACGAGGATCACATGAGAGCTATAATCTGTTTACAGTCTGAGTTTTTTGCAACCGCGGTGTCCCGCAATTTCCCTAGACTCGTTCAGAGTTTTTCAAAACATATTTTAGGTACTATCCTCACACGGCCTTTACATCCTGTTTTGTTCCAAATGAATATTCTCAGTTTGTTTAAAATCTGCACTGGTTTATTATAGTTTTTAGCAAACCACCTCTGAGTCAGTCAACACTTGTTTTGCTGTTTCAAACTTCCTCAAGGCTACATAAGGTAAAGTAATACAGAGACATATTCATTACCAAATGGTCATGTGAGTGCGATTTATGAAAACAAAACATCCACGTAACGAAAACACGCATTTTAAATATTTTTTAAACATAATGGTATTTTATTTTCTGGTGTGTTTGTATGTGAGTGGGTGTGAGAATGATTGAATGAGAAGATAAGTGGCTGAGTGGTTGCATCTTTGAGTGAATGGATGAAGGGAGAATAAATTGGCAAGTGATGAATGGGTCAATGCTTGATCAACGAAAGGCTGTATTTTTCAGCAGCCTGAATTGCTGAATGGGTAATAAATTACTGAATGCAAGAATGGATGAGTGACCTCATGGATCATGAGTGCTTGGGCCAGTGAATGTATGAATGAGTACATGGATAGTCAACTGAGTGCATGGATATATGAACAAATTGATGCATGAGTACTCATGTGTGTCCCTTCCCCTGCAGCTCAGAACCTCCCTGGCACAAGATACCCTGCATTCTCCACCACATAAATGTCCAACTCAAACAGACAATAGACTGAGAAAGCAACGAAGTACTCCCCCAGATAGAAAGCACCTAGGATATCATTGAGGAGGGGATTGCAGAGAGTCTAAAAATGGGAAAGTGTCTAAGAGGACAGAAATTGCTTCCATGGAACTTGCTGTTGCTGGAGGAGTGTCTCAATTAAGCAATCAATCATGGATTTGTAAAGCGAGGCTAATCAACCAAAGGGTGATTAGCCGCACTACTGCGAACATTCCTCTGTTTGCAGTGGGCTGTGGCCCATGTTGGGGTGCTCAGGGTTTAATCATAGCTGCCCTTCCTAGCTCTAGCCTCTCAACATTTCTGATTGCTGTTTGTCTTGTTTTTATGGACTCCTGTTAGAAACACAGGTGCTGATTATGACTTTGGTGGTTTATGTATCGCTGTGGTGGAGGTGGCGGTCTCACCGCAGCGGTCCTGGACGTAAAGACCGGTGTGGGTGGACCGCAGCGGCTGGCAGTGAGCTCTTCCACCAGCCAGATTACAAGGCAGCAAACTGCCAGGCTTTTCGCAGCAGTCGCCCCGCCACGAAAACTCTGGTGGTAACACACCTGGCGACAGGAATCCTCATTCCGGTTGCCGGCACATGCACCCTTACCCCTCCGCACACATACAGACACGCACGCCCACTCCTCTGCACACATACAGACACACACACCCACTCGTCTCCACATATACAGACACATACCCCCACTCCTCCACACACATACAGATGTAAACCCCCACTCCTCCGCACACATACGGACATACACACAAGCTCTCACACATACACACCACACAAATGCACTTACCTCCCCCCCTTTCGGTCGTGCTACCTACCTGTCTGGGCCACACAGCAGCCCACGTCGAGGTGGGTAGATGTCGACGGTTCAAACCACCAATGCTTCATTGCCGTGCAATATTACTACTCGTAATATGGCAAGCGGAGTCCTTGCGGTGTTGCATTGCTGGTGGTGGGACCGCCTCTTCCTCGATGTCGGTCAGCCCGGCGGTGGTGGTTTTTGGCATGATTTTTGGCGTCCTCCTGTGTGTGCTCATAATAAGGCAGTCAGGAGACTGCCATCACTGGTGGTATTTTGGCATCCACCAGCACGGCAGTCTTTCCGAAATTCCGCCAAAGTCATAATGACCACCACAGTCTTGTTGCATTGAGCGTGAACAAGGGTGGACGGCACAGATGCATAGACTCCGTGGAAAGAGGTGCATAAGAGGTAACGGCTATATCATGGTTTGTACGTTATCAGCTGATCAGTTACCTTATCAACTCATCAAGATCTTTTGCAGAGACTCATGTCCACTTAGAAATATAGGGCTGAAAACTGCACTTTATTTTACTGTGCTACCTTGTATGACTAAGTATATATTTCCAGCTGCAGTGGCCGCTTTATGGGCAGAAAAGGAAATTACTAACTTGTGGGGCCACAATAGGCACACTTGCTTTGCACACCAGGGCTTTGTGTCCTCATAAGCATGACTGTAGTCTTAGGAATGTATATGCAATGAGCTGACTCTGGACGTTCGTGGGCAGTTGGGTGCATCTGCAAAGACTCTGTGTTTATCACCTCACAGTGCAGGGCTGGGCACAGTCCTTTATTCTCACTGACACCACGGGCCAGATTTACCAGATTTACAAAGGGGTTATGTTGCCCTTGCATCAAGCAAGGTGATGCAAGGCAACGCAAGCCTTTAAGTCAAATTTACTAAGGCACATAAAGTCATCTTGTGTGGCTCTGTGAGGCTTAGCAAATCCAAGGTAATGTGAAGCAGTGCATTTTGCTGCCTTGCGTTAACTTGTGGCTTGAAGGCGTTTCATGGGTGGCGGAGCATGGGTGTTCCAGTGCATCCACCAATGGATTTTGGCGCATTACCAAATTTACATAGAGTTGTAAACCTGGGAATGCATCACAATGGTAAGCCTCTTAGACCTACGCGTTATTAGAAGAAATATTTTTATTTCTTCTTGTTACTTCCTTTGTCTTTGTGTGATGCATTCCACAGGAAAAAGGAAAATGAATTTAAGGATTGTTTTTGTGCAGGAAGGTATGGCATGGTGCAGGGGTGCCTGCATTGGTGCTAGACGCCACACAGTGTGTCACCGCAAGGAGGCAGCTTAAGCCTGACATATCTTTGTAAATATGGCACATTTCTGATGTCTCCCTTTTACTCAACACAGTGCAGCGAGTTGCCTTGCTGCACTGTGTTAATTGAAATATTAGTGAGTCTGACCTCACGTGTTTCTCAGCAGGGAACTTCCTCCATATCACTGACTCAAGGAAAGGTTGTGGACTGACATCCAAAACCTCCTCAGGGACAGTTGTGTGACCTTGGACAGATCTACTAATCCTGAGGGAACCCATGGGTGAATACTGGTAGGCTCAGCACCCTTGTCACTGACGTCTTGTGTAAACCTGGCTAGCTGTGTCTGCACGGACAGTGTACATGGGAATAAACAGGATGTTTATCCTCTTCGCTGACACTTTATGCAAACCTGGACATGCCCCTATACCATTCTCTCTGATACCTTGGTGACCATGCAATGTTTTGACATTGCAGCATCAAGGGTTAGCAATGACTTTGCCATTGCAGACTTAAGTGTTATTGATGAATAGCTCATAAATACACTTTTCATCCTTCATTCATCTATTAAATCACGTATCTTTCCACCTGCCTTTCTACCCACTTGCTTGCCCACCAGCCTTCCCCCTAGTCATCCTTTCAATGTCTACCCATCCACTCATTTGCTCATCTACTCACTCACCCACCAACGGATCCCTCAGTTTGTTGCTAACCAATCTTACTACTTGTTTACTCACACATCAACCTGCATACTCATTCACTAACCTGCTCACCCATCAGACCATCCATCCATTTATCCATCTGGCCACTCACTTTTCGTCCCACTTGATTTCCAACTGATCCACTCACTGACCAACATTTATTACAAAATAACTGTTTGGCCTAGCCCTTTTTGCAGGGCCACCCCCAAAACATTTTGCCTGCTTCGTCCTATTTTTTTCTGAGCAGTTCTTGTTGGCTTTAGGACTCTGGGGACTTTATCACTGCTAACCAGTGCTAAAGTGCATATGCTCTCTGTGTAAATTGTATTGTTGATTGGTTTATCCATTATTGGCATATTTGATTTACTAGTAAGTTCCTAGTAAAGTGCACTGGAGGTGCCTAGGGCCTGTAAATCAAAAGCTACTAGTGGGCCTGCAGCACTGATTGTGCCACCAACATAAGTAGCCCTATAAGCATGGCTCGGACCAGCCACTGCAGTGTCTGTGTGTGCAGAGATAAACTGCCAATTCGACCTGGCAAGTATACCCTCTTGCCAGGACCAACCCTTCCCTTTTTATACATGTTAGGCACCCTTAGGTAGGCCCTACGTAGCCCGATTGGCAGGGTGCAGTGTATGTTAAAGGTAGGACATGTACTAATGTGTTTTACATGTCCTAACAGTAAAATACTGCCAAATTTGTTTTTCTCTGTTGCACGGCCTATCTCTCTCATAGGTTAACATGGGGGCTGACTTTAAATAATCTTAAAGTGAAGCTTCCCTTTGAGAGCAGATTGAAATATGGAGTTTGGGGTCCCTGAACTCACAGTTTTAAAATACATCCGTTAGTGAAGTTGGTTTTTAGATTGTTAGTTTGAAATGCCACTTTTAGAAAGTAGACATTTTCTTTCTTTAACCATTTTGTGACTCTGTCTCTTTGTGGATTCCCTGTCTGGGTTAGACTGAAGTTGGGCTGCTTGTGAATCTCCTCTAGACAGTAACACAAAGGGAGCTGGGGTGTAGCCTGCATATCCTGATGAGCCATCTGAGCTGGAGGGGAGGGAGGAGTGGTCACTTACACCTGAATGTGCTGTGCCTACCCTCACACAATGCAGTCTCCAACTCCCTAGTGTGTGTCTTGGGCCAGGCCTGGGCAAGGCAGGATGCTGTAGACCTCAGAGACTTTTCTTTGAAGTTGGGCAACTTCAAAGGCAGAAAGAGGTATAAGTATGAGACCCAAAACCCCGAGACTTTAGATCACCTCAAGATTGCTTCTGGATTTAAGAGGAACCTCTGCCAAGGAGAAGCACTGTAGAAAAGTTCTGCCCCTGCCTGTGACTGTTCTTTGTCAGGCTATTCTGCTGTTGCTGTTTCTTCCTGTGAAAGGGCACAAAAACTGGGCTTTGTTGTGCATTCCTGCTTGAGCGGTATCTCCAAGGGCTTGGAGTAGAGCTTGCCTTCTGTTTTGAAGCCTCAGGGACAGGAAAGGCTTCACCACCCAATTTTGAGTCTGCATGCTGTGGACTCTAGCTTGCCCAGAGGGTGCCATATCTGTTCCTGGACCTCTGGAAGTGAATTTCTGGTAAAAATCCTGTGAAACGGCGCCGAACGATGTCGTGCGACTTCGCTAAGGACGCCGCTGCACGGAACTCACAGCGTCACCTGCACCTGAAGCCGTGGACCTCTCAGATGCGCGATAACCCTAATGACTCCGCAGGCCTTGCATCACCGCAGCCGCTGATCCTGCACGACTTCGCTGAGATTGGAGTGTTGTAGCACCGACGTTCGTGACACCCAACTCCGTTGCGGTGCCTGTGACCCCGTGATGAAAGCGCGACCCCGTGATGTCACCCCGCAGCATCGTGACTTTGCCAGACTTCCTCTTTGCCGGAGGTACCATGGGACCGACACCTTGCAACTGACACCAACTCACCTCCACCGCTCCGCAGTGAGGACCCGACGCCTCTTCGTGATGCCTCTGCTCCTCTGCCCCGCAGCACCAGAACTGACACCGCCTCCGATCCAGCGATGCCGCGCTCCCCAACTCCATGCACCGGCCTGTTTTCCACACTTTCTGCTAAGGTAATGTACCTGGGGTCCATGTGACTCCGTAAACACCGCCAGTGGCGTTGCATTGTGGGAAATGACTCCGTCACAACACTGCTTAATATCAAATTGCAGCATTAGTGCTTCTAGGCACTATTTTGTGTTTTTAATTATTAAAGTCAAAATTTTAACTGTGTATTGTGGATTTTTATCATATTTGGTCTTGTTTATTTAGATAAATATTTACTATTTTTCTAAACCTTTGTGGTGTCCATTTTGTAGTTTTTCACTGTATTACTGTGTGTGTTGCTACAAATACTTTACGCATTGGTTCTGAGTTAAGCATTTTTGCTCGTGCCAAACTACCAAGGGGGTGAGTGGGGGTTAACCGGGTGTGTTTCTCCTTTGCCCTGACTAGAGTGAGGGTCCTTGCTTGGACAGGGGGTAACCTGACTGCCAACCAAAGACCCCATTTCTAACAATAACAGTATATAATATGTATTAGCTTCTGTTTCCATGCTTTGACTTAGGCAGCTACATGAATAGATGTAATATTTTAGCATGCCTGGTCACTATAAATACAAAAGTAGGGCACAAATGCAATTACCTTGTAGCTCTGGGACCTAAACATTTTGGAGATAGCTTATAGATAGTTTGCCAAGCACAGGCTTCTATCTTCATATAACTGATGCTTCGTCTCTCCAGAAGTAACATTTCTTGGTGATGCTCTTATGCTCACTATAGTCATATTTAGATGAAATGTTTCCTCGGGAGAGTAATGTTGGGCTGTGGAGTTTGCTCGTGTCAATTAGCTTCTGCAAGACACATCAAACAAGTCAGAACTAGGCCCTTAGATGCTTAAATGCCAGAATATCGGTTGTAATCTAAACGTTGCCTCCAACTCTCTCAAAGCACATCAGAAGAACAGCAAATGGCTAATTTGTGCCGGTGACCCAGAACAAGCGCGATAGAGAGAGAGAAATGAGAAAGATGCATGAAGAGAGAGAGAGATAGGAAAAGAGTGAGAAAGGGAGAGGGATGAACATGAGACAACAAGAGTGAGACAAGAGAAAGGAAGTGTAGGACAGTGACATAACTCAGAACAACACGGTCTGTCCCTGCAGAATGTGGTCAGGGACTCCGAGCCTCCTGTAAGTTCTACTTATTCATATACTTTAGGATGGGCCCAGGCCCGGATTGCACGTTTTTCCACCGGGCATTTCACCGGTGGGTTCGATCCTCTAGAGACCGATTTTTAGGGCAAGAGGTATTTAGGTTTCTGTCACTTTCACCAGATTTCCCAAGTAGTTTCCAGAATTCAGAGGAGAGATAAAGAAGAGAGGGATAGGGGAGCGAGCTGGAAGGGACCATGGCTGGTTTGACCCTTTTGGTTTATTTTCACCAGAAGCTGCTTTTGGTTCTCAGTACGCCCTGGTAGTGCCACCAGTGCTTAATTTGTAAATAAAAACGTGTGGGGCCCAAATAAATGTGCGAGCACTGAATACTGAAGCCATCTCGGGACTCATCAATTCATTTACAGACACTCCCTGCCCCTTCATCTCACTTTTACAGCTTCTGCTTTCTCCCTATGTGACGCTTTTTCGTTTTTCTCTTCCTCCGTCTTTCCCATGTGACTTTGGCTCGCAGTAAATGCTTGAGGTAGAAACATAAGTGCCGGCCCTCAAAAATAAGTGTCGGTGCCCCGCACCGGAAACAACAAGAACAGAGTTCCACCCCCCAACCCATGCCAGCCATAGTGGCTGCAGTGCCACCCCCAACCCATGCCAGCCATAGTGGCTGCAGGAACCTGTAGATAACCCTGAAGTCGGATGGTGGAAGGTTGAGGCATGAGATGGAATCAAGGCTAAGCAGACTTGGCATTACGGAGCTCTGTCAGAAAGCTCCTGAGAAAAATCTTTGGACCCCTGCAATTATGTATTTCTTGTTTTTTTAAATAAACTCTTTATTGATTTTTTCCCCACGCATAGTGGAACGATATCGCACATTTCATTTATCACATATGGCAGTAGGCCTATCAGCAGTACAAATCAGTATTTCAGCCGCGCTTATCCCAAAGGCAAAGAGTATCAGAGTCATCATGTCCATATCACAGTTCCCTTCTGTCTCACCCCCAAGGCGTCTATTGCTTCTCTAATCTTCTAATGTCCCCATGTCCCCTTCCCAGGTTTTCTGTCACCAATGGTTTGACTGGGCATAGCTCCAAATGTATTCCCTGTGCCTCCACCCAGCCTTTCCATATCTCATAGTGCTTCTTGGGGCATCCTTGTGCCTTGTGTATGGGTTGTTCCAGCCCCATGCAAAAGTCCATACAATTAGCCCATACCCCTTCCGAGCGGCCAGCCACATCTTTCCAGGGCTTCCCAATATCCCTCCTAGCAATTATGAGGCCCAACCACAGGAGCACCCTTTGGTGTCGCATGCCCCCAAGTTCATTTGTGGCATGTAGGAGCAACAATTTAGGGTCTCTGGTGACTTTCCAACCCAATACCTCCTCCAACTTCCCTAGGGCTCCCCCCAAAAGAAAGAGAAGGCAGGGCAATGCCAAAACTTATTTGCCAAGTCCCCAGGAGCATCCCCACTTCAGAAGCACCCACCATCCAGGATGAAACCCATACAATGGAGCCGAGCTCTGGTGTAATATATGCGGTGGAGCAGTTTTAACTGGATGTGTCTAAATTGTGAGGTTATGATTGCCTTTCTGGGTACGTCCAATGCCTCTTTCCAGTCATCCCCCTCAAACTATCCTAAGACCCTCTCCTAGGCCCTGCACAATGCCTCCATTGGGTCAGGCATGTTCCTTAACAGCATTTTGTACATCTGAGATAATTTATCTACTTTCATGTTTGTCAGGAGGAGCTTAGCCTCCAAAGGGAAAAAAGCCAGGATTTCCAGAGCAGCCTGGAGCGCTGGCACTAGTGCATGGCGAAGTTGCAAATATCAAAACAGCATGCGGTAGAAAGCGTACTCCTCCTGCAGCTCCTGGAAGGAATTCAATATCCCGTTGTTTAAAACATCCTGTCCAAGCTACTGTGGGTGCTGCTGCTAGAATTTTAG
Organism: Pleurodeles waltl; assembly: GCF_031143425.1. Taxonomy (NCBI): domain Eukaryota; kingdom Metazoa; phylum Chordata; class Amphibia; order Caudata; family Salamandridae; genus Pleurodeles; species Pleurodeles waltl. The sequence continues at coordinate 1,448,649,942 of NC_090446.1, forward strand.
GTACTCCCGCCAGAACAGAGTTACCATTCCCTGGTCTTCAGACCACTAGTTATCGCTAGTTATTGGGGGCCTCTGACTAGAACATTTTTACATTTATGATCCAATTTCAGCTCTATTATGCCCTCTTTGACTAGGTCACTGTGTTTATATCTAATATATTCAGGGATAATGACTTGTGTTTTCAATAGTTCACACTACACCAGCTCCCTAATACTACTGCATGCAACGCCCTCCCATTTCTCATAGTTGAAGTCCTGCTTTATAAAGTAAAATAAACTTTTTTTATGGGTGTTGCATCAAACATAAACACAACATTTATCTGCAAAATGTCTGTAATAGACTCTCACACATCACCCACATTAAAAATAAAATTGAGTTTAAGAAGGATTTAAGGTCATCAGGGCTCTGCAAAACAGAGCTAGCTCTTTCAGGCCCCCTGAAAAGCAGGGGCCTTGGGCCAGGACCTACTTTGCCCATTCCTTAAAACACCTTTTCAACTTGGCCACACTATAAATGAGCTGCCCATTCTGTTGACAAGAATGAATTGTAAGGAGTTACTGTAAGAAAGGGCATCTTTTGAAATGGTAGCCCCCACTTTTTGCCTGGAAAATTATGTGATTTCAAATTGTAAATGCCCTGGTTCCTATTAAACAGGCTCCCAGGACCAGATGTCTTTCCCCAAAACTATAGCATGTTTGGCACTTCAGCAACCCTTGTAAGGCCCCAGTAAATGGCACCGCTGGTACCTGGGGCATGGGTGCTGAAGAGGGCCCCCCATAGCTGCAGCAACAATTGTGCCACTCTGAGAGGCCCCACCCCAGCCTCATGCAGACTGCCATTGCAAGTGCATGCCCAGGTGTACTTAAAAGTTGCAAATGCGGCATGGCAGCAACCAAGAGTGCCATGTCCACTAACACTCCATGCAATATAGGCAAGTCATCCCTCTTGCAGGCCTTGCAGCCCTAAGGCAAGGTGAACTATAATGTATGTAAGGGCATATGTGTGCATGAGCCAACATGCCTCTACAGTGTCTTTGCAAACCCTTAAGCTATAGTGAGTGTACAGGGAAGCCATAGCAAATACATGTGCTAGACACCGGTCATTACAAGTTGCCCAGGTACATGGTGGCCTCTCTGAATACTGGGTTGTTTGGTATCAAACAACTCAAAACAATAAACCATCACTGATGCCAGTATTGGATTTATTATAAAATGGACCCAGAGGTTACCCTAGAGGTGCCTGCTGCAAAACCTAACAGCCCTGGCTTGCTTGCTGACTGGTCTTAGTCAGCCTGCCACCACTAGACACAAGTCTGGACTCCTGGAGTCTTTGCCACTACTAAGTACTCCCCCTAACGCCCACTAAATGCATATTTAGTGGATATCCATAGACCTACAGATCAGATTTGACAGACACAAGAAGACCAGGAATAAAGAAGACCTGAGGAACAAGAACAGACGTCCTGCTGGAAGAAGAAAAAGGCACCAACCCTTTCCTGCTGCTCCTAGGACTCGACAATCACCTCTGAGGTGTTACCTGGAAACCTGAAAGACTCTAAAACCCCCCAGAGCATGTCCAAGCTTCTGCAAATCATCAAGAACCCCTCCTCAGAGTGAAGGTATCCCTCTCCTGCAACCTGCAAGCAAGGAACTAGTAAAGTCCTGTTCACTGACCAGCCACTGACCAATGAACTGGACACAGCTGCCTGACCAAAATCCACACGACACACCTGAAGGACAAAACCTACCAGTGTGCCAAGTTTGGTGGCACTGCTACATTCAGGGCCTGTGACGTCCCATTGCCCAGGTTACTGGACTCCCAACCTTTGACACCCAGAAACAAGGTCCACTCCGGACTCTCAGAAGCCCAGAAGCAAGCACCAGTCAAGGGACTTCAGGACACCCGAGAACTACCCCCCAGACTGGCCCTGCTGATCTCCATTCTACTCCAAGTGATCTGTACCTGGCTCCAAGGACTCCCTGATGCATGATTCCTGGCTTACCTATGTGCACTGCACCCGGCCTCCCTGGCCCCTGCATCAGACAACCAGCTGTGCTCTAGAGGTCCCTAACCCCTTGTGACCGCTACACTCCAAGGGGACCCACCAGACTTACCTTTAAGTCTATCTGTGCAGTGTGTTTCCAGGTGGTCCTCTTCTCTGTTTTGCACCAGCTCCAAGACTTTTAGCCGCTGCTCCTGCTTGAACCGGGAACTGCCCAAACTTCTCCAGGTGGCCTAGAGGACATCTCAACAACTTCAACCTAAAATTAAAAGGTGACACTTGTGAGAGCATTGCCTGATTTTATATGCCATTTTAATTTTTTTCTCATTCATTCCTATGGTGCGTAATTATGCACAAAAAGCATATATTTTGTGAACTTTGAAAAATCCTAACAGAAAAAGTACTTTCTGTATATAGATTAAATTAGTTTTACAAATTTCATAAAAATCTGAAGTAATTTTGTAAATTGGTGTTGAGTTATTCTTCGAGTGTGTTTCCACATTTATTGATATTGTGAGTACAACAAATGCTTAGCACATCTCCAAGATAAGCCTAACTACTCACCCACACTACCACAAAAACAGAGCTTTAGGTGGTCTGCTTTTCACCTCTGTATACCAAAGTGGAGTTGCTTTGACTCTCTGCAGAGTGCACATCATTTTTGTACACTAAATAGAGAGCCAGAGGCCTACAGTTACACATATAATAATTGAATGCTTGCAATTAACCATCTTCATTGAAGTTCAGTAGGACTTTGACAGGTAGTTTGCTATGGCATGTGAAACAGGCCCAAGTAGCAGAAGGTAGATGCACATTGTTAGAAATGGGGTCTTTGGTTGGCAGTCAGTTTACCCCCTGCCCAAGCAAGGACCCTCACTCTAGTCAGGGTAAGTCACACACAATCCAAATTATCCTGTGTCCACCCTCTGGTATCTTGGCACTGAGCTGTCAGGCGTAACTTAGAAGGCATTGTGTAAAGTATTTGTGCAATAAATCATACAATAACACAGTATAACACCACAAAAATACACCACACAGTGTTTGGAAAAATATATAATATTTATCTGGATATTTGCAGGTCAAAACGATCAAAGATGCAATAAGTAAATGTAGAGATATCACTGAAAAGTGATATCAAGTGTCTTAAGTCTTTTTAAAGCAAACAGAGTCTCTTTTTACCACAAAGTACCTGGTTCATGTGAAACATCTCCACAATGGGCCGCAGAGGAGGAGAAGCGGGGAAACAAAGGAGGTGTGCATCGATTTCTCAGGCTGCGCACAGTGATGCGTTGTTTAGTTTCCACGCAGGGACGGCTGTGCATCGATTTCTGGCACTCAGTCGTGAATCCTCTTCGGGTTGCAGGGTTTTCCGACGCCCCGGGGTCTGTGCGTGGAATCCTGGGCTTGTGGAGCGAAGTCACAAGTGATATGTCGTTCCGGTTAGGCGTGCAGAGGCAAGCTCTATCCAAGCCCTTGGAGAGCACTTCTTCACCACAGCCAGGGAGCAGCAAGGCAGCAGGGCAACAGAAAGGCAGCAGTCCTTCACAGAAAACAGTCAGGTGAGTCATTTGGGCAGCCAGGCAGTTCTTCTTGGCATGATGTAGGTTCTGGTTACAAGTTTCTTCTCCAGGAAGTGTCTGAGTTGGAAGGGGCAGAGGCCCTGTTTATATGCCCAAATGTGCCTTTGAAGTGGGGGAGACTTCAAATGGTGGCTTACAAGTGACCCAGGTCCCCTTTCAGTTAAATCCTGTCTGCCAGGGTCTCAGTAGGGGGTGTGGCAGTCCTTTGTGTGAGAGCAGGCTCTCCACCCTCCCAGCCCAGGAAGACCCATTCAAAATGCAGATGTATGCAAGTGAGGCTGAGTATCCTGTGTGTGGGGTGTGTCTGAGTGAATGCACAAGGAGCTGTCACTACACCCAGCCAGAAGTGGATTGTAAGGCACAGAAAGATTTAAGTGCAAAGAAATGCTCACTTTCTAAAAGTGACAATTCTAAAATAGTAATATTAAATCCAACTTCACCAGTCAGCAGGATTTTATATCACCATTCTGGCCATACTAAATATGACCTTCCTACTCCTTCCAGATTAGCAGCTACCACTCAAACAATATATGAGGACAGCCCCAATGTTAGCCTATGAAGGGAGCAGGCCTCATAGCAGTGTAACAACGAATTTGGGAGTTTTAAACTACATAGGTACATGTCCTGCATTTTGCCTACACAACACCCTGCCCTATGGGTTACCTAGAGCATACCTTAGGGGTGTCTTATATGTAGAAAAAGGGGAGTTATAGGCTTGACAAGTACTTTTAAATGCCAAGTCGAATTGGCAGTGAAACTGCACACAGAGGATTTGCAATGGCAGGCCTGAGACAAGGTTAAGGCGCTACTTAAGTGGGTGGCACAATCAGTGCTGCCTGCCCACTAGTAGCATTTAATCTACAGGCCTTAGGCACATATAGTGCACAGTACTAGGGACTTATGAGTAAATTAAATAGACCAATTGGGTATGATCCAATGTTAACATGTTTAAAGGGAGAGTGCATATGGACTTTAGCACTGGTTAGCAGTGGTAAAGTGTGCAGAGTCTAAACACCAGCAAAAACAGTGTCCAAAAAGTGGAGGGAGGTAGGCAAAAAGTTAGGGGTGACCACCCTAAGGCCGTCAGGTCTTACACACCCGCTGACAGGCTGTTTGAAGGAAACCTCCAGAACCTTTTCTACTTATTTGCAGAACCTTTTCTACTAATTTGTCGTAAATGGACGGTGGTGTTTTCAACAATTTCGAAATTCCTAAAAGGAAAGATGAAGGACTCGTAAAATACCAAAGTAACATTAGAAAGAGAAATGCTGGGCATAGGCAACAATATTTTGAAATTAATTATAGGTAACTTGTGTAATTAACCATAAATGTGTATGCTTGCCCTGGCGAAGCATGAGGCATAACAAATGTAGGCAGAAGTAGGAAATATGTGGTAGTACTGATCAATACAAAAGTATTATGAGAATGATTTTTTTAAAGAAATGTCTGTTAAACTTCAGTTGTCGGTTGAAGTGGGATGTGACCCTGCTAAACAACAGGCACAATCCTTGTCAGGGTGAACCATGAAAGTCACTAAATAAACCTGTGCCTAACCCTCTGCTAGTTTGGCATAAAAGCAGGCCAGCGTAACTTTGAGGCAATGTTTAAAGTATTTATGCAGCACTCACATGAAGGTGAACACTAGAAAAATCCCAAACCAATTTAGAAAAATAGGATGGATGTTAATAAATAAAACAACACCAAATTCCAAAAATCCATTGAGATATGAATGTTTAGAGTTTGAATTAATATTCACGCCAAAAGGCAGAGAGGAACGACTGCAATTATCTAGTCATGCTGGACCGGCACAAAGTAAATAAATTAAGGCTGATTGAGATAGATCTCTTTTTAAATACTAGGACCAGGTTCTTCCCAGTGGAAAATGTACCTTCAGATCTAGACATTTTGTTGAGAAAAAGTGGTTGTTCAGGAGTCGTTGGCAGGGCAAGCTGGGCTATGGCATTCTCAGTTGTGTATTTTTGGACATGCAACCCCTTTCTAGAAACCTTTATACATTTGGTTTTGAAACTAAATTCAGTAGTGATCGCATCAGAATATACATGCACGCCCCAGGGATTGCCCCTTTGATGCAAAGTAACACAAGGCAGTGTATTGGGAAGCTTTGTGTTTCTTTAGGTTACAATTCAACACAATATGTATTGGATTTTAAATACCAACAATGCAACCCAACACAAACCCAACACAAACCCAACACAAGATGTTTGGAAATCCTTTACATTTTTTAAATTTATTCTTTAACTGTTCAATGTACTCAGAATATCTCATAATATATAGCTATTAGAGTTTTTTGTTACACAAATAGGAAGCATGTATTTCTATTTAATGAAATCAAATGTTTAATTTGACCCAGAGCAACATTTTCCTGAGCTGCAGAACACAACCTGGCCCCACTGGATCATGATACCTCCCATAATCCCTTGGACTATATAAATCATTCTCCTCCCATCTTGGCAAGGGAGGACAACATTGATGGGTCTCCAAGTGAACCAACCCAGGCTTCTTCATATCTAACATCTGCCCAGCATGTTCCGGTAAATCAAGAAAACCCAGAGGTCAACTTCGAAGGAAACATCTACAGGACACAGCAGCAACTTGTAGAATAGGTCAACTCAGAAAGGGAGACATGAGCAGACACCCTAGAATGAGTCCAGAGGTGTCTAGCCCCAACAAGTCCATGGCTCAAGTGGTAGCAGACACCCATTCTTAGCACAATGGGAGTGAAGAGTCTCTACCTAACATTGGTGGAGTCATGAGGGAGTGGATAACACCAGCCTTTTCCTCTGGAAATTATAGTGTAACAAAGCAGTTAGAGCTCAAGAATTTCTCTTTCCAATTTTTCCACTATGGAATGGAGGCCAAAATGCACTTCTCAGTTTCCACCATGAGTGCCCTCTACAGCAAAGTCTTGCTGTATTGCAGTCATAGCAGGTGCTTGCCACTGTTTTTCCTGCAGCCTTCAAAGCACTCACTAATGTTTTAGCTACTTTGCAGCCTATATTTTCCTCCCCAGGTGATTCAGCATTGGCCAAACCTCCTTACACATCCGCTCCTCAACCACAGCATGAGAAGCATGCTAAATAATCAGAGGATGAAGATGTAGTAATCAGTATAGTGCATTGCAAGGTACCTAAATAAGCATTAGTGTGTTCCTTTGACCAGTTCTTTCCTTGGTTCTGTTATTGTCATCGTGCCATCTTTGTGCATCTCATCTCTAGTCCAGTGTTGGAGCTTTGGTGCGCATTTGTCCATCTATTGATCTCATATACATTCCTCCTTAGATAATGGTAATTTTACCAAAGTTGTTTGTATAATTTTATTTGACCACTTTATTCTTTATTTACAAATCCGTTTCTTTGTTAATGATTTTCCTCTTCTGTGAAATTGAGGTACCTTTATGTGTAAAAAATAAATTATCTTACTCCTTGCCATGTTCATTAAATCAACATTTCTTTTTAACATAAATAGTTATGTCATGTTCCCCACCTTATCAGAATTTATTTTGGCTAATCCTTAACTGATTTCAAATCCTACTTGTAAAACCTTATGCTTCCACCTGCCCTTCAGTGAAAATTTACCTAAGCCTATTGTTGCTTTATGAAGGCTGTGTCCTCCCTGTGAACACAGGAAAACGTGTCTATGGGCCTCAGTACGGGTTTGGCGGTCCGACGGTAAGACCACCACGGTGGTGGCTTCCAAAAGACTGCCATGTTGGTGGTCATACAGACCGATGTATTACGAGTTACACAGGCAGGACCGCCAAAAACTCACCAAAATGCTGACACCGCCAGGACTCTGGAGGGCAGGAAAGAGGCAGTTCCAGAACCAGCACTGCCAGCGCGTCAGAAATCCTCCAAACAAAATATGACCCACGAATCACGATATCGGTTGCCCCATGGCAGAAAACCAATGGCGGTTCGAACCGCAACGGTCGGCTGTCTACACAGTAATACACTACACCACATTGGATTGTTTGAATTCCACACACCCGACACACATTCACACACCGGACACACCTACAAACTGTACTATAGATCACACCACTTCACACACCACAACCCTTTGCAACCAGAATGCCTCACACAGAAGACAGAGTGCCATTTAAAAAGACAGAGCCATAGAATAGCCACACCTCACCCCTCCAAATACCACTCACCCCACACCTGCACATCATAAATATCACATGACATTTCCTCCACACATCAGACACTACACATCACCCACTCATAACACAGCACCCACACCTCATCACCTGATTTTTCTTTACCTTTTCGTGTCATCCACCACTACCATGTCCCCACAAAACATCCCCACTTCACAGACAATGATTTGAGAGTCATGATGGGCGAAATCTTCAGAGTAGAGCCACAACTTTTTGGAACCCAGGTCCAACAAACCTCGATCGTCAGGAAAATGGAGATGTGGCAAAACACAGTTGACAGGGTGAATGCTGTAGGCAGCTATCCACGCACAAGGGAGGACATCAGGAAGAGGTGGAATGACCTCAGGGGGTAGGTATGTTCCATGGCCACCATGCACCAGTTGGCGGTCTGCAAGACTGGCTATTGCCACCCACCTCCTCCCCCAATGTTCACATCATGGGAGGAGAAGGTCTTGGACATCCTGCATCCTGAGGGCTTGACAGGAATACCTGGGGGAGTGGAGTCAGGTAAATCACAACACTATAAATGTCACCCTAAAGTTCTGTCTTGCATGCTCACTGATCACCTTTTGAAGTCTTAGCAGCCAACATACTCACCACCCCTGTGTCTAACTCCCCAAATACCCCTCCCTGCCATACCACATGTCAAATAATCTCACCTGGGGGCACAGTGTCTGTGTATGGTGTAGGTAGTACAGGGACTGACAGTACGACAACTCCCAGCAGGCACTGTTCTACCATTAAGAAAACCAGAACAGTGTACCTCAATGAAAATAGTCCTGCATGTCAACTACACAATCGACTCAACCCACCAGAATGACCCACATTTTTACAGTCTAGGGCAATGACAGCAGTGATACGGGCATCTGCCAGTATGATACCACCAACACACAGCTACTGCTGTGTCCTCTGCTAAAATGGCCCTCTTCCCTCCCATCACCCATTGATTAATACTCGCCAGGGGGGTAACACATATCTCCAGTGTGGTGTACTAGGCGTAACGTGATATATATGGGCAGGTAGAATGGTTACTCCTAAGCTGATGGACAGGTCAGTGTCCACTTTACATTCTGCAGCTGTCTTGTGACTCAATACTTCACTACTGCTAACTGGGAGGTACCAAAAACAATATTAAGCTACACAGCTGCCAAGACATATGACTATCGACAGGCCTCCAACTGCCAAGCTCATCTGTTAACCTGTAGCAGGGTGTCTGACATAGGAAGTCCCTGTATCCCAGATTTGAAAGCAGGTGTCACTGTCTCATCAGGGGATCCAGGTCAAAGCATATCCACCTGTCAAAGTATGATACCACATGTTGCATGACAATCTATAACTGTCTGTTCCACTTCTCCAACAGGTCACCTCCCCATTTGTGAGCATGGATAGGACACCTGAGACAGCCACTTCCTCTCTGGATGAAGCCCTCAGTGAGGACAACACCCCCGAATGTGAGGACAATGAGGACGACTCTGGCCCATCTGGGATACCTGGTCAGTCTTCCCCCTTCAGCCTCACCCTGCCCACAACTACTCCTCCCAGCCCTGTTGCTTCTACATACCTGGCAACCATTCACCCCCCAGACCTGTGTCCCAAGGACAGTTGACACCATCATGTACACCCCCAGTGCAGGTACTAGAGTCACCACTAGATAACCCAGGAACTGCACCAGTGGGGGTGGGCAAACTGTGCCAAGGGCACAGGCATGTGGGGGTAAGGGGTGTGGGAGGGATGCAGTGAGTCTTAGATTGAAGCTACAATAAACTGTAAACTTCGTACTTGTATAGCGCACTACTCACCCGTTAGGGTCTCAAGGCGCTGTATGCATACCGCTGTGGAACCCCTCCTGGCTTTTCCCTGTGAGGTGCCCACTGCTGGGCAACCTCCAAGGTGAAGCCAGGCATCTCAGCGCTGTTGGGGCCGTTGTGGATATTAAGCAAGCTATTGCCCAGAGTTACAGAGTGGGACCCATGAATTAGATTAGGCACCGATGCGAGAATTATCAAGTCTGAGGAAATTGAGCCTAAGACCCGCCGAGGCGGGAATTGAACCCTAGTCCCGGGCCAGATTTCTGCATCAGGGTCTGCCACTCTAACCATTGAGCCACACTTCTCCACATGTGCTAGATGATGCAACCATCTCTTTGCTGTCGATTTATGATAAAAATACTGGTGATATCCACACTGTTTGGAAAAGTGGGGGATTGAAGGACTACATGTTTTATGGAAGTCATTATTCGTTTGTTTGTGTGTAATTTGACAATGGATACAACTGGTCAGGACACCTGCTCCCAAATCTTGGGAGCCTACCAAAAAACCCAAGGTGTGATGGTCCAGGTACTTGCCATGATGGGGAGGTCAATAACCAAAAGGAAGCCGTCTACCCAATTAACCCCACTATACCTGGGTAGAATTTGAACTCAAAAACAAAAATGGTAAAATAGCAGGGAAAAATACTTTTCTGAATATCGGAAAATGAAACTGTAAATCAGTCACTGAACCTGCAATGTAATTACATACTATTAGTTCATTATATTTCACTCAAAAGTAAGAATAGCCTTTAGATTGTATAAAACAACAGATACACTTAAATCAAATTACACACAAACAAACGAATAATGACTTCCATAAAACATGTAGTCCTTCAATCCCCCACTTTTCCAAACAGTGTGGATATCACCAGTATTTTTATCATAAATCAACAGCAAAGAGATTGTTGCATCATCTAGCACATGTCTATGTCCTCTTTACTTTCATCCATGTTTAAAGAAAGATGTGTTAAAAAATCTTCATTGGGCATGTATAGTTTCCTCGCAACCTCTCTTAATATACAAAAGGTCAACGCGTTTCAGCCCACTTAAATATGGGTCTCATCAGGACTAACGGAGAGAAAAGTACCTGTATTCATTTGCTCTTAGTTATACCTGACTGAAATCACCTCTTTCTTTCATCTCTACCAAGCATCACGTCACGGATCTGCTTAAACGCACGCACATGTATTGCGTTTTTTGCCCGGAAAATCTCTTGGTCCTTCAACTATGTGTTCAAGGCTATGATAAAAATATTTATGATAACCACACAGTTTTTGAGATGTTGGGGAGATCAAGCAGTTGCAGAGAGACAACCACCAGGAGGTCATGCAAAAGTAGGAGGCCTACAATACCAACATGGCCTTCCTAACAGGGGTACTGAGAGACATTAACACCACCCTGAGTAGGTTATGTCCATCACAGAAGACCCCTTCCATTGGCCATGTTACATCAGGCCCCTCTACATCTGTGGCAGACAGTGGAATGGAGGCACTGCAAGGAGGACATGCCTCATACACCCCTGCCTCTGTAGCTAAAGAACCCCCCTGCAAATGTGGACGTCCACCTAAACATCTAGGGGGAGCGGATGCCAAGACCTTAACCACTGCCAGGAAGTGCTCCTCTACCTATTGGTGCTCCTTGTGTATGAGAGATGCATCCAGTTGACTGTTTCACCACCACTCTCCATTTTCCAAAGGCACAAGGACACTGAACTTGAGACTCTGGACTTGAGACTCCAAATGTTGCAGCAGCTACCCTAATGATTACATCCAGTGTGACTCAACCCTTCACTATTTGCATTAATGATTTAATCACATTCCTTTTACCTACCCGTGCACATGTAAATAAACACAACTAAACCACATATCTTGGGTGAGAGTCATTTCTTTGCTACATTGAATAGTAAGCTGTGAAAAATGTTGTATACACATATGTTCCCATTCTCTAAAGTCCCAGCTCACATGCCCAGTTCTGGGCCTAATACATGTAAAATTGTACGAATTGACACACTCCCTTTCCCATTTAGTGCACTTGCCAGCACATAGATTGACAACATGCCAAATATCACACAGGACAGTACAGCCACACAATGTAATACTTCTGCATACACAGACTACTGAAGTTAGGGACATGTCAGTGTTTGGCTGGCCAAATAGACAAACATGTTGCTTCAATATTTGATCAGCTAAAGCCTTATCACATTCCCATACCATACCTCCCAAATAACCATACCCCAGATTACTGAAGGAGGTCGGTACAACTGTCCCCATTCATGAAACCTTCCACTTACCAATGTCAGGTATCCGTAGGCATGATACTCACCTATGCCATTCTTGACACACATGCACAGTGGCCTGCAATGAGGAAACACAGTGACAGCTACTTTCAAGTTAAATGGTATCATTATCAAACCAATGAGAAGGGTAAGGTGATAGAAGACACAGAATGACAAGTGCCAGAGGCACAAGGACACACATATGACACAATTGGACCCAGACAACTTGGCAGACATGTCTATTGTGTGGAACAGTACACTACCATCCCAATGTCCTGACAGTCTGGGCATGGAACTCAGACACCACCAATATGATGACATACAGTACCTGGATCCATCCATGTTCACTTCACATGTCAGACCTGCAAATCCTACCAGCCTGTGGTACAATTCAGATTTTAGTATATGAGGATGACCTTGTGTAGAAATCTCCAAAGTAAAAATGTTATACAAAAGGTAAAAACAGGTAATGGTAATGAAGACCCATAAAGACATGTTCCAAATACAATTGTCACACTGACTGTGCAGTGTCACAAACAATAACACATGAGATCATCAGGATATCACAACTCCATTTACAATTTAGCATGCACACCTGAGTCATGTGCTGCTAAGTAAGTAATGAGCTGTCTGATGATCCTACTAAGACCATTCACAAACATCTCTAAGCCTCCCAAATATCCACAGAGCGAAGTATTATACAGAACAACACATATCTACAGTCAGCTGAAGTACTGATGTATGAGATCTGCACGGCTGTCTCCACCTTCATCCTCATCACTGTCATCCTCATTTGGCAAACCTGCATTCTCACCCGCTGGAACTGCTGGCTCCCCATCAACTGGTATATATGGGATCTTACATCCCAGGGCGAGGTTGTGGAGCATGCAGCAGACAGCAATGTTTTTGCAGACTTTGGCGGGTTAGTAGAAGAGGGCTCCACCTGACTTGTCAATAAAACCAAATCTGGCCTTCAGGAGCCCGATAGTCCACTCCATGACAATCCTTGTCCTTCCGTGGGCCTCGTTGAAGAGAACTTCCCGTAGCGTGGTTGGGTACCTCACTGGTGTCAACAACCAGGGACGGTTTGGGTAGCCAGGATCCCCTGTAAAGTGATGTTACATGTGTGCAGACATTAATATTGAACATCCTTACATGTGGCAGTAGACATCAGACACTCACACGTGTCCCATATATGACTTACCAACCAGCCAGACCCTCCCTGTGTACTGTCATTTCATCATCTGTGGGATATTGCTGTTCCGCATGATGAAGGCATCATGAACTGGAAGCGGGTACATTGCACATATTTTGGAAATGTAGACGTCCGCCAAACAGACAACTTGAACATATATGGAGTGGAAGTCTTCATGTTCTGATACACCTGTTCATTCCTGTTAGAAATGGGGTCTTTGGTTGGCAGTCAGGCTACCCCCTGTCCAAGCAAGGACCCTAACTGTAGTCAGGGTAAAGGAGAATCACCCTTGGTTAACCCCCACTCACCTCCCTGGTATCTTGGCACGAGCAGGCAGGCTTAACTTCAGAAGCAATGTGTAAAGTATTTGTACCAACACACACAGTAACTCAGCGAAGACACTCCAAAATTACACAGCACAGGTTTAGAAAAATAGGTAATATTTATCTAAACAAAACAAGACCAACATACACAAGCCAAGATATGATTTTTAAAAAGAATGAGAGTCTTAGGCCCTCATTACAACCCTAGCGGTCGGTGTTAAAACGGCCTTAATACCGCCAACAGGCCGGCGGTAAAAAAATGGTATTTGGACCCTGGTGGTAACCGCCATCCAAGACCGCCACTTTAACACACTGACAACCAGGGTGGTAATGGGTGCTAGGCTGGAGACTAGCCCGGCGGCCGCCACAATCCCAGCCTCGGGATTACGACCCGGCCTACCGCCATGGTTTTCATGCCATACTTACCTCCACGAAAACCATGGCGGTAGGCACTATCAGTGCCAGGGAATCACTTCCCTAGCACTGATAGGGGTCTCCCCCACCACCGTCCCCTACCCTAGAGTCCTCACCCACCCTCCCTCTCCTGCCCCTGCACATATATACACCTGCACGCGCCCCCCTAAACACTCATGCACAGACGCATACCCACCACCACCCACGCATGCACACATACATACCCACACACCGCAACACACACCAACATACCTTGTCACACACATGCATTCACAACACACAACACTCACAATCACCCATTCACGCATGCATCCAACGCGACTCAAACCCGCATGCATGCATTCCAAAACATACACCCCCGCAAATACACACAACAACCCCTACCCTCCTTTCCGGTCGGAGAACCCGACTTACCTGCTTGCAGGGGGTCCTCCGTCTGGAGACGGTCCGCGGCGCTGCTGCCAGCAGCAGCATCCGCCAGCAAAACACCGCTAGGCCGTATCATTGGACATGATACGGTCGGAGGTGTTTTGCTGGTGTGGCGGTGCTGCTGTCCACCGCCATGACCGTCGGCGGTGTTCCGCCAGCATTCTAGGGGTATACCGTTGGCGGTCATGATACGCGTAGACGGCTGGTAACACAGCGGTGGTATGTTGGCAGCCGTGGCGGTGGGTGGCAGTTACCACCAATGTTGTGATGAGGGCCTTAATCCTTCAAAAACAGTGAGAACGCTGTTATTTCACAAAAGTACCTGTGTAGCGTCAAAATAAAACCGTATGGGCAAGTGTGCTTTGAAAAAGACCAGTGATGTGTTGATTTCTCACCCGAAGGCGAGAACGTGCATTGTTCCTCCTCCGGTCGGAGTGCGTCGTTTCGTTTCTCCCGCAAGAGAGAGATGCGTCGATCCGGACGGGCTCCTCCGGTCTGGGAAGGCTTTGCGTTAATTTTCCGCACTCAGCGATATTGCATTGAAAATCTGGCTGCACGGTATCCCAAAACCGTGCTGCGTGCACATCGTTTCTCCATCTGCGTTGCGTCGATCTTCCAGTCGCGATGCAGGTGGAGCGTTGATTTCAGCTGCAAAGTTGGCAGTGCGTCATTTATCAGCCGCGTCACGGAGGGTGCGTAGAAAATGTCCCCGGTCTGTGCGTGGATTTTCAGTTCTTGTCTGCCAACTTCACCTTTCCAGGGCCCAGAAACTGGATACGGCACCACTTGGCAGGGCAGAAGTCTCAGCAGAGAGTCCAGGTGCTGGAAAGGGAAGTTTTTGATGGCCCTGAGACTTCAATGACAGGAGGCAAGCTTAGTTCAAGCCCTTGGAGATTCTTCTCAAGCAGGAATGCACAACAAAGTCAAGTCTTTGTCCCCTTTCACAGGCAAAAGCAGCAACTGCAGTATAGCCCAACAAAGCACAGTCACAGGCAGGGGCAACACTTCTCCTCAGCTCTTCAGCTCTTCTCCTTGGCAGAGGTTCCTCTTGATTCCAGAAGTGATCTTATCTTCAGGGGTTTTGGATCCTCTCTTTATACTCCTTTCTGCCTTTGAAGTTAGCAAGCTTCAAAGGAAAGTCTCTCTTGTTTGTAAGATCCTGCCTTGCCCAGACCAGCCCCCAGACATACACCAGGGGGTTGGAGACTGCATTGTGTGAGGGCAGACGCAGCCCTTTTGGGTGTAAGTGACCACTCCTCCCCTCCCTTCCAGCACAGATGGCTCATCAGGATATGCAGGCTACACCCCAGCTCCCTTTAAGTCACTGTCTAGAGAGAGGTGCAAACAGCCCAACTGTCAAACTGACTCAGACAGGGAATCCACAAACAGGCAGAGCCACAGAATTGCTTAAGCAAGAAAATGCCCACTTTCTAAAAGTGGCATTTTCAATCTAAAAGCCATCTTCACTAAAAGATGTATTTTTAAATTGTGAGTTGAAATACCCTAAACTCCATATTTCTATCTGCTCCCAAAGGGAATTTGCACTTTAATAATATTTGAAGGCAGCCCCCATGTTAACCTATGAGAGGGAAAAGCCTTGCAACAATGAAAAACAAATTTGGCAGTATTTCACTGTTAGGACATGTAAAACACATCAGTACATGTCCCACCTTTACCATACACCGCACCCTGCCCATGGGGCTACCTAGGGCCTCCATATGGGGTGCCTTACATGTTTAAAAATGGAAGGTGTAGGCCTGGCAAGTGGGTACACTTGCCAAGTCAAATTGGCAGTTTAAAACTGCACACATAGACACTGCAGTGGCAGGTCTGAGCTATGTTTACAGGGCTACTTATTTGGGTGGCACAACCAGTGCTGCAGCCCACTAGTAGCATTTGATTTAAAGGCCCTGGGCACCTCTAGTGCACTGTACTAGGGACTTACTAGTAAATCAAGTATGCCAATCAAGGAAAGTCAATTGCACATACATTTTGCATAGGAGCACTTGCACTTTAGCACTGGATAGCAGTGGTAAAGTTCCCAGAATAACAAAACCAGCCTACATCAACAACCTGGGAAAAAGTTAGGGGAGACGACGCCAAGGATGCCAAGTATAACAATTGCCACTTGGGGGAACCAAGGCTACACGCTTTCCATAAATGGCTCCCACCACATGTGGGATGTGTGCCAAATCATAAAAATCTGCCCTTACATGGGCCAAATCCTCATGTTGTGGAAATCTGATGTAGCATTCAAGGTGTTTTAACAATGCAGATAGTACATCCTTTAAGACCAGACTGAACATAGGCTCGGGCATGCCTGCAGATAGGGCCACGGTATTCTGAAAGCACCCTGTGGCTAGGAAATGCAGCAGTGACATGACTTGTACAATGGGTGGTTGGCTTATTTGGATAACGAATGGCAGGAATCAGATCTGGCTCTAACTGATGTCACAGATCCGTGAATGTCTGCCTATCCAGGTGGTAGATCTGGATGACATGCCAATCCTCCATTGTCTGCAGGTCTGTTAGTGGACAGTACACTGGAGGTTGTCTGACCCTTCTCATTTGAGGGTAACTAGATGACGGAACACAAGAAGGTGTGTCGATCAGTTGTTGAGTCCATTGTAATTGTGAATGCACATATGTCACACATGATGTGTGGACATGCCATATGACATAGTTAAACATGGTACACAGGACATACCCAGGTAAATGAAGGCCTATTGCTGCAATGCCATCCCCTTACCTCGATTATGACAAGTAAATGGATACACATGTCACTGAAAGTCTCAGTGATAATGGCATGCATATCATGTTTCACACATGATAGACACTAATACCATCTATCCAATTGCCATGAGGGTACAGAGCATGGCACTAATGATACATGACTCACATATCATGGTTCTCACTATATATATATTTAATCAGATGTTAAATACATGATTGCCTGCAGCTAGCACTAAATACTGTGACATAGATATATTTGTGACCTAGTGTCACATCTTTATAAGGACTTTTCTGACAATATAAGGACCTTAAAATGGCAGTTGCCTGACCTACTTTAATGGACATTAGGAAACTACCTATGTCGGCCAGCTGAAGTCCTCATGGCGGTAGGCAGATAATAACTTGATGGGAATTGCCATTGGAACACATTGCTGCCTTTATCATTTTTGGAGGCCAATGGCGATTTCCGCCGGCGGTGACGGGTCCTATTTGATGGACATGACCACCATTTCATACTTCATCTTTCACTTGACTCCTGATACTGCTGCCAGCAAGACATCCACTACTTGTGCTGCTGTGTATTGCCTCTGGGAGCAACCATGCCACGTCCCGCAGGTGATAGAGCCCCTGCCTTCTCACCTGAGGAGCCAGAGAAGCTGGTGGAGGAGGTCTTACCCCTGTATGGACAGCTCTATGGTGCACCAGAGGAGCAGGTTAGTGATCATGTGCACATATATTTGCTTAGTCCAAGTGTGCCTTGTAAAACTAAGCTAAGGTTGATGGGCAACATTTCTGAATGTGTGCTTCATATCTGAAAGGTGCCAAAGATATGATAGAATGGAATGAGTACCTGGTCGTATACTGACGTTTGGTGACAGATTGTGAGTTCTGAGACATTGTGGAGAGTGTTTGATGTATGTTCCCTGGCTCACCTTGTAATTGTTGCACAAGGTTAGTGGAGTTGGTTTACCAGACTTCTCCTGATTTTGCATATTTGCAAATTTGTTTGCTGTCTAGTCATGTGTGATGACATGGCAGCTGGTGATGGAGATGCATGTTGTCTGTCTGTTTCCACTGTATATCTGGCCTGACTGCATATGCTCATCTATCAATGTAGGTGATGTTAATGACAGTCTGTGTTTGGCTAGCTGTACCAACTAGTTTTAACCCTGCCTGTTGTAGTATGGTACATGTGGACATGACATATTTTCCTGTCTATGTCATCCATGCAGGACAACGCCCATCAGAAAAAGGGGACTTAACGTGCCATCAACAAGAAAGTGCAGACCCTGGGGGTCTATAGTCAGCCGAGCACCCACTGTCGGAAGAGTTGGGAGGACCTGAGACGCTGGGCCTGGAAGACCACAGAGGCCCAGCTGGGGAAGTACTCCCAACGAGGACAGGGTGCCCATCGGATACTGACCCCACTAATGGCCCGCATTTTGGCGGTGGCATACCCTAAATTGAATGGGCCATTGAAGGCAGCACAGCAACCACAAGAGGGTAAGAACAGACCTAAGTCATGTTTGTCCCTTTACCAGGTAATTGAATGAGGGAACTGAATGTTGGCCCTGACAATGTGGTAAGTGCAAAGTGTCACAGATTTCCTGTGTACACACTGATGTACCATAGCCATATATGGCACACACGTGTGCACATAGAAATGTATTTAGAGGCATGTTACTCAACTATGTTGTTCCCTAAGTACAATTGCATATAAAGGTGCACATATGAATGTGTCATTTGTGTCCCAATATACTGCATGTTCAACTTTGGTGATTTGGAGACACCCACATATCAGGTCATTTCTCTCTATGTAATGGTCTTTGTATTCTGTCCTCTGCAATGTCTCAATATTCCACTTTATTTGCAACATAGGGCAGACATATACAATTCATCACTAGTTTGCTATTGCTTTTGGATAAGTGACAGCAGCATGCGAGGCTGTAATGCCCATCTGGCATGTCACATGACCTACAATGTTAACATCTTCACACCTGTTATACGGTACTCCCTCTTGGTAAGTAAGGGATGTACATAGACATTTGTGATGCCTCATCAGAGTAGACAACATGCATGTTAGATACCATTGCTGTGTTTCAACATTTTTATGGGTATACAAATGTTGATATCAGAAGCTAGGAATGTCACAACCGTGCTAATGTTCTCTGAGTGAAAATTACACATGGGCAATGGTAGCCTCTTCACATGTACGTACATGACAGAAATGTATTCAGCATCATGCCTCATTGAAAAGGTTCAGGGAAGAATCAACATTGCAAATTGTTATGTATACCTGAATTTGCTATGAAGGATGTGGCAAATTAGTCCTGGCTGTTTGGGAAACTTATGTTGGCATGCATACTTTTGTGGTGCTATTGTGGTAGTTCACACACACATGTGAGTAGTGATGTAAGTGCATTTGGGTTTGGGGCATCATGGTAGGTGTACCTCTTGTGTTAGCAACACATGTGCTTTGGCCCACAGAATACTCCACAAGAAGGCTGTAAGGTATGTCTGATGTGTGTGTAGTGATGTACACACTCAGTCAGTGGGTTAAAAATGAACTAATTTCATGATGAGGTAGGTTTGATTGTCACCTAGCAGCACAGTTTAGGTATCCATACTTCTGATACACTCTGATTGACAACTTTTGGTAGTGTGTGGGACATAGGTCAGAGGCAACTTGACCTTTACTTGACAGATGATGTTACTTTTCTCAAGACCAATGACTTACATGAGTTAGTCTACTATGTTTTTCAATCCATGATACATCATTATTAGTGCAGTTGTGTTTGATGTGTCCTGACTCCTTTACCTTAACAGCGATGTATGGCAAATTGAGGTCTTACAGGTATGAATAGCTCCATTGTGTGTGTTTATCAGTATGTGAAATTAAGTAGGTTTGGCTGGTCTACACCAGGCTTGCTTGCCTTTACTTTCCAACATGTCATAGCCTGGTAAGCAACATCAGATTTAAAGTATTTGTATGTGTTGATTATGTGTTCATGATCAGTCTTGAGCAATTTCACTTTCCTAAACTACTGCTTCATTGGTACTTGACCATGTTGTTGTGGATACGGAACCTGTCTAATGTGGCAAAGTAACCTTGTAATAGTATGGTTAGTGTGATTGGTATACTTCATTCATGGTATTTTAGGTGTCAGTTAGGTAGCTTAGCTGGTGTTTGACAATGTTCATACTGTAGTGACATGATGTTGACACTTTAATGGGACTACCTGGGGGTATTGGTGACCAGGATGTAATGTGACTTATGTGTATTGTATGATGGAAGTGTTATCTTGTAAATGTGATGTCTATACCTGACTTTTTGTTTTTCAGCATCTGCACTGGCATGCGAAGGAGACGGGGCACAGCCGAGTGGGGAAGCATCTGGCCACAGGACCTCCAGTCACGAGAACACTGACAGCCTGGGACCTAGTGCCCTGGAGGACAAGGGAAGTGCCATGGGGGAGACTGGATCCAGTACATCTTCTTTGGAATACTCCTCCAGTGGCCCCTCCCTAGTGGTGGCGGACCCATCGGGGGCTACCCAGTACCATATCTGTCTGCACTTCCCCCCATTCTATCACTACCTTCCCTGTAGCTCCCCACCCAGTTTGCCGTGCCCACCCTCCAAGAGGGTGGGCGTATTCTTCACCACATACACCTCTGTCCCAGCCCCTGTTAGCTCTTTTTTCCTCAGTGAGGAGGCTATTAACCCCCCAAGGTCAATCCCTGTGGGTCAGTCGACCATCATGAATGGCATCCAGGGACTGACAACTCAAATCCAACAGAGCAAATTGTTCCTGGAGGGCAGTCACAGTGCACTGGAAGGGCTACAGAGATCATTTCAGGCTCTGGCCTCAACACTGATGGCAGCCAGTTACCCTGAGTCTACCTTCCCCCTCCACCTTCCACTTCCCAGTCTGAATCCCCCCTTCCCCTACCAAGCCAAAGCACACAAACAGACAGGCATGCATCCACCTCAACATCCAAGGGTAGTGCATACAAACATAAGCACAAACACAATACCAGCATGCACACAGACAACATCCACCTGCAGACACAGCAACAGTCACTACCTGCCCTGACATCCCCACCACCCCCAACATCACAGACACAACACCTGGCACACCTGTAGACACCACACCAACATTCAGTGATCCAGCCACCACACCTACCCTACCTGCATACATCACCCCAGCAGAACCTGAGACATCCAACCTAGTCACCACACCCACAGACACCACAACCACTGACACGCCTACATGCAACACATCTACCATACCTGCAGTCATGTTTCATCACAGGTGGTTTATATTGTGTTGTATGTGTGTGTAGTTCCTGGCCAGTGTTGGTTGTGAGTGTTTGACATGTGTACATATTTGTGCAGTTGTGGTGTTGTTGTTATGAGTTAGTTTGTTGTATGTGAATTGGTGGGGCTGGCCCTGTGCTGTGTTGCTGTGGTTAGGTGTGTGTCCTTGACGTACGGTGTCTGTGCTGGCTGAAGGGTTTGTGGTGTATGTGTGTGGGTGTGTTTGTTGGGGTATGTGTGTGTTTGTCACTGTACTGTTACGTGTGATATGTCCCTTGCACCCCCCTCCCTATGATATGTTATTTAACAGTTATAATTCGTAAATTTTACAAATGTAGCAGGTGAGACATTTAACAAATGTAGCAGGTGAGTGTGTGTGTACTTACAGTTGTTGTCTAGTAGTGGTTCCATGGCAGCTCCGAACGAGTATGGCTTCCTGGAGGTGAGTGTCTCCTTTTATACTGTTCATTTCTGCCTGGTATTCTGTGGTGGTCTGACCGCAGCGGTTATGTTGGTGGTGTGCAATCTTGTAATGAGTCAGGGGGAAATTTGGTCTGTGCCAGACTGATGGTGGCTCTACTCGACCGTGGCAGTCTGGCCGCACTGGTGGTGCTGGCGGTGCATTGGCGGGATCATGTGTGCATCACAGCCAATGTCCTAATTTGGCAGTCTTCTCCACCAGACTGTTGGCAATTGGACCGCCACCGCAAACATGGAGGTCTTGGACATCCAAACTCGTAATGAGGCTCTAAATGTTCGAAAACATATGTACAAAGCATTTTTGAGTCCAAAAATGGCTCAATTGGGCCGTTTCAGACCACAAAAATGCTATAAAATATGAAGAAAACACAAAATACAACTTGGTAACAAGCTACCGAATCACAATTTGTGTTTGCAACTCGGTATTTAGAAGAGGCGTGTTTAGGGTGTGTCTTCCAAATACTGATATTTTTTAAGAGCAAGCAGTGGTACCGCCAGACCACTGCCTAGTCATAGAAAATGAAACTTCAAAGTTTCATTTGTATTCTTTTTAAACCCATCCTGTTTACTATAAAGCAATTGTAGACAAGCAGGCCACCACCCCTGTGTAGGCTGTGATTCCTAATGGGTCACAAATTGCTACCTACCTCACTACTAGTAATCGCAAATGAAACTCACAAGAGTTTCATACATTTGAAATAGTGATTTCCTAATTGCAGTGTGCAGGAAATCGAATTAGGAAATTGCTACTTCAAATCTTCGTACATGTATAGACCTTAGATCTCAGGTGTTGAATACAAGCAATGTTTACATTTATAATGTATTCACAATCATACAGAAAATATATCTCTAATTTCTAAAACAATTAGAAAGAAGAAGCTTTTGTTATGTCAGTTGTTCAATGTTTAAATCCTCCGTGGGACCTTTGCTAACTATTCTAATGTGACCTGACAGCTGTGGAGAGAGGTCAATTGTTTGCGATAAAAGTTAACAAGCATTTGCAATGCAATGGGCCTCGCATTAGTTCAAGTTAGAGCTATTAGCGTTGTAAACTCCTAACCTGACTTTTCTTGCCACATAAACTGAAAATGAAAAGATAAACAGTTTCACATAAGTGAGCCGATGGCTGCGAAGCAAACACATAAAAGGAAACAGAAGTTAGCTCGCAGTGAAACGTATCGGCAAAAGTGTAATTATCCATGTTACCGGCAAAAGTGCAATTATCCATGTAACCGGCAAAAATGCAATTATCTATAAAACAGGATCGATGTCATGCAAAATGCGCGACTACTGGCCAGTGAGATCGAGCTACCTTCGAAACAAAGAGAAAAAGTAGTCCAGAAACCATACGGAAAACATGGAGCCTCGTATGTTTTCAGTAGTTGGCCAATGCACTTGAGGAGGGCTAAACAACGGAAAACGCATGACGTATACATGCCTTTCAGTAATCAACTCAAGCAAATTTTAAAAGGCAAGCCCACGAACCAACCAAAGTGATGGGCATGGTTACAAGCCCGTAGAGAAATAACAACAGGGAAAGAGCGCTTTGCACTCTCAACCCTAAAAATGTCTATGTAGTTACATGAAGATGTAGCTCACACCTAGGGCCACACACTCTTTTCCTTATTGATTCTTACCAAAATCCAAGGGGGCGGCTGCTTACCTAATTTGTTTTGAGTGACCACAGCAGAGATCATTTAACATTGTCATACCTCTTTGTGGACAAAATAGCCCAGCAAAGCTGACTATATTAAGTGTGTGATTGTTTGTGCAATTCTTTGCTTTGGGCATACACAAAGTGCTTGTAATGTTTTAATTATTATTCCTTGAAACCTTCACACAAGTTAAGGTGTGACCATGTGTTTGCACAACACACACGCATTAGTGTTTAACATAATTGGGGCACGTGTAGGAAACTCCTTAGAACACCCCTGGACCCATGGATCAATGAGAGGAGGATTGAACAAGCTGTCGGTAAACTGTGCGAAGACCAGGAGTAATGGATCTGATTTTCTTTTACAAAGGAACACAGAAGATTCACCTGGACCTTTGACTTACCTACTGTTCAAGGTACAGGGACACAACAATCCAAAATATTGGCTTCGCATGCTTTTCAGATGACACGTTTTAAATGGCCCTGCCACAGACCCTGATGCAGCCCTCTAGTGGATGAATTAAAGTGCTGTCCACATGGTCAATTGGCTGTTGTCTATTTGATCTACTCCCTCACCTGATATATGTGCATTACATAAGCGTTTCAGCTATAGGAGTTGACAGAGTTTTTCATTTTTTAATCATCACATAGTTACAACTAATAAATAGAAAATGGTTGCAAGTATTGTTGGGTTGTAAGTTCTGTAAACACACCATAGCCAAATGTAAATCCATCACTTTTTCCTGTAGTTGCGCCAAATGAGCTCAAAATGACTTTTCTGTACTTGTATTTTTCTCTGTATATCACTGTATATATATGATAAAATGTTATACTTTTTCTTGGTAGCAGCTGTGTTTAAAAGCAAAACAGAATGATATTAGACAGTGAAAATTTATTTTATGGTTTTAGACCTGGCAGTTCTTGGCGTGGTTTCCCTGTACTCTTTTGCTTCTGAACACCTGTTTTTGGATCCTGTGCTTTAATTAGTTTTTGCTCGGTTGATACTCTAGGCACTTCCCCACTGCTAGCCAATGCTAAAGTGCAAGTGCTCTCTGCCCAAGAGACATTGGTAATTGGTTTTCCATAATTGGCACATTTGATTTACTGGTAAGTCCCTAGTAAAGTGCACTATGTGTACCCAGGACCTGTAAAACAAATGCTACTTGTGGGCCTGCAGCACTGATTGTGCCACCCACATGAGTAGCTCTGTACACGTCTCAGACCTGCCACTGTAGTGTCTGTGTGTGCAGTTTTGCACTGCCCATTGGACCTGGTGAGTGTACCCACTTGCCAGGCACAAACCTTCCCTTTAACTACATGTAAGCCTCCCCTAAGGTAGGCCCTAGGTAGCTCCATGGGCAACGTGGAGTGTATTTAAAAGGTAGGACATGCACTGGTGTGTTTTACATGTCCTGATAGTGAAATACTGGCAAATTCAGTTTTCACTATTGCAAGGCCTATCCCTCCCAGAGGTTGACATTGGGACTGCCTTTAAAATATCTTTTCAGTGCAGTTTCCCCTTCGGAGCAGCTAGAGAGATGGGATCTCTGAACTCACAAATTAAAAATACATCTTTTGGTAGAGTTGGTTGTTAGATTGTCTGTTTGAAAATGCTACTTAGGGAAAGTGGGCATTTTCTTGCTTAACCATTATGTGCCTCTGCCTGCCTGTGGAGTCAACGTCTGGGTCAGACTGACAGTTTGTGCTATTTGTGAATTCCCTCTAGATAGTGACACAAAGGGAGCTGAGGTGGGTCCTGCATATCCTGATGAGTCTCCTGGGCTAGAGTGAGGATGGAGGAGCTGACACTTACACCTGAAACAGCTGTGTCTGTCCTCATACAATGCAGTCTCCAATCCCCTGGTGTGTGTCTGGGGCCAGGCTTGGGCAAGGTAGGATATTGTGAACAACAGAGGCTTTCCTTTAAAGTTTGCCACTTCAAAGTCAGAAAGGAGTATAAGTAGTGGACCCAAAACCTCAAACTTCAAATTACTTCTGGATCAAGAGGAACGTCTGCCAAGGAGAAGAGCCGAAAAGCTGGAGGAGTAGTACTGCCCCTTTGCCTCTGACTGTTCTCTGCTGGGTTGGCTTGGAGTTGCTGCTTCTGCCTGAAAGAGGACAAAGACCGGACTCTGTGGTATATTCTTGCTTGTAAAGTGTCTTCAGGGCTTGGACTGAGCTTGCCTCCTGTTTTGAAGTCTCAGGGCCATCAAAGACTTCCTCTGCCAGTACTTGGATGCTCTGCTGAGACTCCTGCCCTGCCATATGGTACCCTATCCAGTCCCTTGGCCCTTGAAAGGTGAAGCTGGTGGACAGAGGACTGAAATCTACATACAGGAAGCCGTGCTGGGAAAATTTAGAGGCACCGTCTGCAACGCGGCTGTAAAAACGACGCAACCCCTTGCATTGCGGTTTTTACATCACCGTGCGGCTGGATTTTACATGCATCATCGCTGGGAGTCAAAATCACCATGAACCTGTGCGCATCCGAGGTGCCCCGTCCGTTAATCGACGTATTGCTCTCTTGCCGGTGAAAAAAATGATGCATCGCCTACCCGACCGGAGAAGAAACGACACACATCCTCACTTGCAGGAATCGACGCATGGCTGACTTTTCTGACGCACGCTTACCCGTGCGGCTTTATTTTTGATGCAAACCAGGTACTTTGTGTAACAACAATGTTTCCATTGTTTTCTATGAAGTAAGACTCTTTTTACTTTAAAAATTCATAACTTTACTTATGTATGTTAGATTTCTGTTATTTTGGTCTTGTTTGATTTAGATACATATTGGCTATTTTGCTGCTGAGTTCTAAATCAGGCCCTTACTGTCTTTTGAAAATGCACACATATTTGCAACATACTGCAAATGAGTCAGTATGAAGCTCATGATGGTTGTATGTTGGAACAACGCATGCAGGAACCACACATGCCTTAACAACGCAGTTGGAACAATGACTGCATTGTTACCACACATGCCTTTACCACGCTTGCCTTTACCATGATTTTTTGTTGTAAAAGCATGCCTAGTAAAGGCGTGTTTGGGAACGGCATGCATGGTTCTATCATGCCAAAAGACCCGAAAGTACCCCACCACTAATACTTAAACTACCTTGACCCCCCACATGCCCTAAAAACAAAAGTACCCTGACCCCCCGCCCCTGCCCTTAAAAACAAAACTACCCGACCCTGCCACCCACCCTGAAAACAAAACTATCCCGAACCCTACCATCCCGCCCCTATAAACTGAACTACCCCGACACCCCCACCCACCCACCCTGAGCCCTAAAACCTTCCTGACCCCCACCCTATAAACAACCTACCCCCGACCCTGCCCGTAAAAACAAAACTACCCGACCACCCCCAAAAACAAAACTACCCTGACCCCCCACCCGCCCCTAAGAACAAACCTTCCCTGACCCCCGCACCCACTCTGAACCCTAAAACCTTCCCTGACCTCCCACCTGCCCTAAAAACAACTGCCCCCCACCCGCCCCTAATCACAAAACTACCCCGACCCCCCACCAGCCATAAAAACAAAATTACACTGACCCCTCACCCACACACCTAAAAACAAATAGCCCAATCCCCCACCCCAAGCCCTTAATTCACCTCACCCCTAAAAACAATGCCCCAACCCTGCCCCAGGCCCACTTACCTGACGCACCTTCTCCTGATCCACCACAAAAGAAAAACACCCTGACGCCCACCTCTAAGAAAAAAAATAGCCCAATCCCCCTCCCCAAGCCCTTTATCCAGCCCCACCCCTAAAAACTACCCACTAACCATGCACAACCCCACCCTAAGCCCAACCCTTAAAAAAAATCCCAAACACCCCCCACCCGCCCCTAAAACAAAATAGCACAATCCCTCACCCCAAGCCCTTTATCTACCCCACTCCTAAAAACTACCCGTCAACCCTGCCCCAGCCCCACTTAACTGAACGTGTCCTCTCCCGATCCACTTTGCTTTTTTCTCTGCCTTAACCAGGCATATGTGTAGTTCAGCACATGCATGGTTAAGGCAGAGGAAAAGGCAGTCATTGATCTGGCAAGCGTGGTTACTCTTGCGTGAGAAATGTCTGATGTTCAGGACGTTTCCCGCTCATGATCCATCTGTGGTAGGACTAAACACCTTGTCTGTTTTCAACTATTTGTACGTGTGATAGAGAATACAGCACATATATTCAATTAGTAAAGGATCAGCATTGTAAATTTGTTTGCTATATTTATTTAGGTTTGTGCCTAGTCTAAACATATTTCTGTAAACTTTTTTGATTATATTGTTTCATGTCATTGGTGGATGATGGCAAGTTATAAAAGGCATATAGGCCCTCATTACAACCCTGGCGGTCGGTGGTAAAGCGGCGGTAAGACCGCCAACAGGCTGGCAGAAAAAAAAATTGAATCACGACCGTGGCGGAAACCGCCAACAGAGACAGCCACTTTAACACTCCGACCGCCACAGCGGTACAAACAAACAGCTTGGCAGTCACTGCCAACAGACAGGCGGAAGACAATGTACCACCCACACTATTATGACAGGCCAATCCGCCACCTTTTACGGGGCGGATTCAACATGAACAAAAACACGGCGGAAACAGGACTTGGAAGGGAAAACTCTCACCTCTACACACCCCACGAGGAACCAGGACACCATGGAGCCGGAACTTCAAATCCTCCCTGCGATTGTCTTCCTGCTCCTCTACCAGGAGCACGACTGACAGCGGCGATGACCACGGTGTGTACTGCACCTACGACTCAGAGGAGGGAAAAGAGAGTGACACACACACGCAACACGCAACACCCCCACCCTCACCCACAACAACAACACACACAAATACATGCTGCAACGTTCCATTCCCCCCTCCACCCCCCCACACCCCTTACTGGAAGAACGCAAGGACCAAAAGGAAATTATTTGAATGAATGTAATCAAGAAAGATCCATTACTCAAAAATGTATATACACTATTAACAAATATGTACAACAAGAATTCAAGTCCAGGTACTGCACCTATATAGTCCGTGGAACCACTGGGCCCAAAATGCATGGGCGAGGTCCACAAAAGATACCCGATCCAAACGGAGAGAAAACTGCAGGGGCATCAGATCGGACAAAAAACAGGCACCTCAGGGGGGAAGGGAAGAGGGGGCACCTCAGCCAGATGAGTGCACGACGCCAGTTTCACGAGGGGGCTCCATGCCCATTGATGTATCCTGGGGAGTGCAAAGCCACAGTCTCTCAAGTCTCTCCAGTGGGTGGGTTGCCCACTACTTTATCCTGGGGAGTGCAAAGCCACAGTCTCTCAAGTCTCTCCAGTGGGTGGTTTGCCCACTGCTTTATCCTGGGAGTGCAAAGCCACAGTCTCTCAAGTCTCTCTAGTGGGTGGTTTGCCCGCTGCTGCATCCTGGGGAGTGCAAAGCCACAGTCTCTCAAGTCTCTCCAGTGGGTGGTTTGCCCACTGCTTTATCCTGGGGAGTGCAAAGCCACAGTCTCTCAAGTGTCTCCAGTGGGTGGTTTGCCCCCTGCTTTATCCTGGGGTGTGCAAAGCCACAGTCTCTCAAGTCTCTCCAGTGGGTGGTTTGCCCACTGCTGCATCCTGGGGAGTGCAAAGCCACAGTCTCTCAAGTGGATAACAGTCTCCACTGGTTCTGAAGGGGGCTTTGTGCCCAGAGTGCTTCATCCAGCCAAGGACTGAGGTAGTGGATGTGATACTTCACTGGTTCTGGAGGTGGCTTTGTGCCCAAAGTGCTTCATCCTGCCAAGGACTGAGGTATTGGATGCCTTTCTCCACTGGTTCTGGAGGGGGCTTTGTGCCCAGAGTGCTTCATCCTGCCAAGGACTGAGGTAGTGGATGTGATACTCCACTGATGGTGGGGCAACATGGAAGTTGCCCAGGCCCCTGGAGCTGACCACCAGCCTCGTACGAATGACCACTGGGGAAGGCAGCCATGTCTGCGGTGGTGCCACTGGCTCAGGATGTGGCGTGGCCGCTGGCGGTGCTGGCGGCGGGCTCAGTAGCGGCGGTGCTTGCGGCGGACATTGGGTAGCGGTGCTGGTGGGAGGCTCACTGACCTCGGTGCTAGCGGCGGTGTCATGAGCGGCGGTGCTGGTGGGGGGCTCACTTGACCTCGGTGCTGGCGGCGATGTCATGAGCGGCAGTGCTGGGCTCACTGACCTCGGTGCTGCTGAAGGGCACAGTGTCTGCGGTACTGGTGAAGGTGCCAGTGGCGGTCTTGTCCGCCGCGCAGGTTGGCGGCGACTTGCCTTTCTTTTTCAGGCCCTTCCCCACCTTGGATGGTGGCGCAGCTGTCTTGCCACTCCCAACTGTTGTCTTGGCTGAACCCTTGGTGGCAGGTGTTTTGGCCTTCTCCCTCCGGGATGTGGGCAACTTCTTCTGTTTTGGAGGTGGGGGAATGTCCTTGGCCTCGCTCCTTGGGACACTGGCAGCCCTGCTGCTTGGCACACTCCAGAAGCCGGTTGCTGCTAGCACCACTGTACCCGGTGATGTGGTGGCTGAAGTGCTGGGTTGGGACCTGGAAAGGCGGGCCCTATGGGAAGGAAGGGGTGGGGGAGGTGAAGGGAAGATGTCAAGGTTTGACAGGAAAAGTTTTTTAGACACACTGGGACAGGTAGATGGAGTGGGTTTGGGAGTGGAGGAAGAGGTAGTGGTTGTAGGAGGTGTCCGTTTGCTGACTTTAGGTGAAGGTGCATGGGCTGGAGGCTGTCGTGAGGTGGATTGCTGTTGGGTGGGTGTGTGACTGCGTTTGTGTACTTTGGGAGGAGGGCTCACAGACACACTGGTAGAGGACACAGGGGATGTGTGAATGGTAGTGGGGTGGTGACTGCACGTGAGCGGTGTGTGGTGATGGGCGTGCTGGTGATGGAGGTAGTGGCTGAAGATGTAGTGCGTGCAGGTGTGAGTGGAGACGTGACAGGGAGGGAGGAGGGAGACGTGGAGGAGGGGGACACAGTCGAGGCAGTGGATGTTGGTATGTGTGCATAGGTATGATGCTTGCGTGAGTGCCTGTGGGATGTGTGGTGCTTATGTTTGCCAGAGCTACCACTGCCACTGCCAGAGTGTGTTGAGGTGTGTGCAAGCTGGTCTGATGGTGTGCTTGGGATAGGCTGAGGTACTGGGGATTGGGTCTGGGTGGAGGAAGTTGGAGGGCGGAGGCTGGACACAGGGACAATGGCTGCCATCAGTGCTGAGGCCAGAGTCTGAAATGCTCGCTGTTGCGCTGCCTGGCCAGAATGAATGCCCTACAGGTATGCATTTGTCTGTTGCAACTGCCTCTCTACACCCTGGATGGCATTCAGAATGGTAGACTGCCCAACAGTGAGGGATCTGAGGAGGTCAATGGCCTCCTTACTGAGGGCAGCAGGGCTGACTGGGGCAGGGCCTGAGGTGCCTGGGGTGAAAGAGATGCTCGCCCTCCTGGGTGAGCGGCCACGGGGCACACGCTGAGGGGCTGCTGGGAGGGCGGTGCTGGTGGGGGGGTGGCGGCTGTACCTTTAGATGCGGGGGGCACAGAGGGGCCAGCCACCGCAAGGGAGCTCCCATCAGAGGAGGAGTCGGTGTTGCTGGTCTCTGCTCCAGTCCCTGCCGTGGAGCTCCCCTTGCCCTCTGTCCCACTGGTGAATTCTAACTCCGTAGTCTCGCCCTCCAGGGCCATGTGGGATGCAGCTCCCTCCTGCTCTGGTGGCACAGCTCCTCTGCCTGATGATGCTAATGCACCCAAGAACAGGGAGAGCACAAAAAGGGTGGGGGAAAGAAAGTAGAAAGACATGTTCAATGCATGCAACACCGCTACCGTTGGTGGACACTACAGACACAGCAGCCCTCTGCACTACGCCATGCACTTAGAGTTCCCTAATTTATCACAGGGACATGGGGTACATGGCCTGTGCCCGATTGCTTCACACATGGAAGTCACAGGAGCCTGACTAGGTGTAGATGGCACTTACTACTGGTGGGGTTTGGAGTGCCACTTAGTCTGTCTCACAAAGGGTCCTTGCCTACAAGTCTCACCTTAGCCTAGGGGAACCCACAGCCCACCTCCCCCACCCAGACACCTCGTAATGCGCGCAGAGCCAGATGGATGTGAGTGTACTCACCCCCTTGTAGCTGCTGTGATATCCTCAAGCGCCCATCCAACTCTGGATACGCCACCGCCAGGATCCGGAACACCAGGGGGGTCATGGTGCGACGGGCACCCCTCCCACATTGGGAGGCCATCCCCAGCTGGGCCTCCGCCGTCTTCTTGCTCCAGCGGCAAATGTCCTCCCATCTTTTACGGCAGTGGGTGCTCCGTCTGTGGTGGGCCCCCAGGGCCCAGACGTCCTTGGCGATGGCACGCCAAATATCCTTCTTCTGGTGGACGCTGACCTACAGGAATAGTACAGGGGAAAAGGTAAAACATTAACCGTCTGGACCGTCACAGTCATTGGCCCACGTTCCCACCCTTGCCCTGATGCACATACACTCACTGTCGTATCATGGATGCCTCATCCCCCCCTATCTCCCATCCACACCATTCCAAACAGGGATTGCCCATACAGCATGCTCACAGTGAACTCACCTGTTTGTCTGGAGGACCGTAGAGTAGCGTGTACAGAGGGAGGACCCCATCCACTAGTTTCTCCAACTCCTCCGCTTTGAAGGCAGGGGCCCTTTCCCAGACACTTGAGCCATTGTCGCTTCCAGACTGAGGTCACAGCAGCACTTGCAGTGTAGGTTCTCTCCTGTCGAAGATCAGGTATCAAGTGAGCGAACAGAGAGAAAATGGCGGTCACGTCCGCGGCGGTGCGTACCGTCACTGCCGGCGTACATTGTCATTGGCTCCTGTGACCCATAGGGTCCAATGTTAACCAATGCAGGATTGCTCTGCTGTCTTCAACCGCCTACCACGATGGTGTACAACGCCATTGCGGTTACCTCATATCCCCTTGCCCCACCTTACAGGTATGGCAGCCACCATTTCAGGGGGCCACATGGCATTAATTTTAAATACGTCACACATATCTAGGCCTTGCATACACACTAAGGCCCTGATTCTAACCCCGGCGGTCTTCGACCGCCGGGGCGAGGGTCGGCGGGAGCACCGCTGACAGGCCGGCGGTGCCCCGCAGGGCATTCTGACCGCGGCGCTTTGGCCGCGGTCAGAAAGGGTAAACCGGCGGTCTCCCGCCGGTTTACCGCTGCCCTCAGAATCCCCCATGGCGGCGCAGCTTGCTGCGCCGCCATGGGGGATTCTGACCCCCCCTACCGCCATCCTGTTCATGGCGGGAAAGCCGCCATGAACAGGATGGCGGTAGGGGGGGGTCGCGGGGCCCCTGGGGGCCCCTGCCGTGCCCATGCCAATGGCATGGGCACGGCAGGGGCCCCCGTAAGAGGGCCCCGCAAGGTATTTCAGTGTCTGCCTTGCAGACACTGAAATACGCGACGGGTGCTACTGCACCCGTCGCACCTTCCCACTCCGCCGGCTCGATTACGAGCCGGCATCCTCGTGGGAAGGGAGTTTTTCCCTGGGCTGGCGGGCGGTCTTTTGGAGACCGCCCGCCAGCCCAGGGAAAAACTCATAATACCCTCCGCGGTCTTCTGACCGCGGAGCGGTATTATGGGGGCGGAATTCTGGCGGGCGGCCTCCGCCGCCCGCCAGGATTAGAATCACCCCCTAAGACAGCTGATTGACAATTGTATGCAATAAAGTTGTTTTTTTTGTAACTCAGTGTTGGCTGACCCTCTGATCGCTTTTCTCATCCACAGAGCAGGTCCGCTGGGGCAGGTGAGGAGATGGCGGCATCCTCCGGTGTACAGACCGCTGGTTGACCTGTTGACAATGGAAGAGCGACATGTAATAGTCACCTACAGACTTGATTGTGCCACAATCCAGGAACTGTGTGCCCAGTTGGAGCTAGACCTGATGTCAGCTATCCGCCATCCCACAGGAATCCCCCATCTAGTGCAGGTCCTGTCAGTACTCCATTTCCTGGCAAGTGGGTCTTTTCAAACAACAGTGGCCATAGCATCAGGGATGTCCCAGCCTATGTTCTCTAACGTGTTGTCCAGAGTGTTGTCTGCCCGGCTGAAACACATGCGCAGCTACATCGTTTTCCCTCAGGTGGAGGATTTGCCTACAGTGAAAGGTGACTTCTATGCCCTGGGACATATCCCCAACATCATAGGTGCCATTGATGGGACAAATGTGGCCTTGGAACCCCCCCGCAGGAGTGAACAGGTGTACAGAAACCGGAAGAGCTACCATTCTATGAATGTGCAGATGGTGTGTTTGGCTGGCCAGTACACCTCCCATGTAAACGCCAAGTTTCCTGGCTCAGTGCATGACGCTTACATTCTGAGGATCCCTTATGTGATGGGGCAACTCCAGAGGCACCGTGTGTGGCTATTAGATGAGGACAAGGACCCTATTCAGTGTGAATAGTTGTCTGGGGTTGTCCCTAAGGGTTAGTGTGTGTCTAACAGTTGTCCCTCGACATTTGCAGGTGACTCTGGCCACCCCAACCTGTCATGGCTACTGACCCCAGTGAGGAATCCCAGGACAAGGGCAGAGGAACGCTACAATGAGGCACATGGGCGAACTAGGAGGGTTATAGAGAGGACCTTTGGCCTCCTGAAGGCCAGGTTCCGGTGCCTCCATATGACAAGTGGTTCCCTTTACTACTCACCAAAGAAGGTGTGCCAGATCATCGTGGCCTGCTGTATGCTGCACAACTTGGTTTTGCGACGACAGGTGCCTTTTCTGCAGGAGGATGGTCCTGAAGGAGGTGTTGTGGCAGCTGTGGAGCCTGTGGACAGTGAAGAAGAGGAGGTAGAAGAAGAGGACATAGACAACAGAAACACCGTGATCCAACAATACTTCCAGTGAGACACAGGTAAGAAGACATCACTGCCTCCTACATCTGATAAAATTGTTCGACCTCTCATCTGTCTGTCACTTTCACCCAGAGTATGGACCCTAATTTGTCACTTTCCCTTTTGATTTCACAGATGTGGGTCCCACTGTGTGACCTCTGCTATGTTACCTCATGGACTAGAGCTGTGTGACATAGGTATGTTGACAATAGAATGGACATTGCTGTTTCCCGCAGTTATTGCAAATACACATTTGTGAAAGCACAGACTGACTCCAGATTGTTTTGTGGTTCAAGGGTGTTTATTTAAGTGCTAAATAGTGGAGGGGGTTGTAAAATGGTCAGGGGTGATGGTGGAGGAATGTCCATGGCAGAGTCCAGTCTATTGGTCTCACAGGTGCATTGTCCAAAGGGGCATAGGAAGTGGAGCTAGGGCAGTTTAAGGATGGACAGGGTGACAAAGTGGGACAGAAGAATGACATTACTGGTGGTCTCATTTCTTGGTGGAGGTCTTGGCATTGTTCTCTGTCTTTGTCCTGGATCTCAGGGACCGCTTGCAGGGTGGTTCTCCATCTGCAGGGGGTGGGGTGCTGGTGTCGTGGTCCTGTGGCGGTGCCTCCTGTCCACTAGCGCCGGCGGAGGTGGTGGGCAGTTCATCGTCCAGGCTAGTGTCAGGGGCCCCTTGCTGTGCCACAGTGTCCCTCCTGGTGTTCACGAGGTCCTTCAGCACCCCTACAATGGTGCCCAGGGTGGGATTGCTGGATTTGAGTTCCTCCCTGAACCCCAAATACTGTTCCTCCTGCTGCCGCTGGGTCTCCTGAAAGTTGGCCAGTACTGTTGCCATCGTCTCCTGGGAATGATGGTACGCTCCCATGATGTTGGAGAGGGCCTCATGGAGAGTGGGTTCTGTGGGCCTGTCCTCCCCCTGTCGCACAGCAGACCTCCCAGTTCCCCGGATTTCCTGGGCCTCTGTCCCCTGAACCGTGTGCCCACTGCCCCCAGGTCCCTGTTATTCTTGGGGTGGTGGTTTAGCCTGGGTTCCCTGTAGTGGTGGACACACTGCTGCTTGACTTGTCATGGGGACAGAGGTATGGGCCCGCTGGGTGGGTGCTGTGCTGGTGTTTCCTGAGGGCGGAGGCTCTGTGGTGGCCTGTGACTGTGTGAGGGGAACCAACTGTCCCGAGGTCCCAGATGGGCCAGGCTGGTCATCTTGATCCAGCTGGACAGAGCTGCTGTCATCACTGTGGGCCTCTTCTGTGGGGGGAGTGGGCATGTCTGGAACCTTCTGTCCGGTGATGTTGGGTAGGAGTCCTGCAGGGGTGTAAAGGCATGATTATTGAATCTCTGTGTGCCATGGTGTGCAATGGGAGGGTGACCCGGTACCCCAGTTCTTACATTCTTGTGTAGGACCTTGTGTGTTAATTGTTTAGGGGTCTGTGTGGGTATGTGTAGTGGACATGCATTGGTGATGGGTGTCCATGCTTTGTTGTTGCATGCAGGGCTTGGTGTTGGGATGTGTGGTTTGTGATAGTGGGACATATGTGAGGAGTTTGAGTGATGGGGGTGAGGGCGAGGGTGAGGGTATGTGATAGCATGCAGGTAGGGTGGGGGATGAAGTTCTTAAGATTTGACTTACCAGAGTCCATTCCTCCAGCTACTCCTGCGAGGCCCTCAGGATGGAGTATAGCAAAGACCTGCTCCTCCCATGTTGTTAGTTGTGGGGGAGGAGGTGGGGGCCCGCCGCCAGTCCTCTGAACCGCAATGTGGTGTCTTGAGACCACGGAACTCACCTTCCCCTGTAGGTCGTTCCACCTCTTCCTGATGTCATCCCGTGTTCTTGGATGCTGTCCCACTGCATTGACCCTGTCCACAATTCTGCACCCTAGCTCCATCTTCCTAGTTATGGTGGTGTGCTGCACCTGTGATCCGAAAAGATGTGGCTCTACCCGGATGATTTCCTCCACCATGACCCTGAACTCCTCCTCAGAAAACCTGGGGTGTCTTTGTAGTGCCATGGGGTGGTGTGGGTGACGTGTGAGGTGGTGTGTGTTGTGATGTGTGGGGTGATATTTAGGGGTGAGTGTTTTGTGCGTGGATGTGTATGTGTGATGGTGTTGCGTGCCTCTGTATGCTGGTGTGGTTTTGGTTTGCTGTCTCTCTGCTTCTGCCAAATTTTTGGTTGTAAGGGTTTGTGGGTAATGTGGGTGGGTGTTTTATATTGTATTGGGTGTGTGGGAGTGGTGTGTGTATGTTTATCAGGTGTATGTATTTGGATTTGTCCAATGTGATAGTGTTTTGTAAATGTGTGTGTATTTTGAGCGCGGCGGTGTGCTCCGCCAATGGAATACCGCGGTTGAAAGACCGCTGCGTGGATTCGTGTGTCGTGATAGTGTGGGCGTATTCCTGATGGCGTGACGGTGGAGGTTTGGTTATTGCCAGTTTATCACTGACCTTTGGTGTGGCGGACTTGTGCAGGTGTCTAGATTTTGGCGGATTCTGAGCTGTGGGTCGTAATAGCTGTAGCGGATTTCCACGGCGGTGTGTTGGTGGTCTTCTGCACAGTGGTAAGCAGGATTTACTGCCAATGTTGTAATGAGGGCCATAGTGCCATATTTAATAAGATGCCACAGAACGCAGCACAGCGAGAGAGCTTGTGCTGTCTTGTGTGATGGGATGGGAGAACTGCACCATATTTTCAAAGATCTGGGGCGATTCCACTTGTCACAATGCGCAGGTGCACTTGTGGCTGGATATTACTAATAAAGTCAACCATATACCATTGTGCACGGATGCCAACTTTATGGTCCGGATATTTTTGCGCATTAAGACCTTTCTATAAATAAATTGTACACATAGCTCTGCCTTGCGTTAACCTGCATCAGGTAGGCTCTACAGGGCTGGTGGAAGGGTACACCTTGGCTTATGATAGAAACCCATTTTTCCTACAAAATGTAAACATGAGTTTGTGTCAAAATGGTGAGCCTACCTGAGCCTGCCATACTATACAGAAATATCTTTTATTATCCTTCCTAGTTCCTCTTGGCATGTGTGTTGCATCTTGCGTCACACATACAAAGAGAAAATAGGATATTTTTGTGCAGGAATATATCAATTTCGCACAAAAACAATTCTGACCACAATCAGCAGTTCACTTGTTGCATTGCGTTAAGTGAAAATGTCATAAATCCAGGCCTAGATACTTTTGCAGGACTTCCTTTGTGTTTTAATGTAAACTATCCCCCAGTGTCCTGCCTGCACACAAAGGGCTGCATATCCTCTGTCGTTAGTCTGGGACCAGGCCAGGGAAGGCAGGAAACCTGTCCACTTCGAAGAGAATCTTCCAGAAGCTTTTCCCACTTCAAAGAAGGCACCTTACATAAATATTGGACCTCAGACTCCAACTCTTAAGATCACTACTAAACCTGTGGAAGAAGGGTTGACCAGACGTGAAGTCGGTCCTGCTGACATTCTTTGCTGCACAAGGACTGCTCTGCTGCCCAATGACTGTTGCTGTTGCAACAGGACTCGTCTGCTGTGCGCTGCCCTGCTGAGACTAGCCTGCTTGTGTGTCCTATGACTCCAAGATCTCCAAGGGTCAGTCGGCTGACCTCCTGTTCTGAAGGCAGAGGGACACAACAGGCTTCTCTGAACCATGTACTTTTAATGCAGTTCCGCGCATCACTTTGACAGCTCTGCAAGCTTGATCCAGCTCAACTCATCTTAACGCTGACAACCAGCTCATCACAGCTCCTACTCAGGACGGCGCATTGCCTTGTCAGCTCCGCCAGCCCGACACAGCGCAACTCATCTCGAGGCTAACAAATATCCCAGCTCGACATGGCACATCTTGCTGCAAGTTCTCCCAAGCCCCAGCAGCTTCACCAGCACCGATCCAGCACAATGCAGCTCGACCTCAAAAGCGATGGATCGCTACACAAGACTTCACAAGCCCCAGTGGCTTCCTTGACAACAGTGCTTGACCTCACATTGCAAGCTCGCATCTATGGTCACTGACTTCACTGTATGATGCATATTGACGCAGGACCTCACATTGTAAGCTCCACTTTGAACGTTTCTTGAGGCAGGCCAGTGCAACTCAACGCAAGAATTTTGCATTGTTCCTTAGCCAGAAGTTAAGGTACTCTTGTTCAGTGGGCCTCACTGAGTCCCTGTAACTGGCCTGTGCGTCAACATGGTTGGCCTGAACTTAACTCAGCGACCACATAAGCACAATTGGTGCAATGTCATTTTTGGTGCTATTCTCACTTAAATATTTGAACTTGCATTTCTCCTGTTGTACTGATGGATTTTTTTGTCATTTTGGTCTTGTTTAATTTATTAAAATTCATTCGGTTTCTCTAATCTGGTATAGGAGTCTTCTTGTGTTGTGTTTTCAGTACGTTAAGTCTGGCTGCTCTGTGCTAAACTGCCAGAGGTTTAGGAAAGGTTAATTTAGGTAATTTCTTACACCTGGCAATACTGGGTGTGTTCCAAATACACTGTCACTTGAATCACTATCTCAAGCAAACATATTTTGGCCTGAGGAAAGTTTTAAACTCCCCTTTTAGTTGCAGAGCTATGGCTACCATTAGGGCAGTAGGTGAAGTGGCACTGGGACCCAAAGCCTGATGGGGCCCATTGAACCCTGACGATTGCTATATTTTAATCAAGGCCACTAAAATTATGCAGTAGAGGAGGAACACATTCTCCAGCGGGGTGACTAAATTACACAACAAGGAAAGAAAAAGTTATGGGGCATAATGAGGCACATTTTCTGATGGTATTACTTCCTTATTTGCTTATTTTGTTACATTTACATGGGTTGACACTGTGTAGCCAATTATGTTACCCCATTAGGCCCATTTAACTCTCAAATATAGTAATAAACATCAGAAAGGGGACCAGTCAGCCACTGCAAAGCAGCAGGTTTGTAAAAAGCTGTTAAAATCTGCAGATCATGCAACAGATAATGCATAAAGTGGCAAATGCAGCCAATCCATAATTATGCAGAAAATGCTGAATTTGCAAAATAGCATAATTAAAAGTGACCCTTATTTTACAACACAAACAGCAGTCAAAAGAACCATATTCCTTGCTTGCACCATGGCATCCTTGCTATGCAACTGTGTAGTGGAGGAGGGCAGACTGCTGAAATGACTCCTTGTAAATTCCCCTAATGGCCAATATTGTGTCTGACATGCATAAACCTGCCAAAATCTTCATCATTTCCTCTTT
Source organism: Pleurodeles waltl (assembly GCF_031143425.1). Classification (NCBI taxonomy): domain Eukaryota; kingdom Metazoa; phylum Chordata; class Amphibia; order Caudata; family Salamandridae; genus Pleurodeles; species Pleurodeles waltl. The sequence goes on from NC_090446.1 coordinate 1,448,689,447, forward strand.
TCAAGCAGCTAAACCACCAAACCCACGGCTCACAGACATGAAAGTCTTAGAACTGTTCTTATGCTGCTCGATCAGCAAGTCTGAGGCACATAATTTAGAGTGAAATGGAGAAGTGAAAAATGCTTACAGCTTGTCCGTGAAACATCTAAACTTTTTCAAACATTTGCTAGGCAAGAGTAGTAATGAGTAACACTATTATGCTAAAAACAAGCATAACCTAACGTGTGTGCTAGCATGATATCATTTACATCGCAGAAACTGGGGAAAGAAAAAAAGGAGACACAAGGACATAATCTGGGAGCAATACCAGATCATCTTTTAGGAATGGTCCCTTCACACTGAAGCTGGCCGCTATTCAACTCTGATGCTTCAACTTTTGGATGCTTCAATTCCCTAGCAAAAAAGCCCTTTTAAGGGCTGTTTATTGCAATCTGGCACCATCTTGTGGATACCTCTGGTGGGGCCATTAGGCAGGTGTCTGCCATTACCTTACGAAAATACCAACTTCTCATTAAGTTTAGGGAGTCTAGAGGAGCAAGGACAAATGATTCAGAGAAAAAGTTGGTGAGGGCACTATTAACACTCTAGGGTGTCGGTTTCACCGTAACAGGATCTATAAAGAGAGTATTGTGTGAAACTGGGTTGGTGGTTGAGCAGCAACCACAATTCTTCTCAGAGTGAAGTCACAAGCAAACCCTAAATTAACCTGTGCTCAACCCTCGGATAGCTTGGCACAGAGCACTCAACCTTAACTCAGAGCCCATGTGTAAAGTATTTATGCAACATTTCAAACAGTAACACAGTGACAATGCATCGCAAAGGAGCCCACAACAGTGTTAGAAAAATAAAGCAATTTGTAATAAACAAAACAAGACCAAAATTACAAAAATTCATTTAGTAGGACCAGAGATATTACTTATTTAAGATTCTAGTAAAAATAGCTCCAAAAGACACAAAGCGCCAACTGTGGATATCTGGTCGTGCTGGACCAGGCCAAAGTCACAAGTTCAGGCTGACTGTGATGGAGCACGGGCTGGTTACAGGGACCCAGTTAGGCCCGCTGAACAGAGTATCTCAAATCCTGGTTTGCAGAGTGTTGCAAGGATCAGAGTTTAAGATGCGTTGTACAGCCAAACCAATGTTTTGGTTCCTAGATGCAGCCAGGCTGCAATGCAAGGTCCTTATGGATCATTGTCAAAAATCACATAGACGAGGACTTGTGATGCGAAGTCCAGAGTCAAGAATGCATTGCGCAGTTGGGGTGATGCATCAGTTCAGAGGAGCTACGAGGCAGGGATGCAGAGTCTTATGTCGTCATCAAGGCTCCCATTGACAAGCAATGTGAAAGCCTGCACCGAAGATGCATCATGCAGTGGTGGTTCCAATGCAGTGATGGGCTGCAATGCGATGTGAGTCTTTGCTACAGTTCCGATTCATGCAGCAGCTGTGGTGCATCAGTTCTGCTTTGAGTTGCTCAGTGCAGCAGAAGAGACACATTCATTCTGCGAGATCCAAAGAGGCTTGCTGAGTACCTCAGGCCTACTTCCAAGGACTGGAGTGGCACCACTTGCCAAGGCAGACTCACAGACGGTACAGTCCAAGTACAGGAGAAAGGTTTTTGGAGTCTTCTGTCCCTGAGGCTCAAGACAGGGCACTAGCCAACCTGCTGTTGGGGTCACTGTTCTAGGTTCAAGAGATGCAGGTCCAGTCCTTCTGACCCAGGCAAGAGGGCAGCAGGCAGCAGTTCAGCACTGCAAGGCAGCAGTCCCCGCAGTCCCCCAGGGCAGCAGACCAGAGTGGCAGTATTTTTATCAGCACAGCAGTCTTTCTTTCTGGCAGAGTATCGGTAGGTCCAGCAGTGTACTGATGTAGTGGTGTCTGAGGTCCTTCTTTTATAGACTGAGGCCCTGATTCTAGAAGGTGCGAGAAGCTTCTAGACAGTGTATTTGAAGTGCCTGGAATGCCCTGCGCTGGCTCCAGGCTGGCTGAAGTGACAACGCAGGGTTGTTAAGCCCTTTGCATGGAGAAAGGACACAGCCTATTCCGGTTTAAGTATGGAAGGGCCTAGCTCCTCCCTCCCATCCTGCCAGTGATGGCCCTTCCACTCACACCTAAGCTCCCAATGTGTGTGGTTGATTAGGAGGAATACATAAAGCCCAACTGTCAACTAAACCCAGGTATGTGACCAGAGACAGGCTGTGGGGACCAAATGGGTAAGCAAGAAAATGCCAACTTTCTAAAAGTGCCAGTTTCAAAATTGTAATTTGAAAACCGACTTCACCATAAATTAGGATTTTAAATTAGAATTCCATAGACACTAAATTCGAAGGGATAATCTCTTCTCATTTGGAAATTACAATTACAAAGATGTAATAAGGTAACTCCCTTGTTGCCTTGCAGTAGTGAAAAATGAATTTAAGAATGTTTCCCTTGCAGGACATGTACAGCTCAAAAGTACATTTCCAACTTTTATATTGCACTGCACCCTGCCCTTTGGGTTGTCTAGGGCCTACCTTAGGGGGATTTACATATATTAAAATTGAAAGTTTGGGCATGTCAAAATGTTTATTTTGCCAGGTCAACATGGCAGTTTAAAACTGCACACTCAGGGCAGTGGCAAGTCCGAGACATGTTCACAGAGCTACTTAAGTGGGTGACACAATCAGTGCTGTAGGCCCACTTATTGCATTTAGGGGCATATGTATACTCTGTTTGCGCTGAATGTGCATCAAAAAGTTTGACACACATTCGGCTCAAACCGTGCACCATATTTAAACTTTGACGCCCGCGGACGTCAAAATTCCTCTATGTGAGTAATTTTTTGGATGCGGGAAACTGCCTTGTGTTAATCACATGCAAGGTAGGAATTCCCGCCCCAAAAATGACTTTAAGCCCTGTGCGCCTTATTTATACTCCTGCATCATTTTGACGCAAAGGAGGGGGCGGGCCTTAAAAAACGGTGCACAGCCTGATGTGCGCCGTTTTTTAACGCCTGGGTCAGGGCAAGCGTTAAGGGACCTGTGGGCTCACTTCCATGGTCTCTAACCATGGAAGGAGTCCAGAGGTGCCCTTCCCTGCCCCCAGGGACACCCCCTGCCACCCTCGCCCACCCCTGGAGGACACCCATGTATGGGGGGACCTATCCCAGGTAAGTACAGGTAAGTTGAGGTAAGTATATATATATATTTTTTTAATGATATGGGGGGGGCTAATTTGGGCCCCCCTACATGCCACTGTGCCCAATGGCCATGCTCTGGATACAGAAGTCCCCTTGGCATGGCCATTGCATATCTATATCTATTATTGCATGCTAAAGACCACTATTTTTTAGTGGATTAAGTAGTAGGATGAATAAGTAGTATCAGGTGGAATATGTAGGGGTAAGCAGAAGAATGGGAATAGGCCGGATACATAGAATAGGCATAAACAGAAGTACGAGAGTAAGTGGCAGAGTAAGAGTAGAAGTCAGTAGGAGAAGGTAGTCGCAGATGTAGAAGAGCATGAATAAGCACTAATATAAGGGTAGCAGTTAGTAATGGTCAACCTAAGGAGGAGGAAAGGTGGATCTAAATAGAAATAAGAGTAGAAGTACAAGTGGGTTCAAGTAGGGATAAGAGTACATAGGGGTAAGTGTATAAGTAGGAAGAATAGGTGTAGTACTAGGACTAGGATTAAGTGTGGAAGTAGAACCCCCTAAGAATCCCATCCATCCCAGCACAGAGTGAAAGAAGACCAGTTACAGGGAAATACAGGAATATGGAGAAACACAGGCCCACATACCAGGAGGTGAGCTCATCAGTCTTCAACCTTGGGGAAAGTTCTTCAGTGATCTTTTGTCCATAAAGGTAAACACCGCATGAATATCTCAATATTTATTATATGGTGAGAATTATCATTGCAGGGTGTAATCAGGCCAACCAGTTTCCAAGGGGAGGGTGTTTTGATGAACCCATGAGACAACCAAGATACCAGAAATCAGAGACCTCTGGACGCTGTCCATGCCTCCGCATGCTCACACAGGAGCTTGTTGGAAAAAGATAGAAAAGGGAAAAACATGGGAAATGGAACTCTAACCCAAGGGGACTGAGAAAGGGAAATCTAGAAATATTTAAGGATACAAAGTTCGAGTGACTGATTGTAACCAAGTCAGAAGCCGTAAAACATCCAAATTGTTGACAGGCAAGGTACTGTGAGTGAAAGTAGGCTAATTGATGGCTGGACCATGAATGCTTCAGAAGTGCTAGTTCACAATCAGGAAGTTCCATCTTCTTTACCTGGCCTAATCTTTCTATCATTGAGCTTGCATGGACCTGTTCTCCAAGAGGCCGTCTTAGTAGGTGCCAACGCAATTGGTGTATGTGTCAACACAAGTTTGCATGTTTGGGTCTGATGTGGGTGAATCCTAACAGAGAAAGTGTTGGTTTTCACAGGAAGAGTAGGTGTAAGGAAATGCCTCTTTTTGCATGATTGCTCCCAAAGGTTTGGACTGATGCTGCTGGTTTTTCGACTGACACTGCTCTGAGGCCTGCTAACCAGTACTCAGTGCGAGTGTTCTGACTCCACAAAGTAAATATTTGCTTGACTTCCACCCAATCCGTATACCTTCACTTACAAGTCCCTAGTATATGTTACCATTGGTCCCCAGGGCCTGTAAGTTAAAGTATCCTTCCAAGGATGCAGCACCTATTGAGCTACCCAGGAACGGACAATGTGAAAACATGTCTTCCAGCCTACCACTGCAGACTGAACAGCAGTTTTTAAACTGCTAACTCGACTTTGCCATTACAACAAATGGCACAGCCCGAAACGTCCCTCTTTGAAATATATATCACCCCTACAGCAGTCCTATAGAGTCATAGGGCAGAGTGCAGTATTTTAAAAAGTAGTCCTAATAGTAAAAAAATGACTTGATGCCCAAGACACATTTAATGTAACTTTTTAAGCAATACAACCTTTATAAGTTGTTGTGCGTCAACTCGCAGATGTTTACCACAGGACAGGTTTTTACTCTCTTGTCCTGAATTACTTCCAGGAGTAAAAACAATAAAGGCTTGCCACTGGAAGAGGTGTCATCTCTCCCTGCCAGTAACCCACAGAGTGTGAGCCCAGAAGGCTAGCTTCAAAGGAGGAGCTGTCTTTGAAGGCCAAATGGTGAACATACATGAGAGGGACTGCTCTGTTGTTGAGGTGGACAGGTTGGCATCAGGGACCAGTCGGCAAAATATTTTATCTGTGGGCATGTGTTGGAAATGGCCTTTCTACAGGGTCACTCCCAAACTTTTCGCCGCCCTCCTTCTCTTTTCATGACCTCATTTTTGTTGGCTTTAGGACTCTTCACACTTTACCACTGTTAATCAGTGGTAAAGTGCATACGCTCTCTCTAAAACATGGTGACATTGGCTCATACCCATTTGTCATATTTAATTTACTTGTAAGTCCCTAGAAAAGTGCACTACATGTGCCCAGGGCCTGTAAATTAAATGCTACTAGTGCGATGAAGCAAACTGGTTGTGCCACCCACATAAGTAGCCCCCTAACCATGTCTCAGGCCTGCCATTGCAGGGCCTGTGTGTGCAGTTTCACTGCCACTTCAACTTGGCATTTAAAAGTAATTGCCAAGCCTTAAACTCCCCTTTTTCTAAATATAAGTCACCCCTAAGGTAGCCCCTAGCTAACCCATTGGGCAGAGTGCTATGTAAGTAAAAGGCAGGACATGGACATGTGTGTTCTATATGTTCTGGTAGTTTAAAACTCCTAAACTAGTTTTACACTGTTGTGAGGCCTACTCCTTTCATAGGCTAACAATACTGTTTGAGTGGTAGATTCTGATTAGAAAGGGGTAAGCAGTTCATATGTAGTATGGCCAGAATGGTGATACAAAATCCTGCTTACTGGTGAAGCTGGATTTTATATTACTATTTTAGAAATGCTACCTTTAGAAAGTGAGCATTTCTCTACACTCAAATCCTTCTGTGCCTTACAATCCATGTCTGGCTAGGTTTAGTTGACAGCAACCTTGTGCATTCACTCGGACAACCCCCAAAGCAGGATGCTCAGTCACACCTGCACACATCTGCATACTGAGTGGGTCTTTCTGGGCTGGGAGGGTGGAGGGCTTGACACTTAAATGTGAAAGGACAGTAGCCTGCCCTCACACAATGGGCTGCCACACCCCCTACTGGCACCCTGGTAGACAGGATGGAACTGAAAGGGGACCTTGTGCACTTCTAAGCCACTCTTTGAAGTCGCCCCCACTTCAAAGGCACATTTGGGTATTTAAGCAGGGTCCCTGACCCTACCAACTTAGACACTTCTTGACAAGACACTTCCTGCCTGACACTTCGGGACCTGAACCTGCAACCTGCCAAGAGGAACTGCCTGGCTGCCCAAATTACTCACCCAACATCTTTTCTGCAAAGGATTGCTGCCCTGCTGTTGCCCTGCTGCCTTGCTGATCTCTGGCTCTGCAGAGAAGTGCTCTCTAGGGCTTGGATTGAACTTACCTCCTGTTTCTGAAGTCTCAGGGCCAAAAAGACTTCATCTCTGCAAAGAACTCCTTGTGCTGCAAAAATCGATGCACAGACTGCCAGAAGCGACGCACAGCCTGCACACGGCAAACCAGAACGATGCAGCCCGGCTCACAGAGTGGAGATTGACGCAGCACTAGCATTGCGACCGGAACTTCGATGCATGGCCCACTGGATCAATGCATTGCCAAGCTGGAACGACACAGCCCAGCTTCCTGCGAAGAGGAATCGACGCAGCACCTGCCGTGCGACAGAAACTTCCCGCATCGCCCACCGGATCTACACAGTTCCTGTGATTTCATCCTGCACGCTCAGGATTTCTCTGCATCGTCCCAGGGGTGTCCGAGTACCCCGCCTCGAAGAGGATTCAAGTCTGCATGCCGGTAATCGACGCAAAGCCCTTGCTGTGTGTAAAAGCACCGACGCATCTTCTGTGTGTGCCCAATGAAACCAACACACACCTCCCCATTTTCCACGCATCTCCTCCTCTGTGGTACTTTGTGCTTGCATAAGACACTGACTGCTTTTTAAGAACTAAAGACTCTTTTTATCATTTTCTAAAGTGATATTTCAACATGTACTTATCAAATCTTGATTATTTTGACCTGCATTTAATCAGATAAATATTCCTTATTTTTCTAAACACTGTGTGGTGTATTTTTGTGGTGTTATACTGTATTATTGCATGATTTATTGCACAAATACTTTACACATTGCCTTCTACATTAAGCCTGACCGCTCAGTGCTAAGCTACCAGAGGGTGGGCACAGGATAATTTGGATTGTGTGTGACCTACCCTGACTAGAGAGAGGGTCCTTACTGCCAACTAAAGACCTCATTTTTAACAGCATGTAGCCCTCAAGTAGCCACACCTCTAGGGTGGGCTACCAATCTTCATACACTGAGAAAGGGGTCCTGCCAAATTCAGAGTGCACAGAAGTGTATTCTGGGATAGCTAGATGCTAAACATTGTAGGAAGTCGTCACCAGACAGGGTGGGTCATAGTAGCCGATTGGCTAGTAACTGTTATCTCCCCTGAGCACAGTTTCTGGACATAAATATGGCACTCCTGGCACCCAGATCTCTGATCACATCTGGACTGGAGAGAGGACCTAAGAAGGACTGTCCTGCTGATCCCTGGACTTGACAAAGTGAGGCTGCACCAAAAACTGGGCTAGCAAATATAGGATCATGTATGTGGTGCATGGCTCATGAAAAAGTCACTTCTGAGCCCTTGACAGAAGACGTTACTCCAAGAGTCAGTTAGCTGACTTCCTGTTACAGCACAAAGCCCTTTTGCATGTAATTGGGGCTGAGTACGGTTCTGTCCCCAACCATCCTGGCACAATGGGCTATCTTTCCACATGTAATCCCCTCTTATGTCACTAGACCACAGATTCGTGGTGTGGGTCTGGGCCACCGCTGCTGTGGTGTCCGACCACCACATTACAACCCTGGTGGTCCGATTGCCGGGGTACCGCCGCCTCCACCTGGATCGGTTATCCTGACGGGCTGAGGGCGGATGCAGGTTGCAATCAGCCAGGGCAGCGCTGCGTGCTGATCACAACCTGGTTCTCCGCCAGCCTTTTCATAGCAGTTTCCCCGAATGGAAGAAATACACAAACCCTAACAGCAGAGCCATTCTCAGTCATGTGACCCAGGATACTGACGGAAGGCACAAATAGAGTTAGGACAAGAAAATGCCAACATTCTAAAAGTGAACTTTTCAGGACTGTGACTTAAAATCGGACTTTTCCATTAAAGTGGACTTTTCAGATGGAAAACGCGCCTGCCGCCTTGGCGGTCCACTTGCCAGATTTAGTTGTTGGCGGTCCCATAGGCGAAAGCCCTCATTCATCCTATCACCTCCCACCCAAGAAACATCACTGCATTGATGGCACCATTGGAAAAAGTGGCTGCTGACTGGACCACAACCACCTTTACCACCATGCAGATTTGGATGTGCCTCACCATGAAGCCAAGTCCAACCTCCACACTTGAGTTGGCCAATTGGGGGGAAATGAGGTAAAAATTTACCTTTTCAACCGCATCCACTTCCGTTTTTGACTGGACACGACTGGATAAGATCTTCTATCACCGCTGCCTGTGACCCACAGAGAAAACACAATCGTCCCCTGGCAACAGATTAGGAGATAGGTAAACGGCATTACCATGGTACAGTGGGTGGGCACTGAACATGAGGTTGGGGCCACTGCAGGCATATGCATGTCACAGTATTTTTTTACACACTGGTATAGAACACAAGTCACACCCATACACAACTGTCATTTTGATGTGAGTATTCATTGCTAAATAAATGCTGGCACCAAAATGATGGTACATTCCTAGTTGTCAACTGTGCCCATGTGTGCACATTGCAAGGGGACCTGTAACTGTAATGTTGTGCTTCCCGTAGTGCATGTGAGTCTGACAATGTATGTATGTGTGTGATGCAATTGGTGGAGGGAGCTGGCTGTTCGAGCAGTAGCAGCACCCCCTCAACTCCCTCAGCACCTTGAGACCCTCACAGGTGAGTAGTGTGCTTTATAAATGCTATGATTGGAGTGGGTGATGTGGTTGTGTCACTATGTGTGCCACGTGCACATGGGTATGATGTTATGTATTGTGTGTTGCGTATTGTGCTGCTGGGTGTAACATTCAGGTGAGTGTTGTTGTGTGGCGGACATTGTCGTTATGTGTGCAGTTGTGCTTTGGTCTGAGTGTGTTGGTGTAGGTTAGTATGTGGTAGTGTTGGTTGTTGTGGTTGTGTTGTGTGTGGGTGCAGTGTCAATGGTGTGTGTATGTTGTGTCATGGATGTACGTCAATATGTGTTTTTGGCATGTACGGGTTTTGTTGTGTTGGAATTGTAACGGCTGAAGGTGTGCATGCTGTGTGTTGTGTAGTGTTTATTGCAGGGGGACACATATGGCCAAGGTTCAGTGTGTTTGTGTGACTTACCAATATTCCACAGGGACTGCTAATATCTGATGTCCATTGGGTCGATCAGTGTCCTCTCTCTCTGTCAGCAAACTGCCACCAGTATACCTCCTGTAGGACTGTAACATCTAATCACAGTGAGAGGAACACAGTCTACGTGATGGTCTTCTCGGGTGAGCCATGGTGGCGGTTTGGTGGTAACACCACCAAGATCTAATTCAGGCCCTATATCTCTATCTTCTCCCAGTCAAAATTTATCACTTTCATCACTATCAAACGTAATTAGGGAACCCAGTATTAATGAAAGGGAGAGATAGGCCTTGCAGTAGTGAAAAACAACTTGATGAGTTTTTCACTGTTAGGTAATGTAAAACTTAAATCAGCATGTCCTAACTTTTAAATACAATGCAACATCCCCTTTGTGCCTTTAGTGCCTACCTCAGGGGTGACATATTTATTAAAAAGGAAGGCTGAATCCTGGCAATGGTTCATTTTACTAGGTCAAAATAGCAGTTTCACATTTCAATATAGGCCTCAGTTTCAGGCCTGAGACATGTTTTAAAAACTACTTCAGTGTGTAGTACAATGAGTGCTGCAGGTCCACTTGTAGCTTTTACTTTCCAGACCCTGGGTACATTTACTAGGGGCTTATAAGTAATTTTACCATGTTTGAAGAAGGGGGCACAAGCACTTTACCACTGGTTAGCCTGCAAAAAGTTCCTTATGCCAACTAAAATGGGTTCAGAAAAAGAAGGCAAAAGTATGAGGGAAAGCTTGCCAAAAGGTCCAGGTCTGCCTTATGTGCCACCCTGTTAGAGCCCTCCCTTTTACTCTAGCATTGTTTCCTCCCACCTCGTACTAGGTCCCATGTGCTTTTCTGTAAAACGCCTCTCTCAGTACCTGAATGAATGTTCAGGCTAGGGTTTACACTTGCTACATACTCTAAGTCAGTGGTTCCCAACCTGTGGTCCGGGGACCCCTGGGGGTCCGCGAAGCCTTCTCAGGGGGTCCGCGACTGCTTAGAAAATGACAAAATATTAACAAATATTGACAAATTAGGTCCCCAGTTTCCAGTAATGACTCAGGCGGGGGTCCCCAGATTCCAATGATGATTCAGTGGGGGTCCCTGGGTTCCACTAATGTTAAAGTGGGGGTCCACAGAAATCAAAAGGTTGGGAACCACTGCTCTAAGTACTTCACTGAAGAGCACCTCACAAGCATATTGATCACAGTCCCCCTACAAATGTTGTTATACTTGAGGTATGACTGAGTTTGTACTCTGAAAGGGAAGGAAGCTGCCTGAATGAATATAAACTGATAATGGGCTGGTTTCGAGATCTTTGGGCTAATGCAATGAAGTAGTAACAATTATATCCGATTTAGGGCTCTCGGTGCCACTTGGTGAAAATACTTTTATTAGTATTTCTATGAAGTGATGAGAAATTATCCCTAAACCTGCACAAATAGCAGAAATGTGTGACAATGCTAATACTAAGAATTTTATCATTACCTGACTGCTCAAACCGATCAGCGTGATGGGCTAATTTAATGTGCGTACCATATCCCAAACCAGAACTTTATAAGAGACATGAATCCATACCAAGAAACCCACACACATTCAGTGTAAACAAATAAAGGGTAATATTCCAATACTGTAGGAAGAAATTCTGTGGTAGCTCACTGGGGAATACATAACTGGATGTATCTCATAAGATGTTTATGGTACGTACTGTTATTAAATACATTTATGAAACTATTATTATTAATATTTTTATTATATAATAAAGCCGTTTGTTCCTGATTTAAAATAAAAGTGCTGTACCAAGGGATTGGCTGGCGTGAGATGAGAGTGAGGGATTATGGTAAGGGAAGTGTGAGGGAAATAAAGACTGTGAAGTGTGTGTGGTGGTCCCCTGAAAAATGAGTGTCAAAATCAAATAACCTATTGTGAAGGGATGCCCAGAAAGGGGGGTGCGTGTTTTTGTCAGAAACAAGACAAAATAATAGGAAACAAATATTTTAAAAAGTATTGGTGGTCATGGTTTTATTTAGCATGGGTAGTGATGTTCAGAGTTGCAAAGTCAAGCAACTTGTAATTTCAGGATGTTTGTCAAAGCTTTGAAAGTTGTTTTACACAAAAAGCACATCTTCAGTGGGCATTTGTAACATAAAGCAGATGCTCCACTATCTAAGGTGAATTAGGTGGACTGACATAATTCAGCATTAGTCTCCTGTCAGATCATCTACCCCTTGCAAAGCCCCATGCTCTGACAAACCCAGGGCTCTTGCCCTGGCACACTGTCATTTCCCTCTCATGCAAGATCCTGTGGGCTAGCTCCATCCATCAGCGCATGGTTGCAAAGATTTAGCCCATTCACCAAACTCTAACCAAAAAGATAAACCTCCCCAATCCTCATCTAACCAAAAAGATCAACCTCATCAAGCCTCATGGCATTGTCTGTCCCTCTTCCCTAAGGTTCTCATTAACTAGCCACAGCATGTTCACTGTGCCGCATCCCATAATGCCAGCCCTCCACTTGATGCCCAGGACTTAAAAAGTAGTGTTTTTACACCATTGAGCCAGATGGCAACATACTGTTAAAGTATCAGATTTTGGTGCTTAGGTCTAATGGTCTACACCTCCACTACATCTGTTTCACTACAGTTATTCCTATCCTCATTTCTTGTATAGACACCCCTTTAGAAACACAGCCTCATTCTATAGCCACATGCAAGAAAGACAAGTCCTGAAATAAGTTGTATTTTCAGCAGAAATATGGCGCCCAGCTCTGTTTACATGCGCATGCTAGGAGTTTGTAAGGCAGGGGTGAATGGTATACATTTCGGAACCAGATAGGATGCAGAAAACCAAAATGGTCAAAATACATTTACTGGAAAACAAATGAATCAACAATGCACGATTTAGTGCTTGGCTGCCAAGGTTACCCTGTCACAAATGCAACTGAGTAACCTGCCTGCCAAATAGTCTGTCTGCCCGCCTCATTCTGAAATGGGCAGACCATTAACCTTCCCGTTGAGGGGCCCAAGTTTACTCCAATGACAGAAAACGTCTTCTGATGGTCCAAGGGATATTGGGCAATCTCAGGAAGGATATCACGTTTAGAGTGTAATATCTTTTTTTCCGTCTACCACTGCCCAGAAAAACATGGTGGTGAGAGAGAGAAACAAATAATAATGACCCCCACACCATGGGAGAAAACTCCCAAGGTATGGGCTGGTCATTAGTTTTCTTGTTTTTCAAAAACAATACCTGCTTTGGCTTCTCCTGATTAATCAGTTCCTTTAACGTACCTTCTGATTCCCTCTGTGGAGCCGCACACCCAGGTGCAATTAGGCAGAGCCAAGCAAAGAGCAAATACACATTTAAAAATGCTTGACAGACAGTCGTAAGCAAAAGGCAATGCTCGGTCGACACATTCCAACACCTCCGCACATTGTCTCTATAAGGAAGATCTCATTTCGTACAACTCTAATGGCTCCTTTCACAAGAACCACCACAGGGCTATGACACTAGGAGTCCATCTAAATCAACACCCAAGCCATGCCCCCACGAAATTTCAAACTGTAACCTATAAATAGGCCTAAATTCTTCCAAAACACGTCAATCTTCATGTTGAATCTTTGTAAAATCATCTTCACATACTTTAAAGACATAAGGTTTATGGTAAGGCTCTTTCTTTCGTGCTCAACTTGTTCTGTTATTCACATTTTAAAATATTCACTCCATTGTCTTTTAAAAAGATTTTTACTTCAAACTTTCTCCTATTAAATTGCACAGTGATAATAAAGTAAACTTACAAGAAATTGTGTGCCTTCCATGTGCCCCAGGAGGGACATCATTTTTCTAACTTCTCACATTTATTTAAATCAGAAAATGCATCCCCAGAAGCTATACTAATCCTTGATCCTGTGAATGCTAAAAATACTGGAGGGTTTCAATCAGCTTCTACAATGCAATTGGGCTGTTTTGTCTTTATTCTGCTTGCCACAATTATGTACCATTAAAGTCAAGACCCCTGACTATTTCTCCAGATTTGCTAGGGTGTCATAATAATCCAGTCTAAGCACTCTTCTTGTAGATGAAACTAGGCATACAAAAATTTAATTTGACAGTACATTTCCTCCATTCCTCAACAGTTGCTAGACAGATCCTAGACATAGTCATGTGGTTTAAGGATCTGCAGCAATTACCTGCTCCTCCAATTGTACTACTCCATTTGACTTTGCTTCTTGTCCTTCTTTTAACTTTCATTTTGTTATCCTTTTTTTCACCCTTGAAATTGATATCAGGAACATTCTGGACAGGGTTCTTTAGAATTTTAACATCTTAGCCAAACAATTGAGACTCTTAATAATTGATATGACTTTCTCCGTACTAGAATCCCTGTAACATAACATCCTCACATGCGCCTTCACACAAGTTACGAACACGAACTGCACTCTGATCACAGATCATTTTATCAATGTCTTTAAATGCACATTTAATGGCAATATCCTTAAGCTTGTAACATATGTTTCCAGAATCCCGCATAGCCTGATTTCTATGGTAGAATTGGTGCCTCTTGATAACAACATTCAGGGTGGTATTATCATATTTTTCCATCTTTTTCCTTTCCTATCTACATTCACTGTTGTCAATCTTTTCCTTCTGTTTATGATTCGGAGCCATATGATAGAACAGTCATCTTTCCTCAACTCCTAAACTATTTATCCTGCTGCCGCTCTTTCTAATCTTATATCTCTTTTCTATCCTTTTGATTAGTCTTTTCAGAAACTATTATCCATTTGTTTTTATGATGCAAAATGCTTAGTATGGAAGCTTTACCTATGTTTTGATATTCTAGCCACAGAGTACTTAAAATAGTCTCTTGGAATATCAAGGAGCTTAGCTCTCCCATTAAAAGACAGATAGTAATAGATAACTTGTCTAAACTTAAAGGTGATATTGCACTTCTGCAAGAAACCCATTTAAATGAATATAAAACTAAGAAATTAAAAGAAGCTGAGTTGGCAATGTTTTCTCTTCACCTGTCTCTACAAAGCCAAATTGTGTAGTTATTCTTTGTTTGAAACAACTACAGGTTGTTTTAGTACATCAAGAAAATGATGCTGAAGGCAGATGGTTAATTGATAAATTGAAAATTGATAATATTACTATCAAATTTGTTAATGTATATGGTTCCACTTAAGTTGGCAATACGTTTTGGGATTTTATGGCTTCTAAGTTAATGGAATATGGAGATGACAACTTGCTCCATGGTGGTAATTATAACTATGTAGTAGATCCTTTTTAGAATGACAATCTAAAGTTAAATACATTCAAATTTCTAATGAGCAATACTTTTTAAATGCAATTACTCAATGATCCCTTGCTAATGCCTGGGGAATTGTTAAACATGATAAAAGAGAAAATATCTTGTATTCTCTGGTTCATGGTTCGTAGTCTAGAATTGATTATATTTTCCTCAGTAGAACCCTATTGCAACAACTAACATAGATCATCTGGTACTGCTAATAATACACAAACAATATTTTTATTTAAAAACACCTTTATTGACAGTATCAATGACATAAAATGAATTCCATTATGAAAAAGAGGAGGGGTAGTGCCTGGTGAATTGTGTTGCATTTTATTGGTACAATCTACAGTCATGCTGCCTAGCCCTAGTAAGTGGGCAGTATCCCTTTGCCCATCATGTCAGAATAAGTGAAGGAGAAGGTAGGTAGACAGTGGATAATATAATGGGACTATTGTTCACCTGAGGTGAATCTCACGTACTTAATGATACACAAGTTATAGACATCTATGTTATCTATTTCTTCCCCATCTTTAATGAAAAAACCCCACAAGCTGCACCACTGAATTAAGTTAAAACAGACACATACCATTTCAAACAGAACCTTCGATAAGAGAAAAGACAGGTTATATTGTCCCATTGTGATTTACTGCATGGTATCATAGATAAGAAACACAAATACTGAAATATTTCTACCAGAGTCAAAAAGGCTTACTTTCCCAATTCCCATCTTATGTACACAGTCAGAAGTCAAAATGCAGATGTCCTGTTCCATTGTGGTTAGAACAAAAAGCATAACAGTTACTTAATCAGTCACAAAACACACTATTTAACATATATATACTGTTTTAATCCAATCCCACATATCATACAATCATGTTTCATCAAAACCAAATGAACTTATTACACCGTGAATGCCTTTCAGTGTAAGGACAGCACAATTATCAGTTAATCTGAAGTTGAATCCTTCGAAAAACAACAGAACAACTAATTACAATTTGGAACATTCTCCCCTGCCTTCCGTGGAGGGTTGGGCACAGGTAAGTCTCGGATGTGGTACATGAACCCCAAATATTCACTTAAAAAAAACTAATAGTTTAAGTTGAGTCATGGTTAGCTTTGGTTATAATACCTCAATGAATGTTTAAAAAAATCCTAAGAAATTTACCGAAAAACCTGAGTTAGAGTGCAGTCATAGTTAAAAAATATAGCTAAAAAACCCTCTGTTGTCCTCCCATCAGTCGTGTGCAGCAGGGAGTTGGCCGACTTGCCTGCCCTACTCAGGCCCAGCGTCAAACCCTACATGTGCAGCCATTACCTGGCTGTGCCCAGCCCTTCACAGACAATCAACCACCTCCTTGGCTGACCATCAAATGTGCACAACAGGGTTTGTCACACAACCTGAAGTGTATGACCCAGGAAGTAAGCAGTTTTGCTAATCCACCATAGAGTTACGAATCCTACAATTCAAATCTTTTTTTCATTTTTATTACCAGGGAGTGTCCATTTAGGACACCCCACATGGGCAAGGGGCTTAAGTGTATTTACCCTCTCCTTTTACTTGGTGCACTGTGCTGTGCAATGTTGGCAACAACAAAGAGCTTCTGTGATGGCAGCAATATACAACGGTCGACAAAGTGCTCCCTAATCAAATAGTGCATCTTTTTTATTGGAATTATGAATACTCTGCAGATTTAGGGAACCACGCAGGATTCATGAAATAACATTTTAGATGTCACTAAAATTTTACTTCTTCATGTTTGATTTGAGTGCTTCTTGCTATAGTTCTAGACAGGGCTCAGTAAAAACAGCAATTAATAAGAACGATAAAGAATATCATTATCAAGCTCATCTCTCAATAATGCACTTTGTACCAAATTACTCACTAGTACTAGAATGGCTGTGGAATACCAGTATAAGTTCCCCCGTATCCTGGGGAACTGGAGGGAGGCATTAAAAGCATTTGAAACTTAAGTCAAATAACAACTAATTACCACGCCAAACGTCTACTCAGCACCTTAAACCAACACCACAAGAGGCTTGTTGTTACTTCTGCATAATCCACTACTTCTCAAAAGTAGTAAATATTTGCAGCCGGTAATCAACCAGGGAAACAGCCTATGGTTCTGTCCTACAAATCTATCATGCAGTCCATGAATTTTCCTTAGAAATTATACATAATAAATTCTTATGTGGCACATTAGGTAGTCTCTTCAAACACTTAATCCTGGTATGCTGTGGTTCAGTTTGGACCGTATTTCCAGGATTAAAAGTGCTTCAATGAAGGAACATTGAGGAACTGAAAGGACACTGCACCAACTTTAAAGTCTGATTTCTACTTGGGTGGTGAATACATATTTGTGGAGCAAATGCTATATCCAAAAAAGACTCCCTAATGGAAATATTATTGGGGGTCAATTTCACAGGCTGAGTGATGCATGTAATTTACATTAGCTCCACAAATTGGAGATCTTTCTGTTACCACCAAGTCTAAGTTAGACCATTGATCTTTTTTCGCGATCTGGGTTTATATATTTTTATGTCAAATATTATTGTAAATTAATGTTATATATTTATTTAATTTAATGTATTTATTTAATGTAGCACAAATCTACAGCACTATAAACTTAATTTTGAATTTATTTAAAAAATATTCTTTTGAAGTTTAAATTCAAAATATAAAAATAAAATTCCCATCTAAAGTAGAAAAATATTTTTAATATGCAGTGATGTGATCTACTTTAACATTATATTCTATGGGTTTTTATTTTAAGTCCCTGTCTCCATTATTTTCTATAGGGGATGTTGCAGTACCAGTAGATGGCCATGTTTGGTCCTGGATGTACTCCATTCTGAGCTGGACTAATTTACTTTTGCTTTTGGTCCCTGTTTGGCTATTGTAACTTTAGAATTGCTGTTTGTGGATATCAATGGGCATAGTGTTTTGTGGGTGGGTGCATGCAACTCCCTACACCCTTTTTTATGGGTGAGTGCAAAGCGCTCAATCCCATTCTGTAATCTCTCTGTGGGCTTCCAACCACGCCCATGTCACATCAGCCACTTACATTGGTTCGTGGGCTTGCTTTTTAAAATACGCTTGTTTTCATTTGTGAAAGCATGCATATGCCAAGTGTGTTTAGCCCACCTACCCAGCACCGGTAAACTACTTAAAACATACGAGGCTCGATGTTTTCAGCATGGTGTCCGGACTATTGCACGCTCGACCCTAAAAAGGGGCTGTAGGAAGGGGGGAGGGAGGAGACAGAGTGGGTGGGTGAGGGTGAAGGGGAGGGAAAAAAGGAGGGGGGCAGTAAACAATGCACACAATTTTGTAAAACATCTGCAGATACTGGGGAATGAGAACACAAAAGGTCACGTCCGTTGTGAATTAAGATCCAAAGATGCTGATTTAATTATGTTGACAAATGCCCTCCAAGTGATGGAAACTGTAGCTTATGCTTTCTTAGTGTTGTTTGCTCATAATATTCTTGGAGCACAAAAGAACTGTGGCCAGAGAAGAAATTGAGGAATCAAAGGAAAACTAGATCCAGCAAAGCTCGAGCCCCATTCTAGGTCAATACAGGCTAGACCTATGGAATACAGCATCGTCTGCCTGAAGTGGTTGCTGGTTGGATCCTGGACACCAATAGGAGTAAGGAGAAGGAGGTGAAGTTAGAATGAAGGCCAATCAAAATGGATCAGGCTTGGGAACAATGTTTGGAAGAAAAGCTCTGAAATGTGGTCATTATGGAAATGGTGTTTTCGATACTCCTCCAAGGAGGAGACAAGGTTTGGTCAGAGGCTGCAGAGGAGACCATGCACTAGGGGTTCAAGATGCACAGAGAGCAACTGAAGGGGGTGACACCACTCTCCACTGCTATGAGCACTGTTGAACATACTTGTTACTTTTCAGTTAGGCTGCAGGGAGGATTGGGTGGTTCTTGTAATGCCATATGAAATTAAAATGAAATGCAATGAAATGAAAATAATTTATTGAGCGCAGTATACCCTAAGGTGTCAAAGAGCTAATGGAGGGCACACAAAAGCAATCAAAAATCACCCTGAGGGGCTAAAGGAAATTGGGAGAAATAGAAAAAAAAACATGCTGTCAGAAGTTTTTAGAATACTGCAAGTGAGTCGGCTTCCGAGATATGGACAGGCAGGGTATTCCACATATACCTAGGTAAATGGAAGGGCTGAAATATGTGTGTGACTGATAGGGTGGATGAAAAAGGTGTTGATCAGATGATTGGTTAGGGGCAGACTGTCACTCTAATGCATCCTAACCTGGACAGTGTGGACATACCTTTACTATAAAAAAGTGATGGGTCAGTAGGGCATGGGCTTGATGCAGTGTTCAGTGGCTTTGGCGTCTTCTGTGAACAGAGATGAATAGTAGGTAGATGGTGCTGAAGTGATGAAGTTTCTGCAGTTATCTATGTGCCTGTCTTTTGCACTACTTACCATCTAGTTTCTAGGTAGAATGGTTGTTGTCATTGACTTCTGTGTTGCGAAAATGTGTGAGGTTTTTTGTTTTTTTGGACAGTGTTTTTATTATGGAATATATTTAGACAAAGGCTTTCAGAGCACTTGTTAGTGTCTAGATTTATGATTTTCAGGCTGGAACTACTTTGTAATGAGAGGGGAATTTGGGCTCTATCACCCAGTGGTGTGGAGATTCGTAACATTTGGCCCACTTAGCCATTGGCAGGTCAGTCTCTGCCCTGCCTCATTTAGAGATCCCCACTTGGCTTGTGGGTTTTTTCTCTAAACATTGTGGGTCCACTGTTCGATGTCAGCATTACAGATTTTTGGCAATATCATCTTATCCAGTGAAACCGACCCCAACATCCAGATGGGCTTGAAAGTTTATCCCAATGTATGGTGGGCAATTGTTTTTCCTGCTTGATACGTCATGAACCTGGATAGGACTAAAGGCTGGCACCATGGACTATGTAGGCTGCATGCGGCGGACCTTCCAATGCAATGTTCGCCAGACGTTGCACCACTGACACCGCTTCCTGATATCAGAGCTCACAGCAGCTCCTCAATTAAAAAAACACCACCCTCCCAGCCCGTGTTGTAAATGTGTCTGGAGCTGCAAGAATGAGAATGCTATTCTTCTACACAAGTTAGCATCTTCTGGAAAAATAAATGCTGAAGCTGTAGTTTGTCAATGATAAAGTAAGAACTAGAAAAGAGGCAGCTGAGGCTTTACTTCAGGAGACAAATGATGACTGCATACGTATTTTAACATTTTTAAGATACTGTCATTATTTTAACAATGTATTTCAGCGGTAAGATTTTTTTTCATGGTTTCCTCTGGAAACGTCAAACAAAAAACTGACTAAACCTGAAACTTGATAAGCTCTGAGATGTGAGTTAGAGGATATCCTCTCAGTAGCATAACAAAGGCCCCTGCATTCCCCTGTGGTGCAAGGGGAGGGTGAGCTCAAGGGGCTTCTGAGTGAGTCTGGAGCGGGGCCCCTCCATGTTCTTTGCAGGGAGGGCCCTTAAGTTTTGTTACTCCACTGTATCCACTCAGTTTTTATCAACTATAAACCCACTCCGGCATAGTATTAGAAAGACATATATTCACTGAAAAAAACGAAGGCTAAAGTAACGTTGTAGTTAGGTAAATATCTCAGTGACAACGTTTTGAAATAAAAAAACACAGAAACTCACTTGTTCCCCCAGCATGCACTGCTTATGATCTCACATATTACATCACTAGTAACATGTTCTATGACATCATTTATGGCATCACTGATTTATTTCAAATCAATCAAATCACAAAAAGCACAGTCAGCAAACCATAATCTAGCTTCCTGACACATCTGGTGCCGTTTTTCCGAAAACACCTCTGACAAAAGTCTATTGAAAATACATGGGGATTTTGCAGTTCCAGACTTCTCTTTTTCCTCTGCCCTGACGAATCACTTCAAAACTTTTCATGCATAAACTAGGCAAAAAAAGCACTTTAGGAAGTTTTTGTGAAAATTCGTGAAATGGTGCCAAAGGTATAAGCAAAAGAAAAAATGCATTTCCTGCGTAAACCCTGACCTAATTCTAACTTCCCAGTGGAGACCACCACTGGTCTCCACTGGGTAGACCAACACTGGGTATATACGTATATTAGCCTGCATTTTGCTGGTGGCCTATAACCTGCTTGATGGGAAGTTGAAGACTAGAGAGCAGCAAGAAAAGGATAATGTTATCTGTGTCGGCTATTGCATGATTCATAATATTTTTTCCACAGTCAATGCATGTACAGGAGCAATTATTGTCACATCACAATTATGTCAACATATTTTCTTATCGTATACTTTATCCACACAACTACTGCTTTGACCATGGATAACCACTCTGACAGCGCAGTGGGTGTGGTGCGCGATGCAAATATTTATCTTCAATATTAAATCAGAACCAAAGTTCAGGAATGGCACATTCAGTAAATGGTGCAAAACAGTGAACAAGTTTGTTTTATATCAAATTATTGAAAAGCTGAATAATTCTCTCCGAGTCTTCAGACGTGTATAAATATGCTTTAAAGTATAAAAACGTTATGTAAAACAGACTCAACACATGTGTAAGGTGTGTAAAGCAACATATATGAGAAAGGTGCAGATATGTTTGTTATTTTGGTATGAGTATAATGACTATTTTCATCCATTTAATTAATATGCATGAAGGAGTGATTCTGTAATGAAACAATCACACAAATGTGTACAAAGAATGAAAACAACAAACGGGGTGTAAGTTTCCGGATTGTTGATTTAATGTCTAGAACAATAAACTCCTTACAAAAAGCAATGTTGCCAGACTTTGAAAAGTGTCATCATCTATCATACACCTACACTGGTTTTAGCAAAATCTTACGTTTTGTGCCAATGTTCTTTTGTGCTTGTATTTGAAAGAAACATTTTTAAGGTATTGTTGACAGGGAATATCTCAAACACACCCATCCAGCCAAGATCCTTACTTTTGAAAAAAGTAACTCATTAACTACCAGCATGGAATTTAAATCCCAAAGCCACATGACAAAATTGTCAACCTGCAGAGGACACAGGCTCCAGGCACCAAACGGTTACGAAAAAGTTATGATGAATTTGTTGAAACACATTAGATATTACTTTTCAAGTTCACCTAACGAGTCACATGAATGTAGCATGTCCAACTTTAACATCATACTCGACTATGGTCTTTTTATTCCCAACCTCAGGGGTAACCTTTATTCATGAATACATGACTGATTGTGCTTGGACAAATATTACATGTGCAATGTAGTGTTCCCACTACAAGAGGCAACACAGGCAGGACACGTATTCCTCACATATTGTTAACATTCTACTAAGGTGACTGCCCTTATAAGTGTTGAAGGACCACTACTACAATTGTTTTTAGAGGGTCTAGATACACGTAGACTCACTTTAGTAGGAACGCACATGTTAAATAACATGTACCTATTGTTAATAAACAATGTATGCAGGTTTCAAGGAGAGTGCTCGAGTACTCAAACACTTTAGCACTGGTGAGTGGTCCTAATGTGCACAGAAGCAGGACACCTTGCCTAAATGGCTTATGAAAACTGGAGTGCTGATGGCAATTCGTTTTGGGATGAGCCTTCAGAGTGGGAATAGTACAGCACTTGTGTCATGTAATATTCCTGAAGGGAGGACTACTGTATAGTTCTGTGTGGTGTCAAATATTAATAGACTCTGACACAACATGCAAAGAGTGATTCCTATAGTGACACAATATATTATGCCTATCAATAATTGGCCCATTTCTTTAAATGCCTTCTATGTAGTTTTATTGAGGACCATTAGTACATCCCTATCCAAATGCAAACAAACATATTGAACCTGATTTTCTGAATTTGAGTGCTGTAGTAGAATTATGCGCAAATGTTTAATCGTTGTGAAGCATAATTGAAAACAATCTGTAAAAATATGATGTTGATTAATCATCAAAAACTTTCCATACCAGGAAAGGCACACCATTTTGATGTATGGAGTAGGTGTATGTTACAGTATGATAGGTGGATTGATGCACATACAAGGAATATGTACACAGTAGACAGAGTACTAGAAGAAGACATCCTCATAATTGGTCAAGTACTAAGCGGATGAAAACATGCAAACAGACCTCATGTGTTTATGTCCATAGCATATGTGTTAGCTACACATACAACACATACAAAGCTTAAAAATGCTTTAAAATGATGTGTGCATAATTAGGAAAGTGTATACAATCAATCTTGTTGTAGAAATGTTGCTATAAACATAAAGGTAAGCCCTGATAATGTTGACGGTAGATGCATTTATCTGTCAGTAACGTTTTTGATATTATGTCAACCTTAATACAAGTGGTTGATTTCATATGATAAAATGTGAGTGACCGGAACCTTATCAGGGATATATGTGACTTAATCATCCTTCCACTATGTAAGCAAACTGTCACTTGTGATTGTAATGTAATTCAATTAATTGCATATAGAGTGACGAAGATAATCGTTAAATACTGGAGCTCCATTCTTTATATTTAGAACAAATGCTTGATAAATACTTTGTCTTAGGAAAATTAGGCACATATAGGTTCAAACGTATTTCTTTCTCTTATGAGCATCCTCCCACAGCAAGTGAAGCAGGCGTTGGCCATGAAGGCAGGGAACCAGATGTCCACTTAGAGTTAGAAGGTGGTACTAATGAAACTAAGGTACCCAGCAGCATAAAGGGTCAGGTGCTGGAGAGGAGGGCACAAGTTCTTCCAATTCATAGGCCTTCACACCAGACCAGCCTCAAGTGGGGGTTGACCCTACACCATCTGATGGACTGCCAATATCATCCACCACTACCAACAGCATCACCAACCACCCCACTGTTCCTCCCCCAAGCTAGCCAATACCTAGCCCCTGAGGGTATCCTTTGCCCCAGGCACATCACTCCCTCCCCCTATCCATCCAGTAGTGATGACTGAGGAGGCTTTGGATTTGCTGCACAGCCTCTCCATACTGTACTTTGTGGGCTATGCAGATGACAGTCACCAACTGATCCAACCACTGGCCTTCCAAGATGGTATACACAGTGCAGAATATGCTGTACAGCAGTGGTTCCCAATCTTTTGACTCCTGAGGACCCCCACTGAATCATTACTGGAAGCCGGAGACCCCCAAGCAATTTGTACAATTTACATTTTGAACATTAATTTAATTTGATAAAAAATATACAAACAAGTAAACACCAAACAAATACTGGAATTACTAAAGATATGATTGTGTTATATTAAAAAAAATATGCAAAACTCTAAACATTTTAATGGGAAGGTTGCTGTTACATCTCGGCGACTAATTTTTCAATGTTTGGCTTTATTTAGGAAAGTTGAATCCTCAGGTCAGATTCTACATTTCCCAAGCAATTTCTGTTTTTATTTATTAGGTACATAAGATCTGAGAAAATGTTTTCACATAAATATGTGGTGGGGAATGGAGGTACAACCAGAAGGCCTCTCTCCTCTCCATAACTTCTCTGTCACATGTAATTCATTTGTTTTATAGCACCTCTCATACCAATGAAGAGTGTTGCAGCACTTTATAGGGACTACAAGGTGTAGGATTTACATGTCATCCACACAGATAGGCATTTACTAAGAGTGCTTGGTCTGGAGAAGCAAAAACTCAGGATTCAGAACATAACACAGTGGTTAGCGTTGACTTTGATAATAAGACTGTATTTCCACGCAAGCAAACCTTTTTTTAGCAGCATAAGGTAAATGAAAGACTGGGGGAAAAAAACATAACTTTCGAATTTGTGTCATGCAGTTTGCATGCAGCTCTGTGATGGCAGTTTATAACTCACTGTGCTACATTCAGATTGTAATTTATGAACTGCTCAGTAACAAAATAATCTCTGCAACAAAAGCAGTAACCCACTGGGGTATGCACATAAAATACTGTTCTTGGCATGATACATGTTCTTTGCAGCAAGCGTATTAACCATCTGTGCAAACTTAGATGTGTCAAAACTGCCACTAGACAAAAGTCCCATCTTTTTCCAGCAGGTACATTAATCACCAGAGTTATCTGGATGCTTTTATGATGCCCGAACATGGCTTTGCAGTGCTTTTAAAACTGCTGCACAAAGGAAGTAATAAATATAAAAACTCACACTTTTCTGTCAGAGGCCAGAGCTGGAGAAGGGCCTTCCTGCCAGCCCAGGCCTACGGATCCCCTGGGAATGTGTCACGGACCCCTGGGGGGCGTGGACCCCAGGAAGGGAACAGCTGCTGTACAGAGAGGCAGGGCATGCCTCATATCCCCCCTCAGACATCACTGCCTCCCATCCACCACCACCTGCCCCTTCATATTTGGACCTTTCTTCTTCCCAAATCCAACCTCCCACCAAAGCCCTACCAACCACTCCTGTATCAACAACCCCAACACCCCCAGCTACACATTCACACCAACAAACACAGAAAAACAAACACAAACCCATAGGCGCACACACACAGACACTCCTACTAAAAAACACAAATTTGCACACAAACATAAACATACAGACACACAATGTAACACCACACCCTCCACCACCACAGACACATCCACAACACACTAATACTCAAGTACACCCATTCATCCATCAATCATTACAAGAATAAGGTTTACACCCTCAACCACCAACACACGCGTAACCACCTCCAAACCCTCAACCACCACAACCTCCTCAAAACACATACCATCACCCAAACCAACTATTCCACAGAAACACACACCCTCAGCAGAAAACACACTATCTCCCAAACTACACTGCAGAAGCAAACACCCTGAGCAAAACACACACCATAACCCAAACAAACTACACCAGAGAAACAAACACCTTCACCAAAATCCAAACTCTCACCCAAAGTAGAGCACACACCCAAACACTGATCAAAATCTACAACCACATGTGAGGCAAAGACATCAGACACAAGCTCTACCTCACAATAACACATGCACACACTTCTACAACTACAGCAGCCATCCCCACACCCTCTACCTCCCAAACAACCACAACACCCACCCCATCTATCCTTCCTCCTCCCTTCTAGCCCACAACTACACCTCTTAAACTCCTTCAAAAGCAACCCCCCTCCAACGATTAGATGCCTGGGTTCTATCTGCTCGAGAAGTGATATCAACCCTTTGTGAGGAGGTTTTATTATGTACCATGTAGCTAGGAGGCAAGTTAGAAAGCTGTGAACTGTATTTTGTTGTTTTTGTTTATGCTGTGGGATTATTATTAATTTATGTGCATATACTTGAGAGTCATATATCATATTATGTTGTGAATGACTCTCGCCTCTCATCGAGACTGCTGGACCAGGAGCGGTTGACTTTTTGTTCGTAGGTGACTGTGTCACGCCCAAGCCAGTTAGAATCTGTCAGCCCAAACCTCCCGGCTCTCTAGCAGTACCTCACCCAAACCCTAAGTAATAAAAGTGAATTCTGGCAGTCTAGAGCATGGACTCTGGAGACCTCTCAGGAAAGTCGTGGTCTAACAAATCTTACCCCTTTTCTTTCGCTAGAAATAAGTCTTTTACACACACAGGCAATAAAGAAGATGTAGGACAGTGTTCAATACATTTATTGAAAAGACTGCACTCTACGATAAAATGCATGTCCTTTAATGATTATGACAATGAGAAATAACAGAAGCAGAATGGTGAGGATAAAAGTGGTAAATACGAAAACCCCCAACATATTACAATAATATGAAATATGAAACTCGTAGTAATAAGACCTAAACCCTACCCTAGAGCGAGAGCTGGGCATGATAAGCCTAATCTGCCAGTACAGTGTCCATGAGAAACGCCTCCAACCCCATTACCTTGGGATGAGATCGGCCCCTTAGTCTCTGGATCAGAGACACAAGGCTGTGATTCGCTGCAAAGCAGCATTGAGGCTAGATTGTGTATCCTGGTGGAACCCCCTCTAATGACTTTGGTCTTGTGAGGTCTTTTTGTAGAGCACATGTTATTGTTTGTGCAGGACTCCTGACGCGAGTATGTGCCAAAACATCAGATTGTGTATGCAAATTTATGTCGGCATTTACATAACAAATACCTGACATGTGCGTATTCTGTTCTTGTCAACGGAAAACAAAAGGAGCATAATGACATAACCCACGTACATCACTGATAATAACGCTTTCTCAGCATAACACTGAATAAGGAAATGAAAACATTTCTCTAAAATGCACACAAACAGTGTTAAAAGGAAATAAATAATTAAATAGAAGGAAAATGAAACAAAGCATGGAAATAGGTCAAAGGGGATCAGGTAAAAAGGGCAACAGGTCTGCCAGCTAAAAGCTAAGCTATCTCCTGTGCCCAGGCAGGGAACTAAAATGGATCCACAACAATGTTATTAAAATATTTTTATTTTCTAACATTCTTGGGCTCTGATTTCACGCCTAGCTGGGCTGTGCCTACCCTCTCACAATGCATCCTTCGACCTCCTGGTGTGTGGCTGGGGCCTGGC